>NC_135895.1:72599320-73199320 GCF_964194155.1 Cetorhinus maximus | reverse complement strand
ATGCACTGACCAGACAGGGGATTGATAATCTGATGGGACAGTGGCCTGATGGTCTGAACGGACAGTGACTGATGGTCTGATGGGACAGTGGCCTGATGGCCTGACTGGACAGGGGCCTGATGGTCTGATGGGACAGCGGCTTGATGGTATGATGGGACCGTGGCCTAATGGACGGACCGGAGAGGGGCCTGATGGTCTGATGGGACAGTGAACTTATGGTCTCACCAGACAGCGGACTGATGGTCTGATGGAACAGTGTCCTAATGGTTTGATGGGAGAGTGAGCTGATGGTCTGATGGGACAGTGGCGTGATTGTCTGACCGGACTGTGGCCTGATTGTCTGACCGGACAGAGGCCTGATGGTCTGACCGGACAGAGGCCTGAGGTTCTGTCCAGACATTGACCTGCTAGTCTCATGAAACAGTGCTTTGATGGTCTGACCGGACTGTGTCCTGATGATCTGACCGGAAAGTGGCCTGATGGTCTGATGAGTCAGTGGACTGATGAACATACCGGAGAGGGGCCTGATGGTCTGACCGGACAGTGACTTTATGGTCTGACCGGATACTGGCCTGATGGTCTGATAGGACAGTGGCCTGAGGGTCTGCCCAGAGACAGGACTGATAGTCTGATGGGACAGTGGCCAGGTGGACTCTCCATGGCCTGATGGTCTGATGGGACAGTGGCCAGTTGGACTGACCGCGCAGGGGCCTGATGGTCTGACCAGACCCTGGCCAGATGGTCTAATGGGACAGTGGCCTGATGCACTGACCAGACAGGGGACTGATGGTCTGATGGGACAGTGGCCTGTAGGTCGGCTGGGACAGTGGCCTCATTGTCTGATGGGGCAGTGGTCCGATGATCCAACCAGACAGGAGCCTGATTGTCTGAATGGACGGGGGCCTGATTGTCTGATCGGACAGTGGCCTGATGGTCTGACCGAACAGTGGGCTGATGGTCGGACTGGACAGTGGCCAGGTGGTCTGACCGGACTGTGGCCTAATTATCTGATGGGACAGTGGACTGATGGTCCGACCGGACATTGGCTTGATGGACTGATGGGACAGTGGTCTGATGGTCTGGTGGGACAGTGGCCTAACGGTATGATGGGACAGTGGCCTGAAGGAGAGACTGGCCAGTGGGATGATGGACTGATGGGGCAGTGGCATGATGGTCTGACTGGACAGTGGACTGATGGTCTGATGGGACAGTGGCCTGATGGTCTGATGGGAGATTGACCTGATGGTCTGATGGGACAGCAGCCTTATGGGTTAACCAGACAGTGGCCTGATGGTCTGACCGGAAAGTGCAATAATGGTCTGACCGGACAGTGGCCTAATGGTATGATGGGACAGTGGCCTGTTGGAGAGACTGGCCAGTGGGATGATGGACTGATGGGACAGCGTCCTGATGATCTGACTAAAAAGCGGCCTGATGGTCTGACCGGACAGTGGCCAGATGGTCAGACGGGACAGTGACCTGATGGTCCAACTGGACAGTGGCCTGATGGTCCAACCGGACAGTGGCCTGATGGTCTGATGGGGCTGTGGTCTGATGGTCTGATGGGATAGTGGCCTGATGGTATGATGGGCAGTGGCCTGATGGTCTGATGGGACTGTGGCCTGATGGTCTGATGATAGGGTGACCTGATGGTCTGACCGGACTGTGGGATGATGGTCTGATGGGACTGTGGCCTGATGGTCTGATGGGAGAGTGACCTGATGGTCTGATGGGGCAGCGGCCTTATGGTCTAACCGGACAGCGGCCTGATGGTCTGATGGTTCACTGACCTGATGGCCTGATCGGACAGTGGCCTGATGGTCATATGGGACAGTGGCCTGATGTTCTGATGGGACAGTAGCCTGATGGTCTCAACAGACATGGACTGATGATATGACCGGACAGTGGCCTGATGGTCTGACCGGACAAGGGCCTGATGGCCTGACCGGAAAGTGGACATTTGATCTGATGGGAAAGTGGCCTGATGGACTGGCCGGACAGGGGCCTGATGGACTGACCGGGCAGTGGCCTTATGGTCTGACCAGACTGTGGCCTAATGGTCTAATGGGACAGTGGCCTGATGCACTGACCAGACAGGGGACTGATAATCTGATGGGACAGTGGCCTGATGGTCTGATGGTGCAGTGGTCTGATGGTCTGACCGGACAGGGGCCTGATGGTCTGATGGGAGAGTGGCCTGATGGTCTGACTGGTTGGGGGCCTGACTGTCTGATCGGACAGTGGCCTGATGGTCTGATCAGACAGTGGGCTGATGATATGACTGGACAGTGGCCAGATGGTCTGACCGTACAGTGGCTTAATGGTCTGACGGGACAGTGGCCTGATGGACTGAAGGGACAGTGGCCAGATGGTCTGACCGGACAGTGGCCTGATGGACTGACTGGACAGAGGCCTGATGGTCTGACCGGACAGTGGCCTGTTAGTCTCATGGGACAGTGGCCTGTTGGTCTGATGGGACAGTGGCCTGATGGTCTGACTGGACAGTGGCCTGATGGACTGATGGGACAGTGGCCTGATTGTCTGACCGGACAGAGGCCTGATGGTCTGACCGGACAGTGGCCTGTTGGTCTGAATGGTCAGTGGCCTGATTGTCTGACTGGACAAAGGCCTGATGGTCTGACCGGACAGCGGCCTGATGGTCTGATGGGACAGTGGCCTGAGGGTCTGGCCGGACATTGGCCGGCTGGTCTCATGAAACTGTGGTCTGATGTTCTGACCGGACAGTGGCTGAATGGTCTGACGAGACAGTGGCCTGATAGACTGATGGGACAGTGGCCTGATGGTCTGACCGGACAGAGGCCTGATGGTCTAACCGGACAGTGGCCTGATGGGACAGTGGCCTGATGATCTGACTGGACAGTGGCCTGATGGTCTGAAGGGTCAGTGGCCTGATGATCTGACCAGACAGTGGCCTGATGGTCTGATGGGACAATGGCCTGATGGACTGCTTTGGCCTGATGGTCTGATGGGACAGTGGCCAGTTGGACTGACCGGATAGGGGCCTGATGGACTGACCAGAGAATGGCCTGACGGTCTGACCAGACTCTGGTCAGATCGTCTAATGGGACAGTGGCCTGATGCACTGACCAGACAGGGGATTGATAATCTGATGGGACAGTGGCCTGATGGCCTGACTGAACAGGGGCCTGATGGTCTGATGGGACAGCGGCTTGATGGTATGATGGGACAGTGGCCTGATGGACTGACCGGAGAGGGGCCTGATGATCTGATGGGACAGTGTCCTAATGGTTTGATGGGAGAGTGAGCTGATGGTCTGATGGGACAGTGGCGTGATTGTCTGACCAGACTGTGGCCTGATTGTCTGACCAGGCAGAGGCCCGATGGTCTGACCGGACAGAGGCCTGAGGTTCTGGCCAGACATTAGCCTGCTGGTCTCATGAAACAGTGCTCTGATGGTCTGACCGGACTGTGTCCTGATGATCTGACCGGAAAGTGGCCTGATGGTCTGATGAGTCGGTGGACTGATGGTCTGACCGGACAGTGGCTTGATGGTCTGACCGGATACTGGCCTGATGGTCTGATAGGACAGTGGCCTGAGGGTCTGCCCAGAGAGTGGACTGATAGTCTGATGGGACAGTGTCCAGATGGACTCTCCATGGCCTGATGGTCTGATGGGACAGTGGCCTGTAGGTCTGCTGGGACAGTGGCCTCATTGTCTGATGGGGCAGTGGTCTGATGATCCAACCAGACAGGGGCCTGATTGTCTGAATGGACAGTAGCTTGATGGTCTGATGGGACAGTGGCTTGATGATCTGACTGGACAGTGGCCTGATGGTCTGATGGGTCAGTGGCCTGATGATCTGACCGGACAGCGGCCTGATGGTCTGATGGGACAGTGGCCTGATGGACTGCTGTGGCCTGATGGTCTGATGGGACAGTGGCCAGTTGGACTGACCAGAGAATGGCCTGACGGTCTGACCAGACTCTGGCCAGATGGTCTAATGGGACAGTGGCCTGATGCACTGACCAGACAGGGGATTGATAATCTGATGGGCCAGTGGCCTGATGGTCTGAACGGACAGTGACTGATGGTCTGATGGGACAGTGGCCTGATGGCCTGACTGGACAGGGGCCTGATGGTCTGATGGGACAGCGGCTTGATGGTATGATGGGACAGTGGCCTAATGGACTGACTGGAGAGGGGCCTGATGGTCTGATGGGACAGTGACCTTATGGTCTCACCAGACAGCGGACTGATGGTCTGATGGAACAGTGTCCTAATGGTTTGATGGGAGAGTGAGCTGATGGTCTGATGGGACAGTGGCGTGATTGTCTGACCGGACTGTGGCCTGATTGTCTGACCGGACAGAGGCCTGGTGGTCTAACCGGACAGAGGCCCGAGGTTCTGTCCAGACATTGACCTGCTAGTCTCATGAAACAGTGCTCTGATGGTCTGACCAGACTGTGTCCTGATGATCTGACCGGACAGTGGCCTGATGGTCTATTGAGTCGGTGGACTGATGGACTGACCGGACAGGGGCCTGATGGTCTGACCGGACAGTAGCTTGATGGTCTGACCGGATACTGGCCTGATGGTCTGATAGGACAGTGGCCTGAGGGTCTGCCCAGAGAGTGGACTGATAGTCTGATGGGACAGTGTCCAGATGGACTCTCCATGGCCTGATGGTCTGATGGGACAGTGGCCAGTTGGACTGACTGGACAGGGGCCTGATGGTCTGACCAGACCCTGGCCAGATGGTCTAATGGGACAGTGGCCTGATGCACTGACCAGACAGGGGACTGATGGTCTGATGGGACAGTGGCCTGTAGGTCGGCTGGGACAGTGGCCTCATTGTCTGATGGGGCAGTGGTCCGATGATCCAACCAGACAGGGGACTGATAATCTGATGGGACAGTGGCCTGATGGTCTGACCGGACAGGGGCCTGATGGTCTGATGGGAGAGTGGCCTGATGGTCTGACTGGACGGGGGTCTGATTGTCTGATCGGACGGTGGCCTGATGGTCTGACTGAACAGTGGGCTGATGGTCGGACTGGACAGTGGCCAGGTGGTCTGACCGGACTGTGGCCTAATTATCTGATGGGACAGTGGCCTGATGGACTGATGGGACAGTGGCCTGATGGTCCGACCGGACATTGGCTTGATGGACTGATGGGACAGTGGTCTGATGGTCTGGTGGGACAGTGGCCTAACGGTATGATGGGACAGTGGCCTGAAGGAGAGACTGGCCAGTGGGATGATGGACTGACTGGACAGTGGACTGATGGTCTGATGGGAGATTGACCTGATGGTCTGATGGGACAGCAGCTTTATGGGCTAACCAGACAGTGGCCTGATGGTCTGACCGGAAAGTGCACTAATGGTCTGACCAGACAGTGGCCTAATGGTATGATGGGACAGTGGCCTGATGGAGAGACTGGCCAGTGGGATGATGGACTGATGGGACAGCGTCCTAATGATCTGACTAAACAGCGGCCTGATGGTCTGACCGGACAGTGGCGAGATGGTCAGACGGACAGTGACCTGATGGTCCAACCGGACAGTGGCCTGATGGTCTGATGGGACTGTGGTCTGATGGTCTGATGGGATAGTGGCCTTATGGTATGATGGGCAGTGGCCTGATGGTCTGATGGGACTGTGGCCTGATGGTCTGATGGGACTGTGAGATGATGGTCTGATGGGACTGTGGCCTGATGGTCTGATGGGAGAGTGACCTGATGGTCTGATGGGACAGCGGCCTTATGGTCTAACCAGACAGTGGCCTGATGGTCTGACTCGTAAGTGCACTAATGGTCTGACCGGACAGCGGCCTGATGGTCTGATGGTTCACTGGCCTGATGGCCTGACCGGACAGTGGCCTGATGGTCATATGGGACAGTGGCCTGATGTTCTGATGGGACAGTAGCCTGATGGTCTCAACAGACAATGGCCTGATGATATGACCGGACAGTGGCCTGATGGTCTGACCGGACAAGGGCCTGATGGCCTGACCGGAAAGTGGACATATGATCTGATGGGAAAGTGGCCTGATGGATTGGCCAGACAGGGGACCGATAATCTGATGGGACAGTGGCCTGATGGTCTGATGGTGCAGCGGTCTGATGGTCTGACCGGACAGGGGCCTGACGGTCTGATGGGAGAGTGGCCTGATGGTCTGACTGGACGGGGGCCTGACTGTCTGATCGGACAGTGGCCTGATGGTACAGTGGCCTGATGGTCCGACCAGACAGCAGCCTGATGGTCTGATGGGACAGGGGCCTGATGGTCTAACCGGAAAGTGGCCTGAGGGTCTGACCGGACAATGGCCTGAAGATCTTATGGGACAGCGGACTGATGGTCTGATGGGACAGTGGCCTGATGGTCGGTTTGGACAGCAGCCTGATTGTCTGATGGGACAGTGGCCTGATGGTCTGACCGGACAGGGGCCTGCTGGTCTAACCCGAAAGTGGCCTGAGGGTCTGATGGGACAGTGGCCTGATGATCTGTTTGGACAACAGCCTGATGTTCTAATGGGACAGTAGCCTGAGTGTCTGACCGGACATTGGCCTGCTGGTCTGATGGGACAGTGGCCTGATGGTATCACCGGACAGCTGCCTGATGGTCTGACCGGACAATGGCCTGAAGGTCTGATGGGACAGTGGAACTGATGGTCTGACCAGGCAGTGAGCTGATGGTCTGATGGGACAGTGGTCTGATGGTCTGACCGGGCAGTGGGCTGATGGCCAGATGGGAGAGTGGACTGATGGTCTGACAGAAGAGTGGCCTGATGGCCTGAAGGGAGAGTGGCCTGTGGTCTGATGGGACAGTGTCCTAATTGTCTGACCAGACAGGGGCCTGATAATTGATGGGACATTGGCCTGAGGTTCTGACCGGACATTGGCCTGCTGGTCTGATGCGACAGTGGCCTGATGACCTGACCGGACAGTGGCCTGATGGTCCGACCAGACAGCGGCCTGTTGGTCTGACGGGACAGTGGACTGATGGTCTGACAGGACAGTGGCCTGATGTTCTGACCGGAAAGTGGCCTGTGTTCTGATGTGACAGTGGCCTGATGTTCTGACCGGAAAGTGGCCTGTGTTCTGATGTGACAGTGGCCTGATGGTCTGAAGGGACAGTGGCCTGATTGTCTGAAGGGACAGTGGCCTGATTGTCTGACCGGACAGGGGCCTGATGATCTGATGGGAGAGTTGCCTGATGTTCAGACCGGACATTGCACTGCTGGTCTGATGGGACAGTGGCCTGAGGTTCTGACCCGACATTGGCCTGATGGTCTGATGGGACAGTGGCCGGATGACCTGACCGGACATCTGTTCTGAGCGGAAAGTGGCCAGATGGTCTGACAGGACAGCGGCATGATGTACTGTGTGGACAGTGGCCTGATGTTCTGATGGGACAGTGGCCTGATGGTCTGATGGGACATGGGCCTGATGGGCTGACCAGACAGTGGCCTGATGGGACAGTGGCCTGCTGGTCAGACCAGACAGAGACCTGATGGTCTGATGGGACAGTGGCATGAGGGCCTGACCGGACAGGGGCCTGCTGGTCTAACCGGAAACTGGCCTGATGGTCTGAGTGGACCGCGGCCTGAGGTTCTGATGGGACAGTAGCCTGAGGGTCTGATGGGAGAGCAGCCTGATGGTCTGATGAGATAGTGGCCTGAGGGTCTGACTGGACATTGGCTTGATGGTCTGATGAGACAGTGGACTGATGGTCTGATGGGAATGCCGACTGATGGTCAGATGGACAGCGGCCTGATGGTCTGAAGGGATCGTGGCCTGAGGGTCTGACCGAACATTGGCTGGATGGTCTATGGTTCGGTGGCCTGATGGTCTGATCGGACAGTGCACTGATGGTCTGACTGAACAGTGGCCTGATGGTCTGATGGGACAGTGGCCTGATGGTCTGAACGGACAGTGCACTGATGGTTTTACCGGACAGTTGCCTGATGGTCTGACCGGACAGAGGTCAGATAGTCTGTCGGGACAGTGACCTGATGGTCTGATGGGACAGTGGCCTGACGTTCAGGCCGGACAGTGGCCTGATGTTCTGATGGAACAGTGGCCTGATGGTCTGATGGGACATGGGCCTGCTGGTCTGATGCGACAGTGGCCTGATGAAATGACCGGACAGTGGCCTGATATTCTGAGCGGAAAGTGGCCAGATGGTCTGACAGTATAGCGTCCTGATGATCTGACGGGACAGTGGCCAGATGGTCCGACGGGACAGTGAACTGATGGTCTGATCGGACAGTGCCCTGATGGTCTGACCGGACATTGGCTTGATGATCTGATGGGACAGCAGACTGATGGTCAGACTGGACAGGGGCCTAATGGTCTAAACGGACAGTGGCCTGATGGTACGTTGGGAGAGTGGCCTGATGATCTGAGTGGACAGTGGCCTGATGGACTGATGGGAAAGTGGCCTGATGTTCTGACCGGACAAGGTCCTGATTGTCTGACCAGACAGGGACCTGACGACCTGATGGGACATTGGCCTGATGGACTGACCAGCCTGTTGCCTGATGGTCTGATCGGACAGCGGCCTGAAGGTCTGAACGGACAATGGCCTGATGGTGTGACTGGACAGTAGCCTGATGGTCTGACTGGACAGGGGCCTGATGGTCTGACCGGACAGTGGCCTGAAGGTTTGACCGGACATTGATCTGATGGTCTAATGGAACAGTGGCCTGAGTTCTAATGAGACAGTGGCCTGATGGTCTGAAGGGACAGTGGCCTGATTGTCTGACCGGACAGGGGCCCGAAGGTCTGAAGGGACTGTGGTCTTATGGTCTGATGGGAAAACGGACTGATTGTTAGATGGGACAGCGGCCTGATGGTCTGATGGGACAGCGGCCTGATGGTCTAACTGGACAGTAACCTGATGGTCTGATGGGACAGCGGCCTGATGGTCTGGTGGGAAAGCGGACTGATGGTCAGATGGGACAGCGGCCTGACCGTCTGAAGGGACGGTGGCCTGAGGTTCTGACCGGACATTGGCCTGCTGGTCTGATGCGAAAGTGGCCTGATGACCTGACCGGACAGTGGCCTGGTGTTCTGAGTGGAAAGTGGCCAGATGGACTGACAGGACAGCGGCCTGATTGTCTGTGTGGACAGTGGCCTAATGTCCTGACCGGACAGCGGCCTGATGGTCTGATGGGACAGTGGCCTGATGGTCCGACCAGACAGCGGCCTGATGGTCTGATGGGACAGTGGCCTGATGGTCTGACTGGACAGGGGCCTGATGGTCTAACCCAAAAGTGGCCTGAGGGTCTGATGGGAATGCAGCCTGATGGTCTGATGGGACAGTAGCCTGATGGTCTGACCGGACATTGGACTGCTGGTCTGATGGGACGCTGTCCTGATGGTATCACCGGACAGCTGCCTGATGGTCTAACCGGATAATGGCCTGAAGGACTGATGGGACAGTGGACTGATGGTCTGACCGGGCAGTGGGCTGATGGTCTGATGGGACAGTGGACTGATGGTCTGACAGGACGGTGGCCTGATGTTCTGACCGGAAAAAGGCCTGAGTTCTGATGTGACAGTGGCCTGATGGTCTGAAGGGACAGTGGCCTGTGATCTGATGGGACAGTGTCCTGATTGTCTGACCAGACAGGGGCCTGATGATCTGGTGGGACAGTTGCCTGATATTCAGACCGGACATTGGCCTGCTCTTCTGATGGGATAGTGGCCTGAGTTTCTGACCGGACATTGGCCTGCTGGTCTGATGCGACAGTGGCCGGATGACCTGACCGGACAGTGGCCTGATGTTCTGAGCGGAAAGTGTCCTGATGGTCTGATGGGACACTGGCCAGATGGTCTGACGGGACACTAAACTGATGGTCTGTTCGGACAGTGACCTGATGGTCTCACCGGACAGTGGCTTGATGGTCCGTTGGGAGAGTGGCCTGATGATCTGAGTGGACAGTGGCCTGATGGTCAGATGGGACAGAGGCCTGATTGTCTGATGGGACGGCGGCCTGACCGTCTGATGGGACAGTGGCCTGAGGTTCTGACCGGACATTGGCCTGCTGGTCTGATGCGACAGTAGCCTGATGACCTGACCGGACAGTGGTTTTGAGTGGAAAGTGGCCTGATGGTCTGATGGGACAGTGGCCTGAGTTCTGATGCGACAGGGGCCTGATTGTCTGACCGGACAGGAGCCTGATGGTCTAATGGGACAGCGGCCTGATTGGCTGATGGGACAGAGGCCTGATGGTCTGATGGGACAGAGGCCTGATGGTCTGACTGCACAGTAACCTGATGGTCAGATGGGACAGAGGACTGATTGTCTGATGGGACAGTGGCCTGAGGTTCTGACCGGACATTGGCCTACTGGTCTGATGCAACAGGCGCCTGATGACCTGACCGGACAGTGGCCTGATGTTCTGATGGAACAGTGGCCTGATGGTCTGATGGGACGTGGGCCTGATGGTCTGACCAGACAGTGGCCTGATGGGACAGTGGCCTGATGGTCCGACCAGACAGCAGCCTGATGGTCTGATGGGACAGTGGCCTGATGGTCTGACCGGACAGGGGCCTGCTGGTCTAACCCGAAAGTGGCTGAGGGTCTGATGGGACAGCGGCCTGATGCTCTGTTTGGACAGCAGCCTGATGGTCTGATGGGACAGTAGCCTGAGGGTCTGACCGGACATTGGACTGCTGGTCTGATGGGACAGTGGCCTGATGGTATCACCGGACAGCTGCCTGATGGTCTGACATGACAATGGCCTGAAGGTCTGATGGGACAGTGGACTGATGGTCTGACCGGGCAGTGGGCTGATGGTCTGATGGGACAGTGGACTGATGGTCTGACAGGACGGTGGCCTGATGTTCTGACCGGAAAAAGGCCTGAGTTCTGATGTGACAGTGGCCTGACGGTCTGACGGGACAGTGGCCTGTGGTCTGATGGGACAGTGTCCTGATTGTCTGACCGGACAGGGGCCTGATGGTCTGATAGGACAGTTGCCTGATGTTCAGACCGGACATTGGCCTGCTCTTCTGATGGGACATTGGCCTGAGGTTCTAACTGGACATTGGCCTGCTGGTCTGATGAGACAGTGGCCTGATGGTCCGACCAGACTGTTGCTTGATAGTCTGATCGGACAGCGGCATGAAGCTCTCACCGGACAGTGGCCTGATGGTCTGACCGGACAGGGGCCTGATGCTCTGCCGTACAGTGGCCTGATGGTTTGACCGGAAATTGGCCTGATGGTCTAATGGGACAGTGGCCTGAGTTCTGATGCGACAGGGGCCTGATTGACTGACCGGACAGGAGCCTGTTGGTCTAATGGGACAGCGGCCTGATTGTCTGATGGGACAGAGGCCTGATGGTCTGATGGGACAGAGGCCTGATGGTCTGACTGCACAGTAACCTGATGGTCAGATGGGATAGAGGCCTGATTGTCTGATGGGACAGTGGCCTGAGGTTCTGACCGGACATTGGCCTGCTGGTCTGATGCGACAGTGGCCTGATGACCTGACCGGACAGTGGCCTGATGTTCTGAGTGGAAAGTGGCTTGATGGTCTGATGGGACAGTGGCCTGATGGTCTGACCGGACAGTGGCCTGATGTTCTGAGCGGAAAGTGGCCAGATGGACTGACAAGACAGTGGCCTGATGGTCTGTGTGGACACTGGCCTAATGTTCTGACCGGACAGTGGCCTGATGTTCTGATGGAACAGTGGCCTGATGTTCTGATGGGACATGGGCCTGATGGTCTGACCAGACAGTGGCCTGATGGGACAGTGGCCTGATGGTCCGACCAGACAGCAGCCTGATGGTCTGATGGGACAGTGGTCTGATGGTCTGACCGGACAGGGGCCTGCTGGTCTAACCCGAAAGTGGCCTGAGGGTCTGATGGGACAGTGGCCTGATGGTCTGTTTGGACTGCAGCCTGATGGTCTGATGGGACAGTAGCCTGAGGGTCTGACCGGACATTGGCCTGCTGGTCTGATGGGACAGTGGCCTGATGGTATCACTGGACAGCTGCCTGATGGTCTGACTGGACAATGGCCTGAAGGTCTGATGGGACAGTGGACTGATGGTCTGACCGGGCAGTGGGCTGATGGTCTGATGGGACAGTGGACTGATGGTCTGACAGGACAGTGGCCTGATTTTCTGACCTAAAAAAGGCCTGAGTTCTGATGTGACAGTGGCCTGATGGTCTGAAGGGACAGTGGCCTGTGGTCTAATGGGACAGTGTCCTGATTGTCTGACCGGACAGGGGCCTGATGGTCTGATAGGACAGTTGCCTGATGTTCAGACCGGACATTGGCCTGCTCTTCTGATGGGACATTGGCCTGAGGTTCTGACTGGACATTGGCCTGCTGGTCTGATGAGACTGTGGCCTGATGACCTGACCGGACAGTGGCCTGATGTTCTGAGCGGAAAGTTTCCTGAAGGTCTGATGGGACAGTGGACTGATGGTCTAACCGGGCATTGGGCTGATGGTCTGCTGGGACAGTGGACTGATGGTATGACAGGACAGTGGCCTGATGTTCTGACTGGAAAGTGGCCTGTGTTCTGATGTGACAGTGGCCTGATGGTCTGAAGGGACAGTTGCCTGTCGTCTGATGGGACAGTGGCCTGAGGTTCTGACCGGACAGGGGCCTGATGATCTGATGGGACAGTTGCCTGATGTTCAGACCGGACATTGCACTGCTGGTCTGATGGGACAGTGGCCTGAGGTTCTGACCCAACATTGGCCTGCTGGTCTGATGCGACAGTGGCCAGATGGTCTGACAGGACAGCGGCCTGATGATCTTTGCGGACAGTGGCCTAATGTACTGACCGGACAGTGGCCTGATGTTCTGATGGGACAGTGGCCTGATGGTGTGATGGGACATGGGCCTGATGGTCTGACCAGATGTTGGCCTGATGGGACAGTGGCCTGCTGGTCCGACCAGACAGAGACCTGATGGTCTGATGGGACAGTGGCCTGATGGTCCGACCAGAGAGGGGCCTGCTGGTCTAACCGGAAACCGGCCTGATGGTCTGATTGGACTGCGTCCTGAAGTTCTGACCAGACATTGGCCTGATGGTCTGACCGGACATTAGCCTGAGCGTCTGATGGTACAGCGGCCTGATGGTCTAACTGGACAGCGGCCTGATGGTCTGATGGGACAGTAGCCTGAGGGTATGACCGGACAGTGGCCTGAGGGTCTGATGGGACAGCGGCCTGATGGTCTGATGGGATAGTGGCCTGAGGGTCTGACCGGACATTGGCTTGATAGTCTGATGGGACAGTGGCCTGATGGTCTGATGGAACAGCGGTCTGATGGTCTGATGGGAATGCGGACTGATGGTCAGATGGACAGCGGCCTGATGGTCTGATGGGACAGCAGCCTGATGGTCTGATGGGACAGTGGCCTGAGGGTCTGATGGGACAGCGGCCTGATGGTCTGATGGGATAGTGGCCGGAGGGTCTGACCGAACATTGGCTGGATGGTCTATGGTTCAGTGGCCTGATGGTCTGATCGGACAGTGGCCTGATGGTCTGACCGGACAGTGCACTGATGTTCTGACCGGACAGTTGCCTGATGGTCTGACCGGACAGTGGCCAGATGGTCTGCCGGGACAATGACTTGATGGTCTGATGGGACAGTGGCCTGATGTTCAGACCGGACATTGGCCTGCTCTTCTGATGGGACATTGGCATGAGGTTCTGACCAGACATTGGCCTGCTGGTCTGATGGGACAGTGGCCTGATGAAATGACCGGACAGTGGCCTGATGTTCTGAGCGGAAAGTGGCCAGATGGTCTGACAGTATCGCATCCTGATGATCTGACGGGACAATGGCCAGATGGTCTGATGGGACAGTGAACTGATGTTCTGATCGCACAGTGGCCTGATGGTCTGACCGGACATCGGCTTGATGATCTGATGGGACAGCGGACTGATGGTCAGACTGGACAGGGGCCTAATGGTCTAACCGGACAGAGGCCTGATGGTCCGTTGGGAGAGTGGCCTGATGATTTGAGTGGACATTGGCCTGATGGTCTAATGGGACAGTGGCCTGAGTTCTGATGCGACAGTAGCCTGATGGTCTGAAGGGACAGTGGCCTGATTGTCTGACCGGACAGGGGCCAGATGGTCTGATGGGACAGTGGCCTGATGGTCTGATGGGAAAACGGACTGATGGTTAGATGGGACAGCGGCCTGATGGTCTGATGGGACAGCGGCCTGATGGTCTGACTGGACAGTAACCTGATGGTCAGATGGGACAGAGGCCCGATTGTCAGATGGGACATTGGCCTGCTGGTCTGATGCGACAGTGGCCTGATGACCTGACCGGACAGTGGCCTGATGTTCAGACCGGACATTGGCCTGCTCTTCTGATGGGACATTGGCCTGAGGTTCTGACTGGACATTGGCCTGCTGGTCTGATGAGACTGTGGCCTGATGACCTGACCGGACAGTGGCCTGATGTTCTGAGCGGAAAGTTTCCTGAAGGTCTGATGGGACAGTGGACTGATGGTCTAACCGGGCATTGGGCTGATGGTCTGCTGGGACAGTGGACTGATGGTATGACAGGACAGTGGCCTGATGTTCTGACTGGAAAGTGGCCTGTGTTCTGATGTGACAGTGGCCTGATGGTCTGAAGGGACAGTTGCCTGTCGTCTGATGGGACAGTGGCCTGAGGTTCTGACCGGACAGGGGCCTGATGATCTGATGGGACAGTTGCCTGATGTTCAGACCGGACATTGCACTGCTGGTCTGATGGGACAGTGGCCTGAGGTTCTGACCCAACATTGGCCTGCTGGTCTGATGCGACAGTGGCCAGATGGTCTGACAGGACAGCGGCCTGATGATCTTTGCGGACAGTGGCCTAATGTACTGACCGGACAGTGGCCTGATGTTCTGATGGGACAGTGGCCTGATGGTGTGATGGGACATGGGCCTGATGGTCTGACCAGATGTTGGCCTGATGGGACAGTGGCCTGCTGGTCCGACCAGACAGAGACCTGATGGTCTGATGGGACAGTGGCCTGATGGTCCGACCAGAGAGGGGCCTGCTGGTCTAACCGGAAACCGGCCTGATGGTCTGATTGGACTGCGTCCTGAAGTTCTGACCAGACATTGGCCTGATGGTCTGACCGGACATTAGCCTGAGCGTCTGATGGTACAGCGGCCTGATGGTCTAACTGGACAGCGGCCTGATGGTCTGATGGGACAGTAGCCTGAGGGTATGACCGGACAGTGGCCTGAGGGTCTGATGGGACAGCGGCCTGATGGTCTGATGGGATAGTGGCCTGAGGGTCTGACCGGACATTGGCTTGATAGTCTGATGGGACAGTGGCCTGATGGTCTGATGGAACAGCGGTCTGATGGTCTGATGGGAATGCGGACTGATGGTCAGATGGACAGCGGCCTGATGGTCTGATGGGACAGCAGCCTGATGGTCTGATGGGACAGTGGCCTGAGGGTCTGATGGGACAGCGGCCTGATGGTCTGATGGGATAGTGGCCGGAGGGTCTGACCGAACATTGGCTGGATGGTCTATGGTTCAGTGGCCTGATGGTCTGATCGGACAGTGGCCTGATGGTCTGACCGGACAGTGCACTGATGTTCTGACCGGACAGTTGCCTGATGGTCTGACCGGACAGTGGCCAGATGGTCTGCCGGGACAATGACTTGATGGTCTGATGGGACAGTGGCCTGATGTTCAGACCGGACATTGGCCTGCTCTTCTGATGGGACATTGGCATGAGGTTCTGACCAGACATTGGCCTGCTGGTCTGATGGGACAGTGGCCTGATGAAATGACCGGACAGTGGCCTGATGTTCTGAGCGGAAAGTGGCCAGATGGTCTGACAGTATCGCATCCTGATGATCTGACGGGACAATGGCCAGATGGTCTGATGGGACAGTGAACTGATGTTCTGATCGCACAGTGGCCTGATGGTCTGACCGGACATCGGCTTGATGATCTGATGGGACAGCGGACTGATGGTCAGACTGGACAGGGGCCTAATGGTCTAACCGGACAGAGGCCTGATGGTCCGTTGGGAGAGTGGCCTGATGATTTGAGTGGACATTGGCCTGATGGTCTAATGGGACAGTGGCCTGAGTTCTGATGCGACAGTAGCCTGATGGTCTGAAGGGACAGTGGCCTGATTGTCTGACCGGACAGGGGCCAGATGGTCTGATGGGACAGTGGCCTGATGGTCTGATGGGAAAACGGACTGATGGTTAGATGGGACAGCGGCCTGATGGTCTGATGGGACAGCGGCCTGATGGTCTGACTGGACAGTAACCTGATGGTCAGATGGGACAGAGGCCCGATTGTCAGATGGGACATTGGCCTGCTGGTCTGATGCGACAGTGGCCTGATGACCTGACCGGACAGTGGCCTGATGTTCTGAGTGGAAAGTGGCCTGATGGTCTGACCGGACAGTGGCCTGATGTTCTGAGCGTAAAGTGGCCTGATGGTCCGACCAGACAGGGGCCTGATGGTCTGAGTGGAAAGTGGCCTGATGGTCCGACCAGACAGGGGCCTGATGTTCTGAGCGGATAGTGGCCATATGGACTGACAGGACAGCGGTCTGATGGTCTGTGCGGACAGTGGCCTAATGTTCTGACCGGACAGTGGCCTGATGGGACAGTGGCCTGATGGTCTGACCGGACAGGGGCTTGCTGGTCTAACCCAAAAATGGCCTGAGGTTCTGATGGGACCGCGGCCTGATGGTCTGTTTGGACAGCAGCCTGATGGTCTGATGGGACAGTAGCCTGAGTGTCTGACAGGACATTGGCCTGCTGGTCTGATGGGACAGTGGCCTGATGTTATCACCGGACAGCTGCCTGATGGTCTGACCGGTCAATGTCCTGAAGGTCTGATGGGACAGTGGACTGATGGTCTGACCGGGCATTGGGCTGATGGTCTGATGTGACAGTGGCCTGATGACCTGACCGGACAGTGGCCTGATGTTCTGAGCGGAAAGTGGCCTGATGGTCTGACCAGACAGTGGCCTGATGGTCTGACCGGACAGTGGCGTGATGTTCTGAGCGGATAGTGGCCAGATGGACTGACAGGACAGCGGCCTGATGGTCTGTGCGGACAGTGGCCTAATGTTCTGACCGGACAGTGGCCTGATGGGACAGTGGCCTGATGGTCTGACCGGACAGGGGCCTGCTGGTCTAACCCGAAAACGGCCTGAGGGTCTGATGGGACAGCGGCCTGATAGTCTGTTTGGACAGCAGCCTGATGGTCTGATGGGACAGTAGCCTGAGTGTCTGACAGGACATTGGACTGCTGGTCTGATGGGACAGTGGCCTGATGGTATCACCGGACAGCTGCCTGATAGTCTGACCGGTCAATGGCCTAAAGCTCTGATGGGACAGTGGACTGATAGTCTGACCGGGCATTGGGCTGATGGTCTGATGGGACAGTGGACTGATCTAATGACAGGACAGTGGCATGATGTTCTGACCGGAAAGTGGCCTGAGTTCTGATGTGACAGTGGCCTGTTGGTCTGACCGGATAGTGGCCTGATGATCTCATGAGAAAGCGGCCTGATGGTCTGACCGGACAGTGGCCTGATGATCTGATGGGACACCGGCCTGATGGTCTGACCGGATAGTGGCTTGATGGTCTGATGGGAAAGCGGACTGATGGTCTGATTGGACAGTGGCCTGAGGTTCAGACCGGACATTGGCTTGCTGGTCTGATGGGACAGTGGCCTGATGACCTGACCGGACAGTGGCCTACTGGTCTGACCAGATAGCGACCTGATGGTCTGATGGGTCCGGGGCCTAAAGTTCTGACCCGACATTGGCCTGATTGTCTGACTGGACAGTGGCTGAGGGTGTGATTGGACAGCGGCCTAATGGTCTGACTGGACAGCGGCCTGATGGCCTAATGGGACAGTAGCCTGAGGGTATGACCGGACATTGGCCTGCTGGTCTGATGGGACAGTGGCCTGATAGTCTCACCATACAGTTGCCTGATGGTCTGACCGGACAGTTGCCTGAAGGTCTGACCTGACAGTGCCCTGATGGTCTGATGGGACAGTGGCCTGATGGTCTCACCATACAGTTGCCTGATGGTCTGACCGGACAGCGGCCTGATGGTCTGATGGGACAGTGGCCTGATGTTCTGATGGGAAAGCAGACTGATGGCCAGATAGGACAACGGCCTGATTGTCTGATGGGACAGAGGCCTGACCATCTGATGGGACAGTGGCCTGAGGTTCTGACTGGACATTGGCCTGCTGGTCTGATGCAACAGTGGCCTAATGACCTGACTGGACAGTGGCCTGATGTTCTGAGCGGAAAGTTGCCAGATGGACTGACAGAACAGCAGCCTGATGGTCTGATGGGACAGTGGCCTGATGGTCTGATGTGACAGTGGCCTGATGAACTGACTGGACAGCAGCCTGATGTTCTGAGCAGAAAGTGGCCCAATGGTCTGATGGGACAGTGGCCTGATGGTCTGACCGGACAGTGGCCTGCTGGTCTGATGGGAGAGCGGCCTGATGGTCTGATGGGAGAGCAGACTGATGGTCAGATGGAACAGCGGAGTGATGGTCTGATGGGACAGTGGCCTGAGGTTCTGACTGGACATTGGCCTGCTGGTCTGATGCAACAGTGGCCTAATGACCTGACTGGACAGTGGCCTGATGTTCTGAGCGGAAAGTTGCCAGATGGACTGACAGAACAGCAGCCTGATGGTCTGATGGGACAGTGGCCTGATGGTCTGATGGGACAGTGGCCTGACGGTCTGGCCGGATAGTGGCCTGATGGTCTGACAGTATAGCATCCTGATGATCTGACGGGACAGTGGCCAGATGGTCTGACGGGACAGTGAACTGATGGTCTGATCGTACAGTGGCCTGATGGTCTGACCGGACATTGGCCTGATGGTCCGTTGGGAGAGTGGCCTGATGATCTGAGTGGACCGTGACCTGATGGACTGATGGGACATTGGCCTGATTGTCTGACCAGACTGTTGCCTGATGGTCCGATCGGACAGCGGCCTGATGATCTGACCGGACAGTGGCCTGATGGTTTGACCGGACATTGGCCTGATGGTCTAATGGGACAGTGGCCTGAGTTCTGATGTGACAGTGGCCTGATGGTCTGGAGGGACAGTGGCCTGATGGTCTGACCGGACAGGGACCTGATGGTCTGATGGGACAGTGGCCTGATGGTCTGATGGGAAAACGGACTGATGGTTAGATGGGACAGCGGCCTGATGGTCTGATGGGACAGCGGCCTGATCGTCTGACGGGACAGTAACCTGATGGTCAGATGGGTCAGAGGCCCGATTGTCAGATGGGACAGCGGCCTGACTGTCTGATGGGACAGTGGCCTGAGGTTCTGACCGGACAGTGGCCTGATGTTCTGAGTGGAAAGTGGCCTGATGGTCTGATGGGACAGTGGCCTGATGGTCTGACCGGACAGTGGCCTGATGATCTGACCGGACAGTGGCCTGATGGCACAGTGGCCTGATGGTCCGACCAGACAGCGGCCTGATGGTCTGACCAGACAGGGGCCTGCTGGTCTAACCCGAAAACGGCCTGAGGGTCTGATGGGACAGCGGCCTGATAGTCTGTTTGGACAGCAGCCTGATGGTCTGATGGGACAGTAGCCTGAGGGTCTGACAGGACATTGGCCTGCTGGTCTGATGGGGCAGTGGCCTGATGGTATCACCGGACAGCTGCCTGATGGTCTGACCGGTCAATGGCCTGAAGGTCTGATGGGACAGTGGACTGATGGTCTGACCGGGCATTGGGCTGATGGTCTGTTGGCACAGTGGACTGATGTTCTGACCGGAAAGTGGCCTGAGTTCTGATGTGACAGTGGCCTGTTGGTCTGACCAGATAGTGGCCTGATGATCTCATGGGAAAGCGGCCTGATTGTCTGACCGGACAGTGGCCTGATGATCTGATGGGACAGCGGCCTGATGGTCTGACCGGATAGTGGCTTGATGGTCTGATGGGAAAGCGGACTGATGGTCTGATGGGACAGTGGCCTGAGGTTCAGACCAGACATTGGCTTGCTGGTCTGATGGGACAGTGGCCTGATGAGCTGACCGGACAGTGACCTGATGGTCTGACCAGATAGCGGCCTGATGGTCTGATGGGTCCGCGGCCTGAAGTTCTGACCAGACATTAGCCTGATGGTCTGACTGGACAGTGGCTGAGGGTGTGATTGGACAGCGGCTTGATGGTCTGACTGGACAGCGGCCTGATGGCCTAATGGGACAGTAGCCTGAGGGTATGACCGGACATTGGCCTGCTGGTCTGATGGGACAGTGGCCTGATGGTCTCACCATACAGTTACCTGATGGTCTGACCGGACAGTGGCCTGATGGTCTGATGGGACAGTGGCCTGATGGTCTGATGGGACAGTGGCCTGATGTTCTGATGGGAAAGCAGACTGATGGCCAGATAGGACAACGGCCTGATTGTCTGATGGGACAGAGGCCTGACCATCTGATGGGACAGTGGCCTGAGGTTCTGATGGGAAAGCAGACTGAAGGCCAGATAGGACAACGGCCTGGTTGTCTGATGGGACAGAGGCCTGACCATCTGATGGGACAGTGGCCTGAGGTTCTGACTGGACATTGGCCTGCTGGTCTGATGCAACAGTGGCCTAATGACCTAACTGGACAGTGGCCTGATGTTCCGAGTGGAAAGTGGCCAGATGGACTGACAGAACAGCGGCCTGATGGTCTGATGTGACAGTGGCCTGATGTTCTGAGCAGAAAGTGGCCCGATGGTCTGATGGGACAGTGGCCTGATGGTCCGACCGGACAGTGGCCTGCTGGTCTGATGGGAGAGCGGCCTGATGGTCTGATAGGACAGCAGACTGATGGTCAGATGGAACAGCGGAGTGATGGTCTGATGGGACAGTGGCCTGAGGGTATGACCGGACATTGGCCTGCTGGTCTGATGGGACAGTTGCCTGATGATCTGACCGGTTACCGGCCTGATGGTCAGATGGGACAGTGGCCTGATGGTCTGATGGGACACTGGCCTGATGGTCTGACCGGAAATTGGCCTGATGGTCTGATGGGACAGGGGCCTGATGGCCTGTTGGGAGAGTGGCCTGATGGTCTGACCGGACAGTGGCTTGATGGTCTGACCAGACAGCGGCCTAATGTTCTGACCGGACAGTGGCCTGATGGTCTGACGGGACAGTGGCCTGATGGTACAGTGGCCTGATGGTCCGACCAGACAGCGGCCTGATGGTCTGATTGGACCGTGGTCTGAAGTTGTGACCAGACATTGGCCTGATGGTCTGGCCGGACAGTGGCCTGAGTGTCTGATGGGACAGCAGCCTGATGGTCTGATGGGACAGTAGCCTGAGGGTCTGACCGGACATTGGCTTGCTGGTCTGATGGGACAGTGGACTGATGGTCTGATGGGACTGTTGCCTGATGGTTTCACAGGACAGTTGCCTGATGGTCTGACTGGACAGTGGCCTGAAAGTCTGATGGGACAGTGGACTGATGGTCTGACCGGGCAGTGGGCTGATGGTCTGACGGGACAGTGGCCTGATGTTTGGACCGGAAAGTAGTCTGAGTTCTGATGCGACCGTGGCCTGATGGCCTGAAGGGTCAGTGGCCTGATTGTCTGATGAGACAGTGGCCTGATTGTCTGACTGGACAGAGGCATGTTGGTCTAATGGGATAGCGGCCTGATGGTCTGACCGGTCATTGGCCTGATGGTCTAATGGGACTGTGGTTTGATGGTCTGATGGGACAGTGGCCTGATGGTCTGATGGGACAGCTGCCTGATAGTCTGAAATGACAGTGGCCTGATGGTCTGATGGGACAGTGGACGGATGGTGGCCGGACAGGGGCCTGATGGTCTGATTGGATAGTGGACGGACGGTTAGGCCGGACAGTGGCCTGATGGTCTGTTGGGAGAGTGACCTGATGGTCTGATGGGACAGTGGCATGATAGTCTGATGGGGCATTGGTCTGATGGTCTGACAGGACAATGGCCTGATGGTCTGATGGGATAGTGGCCTGATGGTCTGATGGGACAGGGGTCTGATGGTCTGACGACAATGGCCTGATGGTCTGACCAGAATGTGGCCTGATGGACTGATGGGACAGTGGACTGATTGTCTGACCAGACAGTGGCTTGATGGTCTGATGGGAGAGCGACCTGCTGGTCTGATGGGACAGCGGCCTGTTGGTATGACTGGACAGTGGCCTGATGGTCTGATGGGAGAGTGACCTGGTGGTCTGACCGGACAGTGGCCTGATGGTCTGATAGGACAGCAGACTGATGGTCTGACCGGACAGTGACCTAATGATCTGACCAGACATTGGCCTGATTGTCTGACCGGACAATGGACTGATGGTCTGATGGGACAGTGAACTGATGGGACCTTGGCCTGATTGTCTGTTTGGACAGTGGCCTGGTCTGACCGGCAGTGGACTCATGGTCTGGATGGGACAGTGGCCATATGGTCTGGTGTGACAGTGGCCTGATGGTCTGATTGGACAGCGGCCTGATGGACTGACCAGACAGTGGCCTGATGGGTCATTGGTCTGATGATCTGACTGGACAGTGACCTGATGGTCTGACTGGACAGCGGCCTGATGTTCTGACCGGACACTGGCCTGTTGGTCTGATGGGACAGTGGCCTGATGGTCTTACTGGACAGTGGCCTGATAGTCTGACCAGACAGTGGCTTGATGGTCTGACCAGACAGCGGACTGATGGTCTGACCGGACAGCGTTCTGCTGGTCTGACCAGACAGTTGCCTGATGGTCTGACCGGACATTGGCCTGATAATATGACCGGACAGTGGCCTGATGGTCGGTTGGGACAGTAGCCCGGTCTGACCGGACAGTGGCCTGATGGTCTGATGGGACAGTGGCCTGATAGTCTAAAAGTACAGTGGCCTGATGGTCTGACCGGAATGTGGCCTGATGGTCTGATGGGACAGCGGCCTGATGGTCTGACGGGACAGTGGCCTGATGGTCTGATGGGACAGTGGCCTGATGGTCTGAGCGGACAGCGGCCTGAAGATCTGAGCGGACAGCGGCCTGATGGTCTGATGGGACAGTGGCCTGATAGTCTGACCAGACAGTGGCTTGATGGTCTGACCAGACAGCGGACTGATGATCTGACCGGACAGTGGTCTGATGGTCTGACCGGACAGTTGCCTGATGGTCTGACCAGACATTGGCCTGATGGTCTGATGGGAAAACGGAATGATGGTCAGATGGGACAGCGGCCTGATGGTCTGATGGGAAAGCAGACCAATGGTCTAATAGGACAGCGCCCTGATTGTCTGATGGGACAGAGGCCTGACCATCTGATGGAACAGTGGCCTGAGGTTCTGACTGGACATTGGCCTACCGGTCTGATGCGACAGTGGCCTAATGACCTGACTGGACAGTGGCCTGATGTTCTGAGCAGAAAGTGGCCAGATGGACTGACCGAACAGTGGCCTGATGTTCTGATGGGACAGTGGCCTGATGCTCTGATGGGACTGTGGCCTGATGGTCTGATGGGACAGCGGCCTGATGCTCTGATGGGACAGCGGCCTGATGGTCTAATGGGACAGTGGCCTGATGCTCTGATGGGACTGTGGCCTGATGGTCTGATGGGACAGCGGCCTGATGGTCTGATGGGACAGTGGCCTGATGCTCTGATGGCACAGTGGCCTGATGGTCTGATGGGACAGTGGCCTGATGGTCTGATGGGACAGTGGCCTGATGCTCTGATGGGACAGTGGCCTGATGGTCTGATGGGAATGAGGACTGATGGTAAGATGGACAGCGGCCTGATGGTCTGACCAGACAGTGGCCTGATGGTCTGATGGGACAGCGGCCTGATGGTCAGATGGGACAGCGGCCTGATGGTCTGATGGGACAGTGACCTGAGGGTCTGACCGGACATTGGCCTGCTGGTCTGCTGGGACAGTCACCTGATGATCTGACCGGTTACCGGCCTGATGGTCAGATGGGACAGTGGCCTGATGGTCTGACTGGACAGTGGCTGATGGTCCGATGGGACAGTGGCCTGATGGTCTGACCAGACAGCGGCCTAATGTTCTGACCGGACAGTGGCCTGATGGTCTGATGGGACAGTGGCCTGATGGTCTGACCGGACAGTGGCCTGAAGTTATGAGCAGAAAGTGGCCTGATGTTCTGACCGGACAATGGCCTGATGGTCTGATGGGACAGTGGCCTGATGGTCTGATGGGAAAGCAGACTGATGGTCTAATAGGACAGCGCCCTGATTGTCTGATGGAACAGAGGCCTGACCATCTGATGGAACAGTGGCCTGAGGTTCTGACTGGACGTTGGCCTGCTGGTCTGATGCAACAGTGGCCTAATGACCTGACTGGACAGTGGCCTGATGTTCAGAGCAGAAAGTGGCCAGATGGACTGACCGAACAGTGGCCTGATGTTCTGATGGGACAGTGGCCTGATGCTCTGATGGGACTGTGGCCTGATGGTCTGATGGGACAGTGGCCTGATGGTCTGATGGGACAGTGGCCTGATGCTCTGATGGGACTGTGGCCTGATGGTCTGAAGGGACAGCGGCCTGATGGTCTGATGGGACAGTGGCCCGATGGCTTGATGGGACAGTGGCCTTATGGTCTGATGGGAATGAGGACTGATGGTAAGATGGACAGCGGCCTGATGGTCTGACCGGACAGTGGCCTGATGCTCTGATGGGACTGCGGCCTGATGGTTTGATGGAAATGAGGACTGATGGTAAGATGGACAGCGGCCTGATGGTCTGATGGGACAGTGGCCCGATGGTCTGATCGGACAGTGGCCTGATGCTCTGATGGGACTGTGGCCTGATGGTCTGATGGGAATGAGGACTGATGGTAAGATGGACAGCGGCCTGATGGTCTGACCGGACAGTGGCCTGATGGTCTGATGGGACAGCGGCCTGATGGTCTGATGGGACAGCGGGCTGATGGCCTGATGGGACAGCAGACTGATGGTCAGATGGGACAGCGGCCTGATGGTATGATGGGACAGTGGCCTGAGGGTCTGACCGGACATTGGCCTGCTGGTCTGATGGGACAGTCGCCTGATGATCTGACCGGTTACCGGCCTGATGGTCAGATGGGACAGTGGCCTGATTGTCTGACCGGACAGAGACGTGTTGGTCTGATGGGACAGCGGCCTGATGGTCTGACCGGTCATTGGCCTGATGGTCTAATGGGACAGTGGCTTGATGGTCTGATGGGACAGTGGCCTGATGGTCCGTTGGGACAGTGGCCTGATGGTCTGAATGGACATTGACCTGATGGTATGACCAGCCAGTGGCCTGATGGTCTGACCAGACAGAAGCCTGAGGGTCTGACCAGACAGAAGCCTGAGGGTCTGACCGGACAGCGGCCTGTTGGTTTGACCGGACAGTGGCCTGACGGTCTGATGGGACAGCGGCCTGCTGGTCTAATGGGACAGCGGACTGAGGGTCTGGCCGGACATTGGCCGGCTGGTCTCATGAAACAGTGGCCTGATGGTCTGACCGGATTGTGTCCTGATGGTCTGACTGGACAGTGCACTTATGGTCTGACAGGACAGTGACCTGATGGTCTGATGGGACACTGGCCTGATGGTCTGTTGGGACTGTGGTCTGATGGGACAATGGCCTGACAGTCTCATTGGACAGTGGCCCGAGGGTCTAACTGGACTGTGCCCTGATGGTATGAACGGACAATTGCCCGATGATTTGACCGGACAGGGGCCTGACTGTCTGACCGGTTAGTGGCCTGATCGTCTGATGGGAAAGTGGACTGAAGGTCTGACAGGACAGAGGCATGTTGGTCTGATGGGAGAGCGACCTGCTGTTCTGATGGGACAGCGGCCTGTTGGTATGATGGGACAGTGGCCTGATGGTCTGATGGGACAGTGGCCTGATGGTCTGATAGGACAGCGGACTGATGGTCTGACCGGACAGTGACCTAATGATCTGACCAGACAGTGGCCTGATTGTCTGACCGGACAATGGACTGATGGTCTGATGGGACAGTGAACTGATGGACTGATGCGACCTTGGCCTGATGGTCTGTTGGGACAGTGGCCTGATGGTCTGATAGGACAGCGGACTGATGGTCTGATGGGACAGTGAACTGATGGACTGATGCAACCTTGGCCTGATGGTCTGTTGGGACAGTGGCCTGATGGTCTGATGGGACAGTGGCCTGATGGTCTGATAGGACAGCGGACTGATGGTCTGACCGGACAGTGACCTAATGATCTGACCACACAGTGGCCTGATTGTCTGACCGGCAGTGGACTCATGGTCTGGATGGGACAGTGGCCATATGGTCTGGTGTGACAGTGGCCTGATGGTCTGATTGTACAGCGGCCATGATGGACTGACCGGACAGTGGCCTGATGGCCTGATGGGTCATTGGTCTGATGATCTGACGGGTCAGTGGCCTGATGGTCTGACTGGACAGTGGCCTGATGTTCTGACCGAACATTGGCCTGTTGGTCTGATGGGACAGTGGCCTGATGGTCTGACCGGACAGCGGTCTGATGTTCTGACCGGACTTTGGCCTGATGGTCTGATGGGACAGTGGCCTGATGGCCTGCTGGGACAGTGGCCTGGTGTTCTCACCGGACAGCGGCCTGGTGGTCTGACCGGACAGCGTCCTGGTGGTCTGACCAGAAAGTGGCCTGTTGGTCTGACTGGACAGTGGCCTGATGGGTCAGTGGCTTGATGGTCTGACCGGACAGTGGCCTGATGGTCTGATGGGACAGAGGCCTGGTGGTCTGACCAGACAGTGGCCTGATGGTCTGACTGGAGAGTTGCCTGATGGTCTGATGGGACAGTGGCCTGATGGTCTGATGGGACAGTGGCCTGGTGGTCTGACCAGTGGCCTGATGGTCTGACTGGAGAGTTGCCTGATGGTCTGATGGGGCATGGTTGATGGTCTGACCGGACAGAGACCTGATATCTTCACCGTGTAGCAACATGACCTCATTCGTGCTGTAAATGTCTATGATTCTTTGAGTCCTATGATTACACTGATGATACTTTCTATAACAATGGCAAAGCTTTGTTAAGAGATGGCAGATGCTTCACCGAATGTTTAGCAGCAGATATGGAAAGAGATATTTCGATCAATGCCCTTCAATCAATCACCTGCCTGGCTGAGTGCAGGTCCAACAACACTCAAGAGCTTTGACACCGTCCATTCTTCCATCCTGGGAAGAATGTGTAGGGTTACAGGGAGAAGGTGGGGGCGTGGCACTAAGTGCATTGCTCATTCGGAGAGCTGCTACAGATATGATGGGCCATATGGACCCCTTCTGCACTGTAACAATTCTGTGAATCTGTGACCCGTCGTGCAAAACAGTAGCTGCTAAACAGCTGAACTTTGAATCCATCCGCTTCTATTAAAGTGCTCCTTCCTGAAATACATATCGTTGTGTAATAATCCGTCTGCAGAGAAACTTAAACTTGTCTTTTAACATTCTCTCCAGAGACATATAGATCTATATAATTATAGTATTTCTTCCAAAGACATGTCCCCTCGCGTTACTGCACTCCCTCCAGAGACAGCTATAAACTTTAAATATGACAATTCTGCAGGGTCACGTATCTTTGTACCATAGTATCCCTTTCATTTTTTTTTGGAAAAATTTTCATTATTCATAAAATATCTGGAAGAACATTCCAAACCATTTCAAAATCGCCATCACATAAGTGCAATCATATTTAACTTTTACACATGGATCACGAGGTGCTTCAATACAATCACTGAATATTACAGTCATTTCAATATTGTCATTACAGACAGTGCTCCAGTATTGGAGTTATCAACATACATCAGGTTGGACTCTGAGGTGCTTCAGTACAATTAAAATACAATTAGTATTCAATGCAGACATTCATTTTGAGCTGTACAGCCTGAGGGGCTCTAAACAATTCCCAGTCCCTCGGTGCACTATGGCAGAAAGGTCTTAGACAGCGACCTTTCCCCATTGCACCTTTGCGGCGGCTGCCCCAAGCTTTAGTGCGTCCCTCAGCACATAGTCCTGGACCATGGAATATGCCAGTCTGCAACACTCGGTAGGGGACAACTCTTTGCGCTGGAAGACCAACAAGTTTCGGGCAGACCAAAGAGCGTCTTTCACCGAGTTGATGATCCTCCAGTTGCAGTTGATGTTTGTCTTGGTGTGTGTCCCTGGGAACAGCCCATAGAGCACAGAGTCCTGTGTCACAGAACTGCTCAGGATGAACCTCGACAGAAACCACTGCATCTCTCTCCAGACCTTCTTTGCAAAGGCACAATCCACAAGGAGGTGAACAACAGCCTCGTCCCCACCACAGCCACCTCGAAGGCAATGTGCAGAGGGGGTGAGACTCCTGGCATGTTGGAAGGATCTGATGGGGAGGGCCTTTCTCACCACCAGCCAAGCTACATCTTGGTGCTTGTTGGAAAGTTCTGGCGATGAGGCATTCTGCCAAATGGCTTTGACAGTCTGCTCGGGGAACCATCCCACAGGATCCACCCTCTCCTTTTCCCGCAGGGCCTCTAAGACGTTACGTGCCGACCACTGCCTGATGGACTTGTGATCAAAGGTGTTTCTCTGCATAAATGTTTCCACGAGGGACAGGTGGTTCGGTAATGTCCAACTACTTGGAGCGTTCCACGGAAGCGTGGGCAGACCCATCCTTCGCAACACCGGGGACAGGTAGAACCTCAGCACGTAGTGATACTTGGTGTTTGCGTACCAAGGGTCTATGCACAGCTTGATGTAGCCACACACAAAGGTGGCCATCAGTATGAGGGCGGTGTTGGGCACGTTTTTTCCCCCTTTATCTAGAGCCTTGTACATCGCGTCCCTGTGGACACGATCCATTTTCGACCTCCAGATAAAGCTAAAGATGGCTCAGGTGATCGCCATCGCGCAGGAGTCTGGAATGGGCCGGACCTACGCCACGTACAGCAACAGCGAGAGTGCCTCACACCTGATGACCAGGTTCTTACCCGCAATGAAGAGGGAGCGTCGCTCCCACATGCCCAGTTTTCTTTGCACCATAGACACTCGCTCCTTCCAGTTTCTAACGCATGCCCCGGTCCCTCCGAACCATATCCCCAGCACCTTCAGGCCGTCAGCCCTGACGGTGAAGGGGACAAAGGATCGGTCAGCCCAGTTCCCAAAGAACATGGCCTTGCTCTTCCCACGATTTACCTTGGCTCCCGAGGCCAGTTCGAACTGGTCGCAGATGTGGATCAGTCTGCGCACTGACAGTGGATCCGAGCAGAAGACGGCGACATCGTCCATGTACACGAAGGCTTGACCTGAGTGCCTCCACTGCCTGGGATCATCACTCCTCTTATGCCTGGATCCTTCCTGATGGACTCAGCAAAGGGTTCTATGCAACACACAAACAGGACAGGGGAGAGAAGGCAGCCCTGCCTGACTCCAGATTTAATCGGAAAGCTATCTGATTCCCACCCATTGATTGATGCTGCGCTACTGATGTTAGTGTAGAGCAGTAGGATCCAATTGCGAATTCCCTCCCCAAACCCCATTTTGGAGGGCACATCCACCATGTAGGTGTGCGATACTCTGTCAAAGGCCTTCTCCTGATCCAAGCTGATGAGGCAGGTGTCCACACCCCTGTCCTGCATGTAGGCAATCGTATCCCTGAGCAGCGCGAGGCTGTCAGAGATCTTCCTGCACGGCACAGTGCAGGTCTGGTCAGGGTGGATCACCAATTCCAGAGCGAACTTGACCCGATTGGCGATGACCTTGGACAGAATCTTATAGTCCACATTCAACAGTGAAATGGGTCGCCAATTTCTAATTTCCTCCCTTTCCCCCTTGTGCTTGTAGATGAGGGTGACGATGCCTTTCCTCATGGATTTTGACATGCTGCCGGCCAGAAGCATGCTCTCGTACACTTCTAGCAGGTCTGGGCC
This sequence comes from Cetorhinus maximus, assembly GCF_964194155.1. Classification (NCBI taxonomy): domain Eukaryota; kingdom Metazoa; phylum Chordata; class Chondrichthyes; order Lamniformes; family Cetorhinidae; genus Cetorhinus; species Cetorhinus maximus. The sequence continues at coordinate 73,169,436 of NC_135895.1, read as the reverse complement.
CATCCAGTCCCACAGAGCCGAATACAACTCAGCCAGAAAGCCATCGCTTCCGGGAGTTTTACTCTTCTCGAAGGACTCAAGGGCCTTAGTCAGGTCGTCAGGAGTTAGCAGTTTGTCCAGGCTCTCCCATGTATTGTCGACTAAGACCACCGTGATAGAGGACAGCAAGGACTGGGAGGCAGTGCTGTCTGTGGGCTTCATGTCATACAATCCGGCATAAAAGGATTTGCTGATCCTCAAAATGTCGGACTGCGATGACTTTACTGAGCCGTCTTCTTCCTTCAGGCTGCTGATCACAGAGCTCTCTCTGTGTACCTTTTGGAAAAAGAAACATGCACACGTCTCATCCTGCTCCACGGAGTGGACTCTGGAACGGAAGATGATCTTGGAGGCCTCCGAGGCAAAGAGCAAGGCTTGCTGGCTCTTCACCTCTTGGAGTTCCTCCTTGACATCGACCCCCTTCGACTGCAGCCGGAGCAGATTCTGCATGTTTTTCTGGAGTCAGAACATTTCCCTCTGTTCCTTTCTAGCTTTCTGGGCGCCTTTGAGGGTGAAAAACCTCTTGATGTTTCCCTTGATCGCTTCCCACCAGTGTGTCAGGGACTCAAAGAGGGGTTTCACGGTTCTCCAATGTTTGTAATCCCTCTAGAGCTCCTCAATGTTCTCTGGGGTCAGCAGTTGCACGTTTAGCTTCCATGCCCCCCTGCCCACCCTCTGGTCTTCCTCTAAGTGGCAGTCCGCCAATAGGAGGCAGTGGTCAGAGAAGAACACCGGCTTGACGTCGGTGGATCTGACTGCGAACGCATGGGACACAAACAGGAAGTCTATCCTGGAACGGATGGACCCGTCTGGCCGCGACCAGGTGTATCTACGCTGCATTCCATCTGCAGGGTTGCTGAAGACGTCGTGCAGCTTGGCAACCTTAACTGTTTCCATCAGGGATCTGGACATAGCGTCCAATCCGCTGTCGGCCCTGCCGGATCGTCCAGCCGCATCGATGATGCAGTTGCAGTCACCGCCCAGAATGACCGGCCTGGAGGTCGCCAGCAGCAGTGGGAGCTGCTGAAAAATCGCCAGCCGCTCGCTGTTTTGTGACGGGGCGGACCGGAGTGGAGCATTCTTGTACATTACGTCTGCTACGAGGAGGTGCCCGCCCACCACCTCCTTAACCTCTGAGACGGTGAAGTTGCCTCCCTGCAGCAGGATACCCAGGCCGGAGGAACGTGAGTCGTTTCCTCCCGAACAGATCGATGGCCCATGGGACCACCATCGTGACCATTGCCTGTAGGAGCTGAGGTGCGGTATCGCACACTCCTGCACAAACAACAGGTCAGCTTTGATCGTGGCAAGGTAGTCCAAGGTCGCAACACATCGCGTAGTAGATTTAATGCTACGCACATTTATGGATACAATCTTTACACCCATTTTAAAGCATTTAGTCTCTTACCAAACCTGTTGTCTCTGAGAGTCCCAGACCTTTGGTCTGCTCCTGCATACCCATAGTGTTCACAAATTGCCTCACCTTGGATGGGCTGAGGAAACTGTCCTGAACCTCCCCATTGGCAATGTTCTGCTCAGGTAGCATCTGGGGGTTTATGGAGAGAACAGGATTTGAAATGTCCTCTGTTGGAGAAGTCTCTCCAATCCTCTCCCCCTCTTGCTGCTCCCGGCTTCCCAGAGCTGGGGTGCGCTGAGTGCTTCACTGCTCCCAGATTCCTGGGGCTGGGGTGTGCTGGCCTCTTCGGGTTGTGGGCAAAGTTGGGGTGCGCTGGTCTCCTCATTGTCTCCAATGTTCTGGAGCTCGGGTGTCTCGTCCTCCAACTCCCTAGAGTTTTGCCGCTTCTTCTGTAGATGCCGCCCTCTCCCTTCTTTGTCTGAAGAGCAGCTGCCCTTGTCATCCGTGTCGGATGGGAGACGCCTCTTGCCACTTGTCTGGGAAGTGGCTTGGTCCCTTCTTAGCCCCTTCTTCCTTTTGGCTCTTCACCAGCTGCCACTCCCCCTGCTGATTTTCCGCTGCTTCCTCCTCCTCCATTGATTCGCTCTCCTGAGGAGTGGGAGGTTCAGGGGGCAGTGCTGTTGATTGGCTGTCTGCTGCCTCAATCTTTTCCTCCACCTTGTCTCTCTCTGTGTTCTCCTTTGTCCCGTTGTTCTCATTGGGGGTCATGGTGGTTGGGGTGTTGCAAGTGTCCTTGGTAGTAGTGACACGAAGCATTTCCCCTGCTTCCCCCTCATTGGTTTTGACTGCCTGTGCATAAGTGAGGCAGCATTTGGGGCAGGTCCCATAGAGGTGTTGTGCCTCGGCACGCAGGTTGCAGCACTTAGTCTGTTTGCAGTCCTTTGTCTGGTGCCCTTCCTGTTTGCAGTTCTTGCAGAGGGTGGCGCTGCAGTTGGCCGCCACATGACCAGACTTGCCGCATGAGCGACAAAGTTTGGGCTGCCCAGCGTCGACAAGGTAGCCACGGCTTCCCCCGACAGCGAAGCAGGAAGGAGGGTGGAAGATGGCTCCTTTACCATTGGTCTTGAGTGTGACCTTAACCTGGCGTTTGCATGTCCAAATCCCGAAGGCGTCTCTAACCTTGGTGCAGCTCCCAACCTTGTCGACGTACCTGTCGAGGAAGGTGAGCACGTCAGCGACAGGGACGTGGGGGTTGTAGAGATGCACAGTCACCACACGGTCCCGTTGCAACAGCAGAGCAAAGAGCGGCTCCACCGTCAGGATCTTCATCTCCGGCTGGTCTCTCTTCTCCTCGAACACCTTCAGGAACTTGACGCAAGCTGCCACTCGCTTGAAAGTCACGTCAAAAGATCCAGCGCTGGGGAAGTCTTGCAGGGAGTAGATCTCCTCCGCTTCAAATCCACACGCCTTCAACAGGATCCGCTTGATGAAGAAGGCCCGATCCATGGGTGCTCCTCCTTCGCTGTCTTTCACCCTCACCCGGACGGTGTTATGTACCCCAAGGTATGGGGCTCAACTGGTTATAGCCATCGCTTCATGACTACACTTGATCTTAGCTAAAATCCCTTTCATATGCAAGTACATTGGTATGATAGTCCCTGTGCAATGAACCATAAACTTGTCTTTCCATAGAGTGCTACAATACAAGTACCCTTTTAAGTTTCCACTTACTCCAGGAACAAGTACCCTTATATTATAGCACTCTCTCCAGAGGCAAGAAGCTAAGGACTTAGGAAATCGGAGCACGAATAGACCATCTGACACTTCAAGCCTGCTTTGCCTTTTAAAAAGATGATACGAACATGCAAATTAGGAGCAGGAGTAGGCCATTCAGCCCATTAAGCCTGTTTCGCTACTCAATAAGACCATGGTTGATTTGATTGTAACCTCCCACCCACCCCGGTAACATTTCACCCCCCGCATTGTTAATCAAGAATCTATCTAGCTCTGCCTTAAAAAATATTCAATGGCTCTGCTTCCACCACCTTTTGAGGAAGAGAGTTCCGGAGACTCACGACCCTCTGAGGGGGAAAGATTCTCCTCATCTCTGCCTTAAATGAGTGACCTTATTTTGAAACAGTGACCCCTAGTTCTAGATTCTCCCACAAGAGGAAAAATCCTCTCCACATCCGCCCTGTCAAGACCCCTCAGGATTTCAAAGGTTTTAATTAAGTCGTCTGATCATGGCTACATCAGCTCCACTCTCTGGTACTATCCCCAGCCAGGAACAGCTCTCAGTATCTGCCCTCCAAACCCTCAAAGAATTTCTGATATTTCAATGAGATCAACGGCCATTCTTCTAAACTCCTGAAAATATAGATCCCCTGTACTCAATGATACCTCACAGGACAAACCACACCACCACCCCTCCAGGCCCCCAGCCCAGGAACCAATCTGGTAAATCCTGGCTGCACCATCTCTAAGGCACCTCCTTCCTTGGGTAAAGAGACCAAATCTATACACAGTACTCCAGGTGTGGTCTCGCCAAAGTCTTAAAGACCACCCATTTCCATGGGCCTGTAATATTGCCCAAATTCACTCCTGTCTCAGCTTATCCGCTGCTGAAATCCTCATTCGGCCCTTTGTTATTTGCAGGCTTGACTATTACAGCGCGCTCCTGGCTGACCTCTCAAATTCTACTTTCCAAACTCAGCTGCCTGTGCCAGAACTCGCACCAAGTCCTGTTCACCTATCACCCCTGAGCTGGCTTGCGCCAGCTCCCAGTTAAACAACGTCCTGATTTTAAAATATTCATCCTTATTTTTCAAACCCCTCCTTGGCCTCACTCCTCCCTATCCTTGTAATCCCCTCCGGCTACACAACACTCCGAGGTATCTGTCCACCTGTATTATTGTCCTCGTGAACATCCCCTGGTTTTAATCTCTTCACCGTTGGTGGCTATGGCCTCAGCTACCTAGGCCCAAAGCTCTGCAATCCCCTTCCTAAACATCCCTCCCAACCTTCCTTGGCTCCTTTAAGATGCTTCTTAAAGCTCATCTCTTTGGCCAAATTTCTGGCCGTCTGACTCAAGGTTTTCTTCCGTGACATGGTGTCAGATTTTGTTTTATGTTGCTCCTGTGAAGTCCCTTGGGATGCTTGACCATGTGAAAGGCACTATGTAAGTACTAGTTGCCATTGTTGTGCACAAGGGCACCCAAATCCCTCTGGGTAATTATCTTTATAAAAATATTCTGCTTTTCCATTCTTCCTCCCAAGGTCAATTTCACACTTTGCCACATTATACTCCATATGCCACCTTCTTGCCCACTCACTTAACCTGCGCATCTCCTGAGGAACATAGGAACAGGAGTAAGCCATTCGGCCCCTACTCTGTCATTCAATTAGATCATGGCTGATCATCTACCTCAACACCACTTTCCCGCACTATCTCCGTATCCCTTGATGTCTTTAGTCTCCAGAAATCTATCGATTTCTTTCTTCAACGCGCTCAATGACTTAGCTTCCACAGCTCTCTGGGGTAGAGAATTCCAAAGATTCACCACCCTCTGAGTGGAGAAATTCCTCCTTATCTCAGTTTCTCAGTTTTAAATGGCCTGCCCCTTATTCTGAGACTGTTCCCCTGGTTCTAGACCCACCAGCCAGGGGAAACATCCTATCCACATCTACCCTGCCGCACCCTGTAAGAATTTTGTAAGTTGCAATGAGATTACCTCTCATTCTTCGAAACTCTAGAGAATACAGACACAGGCTCCTCAATCTCTCCTCATAAGACAATCCCACCATTCCTGGATTCAGTCAGGTGAACCTTCATTGCACTCCCTCTATGGCAAGTATATCCTTCCTTAGATAAAGAGACCAAAATTGTACACAGTATTCCAGGTGTGATCTCACTGAGGCTCTATACAATTACAGAAAGACATTTTTACTCCTGTACTCAAATCCCCTTGCGTTGAAGACCAGTGTACATTTGCCTTCCGAATTGCTTGCTGCACGCTAGCTCTTAGTGACTCACAAATAAGGACACCCAGGTCTCTTTGAATATTAGAACTTCCCAATCTCTCACCATTTAAGAAATACTCTGCCATTCTGTTTTTCCTACCAAAGTGGATAACTTCATATTTATTCACATTATATTTCATTTGCCATATTCTTGCCCATTCACTTAGCCTGTCCAAATCCGCTTGAAACCTCCTTGCATCCTTCTCATAACTCACATTCCCACCTAGTTTTGTGTCATCAGAAAATTTTGGAATATTATAACTGATCCCAATATCCAAATCATTTGTATAAATTGTGAACAGCTGTGGCCCCAGCACTGATCCTTGCGGTACCCCACTAGTCACAGCCTGCCATCCTGATAATGGCCCATTTATCCCTACTCTCTGTTTTCTGTCCATTAACCTATCCTCAATCCATACCTGTATATTACCCCCAATCCCATGTGCTCTAATTTTGTTTACTAACCTCCCGTGTGGGACCTTATCGAAAGCCTTCTGAAAATCCAAATACACCACATCCACTGGTTCCCCCTTATCTATGCTACAAGTATATTCCTCAAAAAGCTCCAGCAGATTTGTCAAACATGATTTCCCTTTCATAAATCCATGCTGACTCTGTCCAATTTTACCATTTTTTTTCTATATGTCCAGTAATCACATCCTTTATAACAGATTCTAACATTTTCCCTACTACTGATGGTCAAACTAACAGGTCTTTAGTTCTCCATTTTCTCTCTCCCTCCCTTCTTAAATAGTGGGGTTACATCTGCTACTTTCCAGTCCGCAGGAACCTTGCCAGAATCAATAGAATTTTGAAAGAGAACCACCCATGCATCCACTGTCTCGACAATCACCTCCTTCTACACTCTAAAATGTAGATCAACTCCACAAATCTTCAATCCAATTTATTTTTCAAGTACTACCTCTTTATTAATACCAATTTCTTTCAGCTCCTTATTTTCACTAGTCACTTGGTTCATTTATATTTCTGGGAGATTTTCTCTACCTTTCTCCTTGAAGACAGATACAAAGTGATTGTTTAGTTTCTCTGCTATTTCTCTGTTCTCCATTATAAATTCACCCATCTCCATCTGTAATGGACCCACATTTGTCCTAGATAAACTTTTCCTTTTCACATACCTAAAGAAGTTTTTACAGTCCGACTTTATGTTACTCGCTAGCTTGTATTCACATTTACTTTTCCCCTTCTTTATCAGTTTCTCAGTCCTCTTTTGCTGGGTTCTAAATTGCTCCCAATCCTCAGGCTTACCACTTTTTCTGGCAATCTTATAGGCCACTTGCTTCGATGTAATGCAACCTTTAACTTCTTTTGTTAGCCATGGTTGATTCACCTTTCCTGTTGGGGTTTTTGTTTCTTAGAGGAATGTAGATCTGTTGTAGACCATGTAATACTTTTTAAAGTATTAGCCATTGCCTGTCTACCATAAAATCTTTTAGTGTATTTTCCCAATCCACCATAGCCAACTTCCAGTCATATTTTCATAGTTTCCTTTGTTCAGATTTAAGATCCTAGTTTCAGAATGAACTACATCACTTTCAAACTTAATGTGAAATTCTGTCATATTATGGTCACTATTTCCCAAAGGCTCCTTTTCAGAAAGGCTATTAATTAGCTCTTTCTCATTGCATAATACTAAAACTAAAATCAATTCCCAGTTGGTTCTTCAACATACTGCTCCAGAAAGCCATCTCGTAAACACTCCAGGACTTCATCCTCCACAGCATTAGTGCGGATTAGGTTTACCCAGTCTATATGTAAATTGACGTCAACCATTATTACTGTATTTCCCATGTTACATGCAGCTCTAATTTCCTGATTTATTCTGTGCTTAATGTTTTCACTACAGTTTGGAGACCTATAAACCATTCCCACCAATGTGTGGTGCCCCTTGCTAATTCTTAGCTCCACCCAAACTGATTCGACATCTTGATCCTTCGATCTAAGATTCTCTCTCACTAATGTACTGATTCGTTCCTCATTAACAGCGCTACCCCACCGCCTTTTCCTTTTCCCCTGTCCTTCTTAAGTGTCGAATATCCTTGAATATTCAGTTCCCAGTCTTGGCCACCCTGCAGCCATGTTTCTGTAATGGCAATTAGATTATACCCATCTACCTCTATTTGTGCCTTTAAATCATCTACCTTGTTGTGAATGCTGTGTGCATTCAGAGTGCCCTTAACTTTGCCTTTTTGACATTATTCCACATTCTGAATCTATTTGATGTTTGCCTTTGTTTTGCCTGCCTTCTAATTTCACTTGCCACTTTTCTACTTCCTGTTACCAGCTTTACTTCCCTCCAAATTGAGCTACTCCTCAGGTTCCCATCCCCCTGACAAACTAGTTTAAACATTCCCCAACAGCATTAGCAAATCTTACTGTGAGGATATTAGTCCTGGTACAGTTAAGGTGTACCCTGTCCATCTTGTACAGGTCCCACCTGCCCCAGAACCGGTCCCAATGCCTCAGAAATCTGATGCCCTCCCTCCTACACCAATTCTCCAGCCATATGTCCAATCACTCAATCCTCCTATTCTCTCCCTCATTTCTCGAATAGTGGGATTACGCTTATGACTTTCCATCAATTTGTCTAGTATTGTTCCCTTATTAGTATTAATTACTTTAAATTCCTCACTCATTATTCCCCATTATTTCTGATATGTTTTTGTGTCTTCTACTGTGAGGATTGACACAAAATATTTGTTTAACATCTCTGCCATTTCCTTTGTCCGCATTATAATTTCTCCTGCACCAGCCTTCAAAGGGCTGACATTCACATTCACAAATCTCTTCCTTTTGACAAGCCTGTGAAGGATTTTACAATCTGTCTTTATACTCACTAGTTTACTCTCACATTCTATTCTCTCCCTCTTTATCAATTTCTTGTTCATCCTTTGCTGATTTCGTAAAGCTTTCAAATCCTTTGTACTATAACTCTCCATGGCAACATTTTAGCTTCTTCTTTTAATCTAAACTATGCTTAATTCCTAGTTAGATATGATTGTACTACTTTTCTAATCGAGTTTTAATCCTCAAGGACATGTATATTATTTCAGAATTATGAATTATTTCTTTAAATGTTTGCTATTACTTATTTAGCATTGCATATTTTAGTCCAATTTCCCAATCTACCTTTGTCGACTCGCCCCTCATGGCTTTATAATGGGTTTTTTTTTAATTTTGAGGATATTTTTTGAATGTGGCAGACATAAATCTGGTAAGACAATGGTTTGCAGTGTGATGGTCAACTGTGTTCAGCATCACCTGGTGGGGCTCAGGGGCCCCACTCAGGCTCGGCAGTCTCTGGTGTATTTGCTGCAGAGGAAGACAGTGGGCTGAGAAGGTGCAGGGTTCGCTGGTCTCTGTTTTCTCTGGGTCCTCTTCTCAGCCAGCTGAGCTTTTCACTTCTGCTCTCTTCTTCCAATGCCCTTCCAAACAGTCAGTCTTCAGAGGTGACGGCCGTCAGCGACTGCCTCCCAATGTGTCAATGTTAGCCACCTTCATATCTCGCTTTCAGGTATCCTTGTAGTGGAGGAATGGACATGCAGGAGGTCGTGACCCAGTGGCCATTTCACCGTGCAGAGGGTCTTTGGGTATATGGTTGTCATCCATCCAATGAACATGGCTGAGCCAGCGCAGATAGTAAGAGGTGCACAGTCAGTGAGGGGAGACTTCGGCCTGAGTGAGACAGAGGCCGAGTGCGTATATTTGGGAATTTGGTTCAAAGTGGGAATTCAGTGCATAGCGGGCAAGAGGTGCTTTAGGTAAGGTTTACTGCAAGAAGTAAAGTGGGGAGTTCGGTGAAGGGTGGGCAGGAGGTGCTTTTCTCCTCTACTCTTTTTCAGCCTCCAGTGTTTGATTTCCACTTTGGTGTAGTAGAAGGAGCAGGTAAACCAGTAACTGGTATTATTAGTAAGTACTGTATTCTTTTCTCAGGATTGTAAAGTTCACTGGCCGTGCCAAAACCCATTGGGGGGGTGTAGGCTTTATTAATTATAAATAATTAGCAATTATTAATTAATTAACACACATTGGAGATGACAGGGCAGGTGATGTGCTGCGATTGCAGGATGTGGGAGCTTCTGGATACCAGTGTGATCCAGGGCACACACACCTGCAGTAAGTGTTTGCAGCTGCAGGAACTTCAGCTCGGAGTTATTGAGCTGGAGGCTGAGCAGTAGACTCTGCGGTATATCAGGGAGGGGGAAAGTTACCCGGAGACTTTATTCCAGGGGGCGGCCATACCCCTTAGGATAGGGTCTTCTGATTTAGTCAGTGGTCAGGGACAGGAGGGTGTGACTAAGAGTGGGGTAGGTAAGGGGACTCAGAGGACAGGAGTATGAGCCTCTGTAATTGTCTAACAGGTTTGAGGTTTTTTCAGCTTGTTTGGATGAGAGCGGGGACTGTAGGATAGATGAGCAAACTGACCATGGCACCATGGGACAGGAAGCCATTCAAGTGGGGAGAGTTACAAGGAATGTATTGATAGTAGGGGACAGTATAGAGAGGGGGATTGACACTGTTCTCTGTAGCAAGGAGTGTGACTCCAGACAGCTGTGTTGCCTGCCTGGTGCCAGGGTGAGGGATATATGCTCGGGGCTGGAGAGGAACTTGCAGTGGGAGGGGGAGGATCCAGTCATCGTGGTCCATGTAGGTACCAATGACACAGGCAGGACAAAGAAGGGGGTTCTGCATAGACAATATGAGAACCTAGGCACCATTAAGAAGCAGAACTTCAAAGGTCAATCTCCGGATTATGACCTGAGCCATGTGCAAATTGGTATAGGACAAATCAGATTAGAGAAATGAAGGTGTGGCTCAAAGACTGGTGTGGGTGAAGTGTGTTCCGGTTCGAGGGGCACTGGCACCAGTACTGGGGAAAGTGGGATCTGTACCGTTGGGACGGTCTACACGGATCGTGCTGGGACTGGTGTTCTTGCGAGCCACATAACTAGGGAAGTAGAGAGGATTTAAACTAAGTAGTGGAGGAATGGGGTCAAATTTGGGAAGATGTGGTAAATCAAAGAGCAGGGACAAGGCAAAAGAAAAAGGTGTTATACGGGAAATGAAAAACAGAGCGTGACAGGAGAGATAGAAAGTACAAATCTAACAGTAAATCAACAGAACAGACTAGAGGTTATAAAAAGAACAAAATGATAAAACTAAAAGCTCTGTATCTGAAAGCATGTAGCATTCAAAACAAAACAGATGAAGTGAGAGCGTACATTGAAATAGATATTAACAATTTGATAGCCATTACAGAGACATGGCTGCAGAGGGACATGGATTGGGACCTGAATATTGAAGGGTACAGGATACGTAGGAAAGACAGGAAGTGAGGAAAAGGTAGAGGGGTGGCCTTATTAGTTAATGATGGTATTAGCACAATACAGGGGGATGACCTAAGTTCAGGGAAACAGGATGTGGAAACGGTTTGGGTAGAGATGAGAAATGAGAGTGCAGCAGATGCCGGGACGCTGAATAAATTTATGGAGGAGATAGACAAATTTTTAATTAGTAATGGGTTGAAAGGTTATGGGGAGAGGGTGGGAAATTGGAGTTGAGGCCGAAATGAGATCAGCCATGATCGTAATGAATGGCGGGGCAGGCTCGAGGGGCTGAATTGCCTACTCCTGCTCCCAGTTCTTATGTTCTTAAATGGTAAAGACAAGAAATCACTTGTGGGAGTCGTGTACAGACCCCCTAATAGTAACCACATGGTAAGGACGGAACAGAAAGGAAGAAATAATGGGAGCTTATCAGCGATAATCATGGGAGATCTTAATTTACAAATAGATTGGAAAAGTCAGATAGGGAAAGATAGCCTAGATGAGGATTTCATAGAACGTTTCCAGGATAGTTTATTCGATCAGCATGTTCTGCAGCAAACCAGACAGCAGGCTATACTAGGCCTGGTATTGAGCAACAAGCTAGGATTAATAAATGATCTCTTGGTGAGGGCGCCCCTAGGTAGCAGTGACCATAATATGATTGAATTTTACATTCAGCTTGAGGGAGAAAGGAGTGGGTCTGAGACAATGTTTTTAAACTTAAATAAGGGCAATTATGAGGGTATAAAAGCAGAGCTAGCTAAAGTGAATTGGCAAATTAGGTTAAGGGATAGGTCAATAGAGATGCAGTGGCAGACATTTAAGGGACTATTTCAGGATACACAGAATAGATACATTCCAATGAGTAATTAAAAAGTCTAAGGGACGGATACACCATCCGTGGTTAACTAGAAAGGTTAAAGGTCGTGTCAAACTTAAAGGAAAAGTATATAATTGTGCAAAGAGAGGTGGAAGGTCAGAAGATTGGACAAAGTATAAGGAACAGCAAAAAAGGACTAAAAGGTTAATAAGGGAGGAAAAATTAGAGTACAAGAGAAAGCTAGCCAGAAATATAAAAACAGATAGCAAGAGTTTCTATAAATATTTTAAAAAGAAAAGAGTCAACAAAGTGAGCGTTCATCCTATAGAAAGTGAGTCTGGAGAATTGATAATGGAAAACAAGGAGATGGCAGATGAATTGAACAGGTATTTTGCATCAGTTTTCACTATAGAGGATACAAGTAACATCCCAGAAGCAGCTATAAACCAGGAAATGGAAGGTAGGGAGGAACTCAGGGAAAATTACAATTGCCAGATGAGTGGTACTGAGTAAACTGTTGGAACTGCAGCTGCTCAGAGCCCCAGTCCTGATGGACCTCATCCTAGGGTCATAAAATGTCCAGTGGGATAGTTGATGCATTGTTTTTAATTTTCCAAAACTCCCGAGATTCAGGGAAAGTTCTATTAGATTGGAAGATAGAAATATAACTCCATTATTCAAAAAGGGAGGGAGACAGAAAGCGGGAAATTACAGGCCAGTTAGTTTAACATTTGTTATAGGGAAATGTTAGAAGCTATTATTAAAGAAGTTATAGCAAGGCACTTGGATAAGCTCAAGGTCATCAGGCAGAGTCAACTTGGTTTTGTGAAAGGGAAATCATGTTTAACCAACTTAATGGAGTTCTTCAAGGAAGTAACATGTGCTGTGGATAAAGGGGAACCGGTGGATGTACTTAATTTCCAGAAGGCATTTGATAAAGTGCCACATCAAAGGTTATTGCAGAAAATAAAAGCTCATGGTGTAGGGGGTAACATATTGGCATGGATAGAAGATTGGCTACCTAACAAGAAGCAGAGAGTGGGCATAAACGGGTCTTTTCAGGTTGGCAGGATGTAACGAGTTGCGTGCCACAGGGATCAGTGCTGGGGCCTCAACTGTTTATAATTTATATAAATGACGTGGATGAAGGGATTGTTGCCAGATTTGCTGATGACCCAAAGATAAGTAGGAAAGTAAGTTGTGAAGAGGACATAAAGAAGCTACAAAAATATATATAGATAGGTTAAGTGAGTGGGCAAAGATCTGGCAAATGCTGTATAATATGGGAAAATGTGAAATTGTCCATTTTGGCAGGAAGAATAAAAGAGAAGCATATTATCTAAATGGCGAAAGATTGCAGAGCTCTGAGATGCAGAGGGATCTGGGTGTCTTAGTGCATGAATCACAAAAGACTAGTATACAAATACAGCAAATAATTCAGAAAGCTAATAGAATGTTACCATTTATTGTGAGGGGAATTGAATATAAAAGGTTATTCTTCAGTTATACAAAGCACTAGTGAGACCACATTTGGAGTACTGTGTACAGTATTGGTCACCTTATTTAAGGAAGGATGTAAATGCTTTGGAAGAAGTTCAGAGAAGGTTTATCAGACTAATACCTGGTTTGGGTGGGCTATCTTATGAGGAAAGGCTGGACAGTCTAGGCTTGTATCCACTGAAGTTTAGAAGAGTAATAGGCGACTTGATTGAAACATGTAAGATTCTGAGGGGTCTTGACAGGGTGGATGTGGAGAGGATGTTTCCTCTTGTGGGAGAATCTAGAACTAGGGGTCACTGTTTAAAAATAAGAGGTTGCTCATTTAAAACACAGATGAGGAGAAATTTTTTCACTCAGAGGGTCGAGTATCTTTGAAACTCTTTTCTTGAAAAGTCGGTGGAAGCAGAGTCTTTGAATATTTTTAAGGCCGAGGTGGATAGATTCTGCTCTGAAGAAGAGTCATACGGACTCAAAACGTTAACTCTGTCTTTTTCTCCACAGATGCTGTCAGACCTGCTTAGTTTTTCCAGCAATTTTTGTTTTTGTTTGTGTTGATAGATTCTTGGTAAGCAAGGGGGTGATAGGTTATCGGGGGTAGGTGGGATGCAGATTTGAATTACTATCAGATCAGCCATGGTCTTATTAAATGGTGGAGCAGGCTCGAGGGGCTGAATGGCCTACTCCTGCTCCTTGTTCTTATGTTCATATCCTGGGTTTAGCAATGGAATTAGCACACTCCAGGACCTCCGAATTGGTCACCTTGTCCTGGCAGGAGATGCCAAGATTATGTCTGAGACAGGGAAGGTGGAAACTGTTCAGCCCTTTCTCCTGTCTAGCATACATTGTCCATGTCTCAGCACTGTAGAGGAGTGCGCTGAGGGTGCAGGCTTGGTAGACTCGCAGTTCTGTGTTCTCAGTCAACTTGCTGTTGTTCCACACTCTCCTACTCAGCTTGGACATAACAGCTACAGCTTTTGTGATGCACGCGTTGACTTCTGCGTAAAGTGACAGATTGCTGGTGATTGTGGAGCCTGGATATCTGAAGCTATCAACAACCTCCAGCACCACATTGTCAATGCCGATAGATGGCGGTCTAGTAACATCCCGGACCATGACATTTGTCTTCCTGATGCTGATGGTCAAACTAAGCTCTTTACAGGAATGAGAGAGTCTGTCCATTTGCTGGTGAAGGTGTTCCTCAGTATGGAATGCTAGTGCAGCACCATCAGCATAGAGCAACTCTCTGAGGAGGACTTAGTGAACCTTTGTTTTGGATCTCAGGTGAGCAAGGTGAAACAGCTTTCCATCAGTTCTGTATGTAAGTAGACACCCTCTGTAGATGACCTGAGAAAACAGCAAAGAGAAGAATGTGCCAAACACTGCCAGTGCCAGGACACTGAGGATATCAAAGGGCTCCAATGCTGCCCCATCATAGCTGACCTTACCCATCATGTCCTTTTGGGAAGAGGAGATCACACTGAGCAACTTCAGCGGGCAGCCAATTTTCTCCAGAAACGTAAATAGGCCATCTCTGCTCACATGGTCGAATGTCTTGGTGAGGTCGATGAAGGCGAGATACAGAAGTCTCCTTTGTTCACAGCTTTTCTCTTGCAGCTGCTGGACAGAGAAGGTCAAGTCAATTGTAGATCTTCCTGTTCTGAAACCGCACTGGGACTCGGGGTCGATGTGTTCAGCCAGGGTCTGCAGTCTCACAGGGGCAACACAGGCAAATACTTTTCCCACAATGCTCAGCAGGTAGATGCCTCGATAGTTGTTGTAACCACTGTGCTTGCCCTTGTTAATGTACAGGGTCACAATCTTTATATCACGCATATGCTGGGCCACTGCCCCCTCTCTCCAACAGAGATGGAGAAGATTATGTAGATGCTGTAGGAGTGTTGGTTTCCCGTGCTTGATGAATTCAGGTGGTACAGCATCAGCACCTGGAGCTTTGACCACGGCAAGTGAGTCAATAACTTGGCTAAGCTCTTCCACTGTGAGTTCGAATTCTAGCTCTGCCATGCCAGGCAGACTTTCTGTGGTGTCTAGAGCTTCCTCAGTGACAGTGTTTTCCCTAGAGTACAACTCAAGGTGGTGTTCTCCAAATGTTTATTGCAGTCGGTGATAACCTCCCCTGCCTTTGTTTTCAGTGCAGCCCTTTTCTCTGCTGATGGACCTGTTGCCTTTTTGATCACTTCATACATGCCCTTGACATTCTCTGTGTTGAAAGACATCTGGATATTCTGGCAAGTCTAATTTTAGAATTAACCACATCATACTCAAACTCAAGATAAAATTTTATAGTATAATGATCACTCTTCCCAGATTACCATTTCAAAGAACAAAGAAAAGTACAGCACAGGAACAGGCCCTTCGGCCCTCCAAGCCTGCACCGATCATATTGCTCGTCAACTAAAACATTTTGCACTTCCAGGGTCCGTATCCCTCTATTCCCATCCTATTCATGTATTTGTCAAGCTACCCCTTAAACATCACTATCATACCTGCTTCCACCACCTCCTCTGGCAGCGAATTCCAGACACTCACTACCCTCTGCGTAAAAAACTTGCCCCGCACATCTCCTTTATAGTTTTCTCCTCTCACCTTAAATTTATGTCCCCTAGTAATTGACTCTTCCAACCTGGGAAAAAGCTTCTGACTATCCACTCTGTCCATGCCACTCATAATTTTGTAAACTTCTATCAAGTCGCCCCTCAATCTCCGTCGCTCTAGTGAGAACAATCCAAGTTTCTCCAACCTCTCCTCATAGCTAATAACCTCCAGACCAGGCAGCATCCTGGTAAACCTCCTCTGCACCCTCTCCAATGCCTCCATATCCTTCTGGTATTTTATATTTATATTTCATATAAGATTACTAATTAACTGTCTCATTACACAATATTAAATCTAAAATAGCCTGTTCTCTGGTTGTTTCCTTGACATATTATTACAGAAAGCTATCTCACATATATTCCAAGAATCTGTCCTTCAAGCTACTTTTGGCGATTCAGTTTGCCTAGTCGATATGAAGATTCAAGTTCCCACAATTACAGCATTACCCCAGCGAGATGCTGCTCTAATTTCCTAATTCATACAATGCCCAAAACCCTGATTTCTTTTCTTTTTTATGTTTTTAGCTACACTCAATGATTTTCCATCCTGATTTTCTGGGCTAAGAACCTTTTGTCACTGTTGCTTTAATCTCATCTTTTATTATCAGGGCTACCCCAACTACTTTTCCATTTTGGCCCTTGATTCTAAAAGTTAATTACCTTGAAATATTTAGTTCCCAAACTTGCTCACCCTGCAACCACATCTCAGTGATGGATACTGGCACTCCCCCTGGAGACATGTGCATATGGATTATAGCACTCGCTCCAGACAAAGATATACATTTTTATATGGCACCCTCCGCGGGAGCACAGGCCTTTGTGTCATTGAATTCACTTTAGGACACATGCACATACTTGTATTACAACAATCCTTGCAGAGGCATGTATCCTTGCAATGAAACGTAAATTTGTATTTAGCACTCTCTCCAGCGACAGGTAAACAAACCAGAGGCACAAACTCTTATCGGGACATAGGAACAATGGGGGACCATTTAGCCTCTGAGCCTGGTCCAGTATTCAATTAAATTATGGCTGAACTGTGACCTAACTCCTACCCACAATGATATCATCTGAAAGCAGTATTGGTTTTCACATGTACACTGACAACATCCAGCTTTGCCTTATGACCATTTCTCTTGAATTTTCTACTTATGCTAAATTATCAGACTGCTTATTTAACATCGATTTCCTCCAATTAAATATTGGGAAGGCTGAAGCCATTGTTTTCAGTCCCCACTCCAAACTCTGTTCTCTAACTCCTGACTCCATCCCTCTCCCCGGTAACAGTCTGAGATTAAACCCGTCTGTTCACAACCTTGGGGTCACATCTGACCCTGAGATGAGCTTCTGACCTCATATTCATGACATCACTAAAACCACCTATTTCCACCTGCATAACATCGCTCGACTTCACCCCAGTCTCAGCTCATCAGCTGCTGAAGCCTTCACCCATGCCTTCATTACCTCTGGATGTGACTATTCCAATACACTCCTGGCTGCTCTCCCATATTCTACCCTCAGTAAACTTGGGGTCATCCAAAACTCTGCTGCCCGTGTCCTAACTCAGAGTGAGTCCCGTTCCCCTGTCACTCCTGTGCTCACTGACCTACATTGTTTCCTGGTCAAGCAACATCTTGATTTTAAAATTCTCACCCTTGTTTTCAATTCCCTCTATGGCCTCATCCCTCCCTATCTCTGGAATCTCCTCCAGCCCTACAACCCTCCGAGATATCTGCGCTCCTCTAATCCTGCCCTCTGGTGGATTCCTAATCAGAATCGCTCCACCATTAGTGGCTGTGCCTTCAGCTGCCTGGGCCCCAAGCTCTGGAATTCCCTCCCTACACCTCTCCCCGTCTCTCCCTCACTTTCCTCCTTTAAGACACTTCTTAAAAACCAACTCCTTCACCAAGCGATTGATCATCTGACCTAATGTTTCCCTGTGTGGCTCAGTGTCTTACTTTGATTGAGAATGGTGCTGTGAAAAGCCTTGGGGTGTTTTGTTATGTTAAAGGAGCTATATAAATATATAAGTTGCTGTTGTAGAATTATAGCATTCTGTCCAGATGGAATATTACATACCCTTGTAATATAGCAATGCCTTTATCTAACAACTACAGATTGCACTTATATAGTATCTTTAACATAGTAAAACAAATCCAATCTACTCTCAATCATCAGCAAAGTGATGGAAGGTTTCATTGACGGCGCTATCAACACTTCATCGCAATAACCCAGTTTGGGTTCCGCCAGGGCCGCTCAGCTCCTGACCTCATTACAGCCTTGGTTCAAACATGGACAAAAGAGCTGAACTCCCGAGGTGAGGTGAGAGTGACTGCCCTTGACATCAAGGCAGCATTCGACCAAGTGTGGCATCAAGGAGCCCTAGCAAAACTGAAGTCAATGGGAATCAGAGGGAAAACTCTACTGGTTGGAGTTATATCGAGCACAAAGGAAGATGATTGTGGTTGTTGGAAGTCAGTCATCTCAGCTCTAGGACATCACTGCAGGAGTCCCTCAGGGTCGTGTCCTCGGCCCAACCACCTCACCAATGACCTTCGCTTCAACATAAGGTCAGAAGTGGGGATGTTCGATGATGATTGCACAATGTTCAGCACCATTCGCAACTCCTCAGATACTGAAGCAGTCCATGTCCAAATGCAGCAAGTCCTGGACAATATCCATGCTTGGGCCGATAATTGACAACTAGCATTCGTGCCACACACGTGCCAGTGAATGGCCATCTCCAAGAGAGGATTTAACCATCACTCCTTGACATTCAATAGCATTACCATCACTGAATCCCCCCACTATAAACATCCTGGGGGTTACCATTAACCAGAAACTGAACTGGACTAGCCATATAAATACTGTGGCTACAAGAGCAGGTCAGAGGCTAGGAATCCTGCGGCGAGTAACTCACCTCCTGACTCCTCAAAGCCTGTCCACCATCTACAAAGCACAAGTCAGGAATGTGATGGAATACTCCCCACTTGCCTGGATGAGTACGGCTCCCACAACACTCAAGAAGCACAACACCATCCAGGACAAAGCATGTCTGATCAGCACCCCAACCACAACCTCAAATATTCAGTCCCTCCGCCACCGACAAACAGTAGCAGCAGTGTGTACTATCTAGAGGATGCACTGCAACAACTCCAGCTCCTTAGACAGCACCTTCCAAACCCACGATCACTACCATCTAGAAGGACAAGGGCAGCAGGTAGATGGGAACACCACCACCTGGAAATTCCCCTCCAAGTCACTCACCATCCTGACTTGGAAATATATCGCTGTTCCTTCACTGTCACTGGGTCAAAATCCTGGAACTCCCTTCCTAACAGCACTGTGGGTGTACCTACACCACATGGATAGCAGCGGTTCAAGAAGGCAGCTCAGCATCACCTTCTCAAGGGCAATTCGGAATGGGCAATAAATCCTGGCCCAGCCAGCGAAGCTCACATCCCATGAATGAATTCTTAAAAGTACATAATGTGTTGTTGTGTACTGACTTTCCTTAAACAGCTCTTGTGCTTGTTCCTGTATCCCCACTTTCTGTTATAACCCTGTTAAGTTCCTCCTTCTCAAGTGCCTGTCCAAATATTTTTAAATTTCTAATGGAATCAGCTTCCATCACCTTTATGGGTAGAGTTTTCCAAATTCCAGCGAGTTGTTGGGAGCAATAGAATTTTCCTCATCTGCTCTCTATTCTGAAACAGATGATAGAATGGTTGCAGTGCAGAGGAGGCTCGGCTGTCCGCTGTGTTCAGGCTGGCCACCTATAGTGCAACTCAGCTAATTCCACTCCCTTCCCTTTCCTCATAGCCCAGCTCTTTCTTTTCTCTTCCGGAAATTGTCCAATTCTCTTTTGAATGCCTCGATAGAGCTTGCTCTCAGGCAGTGCATCCCCGATCTTAACCACTCGCTGCGTAAGACAGTTTTCCTCATGTCTCCATTACTCCTTTTGCCAATTACCTTAAATCTGTGCCCTCTTGTTCTCGATCCTTCCACCAATGGGAGCAGTTTCTCCCTATCTAATCTGTCCAGACCCCTCTTGAATTTCTCTTTCAAATCGCTTCTCAGCCTTCTTTTCTCTAAGGAGGGCAGGCTCAGCTTCTCCAATCCATCTATGTAACTGAAGTCCCTCATCCCTGGAACCATTCTTGTCAATCTTTTCTGCACCCTCTCTAATGCCTTCATATTCTTCCTAAAGTGCAGCACCCAGAACTGGACACAATACTCCAGTTGAGATTGAAACAGTGTTTTATACAGGTTCACGATAACCTAGAACCAGAGAAAAGTTACAGCACAAAAAGAGGCCATTCAGCCCATCGTGTCTGCACCGGCCAAAAAAGGAAAAATAAAAAACTAGCTGTCCATTCTGATCCCACTTTCCAGCCCCCGGGCCATAGCCTTACAGATACAGGTGCAGGTCAAGGTGCTTTTTAAATGAGTTGAGCGTTTCAACCTTAACCACCAAACCAGACAGCGAATTCCAAACATACCGCCGTCAGGGTGAAGAAGTTTTTCCTCATGTCCCCTTTAGTCCTTCAACCAATCACCTTAGATCTATGCCCCTGCTAACTGACCCCTCAGCTAGGAGAAACAGGTCTTTCCCCTCTACCCTATCTAGGCCCCTCAAAATTTTGTGCACCTCAATCAGGTCACCCCTCAGCCTCCTCTGTTCTAAGGAAAACAACCCCAGCCTGTCCAATCTTTCCTCATAGCTGCAATTTTCCAGCACTGGAAATATTCTTGTAAATCTCCTGTGTACTCTCTCCAGAGCAATTATATCCTTCCTGTAATGTGGTGACCAGAACTGTACACAAAATTCCAGCTGTGGCCTAACCAACGTTTTATACAGTTCCAGCATTACATCCCTGCTTTTGTGTCCAACAAAGGAAAACATTCCACATGTTTTCTTTACCACTTTATCCACTTGTTCTGCCACCTTCAGGGACCTGTGGACATGCACTCCAAGGTCTCTCACTTCCTCTACCCCTCTCAATATCCTCTCATTGTGTATTTTCCCCAGCTTTGTTTGTCCTCCCCAAATGCATTACTTCTCACTTCTCTGGATTGAATTCCATTTGCCACTTCTCCACCCACTCAACCAAACCATTGATATCATTCTGGAGACAACAGCTATCCTTTTCACTATCAACTATATGGCCAATTTTTGTGGCATCACAAATTTCCCAATCATGTCACCCATATTTAAGTCCAAATCATTCATATATACAACAAACAACAAACGACCCAACACTGAGCCCTGTGGAACACCACTAGAAACCATTTCCCATTCGCAAAAACACCCATCATCTATTACCCTTTGTTTCCTGTCGCTGAGCCAATTTTGAATCCAACTAACCACATTCCCCTGTATCCCATGAGCTTTTACTTTTCTGACCAGTCTGCCATGTGGGACCTTGTCAAATGCCTTACTAAAATCCATGTAGACAACATCCATGCACTACCCTCATCAAGCCTCCTTGTTACTTCCTCAAAAAAAATGATTAATTTAGTAAGACACGATCTTCCCCTAACAAAACCATGCTGATGATCCCTGATCAACCTGTGCCTTTCTAAGTGACAGTTTATCCTGTGTCTCAGAATTGTTTCCAATAATTTGCCCACCCCTGAAGTCAAACTGACCGGCCTATAATTTTCTGGCCTATCCCTCGCACCGTTTTTAAATAACGGTACAACATTTGCAAACCTCCAATCCTCTAGAACCTTGCCTGTATCTAGTGAGTATTGAAAATTGATCCTCAGAGCATCCATTGTTTCCTCCCCGGTTTCCTTTAACAGCCTCGGAACAAGCTCGGGAACATCAGGAACGGATGCCCACTGCACTCCTCAGATTGCAAGTCATGATGGAGGAGTCCGTCCGTCTTCAGGCTGAAGTGAAAGCGCCGGCATTGCAACACACTGAGGTTAGCACTGGTAGGCTGGAGGCTGCCATGGGGACCTTGGTCCAGGACATCGCTCCTGTACTGCTGCGCAGGCTCAACTCCATCACTGAGGCACTTGCATGCATCCATCAGTGTCAACACGAGAGGAGGGCAGGGCATCTCGAGCTCAGTCCAGCTTCCCCTTCTGCTCACGGAGTCAGCCAGGGGCCCTCGGGCACCCATAGGGAGGAGGATCAGCAGGTGCACACCCCAAGGGCCATCCACCCAGGTGACTCCGGGAGTGTCCGGCCCATTCGAATCCCCTTTTCCTGTGACCCCAGCAGCTCCAGCGGGAGCAGTGTCTCTCTCTCTCCAGATCCTTCATCATTTTGACCAACTCTTTCACATCTCCTCTCAGTCTCCTCTGCTCAAAGGAAAACAACGCCCAATCTATCCATGATCAATCTCATTCCTGGGAGCGTTCTCAAAAATATTTTCTGCATCCTCTCCAAAACCTTCACGTCTTTCCAAAGTGTGGTGTCCAGAGTTGGACACAGCACTCCAGTTAAGGCCAAGCCAGTGTCATATAAAGGTTCACCATAAATTCCTTGCTTTTAGAACTTTATTAAAGAGGTCCTTTGTACTGTTGAACCTGTGCCTGCTCTCTGTAAAAGCAATTCAGCTGGTCCTATTCCCCTGACTTCCCCTCCCCATAACCATGCATATTTCAGCCCAGGACCACCATGCCTTTTTAACCAACCCTGCTCACTTCAATGATTTCACTTTCACCCTCTCTTTATCTTTCATGAATTGGGAGGCCCAGAATAATCTAGAGAGACATGTATGATTATATTATAGGATTGCTTCCAGGGACACATAACCTCGTATTATAGCATCTGTCCAGAGACACATTCCCTTGTATTAGAGCCCTCCTTGTATTATAGTATCTGTCCAGAGACACACACCTTTGTATTAGAGCCCTCCTTGTATTATAGTATCTGTCCAGAGACATACACCCCTGTATTAGAGCCTTCCTCGTATTATAGTATCTGCCCAGAGACAAATATCCTTGTAATAGAGCTCTCTGTTGTATTACAACACCCTATCTAGAGAAACATATGTTTGTATCACAGGACCTCCTCCAAAGATAAGTAACCTTCCATTATAGCATTCACTCTGCCAAGATCAAAAGCTTATATTAAAGCACTCCCTGCAAAAACCTACAAATGTATAATTCATTCACTCTACAGGTACAGATAATTGTATTGTAACATTCACTTGCGATATCACTGCATAGTCCTGGACATTTGTAACATAGCATTACCTCCAGTGTGAAGTATTATATATCCCCTCCAATAATAAAGTGCTCCATTCTCCAGTTTTCCGTCATCTCATCACTGCTTCTTTTGCCAATCACCTTAAATTGGTATCCTCTGGTTTGTGACCCCACCATCAATGGGAACAGTTTCTCCCTATCTACTCTGTCCAGTCCCCTCATGATTTTGAACAGCTCTATCAAATCTCCTCTCAACCTTCTCTAAACTGAACAGATGCAGCTTTGCCAATCTAACCTCATATCTGTGGCCCCTCATCTCTGGTATCATTCTTGTAAGCCTTTTCTGCACCCTAACTGGCCCTACTCCTTTAAATACTATTTTATATTTATAAGCCTATCAGAAACTTCCTGATTTCCTTTCACGTTTGCTCCTCTTATTTCTTTTTTCCACTTCCCCGCTGAACTGTCTATATTCAACCCCATTCTCACTGGTGTTATCAAGCTGACATCGATCACATTCACCCTTTTATTGATTGATATATTTTATTGCTTCTCCATCTCTTTTGTTAAGAAGGGAACTCTGGATTTGCTTGCCCTACCTTTATCCCTTGAGGGGATGTACCTCAACTGTACCCAACCCATCTCCTCTTTAAAAGCAGCCCTTTGTTCTGTTCCAGTTTTGCCTGCCAATCCTTGATTCCAGTTTACGTGGGTCAAATTTGTTCTCACCCCATTGAAATTGGCTCACGTCTAATTAATTATTTTTACCCGAGATTGTTTGTCCTTTTCTACAGCCATCCTAAATCTTACGATACAATGACCACTGACCCCTAAATCTTCTCCCACTGGCATTTGATCTACCTCATTCCTCAGAAGCAGGTCCAGCAACGTCTCCTTTCTCATTGAAATGGGAGTATACTGATGTACAAAATTCTCCTGAACAGTCTAGGAGCTCTTGCCCATCCCTGCCCTTTACACTGTTACTATCCCAATTTTATTAGGATAATTAAAGTTCCCCATTATAATTCAGCTTTCATTTTTGCACCTCTCTGAAATTTCTTTGCAAATTTATTCCTCTATATCTTTCCTACTAATTGGAGGCCAATAGTGTACACCCAGTATTGTATTAATGTTTCTATAGTTTCTATTGTGGCATATGACAAAAATCATTGCCATTCCAAATCCTGGAAAAGACCCCACACTGCCGGCCAGCTATTTACCAATTTCACTACTTTTGGTGTACTTTAAGATCTTTGAGTGTCTTATCCTGCAAAGCACATCTCCAGATGTAGAGACCATTCTTAATGTCGACCAAGCTGATTTCTGTACGGTCGCAACATGTGATTAAGCTCTGGCACTCACCACCTGCATCGAAAGTAGCTTCCAAAAGAACCTGAAAACAAGCATCATGCCACTGGAGCTCAAAGCTGCCTACAGCATGGCACACTGACCTGCTCCTAAAGCTGTTCACAGTGCTTCCAGACTGGGTCAGGACAATTGCTGAAACACTCCTTCGCAAGAGATGATTCAGTCCACCTTGGGCAAGGGAGAAGTGCAATGGAGAAGTCTGTCCAGCAAAGCACCACAGGTCTCAGTGCTGGCCCTAATCTATTCCACGTATATACAAATGACCCGCCAACAACCACGCCCTGCATGCCCATCTACACCGATGTCATCTATTGTACCACCCAAGCTCCATCTTTCTGAACTCTGGACCAGATCCTTAACAAAGATGTTACAAAATTGACGGACTACTGCAGCACATGGCATCTTACGTTCAATCCCTCTAAAACCACATCTAGTGCATTCCATCTCCACAATGCCAGTCCCAAAAAAGAACTACATGTCTACATGGATGGCCAGAGGCTAAAGCACAATCCCAACCCAACATACGTGGGAGTGACTCTAGACAGGACCCTGTCCTTCCAGGAACATCTGAAGAAAACAGCAGCAAAGGTCAAAACCAGAAACAACCTGCCTACACATCTAATATATCACACCATCCAGAGACAGGTATCCTTATATTATTGCACTCCCTCCAAAGCCCAGTTGCTTTGTATTACAAAACTCCCTATGAGACATACCCTTCTATCAAAAACAATAATAAGAGAATGTAAATGGATTATGAGAATGAAATAGCAAGAAATATAAAAACAGAGTGTAAGAGCTTCTACAGCTATATAAAAGAGACAAGCTAAAGTAAATATTAATCCCTTAGAGGATGAGACTGGGGAATTAATATTGGAAAACAAGGAAATGACAGGTTTTGAATAAATATTTTGTATTTGTCTTCATAGTAGAAGACATGAGAAACACAGCGATAATCATCGAAAAGCAAGGAAAAGGAAATGGAGACAGGCACTTAAACAAACATGATCACAAGGGAAAAAGCACTGGGAAACTAATGGGACTGTAGGCTGACATGTTCCTGGACCTGATGGCCTGCATCCTAGGGTGTCAAAAGAAGTGGCTGCAGGGATAGTGGATGCATTGGTTGTAATCTTCCAAAATTCCCTCGATTCTGGAAAGGTCTCATCAGATTGGAAAACTGCAAAGCATAATCTCTTCAGAGAGAGAGACAGAAATCAGGAAACTATAGACCAGTTAGCCTAACATTCGTCAATGGATAAATGCTGGAATTAATGATGAAGGAAGTAGTAGCAGGACATTTAGAAAATTATAATACAATCAGGAAGAGTCAACGTGGTTTTATGAAAGGGAAATCATGTTTGACAAATTCATTAGAGTTCTTTGAGAATGTAACAAGCAGGGTGGATAAAGTTTGTGTATTTGGATTTCCAAAAGGCACATATGGGGTGATGATGGTGTAGTGATAATGTCACTGGACTAGTGATCCACAGGCCCAGGCTAATACTCTGGGGGCACAGGTTCAAATCCCACCGAGACAGTTGGTGGAATTTAAATTAATCTAATAAATCTGGAATATAAAGCTAGTCTCAGTGATAGTGACCATGAATCTATCATTGATTGTTGTAAAAACCCATCTGGTTCACTAATGTCCTTTAGGGAAGGAAATCTGCCATCCCTACTTGGTCTGGCCTACATGTGGCTCCAGACCCACAGCAATGTGGTTGACTCTTAACTGTCCTCTGAAATGGCCACTCAGTTCAAGGGCAATTAGAAATGGGCAACAAATGCTGGCAATTCCCACATCTCACAGAAGAAGAAGAAGAATTTAAAAAAAGGATGTGGCCCAACGTAAAAGATTACTACAAAAGATAAGGGTTGACAGTGTTGGGGATAATATCTTAGCATGGTTAGAGGATTGGCTAACTAAAAGGGAACAGAGAGTCAAGGTGCCACAGGGATCAGTGCTGGGGCCTCAACTATTTAGAATCTATATTATATTTATTGATTTGGTCGAAGAGGCGGAGTGTTTTGTAGTGACATTTGCTGGGGATACAAAGGTAGGAAAGCAAGTTGTGATGAGGACAAAAAGGGCTTGTAGAGGGATACGGATCGGGTAAGTGAACATAAGAAATTGGAGCAGGAGATGACCATTCGGCCCATTGAGCATGCTCTGCCAGGCAGATCTTGGCCTCTATTCCACGTTCCCATTCGCTCCCCATATCCCTCGATCCCCTGAGAGACCAAAAGTCCAAGCCTTAAATGTATTCAACGATGGAGCATCCACAACCCTCTGGGGTAGAGAATTCCAAAGATTCACAACCCTCTGAGTGAAGAAATTTATATTCACCTCTGTCCTAAGTGATTGGCTCCTTATCCTGAGACTGTATCCACTTGTTCTAGATTCCCCAGCCAGAGGGGAAATAGCCTCGAACAGTTGTAGCAAGACTTCTTTATTCTTGTACTCCAATCCCCTTGCAATAAAGGCCAACATGCCATTTGTTTTCTTAATTGCTTGCTGAACTTGCATCCTAACTTTCTGTGTTCCTTGTATGAGTCCACTCAAGTCTCTCCGAACATCAACAAGTACAAGTTTCACGCCTTTTAAAAAATATTCTGCATTTTTATTCTTATGACCGAGGTGGATAACCAGACACGTCCCCGTGTTAAACTCTGTCTGCCATCTTGTTGCTCACTCACTTAGTCTGTCTATTTTGCTTTGTGGCCCCTTTGTGTCCCCACAGCTTGCCTTCCACCAAGCTTTCTATCATCAGCGAACCGAGATACTTTATTCTCTGTCTCTTTGTCTAAATCATGAATATAGATTGTAAATAGCTGAGGTCCCAGCACTGATCCTTGTGGCCCTCCACTATTCACTGCCTGCCAACTTGAAAAAGCCCCGTTAATCCCTGTTCATTGACCAACTCTCTACCCATACTAAAACATCACCCCCAACACCATGAGCCCTTATCTTGTACATCAAGTGGGTGGGCAAAAAAAACGACAGGTTAAGTATAATATGGGAAATGTGAGGTTATCAATTTTGGTAGGAAGAATGGAAAAGCTGAATGTTATTTAAATGAAGAGAGGGTCTGCAGAATGCTGCAGTACAGAGGGATCTGGGAGACCTCATACTTGAATCACAAAAGTTAGCGCGCAGGTACAGCAAGTAATTAGGAATGAAAACAAAAAGCTAAAAGCTACTGCGGATGCTGGAAATCCAAAACAAAAACAGAATTACCTGGAAAAACTCAGCAGGTCTGGCAGCATTGGTGGAGAAGAAATCAGTTAACGTTTCGAGTCTTCATGACCCTTCGGCAGAACCGAAGTTCTGTCTCTTTGTCTAAGTCATGAATATAGATTGTAAATAGCTGAGGTCCCAGCACTGATCCTTGTGGCCCTCCACTATTCACTGCCTGCCAACTTGAAAAAGCCCCGTTAATCCCTGTTCATTGACCAACTCTGTTCTGCTGAAGGGTCATGAAGACTCGAAACGTTAACTGATTTCTTCTCCACCGATGCTGCCAGACCTGCTGAGTTTTTCCAGGTAATTCTGTTTTTGTTAAGTAATTAGGAAGGCAAATAGAATGCTGCTTTATTACAAGGGAGATGGCGTATAAAATTAGGATGTTGCAACTGTACAGGGCATTGGTGAGACCACATCTAGAGTATTGTGTACAGTGTTGGTCTCCTCATTTAACAGGAGATACACTTGCATTGGAGGCAGTTCAGAGATTCCTGGGATGAGTAGTTTTTCTTATGAGGATAAGTTGAGCAGGGTGGGCATATACTCACTGGAGTTTAGAAGAACGAGAGGTGATCTTATTGAAACGTATAAGATTCTAAAGGGGCTTGACAGGGTGGATGCTGAGAGGATATCCCCCCCGCCCGTAGGGGAATCTAGAACTAGGGGACACAGATTCGGAATAAGGAGTCGTCCATTTAAGATGGAGGTGAGGAGCTTCTTCTCTCAGAGGGTCATTCACCTTCGGAATTCTCTTCTCCAGCGAGAAATTGAGGCTGGGCTATTGACTATATTCAAGGGAGCGTTCGACAAATTTTGATCCACAAGGAAGTCAAGAGTTATGTGGGGGAGACAGGAAAATGGAGGTGAGGCAAAGATCAAGTCAACTATGATCGCATTGAATGGTGAAGCAGGCTCCAGGGCCTCCTGTGTTCATACATTCTTATAGCTCACTTTTCAGGTGCATGTACCCTTGAAATATACCACATGCTCCAGAGACATATACCCTTGTAATAAAGCACACCCTCCAGAGACATGTGCCCTTGTAATAAACCACACCCTCCAGAGACATATACCCTTGTAATAAACCACACCCTCCAGAGACATGTACCCTTGTAATAAACCACACCCTCCAGAGACATGTACTCTTGTAATAAACCACACCCTCCAGAGACATATACCCTTGTAATAAACCACACCCTCCAGAAACATGTACCCTTGGATTATAGCACTGCCACCAGAGACACATAACCTTGTAATATACCACACCCTCCAGAAAAATGCACACTTGTGTTCTAGCATGGTCTCCAAAGACACATACCCTCCAGAGGCATGTGCCCTAGAAATATACCACATCCTCCAGAGACATATACCCTTGTAATAAAGCACACCCTCCAGAGACATGTACCCTTGGATTATAGCACTGCCTCTAGAGACACATAACCTTGTAATATACCACGCCCTCCAGAAAAATGCACGCTTGTGTTCTAGCATGGTCTCCAAAGACACATACCCTTGTAATATACCACATCATCCAGAGACATATACCCTTGTAATATACCACACCCTCCAGAGATATGTACCCTTGTAATATACTACATCCTCCAGAGATATATACCCTTGTAATATACTACACCCTCCAGAGACATGTACCCTTGTAATATACCACACCCTCCAAAAAATGTACCTTTCTATTATAGCACTGCCTCCAAAAACATGTACCCTTATAATATGCCACACCCTCCAGAAACATTTACCCTTGTAATATAGCACTGCCTCCAAAGACAAATACCCTTGCAATATACCACACCATCAACAGACATGTACTCTTGGATTATAGCACTGCGTCCAATGACAGGTACCCTTGTAATATACCACACCCTCAAGAGACTTGAATGCTTGTGTTATAGCACTGCCTCCAGAGACATATAGCCTTGTAATATACCACATCCTCCAGAGACATGTACCCTTGGATTATTGCACTGCCTCCAGAGACATATACCCTTGTAATATACCACACCTTTCAGAAACATGCACCCTTGTAATATACCACTCCCTCCAGAGCATATACCCTTGGAATATTGCACTGCCTCCAGAGATATATACATTATAGACTTCATTATAGCATTATAGACCTCATGCAGAGATACACACTCTTGTAATATAAAACTCATGCAGATACACCTACCTTTGAAGCAGGACTTAATCCTTGCGAGTTCCAGTATCAATCCTTTAATCCTCTAATTGAGAGCCGATAACAGTTGTACAAAAGTGGCTCCAATGTGTTGTAGTTGGGCACGGGCACTGAGGCTGTCCAGACCCTCACTCAATCCACTGCCAGCATCTCGCTGAAGCTAGCGACTCTAGCGGTGCCTTTACAATCTCTGGGCTGCTCACTGGGCGCACTGCCAAACGAGGTCCTGCGTCCCTTAAATCCAGCACCGGGGACTGGGGGGTGTTGCAACAGCGGTAAGGGGGCCAATTTGCTGGTGATAACATTGTGGTATCGAGCAGATCAGGATCACCACTTTTCAGCAGCTTTGTCTTAACGGTCCCAGCTGGCTTTGGCCAGGTTCCACTGTAGGATTCATTTCGACAGAGCCATGGGCGTTTCGATGCCCAATGGGTGATGAAGGGCCTATATTGGCCATTGGGGAAATCGGGCCTTTTCCCGGGATACATGAAGTCAGCCCTCGCTTTGCTCTCGGTGAGACGTGAGTTTGCAGTCACATTGCCAGCCAGTAGGGTGGAGAGCTGCCCACCGTTTGGGATTGAGGAATTGTTGCAAAACCTCTGTGGACATTCAGTCCATGAAGTCTTTGCCAACAGTTTCATTTTATTCTCGTATTCTATGATTGCTGTTAACAGCACCAACTTCCAGGGCTGGGATTGCTACACTTCGGGGTTCTGACATCGACCGTTGCAAATTAAAGGCTTTGTTCACATAGGTGTTGTTCAGTTCCTTTATCTTGTTGATGGTGGGCTGGGTGGTTCCTCTTTAGCTGTGACAAAGACATCAAAATCCGCAAAGGGTATTCCTCATGTATGTGGCCAGACTACATTTCAGAGAATCATGGAATTGTAGAATGGTTAAAGCACAGAAGGAGGCCATTCAGCCCATCGTGCTGCTTCGCTGCAAGGAAACTCAGTTAGTCCCCCTCCCCCGCCTTTACCATAGCCCTGCAAATCTTTTCTCTTCAGATAATTGTCCAATTCCTTTTAGAAAGCTAGGATTGAATCTGCTTCCACCTCACTCTCAGGCAGTGCATTCCACGTCCTAACCACTCGCTGCCTGACACGTGGCCCGTGGTTCTTTGGCCAATCGCCCTGAAGTGATGCTCCCTGGTTCAGGACCCTTCGAGATGACCATGGCTCATCGTGAGGTTGTATCCATGGCCAGATGATCATTAGGCATGCAAATTTCTTGAAGCACGAGGACATCGATGTTGTGCATCTTCAACACGTTCTTGCGATACTCACACTTTGCCCAGGGAAGTCCCTCACTGTGGAGTTAGGCTGTTCTGAGCTCTCCTGGAATGTTGCTTGGCCCCTAACAGGGTGACCGGTGTTGTTGGACTGAAGACCAGGGCATCGTGGTTCGATGTTCATTTGCCGGATTGATGATATTAGATGTGACTTCTCGCTAAACAGGGTTGTATATGAAAGATGTGCACAGGAAAGAAACCAACACATTATTAAGCTTGGACAAAGAGGTGGGTTTAAGGAGGATCTTAAAGGAGGAAAGAGAGGTAGAGGAGGAATTCCAGAGCTTAGGACCTTGGCAAGTGAAGGTGCAGCTCCCTCTAATGCAACAATTTAAATGGGGGATGCACAAGCAACTAGATCTGGAGGAAAGCAGAGATCTTGGCAGGTTGTAGGGGCTGGAGGAGATTACAGAAATAGGGAAGGGTGTAGGGGCTGGAGGAGGTTACAGAGATAGGGAGGGTTGTAGGGACTGGAGGAGGTTACAGAGATAAGGAGGAGTGTAGGGCTGGAGGAGGTTATAGAGATAAGGAGGGGTGTAGGGGCTGGAGGAGGTTACAGAGATAGGGAGGGTTGTAGGGACTGGAGGAGGTTACAGAGATAAGGAGGGGTGTAGGGGCTGGAGGAGGTTATAGAGATAGGGAGTGTTATAGGGGCTGGAGGAGATTACAGAGATAGGGAGGAGTGGAGGAATTTGTGAACAAGGGTGGAAATTTTTAATTGATGTGCTGCTGTGGATCAGTGAACACGGAGCTGCTGAGTGAACAGGACTTGGCGTGAGTCAAGATGCGCAGCAACTGATTTTTGGATAATTCCAGATTATGCAGAGTGCAGATGGGAGAGCTTCGGAATGGTCTCTGTCTCGAGGTAACTAAGGCACGGATGAGAGGTTCAGCAGCAGACGAATTGCGGCAGGGCCGAGATGGGCGACATTTTGGAGATGGAAGTAGGTGGCCTTGATCGAGTGGGTATGGGGTCAGGGTTAAATAGATAGACAGCCTGGTCAAGCTTCAGATAGTGGCCAGGGAGATGGATGGAGTCGGTTTCTGGGAAGCGATGTTTGCATCAAGGACCAAAGGCTTTGGTCTTTCCAGACTGTGACTGGTTTTTAAATTCCATTTAAAAGCACTATTTTACCTCCATTCTCTCTAATCCTATCCTATCAATGTATCAGTAGTGGTTATGTTGCTCAACTAATGATGGGACATGAATTCAAACCTCCCTGTGGCAGCTTGGGGATTTAACTTCAGCTAATATCTAAAACTGGAATCAGGAGCTAGTTTCAGTAATGACGACCATTTAACTACCAATCGTGTACAAACATCTGATTCACTAATGCTCTTTGGAGAAGGAAATCTGCCGTCCTTACCCAGTCCGGCCTACATGTGACTCCAGACCCACAGCCATGTGGTTGACTTTTAATTGCCCTCTGAAATGGCTTAGCGTGCCACCCAGTTCAAGGGCAATTAGGGTGGGGCAACAAACAGTGGTCTTGCCAACGATGCCCACAGCCTGTGAATGAACTTTTAAAAAGATTTGAACATAGGCTGTGGACAACTGGTAAACCATTCATCACCAGATCTGTACATAAAGTGCCATTGGTTCTTGCTCTCCTCTTCACTATTCCAGGGTTATCCTGAAATCCTTAAAGATAACTCCAGATTCTCTTCTCCACTGAAAACTGTTACCTAACACTCATCTCCCTTTCATCCTCCACCCTCACCTCCAAAATCCAGAGCAAATAGCTCAGGAGCTTTCTTTTCAGCTAAGGTTAAGACCAGTTGTCTCTGCTGCTTCCCACTCTTCTCTCTTGTCCAACAAGCAAAATGGCCTTTAAAGCTATCCCTTCCCTAGCCATGAACTCATATCTTTTTGTAGTTTCTCAGCTGTTTCCCCTTGAACCTTCTCTGAGCTCATCTTTTCCATGAGACCCACCTCCTGTTCCCTCAATCTTATTCCCACTGAACACGCTGACCACTCATTCTCTTCCTGGCCCCCATGTTGTCCCATTTTGTTAGCGGTTCCTTCACCTCCATCGCTGTCCCTCTCTCCTTCACACCTAGCATCATTACCACCATCCATCAAAAAACCCTCTCTGACCCCTTTGTCTTGCAAAAAGCACCCCAACTCCAAACATCTCTTCCCCTGGGAAGTCCTTGAGAGCATATTGGCACCTCCCACATCAATCTTTACCACAGCTCCATGTTTGAATCCCTCAATCAGATTTCTACCCCTGCTATACCCCTTACCAAGGACACAAGTGACACCCTAAGTAACTGTGACCATGTTGCACCCTTCCTCCTTGTCCTTGTCGATCTGCCCCTTTGACATGGTTGGCCACACCATCTTCTTCCAATGCTTCTCCATTGTCCAGCTGGATGGGACTGCCCTCACCTGCTGCCATTCTTAGCTACTCATAGCCAGAGATTCACTTGCAAAGGCTTCTCTTCCCACTCATGTGTTGTTAGCTCTGGCTTCCCCCAAGGATCTGCCCTTGGCTCCCTTCTAATTCTCATTTACATGCTGCCCCTTGGCAACGTCATTCAAAAACATGTCAGTCTCCACATGTAGGCTGATAGCACCCAGTTCTATCTCACTGTCACCTCACCTGACCCCTCTATTGTCTCTGATTTGTCACACTGCTTGTCCGACATCCAGTACTGGATGAACAAAAATTTCCTCCAACTAAATATTGGGAAGGCTGAAGCCACTGTTTTCAGTCCCACAAATTCCATCCCTAGCCAGCGTGTCCATCTCTCTCACTGGTCACTGTCATAGGTTGACCTAGACTGTTAACAGCCTCGATGTTATATATGATCCTAAGTTGAGTCCTCGAGCACATATTTGCTGCAACATCAATCTGGCTTCTACCTCCATATCAACACTCCTTGCCTTTGCTGTGTCAGCTCATCTGCTGCTGAAGCCCTCATCCACACCTTTATTGCCTCTAAACTTCAGTATACCAAAGCTCTCCTGGCCATTCTCACATACACTTAAGATAATCTAAAATTCTGCTGCCTGGGTCCTAATGCGGACCAAGCTCCATCTCCCCATCACCACTGTGCTCGCTGGCCTACACTGGTTCCCCATCTGCCAAGATCTCTATTTTAAAATTCTGGTCATCTCTTTAACTTCCTTCAGCCCTACAACCCTCCGGGATAACTGCGCTCCTCCATTTCTGGCCTCTTGCGCATCTTCCATTTTAATTGCTCCACCATTGGAGGCTGTTCCTCCAGCTGCTTCAGCTCCAAACTCTGGAATCTCCTCCTTTACGGTGCTGCTTAAAATCTACCTCTTTGACCAAGCTTTTGGTCACTTTTGCTAGTATCTCTTTACTTGGAAAATTTTGTTTGTTAGCACTTTTTACTATGGAACCCCTTCCTATGTTAAAGGCACAATACAAATGCAAATTGTTGTTGCTGTTATCTTACAGTGCCTTGTCAAAGACTTTTTGAAAGTTTGTGTACACCAAATCCACCCAATTTCCCCTGTCCGCCATATTGGTCACTGCCTCAATGCACTCAATAGGGCTTTTCAGGCCCAATCTTCTGTTCTGAACTCCACATCGGCTGCTTCTTGAGAAGATGCAAATGATTAACAAGGGTGGTACCAGAACTGAGGTTTCACTTAGCAGGAGGGCTGAACAGGCTGGGGCTCGTCTCTAAGAAAGAAGGAGGCCAAGAGGTGACCTCCTAGAGGTCTTTTGATAGGGTAGATTTAAAGAAGGGGCTTCTACTTGTCGGGGAGATTAACACTGCAGCTCATAAATATAGAATGGGCGTTAATAAGTAAGGAATTGAAAGGAAACTTTTTTACCGAGTGGTGACTGTGGAACTCACTGTCACAAGGACTAGTTGAGGTGAAGAGAATAGACGCATCTGAGGGGGAGTGAGATAAATACATGAGAGAGAAATAACCTCAATAATAGTGATAGCTGGAAAGGGTTAGAGGCTTGTAGTAAGTATAACCACCAGCATAGACCTTGTGCGGATTGGCTGATTTCAGTACTTTTGGCTCCATGTAATTCCTTTCTCCCTCGAGATATTTGGTCATTTCCTTGGTAATTAAAGATTCCAAGACCTCCCCCCGCCGTGGATGTTAGACTGATTGGCCTGTAATTACCTAAATCAGCCCTGTCTTCCTTTTAAAAATGGCTATTACATTGATCATTCCCTGTTTCTCTAGTTCACATTTACTCTCAATGAATTGCTGAAATATTGGTGGTAACTTTAATCTAACCGGCTGGAAGCTGGTAAGTTGGGATGGGATGACCATTTTTAACTCTCCACTGACTTCAACATATAGTAACAGAGGGCAGGGGTGCCAGGCTGCCACCCCATACCCAACTTTCTCTCTTTACAGCCGATTAGGTAACCGCTATCGTCATAATATCTGGAGGGCCTGCTATTTCTTCCCCCTTTCTCTTGGGATCCTGGGATGTATTCTGGTTTCATTTAAGTGCCAGGCAGCACTCTCACCTCTGAGGCAGGAGGTTGGGGGGGTTGAAGGCCCAGTCCAGGTACTTGAGCACATAATCTGTGCTGACGCGCTCAGTGCAGTGCTGAAGGAGTGCTGCACTGTCGGAGACGCCATCTTTTGGATGAGACATTAAATCGAAGTCCTGGTGTAGATGTAAAAAATTCCATGCACTATTTCGAAGAACAATGGGGATGGGGGGTTGGTGTTCAGCCTGGTGTCCTGGCCAATATTTATTCCTCAACCAACAGCGCTAAAAGAGATTATCTGGGTTTCTTTCATAATATTGTTTGTGGGATCCTGCTGTGTGCAAATTGTCCAAGTACTTCCCGCATTACAACAGTGACTACATTTTAGAAGCACTTCATTGGCTGTAAAATGATTTGGGGTGTCCTGAATAGTAAATGTCAGGATATCTTCCTTTCTATTTTCTTGCATTTAATTCTTTCATCTGTTCTTTTCCCTCTTACTGAATGCCTCTCCTATGATTTACTGTGATACCTCTCTGAGCGCACCTGAGAATGGATACAGCCAGAGGCTGGCTCCGTGCTGCAGTATCGAGGGCTTACAAGACACCAACTGTCGACTGCAAGCCACTTGAAGCCGAGCGGGAGTGAGTCACCCAGTTAAACCATACTGACACCGACACTTGCCACTGCTGCTCAGGCACTAATTGGTTCACAGAGACTCCTGTATCTGTAGTAAATTGTTGCAAACACAACACTTCACACCCTCCGCAACTGGGTTGCAATTACACCACGTGATGCAATTCAACTGCAGCATATGTTTAAAGGATTGGTTTTTATAACAAAAACACTTTCGTAATTCCACTGTGTCGACAGGCAAAGGGCAACACAAAGCAGGGAGGGGAATGGTTTAGTCACTGAGCTGATGCAAACACTTGCATTTCCTTGAATATGGAAGTTATTGGAATGATCTGATTGAGCAGTTTCACATGATTAAAGGTAGAGAGAAAATATTTCTGCTGGTGGAGGGGGGAGGGGGTTCAGAGCAAGGAGGGAGCGGGGAAGAACCTTAAAAATTAGAACATTTCTTCACACGAAGGGGAGTGAAATTCTGGTACTCTCTCCCTTCAGAAAGGCTGTAAACGTTATAGAACAATAGAAGTATTTGAGGCTGAGATTGATAGCTTTGTCTTTCTTAAGATTCTGCAGCTAAGGAAGATAGATGGAGTTGAGGTGCAGATGCATTTTGATCGAACTGAATGATGAAACAGGCTTTCTCCTGTTCCCAGTGTACCTGATGGGGACAGTGTAGAGGGAGATTTACTCTGTATCTAACCCCGGGCTGTACCTGTCCTGGGAGTGTTTGATGGGACAGTGTAGAGGGAGCTTTACTCTGTATCTTGATTTACTGTGAGCTAGTGGGAACCTAGTGATGAGGCAGGGGTGGTGAGAGCTTAGGGGGTGGAGAGAGGGTGCATCTACATCAGTGCCTGAAGCCCTGGGTAGGGAGGGGAGGGGGGAGTGGGTAAACAATTTGGCACCCACCCCATCACTCTCAAGTCATCCCTGGCAGTGATTGGGTCAAGATAAGGTTGGATTCCACAGTAATTCACCCTGCAGTTGTTTCAATCCACAGTCTTATTGTTTAAGCTCACAACTGAAGAATGTGGGTCAGTCAGAGAGCAATCCAGGTACAGGTTGGAATACTTCTAATTTTCACAAGCTTTTCATAACTACCCTGGGAGTGTTTGATGGGGACAGTATAGAGGGGGCTTTACTCTCTATCTAACCACGGGGTGTACCTGTCCTGGGAGTGTTTGATGGGACAGTATAGAGGGAGCTTTACACTGTATCTAACCCCATGCTGTACCTGTCCTGGGAGTGTTTGATGGGACAGTGTAGAGGGAGCTTTACACTGTATCTAACCCCATGCTGTACCTGTCCTGGGAGTGTTTGATGGGACAGTGTAGAGGGAGCTTTACACTGTATCTAACCCCATGCTGTACTTGTCCTGGGAGTGTTTGATGGGACAGTGTAGAGGGAGCTTTACACTGTATCTAACCCCGTGCTGTACCTGTCCTGGGAGTGTTTGATGGGACAGTGTAGAGGGAGCTTTACACTGTATCTAACCCTGTGCTGTACCTGTCCTGGGAGTGTTTGATGGGACAGTGTAGAGGGAGCTTTATACTGTATCTAACCCCTTGCTGTACCTGTCCTGGGAGTGTTTGATGGGACAGTGTAGAGGGAGCTTTACACTATATCTAACCCCGTGCTGTACCTGTCCTGGGAGTGTTTGATGGGACAGTGTAGAGGGAGCTTTACACTGTATCTAACCCCATGCTGTACCTGTCCTGGGAGTGTTTGATGGGACAGTGTAGAGGGAGCTTTACACTATATCTAACCCCATGCTGTACCTGTCCTGGGAGTGTTTGATGGGACAGTGTAGAGGGAGCTTTACACTGTATCTAACCCCATGCTGTACCTGTCCTGGGAGTGTTTGATGGGACAGTGTAGAGGGAGCTTTACACTGTATCTAACCCCATGCTGTACCTGTCCTGGGAGTGTTTGATGGGACAGTGTAGAGGGAGCTTTACACTGTATCTAACCCCGTGCTGTACCTGTCCTGGGAGTGTTTGATGGGAAGTGTAGAGGGAGCTTTACACTGTATCTAACCCCGTGCTGTACCTGTCCTGGGAGTGTTTGATGGGAACAGTGTAGAGGGAGCT
This sequence comes from Cetorhinus maximus, assembly GCF_964194155.1. Taxonomy (NCBI): domain Eukaryota; kingdom Metazoa; phylum Chordata; class Chondrichthyes; order Lamniformes; family Cetorhinidae; genus Cetorhinus; species Cetorhinus maximus. The sequence continues at coordinate 73,131,310 of NC_135895.1, read as the reverse complement.
TTACTCTGTATCTAACCCTGTGCTGTACCTGTCCTGGGAGTGTTTGATGGGAAGTGTAGAGGGAGCTTTACTCTGTGTCTAACCCCGTGCTGTACCTGTCCTGGGAGTGTTTGAAGGGGACAGTGTAGAGGGAGCTTTACTCTGTATCTAACCCTGTGCTGTACCTGTCCTGGGAGTGTTTGATGGGGACAGTGTAGAGGGAGCTTTACTCTGTATCTAACCCTGTGCTGTACCTGTCCTGGGAGTGTTTGATGGGACAGTGTAGAGGGAGCTTTACACTGTATCTAACCCGATGCTGTACCTGCCCTGTAAGTGTTTGATGGGAAGTGTAGAGGGAGCTTTACACTGTATCTAACCCTGTGCTGTACCTGTGCTGGGAGTGTTTGACGGGAAGTGTAGAGGGATATTTGTTTTGCCTTTCACTTGGTGTGTAGCTTGCCACTGTAGCCTTTAATCAAAGAGGTTGAGAAGTAGCTGCAGGAGATTCACTCCTCAGCATCACTACATTAAATATTAAGCTGTGTTTATCATTCAGCGAGGTGTGTGCGCCTAACAGAATATAAATCAGCATTTTAACACCAACTGCCCAAGGGCAGGGCCAGCTTCCAACAGGGATTCCAATGTGCCATCCCATAATCTGGATGATGGAAAATGACACACGTTGAGTTGTTGGCAGTCAGGTTAACTGCCAGCTCCACACTCTGTTTTGCGAGTACCCCCAACACAGTGATTTGGACTTGATATGCACTGATCCATGGAATATTAATTATTCAGAAAAAAGCAGTAATCCATTGCTGAACTTGTCTCACTCACCTCCTAATGTTCCAAGCAGGTCCTGCATTTACACTTGGAGCTGGCGAAAATCACACTTCACGACGAGTGCAGTAATCACACTTAATGCTATTTCAGAGTGTGAATAATCAGGCTCTCATATGCAAAAAAATTAACCACCAAAGCAAACCATTAGCTTTCACTTCTGGTTATCGGTTATTCTGTACATAAATTATCCAAACCCCTCGATTAGATTCCAGTCTGTAACTCACTCCCGGGTATCCGTTATTCTATATATAAACCACCCCGAACCCCTCGATTAAATTCCAGTCTGTAACTCACTCCCTGGTATTTGTTATTCTATATATAAACCACCCCGAACCCCTCGATTAGATTCCAATCTGTAACTCACTCCTGGGTATCCGTTATTCTATATATAAACCACCTCGAACCCCTCAATTAGATTCCAGTTTATAACTCACTCCCGGGTATCCGTTATTCTATATATAAACCACCCAAAACCCTCGATTAGATTCCAGTGTGTAACTCACTCCAGGGTATCTGTTATTCTGTACATAAACCACCCAAGGTCCTTGATACAAGGCTATGGGGAAAGAGGAGGCATCTGGATTAGTTTGAGATTGATACAGGGCTATTAGGAAAGGAGTAGGGCAGTGGGATTAGTTTGCGATGGGGAGAGTGTTAGCAGTGGGATTAGTTTGGGATCAATACAGGGCTATGTGGAGAGTGCAGGGCAGTGGGGTTAGTTTGGGATTAATACAGTGCTGGGGGAGAGAACGGGGCAGTGGGATTAGTTTGGGATTGATACAGGTCTATGTGGAGAGAACGGCGCAGTGGGATTAGTTTGAGGTTGATATAGGGCTATGGGGAGACAGTGAGATTAGTTTGGGATTGATATAGGGCTATGGGGAGACAGTGGGATTAATTTGGGATTGATACAGGCCTATGGGGAGAGAGCGGGCAAGTGGTTTCGGTTTCAGATTGATAGAGATATAGCTAGAGAAATTGAGGCAGTGGGATTAATTTGGGCTGATCTTGCATAGGAATGGTAGAGAATAGAAGGGCTGAATGGCCTCTTTCTATGCTGTAAACATCTATTTTGCATCTGTCCAATGAAAGCACACTCGCAATACTCTTGAAATCAGCTAACTCCATAAGCACTGGGGTTTGCAAATCCTTCTCTGCATCCGATACTCATTACTGACCAGTTGAAAGTACCTGGATGCTTGCACTCAATTTATTGAGTTAGTGGAGTGCGATGTTTGGCTCACGATCATCAGCAAGGTTATGGGAAGGATCATCAACAGTGTTATGAAGCAGTGCTTGCTCAGCAATAACCTGTTCACTAACGTTCGGTTTGGGTTCTGCCAGGGTCACTCAGCTCCTGACCTCGTTCCAGCCTTGGTCCAAACATGGACCAAAGAGCTGAAATCCTGAGGTGAGGTGAGAGTGACTGCCCTTGACATTTGACCAAGTGTGGCATCAAGGAGCCCCAGCAAAACTGGATTCAATGGAAATCAGGGAGTAAACTCTCCACTGGTTGGAGTCATACCTAGCACAAAGGAAGATGGTTGTGGTTGTTGGAAGCCAATCATTTCAGACCCAGGACATCACTGCAGGAGTTCCTCAGAGTGAAGTGTTAGATTTAACCATTTTATCAATTTCAGCCATTTTATCAAAGAATCCTAGAGCCATTTCGGCACAGAAAGCTATCCAGCCCATCGAGTCCATGTCAGCTCTCTGTAGAGCAAACAGTCAGAGTCACTGTCCCCGCTCTATCCCCAAGGTCCTGCATGTTTATTTCCCTCAACTCCCCTTTCAATTTCCTGTTGAAATTATTCATCGTCTCTGCTTCCACCCCACTCGTGGGCAGTGAGTTCCAGGTCATCACCACTCGCTGTGTAAACAAGTTCTTCCTCACATTCCCCCTGTATCCCTTGTTCAAAACCTTAAATCTGTGTCCCCCAGTCCTTGTAACATCAGCCAATGGGAACAGCTTTGCTTTGTCTACCTTATCTAAACCTGTCCTAATCTCGTACCCCTCTATCAAATCTCCCCTCAATCTCCTTTGCTCCAAGGAGAACAACCAGCTTCTCCAACCTAACCTTGTAACTAAAATCCCTCATCCCTGACACCATTCTGGTAAATCTCCTCCGCACCCTCTCAAGGACCCTCACATCCTTCCTAAAGTGTGGTGACCGGAACTGGACACAGTATTCTAGTTGGGGCCTAACCAGAGCTTTATAAAGGTTCAGCATAACTTCCCTGCTTTTGTACTCAATACCTCTGTTTACGAAGCCCAATCCCATCTGCTTTGCTAACCGCACTCTCAATATGTCCTGTTACCTTCAAAGGTCGATGTACATGAACCCCCAGGTCCCTCTGCCCCATACACTCTTTACAATTGTGTCATTTAGTCTATTTGCCTCGCTCTTGCCCTTCTGCCAAAATGCATCAGCTCACAGTTCCCTGTATTATATTCCACCTGCCACCTGTCTGCCCATGTCCTCTTGCAGTCAGTTGGCATCATCCTCACTGTACGCCACTCCTCCAAGTTTGGTATCATCTCTGCATTCCAATATCCAAATCATTAATTATAACAAATCAAAAGCATTGAAACACTATTGTCCACCATCCTCCTGAAAAGACCTTCCCTTCATCACAAGGTCAGAAGTGGGGGTGTTTGCTGATGATTGCACAATGTTCAGCACCATTTGTAACTCCTCAGATACTGAAACAGTCCATGCCTGCATCCAGAATTGAGTTGCTAAGTTCCACAATACATGGCTGCTGAGAAAACTGAAGTTTCAAAAAGAAGTGTAAAATAATCTTTAAAAAAATGATGGTATCAATAAAAGTAACCATTAAGATGTTAGATTGTCATAAAATCCCAACTGGATCGCTAACATTCTGAAGGAAATCTGCTGTCTTACCATTCAGGCCCATATGTGACTTCAATCATACATCAAGTCCTGTCAAAAGGCTCAGCCACATCAGGGACAAGTTAATCCGCTTGATTGGCACCCCTTCCACAACCTTAAACATTCATTCCCTCTCCCACCGACGCACAATGGCAGCAATATGCACCATGTACAAGATACACAGCAGCTCGCCGAGGTTCCTTAGGCAGTGCCTTCTAAACCCATGGCCTCTACCACCTTGGAGGCCAAAGGCAGCAGATAGGTGGGAACACCACCACCTGGAAGTTCCACTCCAAGCCACTCACCATCCTGACTTGGAAATATATCGCCGTTCCTTCACTGTCGCTGGGTCAAAATCCTGGAACTCCCTCTCTAACAGCACTGTGGGTGTACCTACACCACATGGACTGCAGCAGTTCAAGAAGGCAGCTCACCACCACCTTCTCAAGGGGCAATTGGGGATGGGCAATAAATGCTGGCCCAGCCAGCGACGCCCACATCCCATGAGTGTATGAAGAAAAAGCTGTATTTCTAGCTGATTGTATATTCTCTTTGAACACTGAACCCTGCCTTCACAACCTGCTGCTGCAGCAAGAACAATTCAATTTGAGAAATTTCCAATTGGTATGAATCTTTATTCCAATAAAATCAGGGCTTTGCTGAGATGGGAAGAGGAACAAAGGTCCAAGAAAATTGACAGGAGAAAAGGTGGAGCAATAACTGGGAATGTACAGACAACAGAAGCTCTTCTAAAACACTGGAAACCAAAACCATGACGCATCAAGATTATTTTTCTGTTATTCCACGTCTCCTCTTCGGATAGAATCATAGAAATTTATAGCATGGAAGGAGGCCATTCGGCCCATTGTGTCCACACCAGCCGACAAGTAGCCATCCAGCCTAATCCCACTTTCTAGCCTTTAGTCCATAGTTTTGTAGGTTACAGCATCTCAAGTACATATCCAAGTACTTCTTAAATGTTCTGCGGGTTTCTGCCTCTACCACCCTTTCAGACTGAGAAGCCCATATCTCGAGTATGCTCTGGGTCAAAACATTTCCCTTTGAATCCCCCCTGAACCTCCTATCTCTTACCCTAACTTAATGTCCCTCTGGTAATGGACCCTAACCAAGGGGAGAAAGATCTTCCTGTCCACTCTACCCTGACCCCCTTCATGTTTGTATATACTTCGGTTATGTCTCTGCTCAGCCTTCTCTGTTTCAAAGAAAACAATCCCAGCCTGTCCAATCTCTCCACATAACAAAAATTCTCTGGTCCAGGCAACATCCTTGTTGCTGGGTTGAAATCCTGGAACTCCCTCCCTAACAGCACTGTGGGTGTATGTACACCACATGGGCTGCAGCGGTTCAAGAAGGCAGCTCAGCACCACCTTCTCAAGGGAAATTAAGGATGGGGAATAAATGCTGGCCCAGCCAGCGACACCCACATCCCATGTATGAATAAGTAAAATCTCCTCTGCATCTTTCCTAGTGCGGTAATATCTTTTCTACAGTGCAGTGATTAGAAATACACAGACTCTAGCTCAAAGGCTAAGCAACATGTGCCTTTCGAGTCGCTCACCCAAAGCAAGATTAGGGGTGGGGGGCTCGAATGAGTGGCAGGGAAGCGGGAAGGGTATTTAAAGGACTACTGCATGTGTGCTAAATGAAGAAGGTGGTGGAAGGGGCATTGTGCAGGGGCAAAGTGTGTATACTTTGTGATTTAGTGATTGAAAACTGGATCTTGGCCTGGCCTGGCCTGAATCACAGACCTACCAGGCAAAAACCAGTCTCCTGGACTCTCCCAATGCCACTCCCTTTAGTTAGGTGAGGATCGGCCCACAATGGAGACAGCTAACTCACTCACTCCTTCTCTACCCACCTCCCCAATGAGAAGGAGAGCCCACTACCTCTCATTTGGTGATTCCTTCCATCCCCAGCAGCAAGACTGAGAGCTGAAGCACACTTCTGGAGGGCATCAGAATTTGGACTGGGCATTTGGTGACTGTGGAACTGTTTCCCTGTCTCTTTTGCCCCCTTTACCATCCCTACCCAGAGATCCGAGAAATCTCTCGGAATGGGCAACAAACGGCAGCAATGCTTAAGCTACTAATACATCTTAAAAGAAATAACATTCGCACCATACAGATGATCTCCAACAAGAGTCTAACCACTTTTCCTTACCATTCAGTGACATTGCCATCATCGAATCCCCACCATCAATATAGTGGGGGTAAACATTGACCAGCAACTTAATTAATATAAATGGCATGGCTACTAGAGAAGATCAGGATACAGAACACAGAGTGCAGTTAACCCTTTGTGTAACAGCTGGGAGAAAGCAACAAACATTTATGAGGCAGGGGAACTTGGGAGGTTTGGTCTGAAGCAGGCACACATGGGCTCCCTCAAGACAGAGCATCCCCCTCAGGGTTAATCCCCAGAGTCGAGGGAAACCTCCCAAAGATGCCTCGGGTCAAGTCAAGTGCCATCTCAGGACAGCTAGCGTGTGGCAGATGGAGAGCTGGAATCAGTGCTAACTTGAATCATAAGCCATCTTCCTGCATTACAATTCTACTCTGCCAGCACACTCCTGCCCTTACTAACAGGCAGAATTACCCGAAATTGTTAAATATCATGCATTCAGAGGTTATTTCTGCCAGGAAAACACAGATCTGACTATCTATTGGCTGAATCACAATGCCCCAGTGAGCATTCACAGAGTTCAACTAATAACCACAGTTGCCAATTCCAAACTATAATTGTGTTTTGGCACAGCCATTTCCAGATAGATGGGATTGGGGTTGAGTGCAGGCAGGGATCCTAACTTTCATTCCTGCCCAAATCTCTCATAAAGGGGCAAGGACTGCCCAACAAAGGATTCTTAACGAACTTTTCCTTCCCCATTCAATAAGACAATGATCTCATAGTTGCTTGGTAGTATAGAACTTGAGTATTGCTAAAAAGAGACATGCTGTCAAAGCTTTCCATCAGGATAGATGCAAGAATGCCAAATTTCAAAGGAATAACAATTTATCCTGCATGTGAAAAGGGTGCTGATTGGTTGGCAAGATAGTTCTGATTGGTTGAAACATTGCCATGGTGAATGCACTAGGGAGCTAATGTCCCATGCTTTTGTTTATTCAAAAAAGGTGCAATGCCTGGACATGTTCCTTTTTACTGCAGAGGACAGGTCCCTGCATATGACCATATGTAACTTCCAGCAAGTGTTAGTGAGCTATGTTGTGAGCCCAACTGATAATCTTAAATTGGTTGTTAGTGTCATTCTTAGCACACTTGAGATTGTTCAGTAAGTGCCGTCCAATCACAGAATCTCATTTAACATTAGACATTATACATCAAATATGCTGCCTCAAAGCTGCAGGATAATGGCTACACCAATCAGACGATTGCTCGCAGTGCATTGTGTATACTCATGACTGGGCCTAAGGCCATCACTTTCAGCCCTGAAAAATGCCGATTCTACCTCAGTTAAGGGTAAAGTATCTCAAAAATTTGAGCAACAGGCGAAGCTGCCGTTTCAAGTTGTTACAATGCAGTGGCAACACAAGTGGTGTTTTCCACCATCAGGATGCTGTCGTTAAACCAAAAAGACAAACCAAAATGAACTACCACACAAACGAGTAATGTGGTATAGGAATTTGAGTTCCAGTGTAATACCATGTACAAAGACCATACATGGCAACAACTCTCGGATTGTATTAAACAGCACCCTCCCTTCAACTGTTCGCAACAGGCAAAGTACTGACCAAACTCAACCAACCTGTTCTTACAAAACTCAAAACATAATGTCTACCATTAGATGTGAGTCCACAATTGGATGGCACTGACTGAACAATTTCAAGTGTGCTATGAATTACACTAACAACCAATTTAAGGTTGTCAGTCAGGCTCACAATGTAGCTCACTAACACGTGCTCGAAGCTACATATATTCATGCACAGGGACCTGTTCTCTGCGGGCAAAAGGAACATGTCTAGGCATTGCATCTTTTTTGAACAAAAAAAACAAGGGGGCAATAGCTCTCTGGTGCATTCACCATGGTAATGTCTCAGCCAATCAGAGCCCACTCACCAACCAATCATCACTCTTTTCTCATGAACTATAAATTGTTGTTCCCTTTGAAATTTGGCATTCTTACATCTGTCCTGATGAGTGCAAGATGAAAAGTTTTGACAGCATGTCTCTTTCTTCAGCAATACTCAATTGTCTCAGAGCCACAACATTGCTGTTTATGTTCCTACAACTGAACCACATTACTAACAATAGCACATGGGCCCTAACACCTCGCCACGCCTGTGAAGATGTAGCGCTGCTAACAAATGCCAAATACGTCCATTCTCTCTTTGTGTTCTCCTGCTATTGCCACCCTTCCCCTCCACAACCAAGAAGGAAACATCATAAGCACTGGTCGCCTTATTCCTCAGCACAACTTTAACCACCAAGCTGAACCACACCGGCACATTCGCCACCCACCCTTCCCTGGTCTTCACCCAGACATGGTGTGGGCAAAGATATGGGAAGGAGAAAGTACAGAAAAAAAAACCCAATCATCATTTGATAGAAATGGGATTGAATTGAATTCAAGTTGGGGAAGTCAATGGGAGGTGTATGGAGAGGTGGAAGGAGAAGAAGGAAGAGTCAATGGGAAAGGAGATTGGCCAATGGGGAAACGAGAGAGAAGAGTCAATGGGAAAGAGGTTGGAAGGTGACTGAAGAATTAATGGAGATATGGAGGGGGAGGTAATGGAGAGATGGAGGGAGAGGGAATGGAGAGATGGAGGGGGAGGGAATGGAGAGATGGAGGGAGAGGGAATGGAGAGGTGGAGGGAGAGGGAATGGAGAGGTGGAGGGAGAGGAAATGGAGAGGTGGAGGGAGGGGGAATGGAGAGGTGGAGGGAGAGGGAATGGAGAGGTGGAGGGAGAATCAAGAGATATTTAAACCAAACTGTTCGGTTGTAAGATGCAACCTTTGGAAGGATATGGCCACTCGATGACCTTCCTGGCCGATTTCCTGACGATATTGTCCTCCCCGAACAGGAAGAGCGATCTGTTGGCTGTCAGGCAGTTGTGTCGGACGGGGATGGGGTTGTAAAGGGCCATGGTGCGGGCTCTCTGCGCCCTGGACTGTTTAAATCGTCCCGAGCCCTCAGCCGCCGCCGCCACCACCGCCGCCGCCGCTGCTCCCGCTGCCGCCGCCGCCGTGCTGCCTGGCACGGGCACCTGGTGCCGGCTCCTGCTCTGCTCGGAGCCCCCATCCACCGATATCCCACTCATCGCATCCCCGAACCGAGCCATCCTGCAGGAAGGGAGGGAAGGTGGGTGAATGAGGATAGAGAGAGAGAGAGAGAGAGAGAACTGGTTGAGCCTCAGACTGAGAGCCTCGGAAGCTGCTTCCCAAAGGCAAAAAATCTGCAATAGTCTCGCTCAAACAGAAAGCACCTTCCTCACATCCCAATCCAGAGAGGGAGGGAGGAGATAGACAGGGGAGGGGGGCAATTACAAATGAGCAGCCCTCCCTCCACACACACACACACTCGGCTGTAACCCACTGGGCACCAGCAGAGAGAATGTGGAATAAATCAAATCCTCGCACAAACAGCCTTCATCTGCTCATTGCTGCCGAGGAGCCATGCTGTCATCGCCAAGTGCCTGATGATGTTTAATTCATTGTTAAACAAATGCCACCCACCCACCCCCATCTCTCCACCCTGGCCTAAAGCGAGAGACAGGCACTCAGAGAGAGAGAGAGAGAGGGAGAGAGATGCTGCTGTTTACACTGGCGCCAGCCTGGAGACCCCACCACCCCCTAGGGGAGCAGCTTTTGGGTCACCGCTTGTCCCAGAGTGGCCCAGGGCATTGGAGTTGTGTTGACCCAGATGGCATCCACACAGAGGCAGGAGCAGCAGACAAGTCCCCTTGTTAACCCCTCACCCCTCACCCCTCACCTCAATGAGGACATTGCCTCTGTACTATTTGCCCCCGTTCTGTTGCCCTGAATACTGACCCCCCACTTCCAGCAGCTGGCATCTGAGTATCAGGGAGCTGGGGTGAGAGGGCCCTTCCGAAGACAGGAATCTCTCTCTCTCTCTGGGGGTGGGGGGGGTGGGAATGGGGGGTTAAAGTTGTCCTGCCCCCGCCTCCTGCACCCAAAGTGCTCGCTCGCTTCTCAGCAGAAAGACGGACCCAATCGCGAAAAGCAATCCACTCCCGCCCCCCCCGCAACCTCAATAATAAAACACAAACAGCCAGGGGGGAAATATTCCTCGGGTTCTTATTGTGTGACCCCCGCAAAGGAATGGGACTCAGGAGAGGAGGCAGTGCGGCCGGCCGGCTGCGGGCTCGGGAGTTGAGGAGCAGGGCGCTGGGTGAGCCTCACTGGATTGACACACACACAGACACAGTGAGTGAGGGTAGAGTGAGCCGGACCCCCTGGGGAATGGGGCTGTTCAGACAGACTCACACTGCCGCCTCTGGAGCAAGGCACAGAATGGCAGCAAACACACCGAGTGTTCAGCACCAGGTAACAGTCCCTCACAGCAACACCCCGTCCCCAAAACACAACCGGTCAACAACACCCCAAAACACAGCCCGCCCAAAAAAAAGCACCGCCCCCCCCCCAAAAAAACCCAAAACACAGCCCGCCCAAAACCCCCAAAACACAACCCTCCCAAAAACAACCCCACAAAAAACCCCAAAACACAGCCTGCCCAAACACCCCCCAAAAACCCCGAAACACAGCCTGCCCAAAAACAGCCCCACAAAAAACCCCAAAACACAGCCTGCCCAAACAAACACCCCCCAAAAAACCCCAAAACACAGCCTGTCCAAACAAACACCCCCCCAAAAACCCCAAAACACAGCCTGCCCAAAAACACCCCCTAAAAAAACCCAAAACACAGCCTGCCCAAAAACAGCCCCACAAAAAACCCCAAAACACAGCCTGCCCAAACAAACACCCCCCAAAAAACCCCAAAACACAGCCTGCCCAAACAAACACCCCCCAAAAAACCCCAAAACACAGCCTGCCCAAACAAACACCCCCCAAAAAACCCCAAAACACAGCCTGTCCAAACAAACACCCCCCCAAAAACCCCAAAACACAGCCTGCCCAAAAACACCCCCTAAAAAAACCCAAAACACAGCCTGCCCAAAAACACCCCCTAAAAAAACCCAAAACACAGCCTGCCCAAAAACACCCCCTAAAAAAACCCAAAACACAGTCTGCCCAAAAACAGCCCCCCAAAAAACCCAAAACACAGCCTGCCCAAAAACACCCCCTAAAAAACCCCAAAACACAGCCTGCCCAAAAACACCCCCTAAAAAAACCCAAAACACAACCTGCTCAAAAACACCCCCAAAAAAACCCAAAACACAGCCTGTCCAAAAACACCCCCTAAAAAAATCCAAAACACAGCCTGCCCAAAAACACCCCCAAAAAAACCCAAAACACAGCCTGTCCAAAAACACCCCCTAAAAAAACCCAAAACACAGCCTGCCCAAAAACACCCCCTAAAAAAACCCAAAACACAGCCTGCCCAAAAACACCCCCTAAAAAACCCAAAACACAGCCTGCCCAAAAACACCCCCTAAAAAAACCCAAAACACAGCCTGCCCAAAAACACCCCCAAAAAAACCCAAAACACAACCTGCCCAAAAACACCCCCAAAAAAACCCAAAACACAGCCTGCCCAAAAACACCCCCTAAAAAACCCAAAACACAGCCTGCCCAAAAACACCCCCAAAAAAACCCAAAACACAACCTTCCCAAAAACACCCCCAAAAAAACCCAAAACACAGCCTGCCCAGAAACACCCCCTAAAAAACCCAAAACACAGCCTGCCCAAAAACACCCCCTAAAAAAACCCAAAACACAGCCTGGCCAAAAACACCCCCAAAAAACCCCAAAACACAACCTGTCCAAAAACACCCCCCCAAAAATACCCCACAACACAACCTGCCCAAAAACTCCCCCAAATCACAACCCCCAAAACAAACCCTAACATAATCTCCCCAAAACACACAACCCTAAAACACCTGCTAAAATACAATCCCCAAAACACAACCCCCTAAAACACATCATCCAACAAAGAACCCCAAAATACAATCCACCCAAAACACCCTCCCAAAAACAACCCCCATAACACAACCCCTCAAAACAACCTGCCCCAAACACCACCCCTAACACCGCAACCACCTAACACCCCCAACCCCACCTCCAGCACTTACCCCAAAAAAAACACCACCCAAACACCCACCCCAAAACCTATTCCACAAATACCCCCTAACACCCCTGCCCCCAACACACCCCCTAACACCCACAGCCCCTAACAACTACCCCACAGATACACCCCCTAACACCTCCAACTCTAACACTCACACTCCACCCCCTAATGCACACTCCACCCCCTAACGCACACACCCCATCCCCTCACGCTCACACCCCATCCCCTCACGCTCACACCCCAACCCCTAACACACACACCCCAACCCCTAACACACACATCCCACCCCTAACACTCACTCCCCACCCCCTAACACACACATCCCACCCCCTAACACACACATCCCACCCCCTAACACACAGATCCCACCCCGTAACACACACATCCCACCCCCTAACAGTCACACCCCACCCCCTAACACTCACACCCCACCCCCTAACACTCACACCCCACCCCCTAATGCACACATCCCACCCCCTAACGCACACATCCCACCCCTAACACATACATCCCACGTCTAACACTCACACCCCACCCCCTAACACTCACATCCCACCCCCTAACGCACACATCCCACCCCCTAACGCACACATCCCACCCCCTAACGCACACATCCCACCCCCTAACGCACACATCCCACCCCCTAACGCACACATCCATGCCAATACACACATCCCACTCCTAACATTCACACCCCACCCCCTAACACACACATCACCCTCTAACACTCACACACCAGCCCCTAATACACACATCCCGCTCCCTAATACACACAGCCAGAACCCCAACATGCACCCCCACTCCAAAACCTAAACACATACCGCCAAATCTAACACATACCCCTCATCCCAATACCTACAAACACACCCCCACCCCAACCCACATCCCTCTCCCCAATACCAAACACACACCCCCAACCCCAACACGCACACCACAGCCAAATATCTATACCGCCCCCAACCCCAACACACACACACCCAACCTCAATACTACACACGCAGCCCCAATCCCAACACAAACCCCCACCACAATAGCTACACTCGCGCTCCCATAACCAACACGCACCCCTCATCCCAATACCTACACTCGTGCTTCCATAACCAACATGCACGCCTCATCCCAATACCTACACACACACTCCCATAACCAACACACACCCCTCATCCCAATATCTACACACATACACCAACACCAACATACATGCCTCACACAATACCTACACAAACATCACCAATCCCAAGAGACACAATATCCACCACAATACCTATACACACCCCACCCCAACAGACCCAACCCCTCAACCCACTACCTCCAGACACATCCCCAACCACAACACACACACCTGAAACTTCAATACCTACACGCACCCACAATCCCAACACACAGACCTCACCCCAATACCTACACACCCATCACCAATTTAACTGCACACCCCCAACACACACCCCTCACCCCAATACCTACAAACATACCACCAACCCCAGCACACATGCACCCAGACCAATAACTGCACACACAACCCCCAGCCCCAACCCACACTCCTCTCCTCAATACCAAACACACACTCCCACCCCAATACACACACCACAGCCAAATACCTACACACGCATGCCCAACACCAATAAGAACGCCTCACCCCAATACCTACACACACGCCCCCAACCCCAACATTGTCCTCACTCCAATATCTACACCTACAGCCACAACCCCAACACACACCCGTCACCATAATAACGACACACACACTCCCCACCCCAACACAGACCCATCACCACAATAACTACACACACCCCTAGCACCAACAGACAGCCCTCACCTCAATACCTACAAACACACCACCAACCCCAACACACACCCATCACCACAATGACTACGCACACACCCCCAACACCAACAGACACCCCTCACCTCAATATCTACAAACACACCACCAACCCCAGCACACACCCGCCCAGACAAATAACTAAACACACATCCCCCAGCCCCAACCCACACCCCTCTCCCCAATACCAAACACACACCCCCGACCCCAACACACACACCACAGCCAAATACCTACACACACATACCAATCACCAACATGCACCCCAATACCTACACACACACCCGAGCCCCAAGACACGCATCTTCCCCCAATACATAGACATAGAAAGACATGGAAAATACACATACAAAATACATACACACAGCCCCAACTCCAACACTCACACACCCCTCACCCCAATACCTACACATACACCCCCAAACCCAACATGCTCCCCTCAGCCCTATAACTACACACACACCCCTGCCCCAACGCACAGTCCCCTCACCCCAATATCTACACACACCACAACCCCAGCACTCTCACATCCCTCACCCCAATACCTACACATACACCCCCAAACCCCAACACGCTCCCCTCACCCCAATAACTACACATACACACCCCACCTCAATGCAGAGTCCCCTCACTCCAATACCTACACACCCACAACCCCAACAGACGCACATACCCCTAACCCCAATCCCTACACATAGAACCCCAACACTCACCACTCACCCCAATACCAAAACACACACCGCCAACACTAACAAACGCCCATCACCCAATGCCTACACGCAGACACCCAACCCCAACATGCACCCCCATCCCAATACCTACTTAGAGATCCCCAACCACAAATCGCAACCCCTAACCCAATACCTAATCACACAACACCAACCCGAGCAAAGGCCATCCAGACCAATAACTACAAACACATCCCCCAGCTCAAACACGCACCCCTAAAACCAATACCTTCACACACACAACCCAACCCCAACATGCAACATTTACCCAAATACCTACAGACACACCCACAACACCAGAAGAGACTGCTCACCCCAATACCTACATACAGACACCCAACCGCAACACATACCCCTCACCCCAGTACAAGTACACAGAGTCCCCAACCCCTTCGCGTGCCATTCACGCCAATACCTACACACACACCCCCCAACCCCAACACCTACATACACACATCCATACTCAACACACCCCTCAACCCAATACCTATGCACACACCCCACCCCAATACACACCTCTCACCCAAATACCTACACACACAGCCCCAACCCCAACGTGCACTTCCTTCACCCCAATACCAACACACAACCCCCACCCCAACACACACCCCTCACCTCAATACCTACACACATACCCTCTCCCCAACACATACACTCCACCCAAATACATACAAGCATACCCCCAACCGGCATTGCTCATCCCAATACCTACACACACACTTCCAACTCCAACATACACGCCATACCCCAATACCTACACACAACCCCCACTCAACACACACACCTTATCTTAATACCTACACACACACCCACTCCCCAACACATACCCCCAACCCCAACAAGCACACCCTTCACCCCAATACTTACATACACAATGATCCCAACACGCACACCTCACCCAAATACATACACAAACATACCCCACCTCAAAACACAACACACAGCCCCAACCCCAACACAAAACCCTCACTCCAATAGTTACACATACCCCAATCCCCAAACGCATCCTCACCCCAATACCTACACACACACCACTGCAACACACATCCGTCACCCCAATACCTACAAATACAGCCTCAACACCAACATGCATCCCCCACCCTAATGCCTACACACACGCTCTCAACCCCAACATATACCCCTCACCCCAATATCTGCACACACCCACATCCCCAACACAACCCCACCCCAATACGTACACACAGACCCCCAGTGCCAACACACACACCTCATGCCAATACCTATGCACCACCCCAACACACACCCTCACCTCAATACCTCAACACATACCCCCAACCCCAACAAACGCCCCCCTAGCCCAAAACCTACATGCACACCCTCAACCCCAACACAAATCCCCCAGCCCAATACCTAGACACACACACCCAACCCACATCCTTCACCCAAATGCATACACACAGACCCCAGACCCCAACACACACCCCTCACCCCAATAACTAAATCCACACAACACCAACCCCAACACTCACACTCCACCCTTATACCTACAAACAACCCCAAACCCAACACACTCCCCACCCCAATATCTCCACACACACCCCCAACCCCATAACACAACCCCTCACCCAAATACCTACACACACACCAACCCCAACACTCACACTCCACCCCAATACCTACAAACACACCTCCCACCCAACACACACTCCTCACCCCAATACCTATACACCCCTAACCTCAATAACCGCACAGACCCACAAACATAACACACAACCACACCAATATCTACACACAACCACACCCAAAACACACTTCGCCCCAATGCCTACACACACCCCCAACTAAAACACACACACCCCTCACCCCATTTCCTACATACGCATCCCCAACCCAATACCTACACAAACATACAATCCCGACACCAACACACACCCTCCACCCTAATACCTACACACATGACCCCAACCCGCATCCCCACACCAATAGCTACACACACACACCCAACACAAACCCCTCGTGCCAATACCTACACACTCAACACCAACCCAAACAGCACCCCCAGACCAATAAGTATAAACAAACCCACAGACCAAATATACACACCTCACCCCAATACCTACACACACATCCCCAACCCCAACACAAACCCCTCACCCAAATATGTACACACACAACCCCCAACCTGAACACACACCTCTCACCCCAACAACTACAAACACACCCTCAACCCCAACATCCTCATCCCAGCACCTACAAAAGCACCCCATCCCAACAGACAAACCTCACTCCAAAATTTAAACATACACCCCTCCCAACACGCACCATTCACCCCAATACCTACATATAAAGCCCCAACCCCAACACACACCCCTCACACCATTACCTACACACACAAACCTCCAATCCAACACAAACCCCTCACCCAAATATATACACAGACACCCCCCCCCACCAACCTGCACACACACCCCTCACCCCAACAGCTACAAACACACCTTCAACCCCAACATGCACACCCCTTGCCCCAATGCCTACAAAAACATGTCATCCCAACACACAAACCTCACTCCAAAACCTACATATACACCCCAGGCAAACACACACACCTCACCCCAATACCTACAAACACACCCCTCAACCCAATACACCACACACACACCCTAGTCCCAACACACACCCCTAACCTCAACAAACATGCCTCACCCCAATACCTATACATGTACACCCAACGCCAATGCACACTCCTCAACCCAAAACCTACACACACACCCTCAACCCCAACACACACCTCCCACCCAATCACACACCACCCACCTCAATACCTGCACAAGGACCCCCAACCTCAACACACACCACTCACCCAATACCTACACGCACACTCCCAACCCCAACATGTACCCCAACCCCAATACCTACAGACACAGCCCACAGCCACAACACACACCAGCCAACCCAATATAAATAAACACATCCTAACCCCAACACACATCCCTCACCCCAATAACTACGCACACAAAAGCCAATAAACGCACATCAGAACAATAACTACAAACACAGCCCCCAGCCCTAACACACACCCCTCACCCCAAAACCTACAAACACACCACCAACCCCAACACACACTCCTCACCCAATATGCCACACACACGCCCACCCCCAACATGCACCATTCACCCCAGTAACAAGACACATACCCTCAACCCAACACACAACCCTCACCCCAATACCTACACACATCCTCAACCCCAAAACACAACCCTCACCCCAATACCTACACACAACCCTCCCCAACTACAACATACACACACTCCCACCCCAATACCAACGCGCACCCCCAACCCTAATACACCCCCCTCACCTCAATACCTACACACAACCTTCCCCTACTACAAGATACACACCCTCCCACCCCAAGACCTACACACATCCTCAACCCCACCACACACCCCTCATCCCAATAACTAGACACACACCCCTAATGCTAAGAAACACCCCTCAGCCGAACACTTAAACACACACCCCCTCCCCAACAGCTACGCCTCACCCCAATACCTACACATACACCCCCAACCCCCACATACACACCCCTCACCCCAATACCTAGACACACATCCCAACCAAACACACACACCACACCCCAATACCTGCACGCACACTCCTAACCCCAACAGGCATACCCCTCAACACAATACATATACACACACCTCTACCCCAACACACACACCCCTCACCCAAATACATACACACACACCTCCCACCCCAACACACACCACTCACCTCAATACCTGCACACTGACCCCCAAACCCAACACACACCCTTCACCCAATACCTACATGCAGACTCTGATCCCCAATACGCACATGCCACCCCAATACCTACAGACACAGCTCCCAGCTGCAACACACACCACCCCAATACCTATACATACATCCCATCCCCAACACGCACCCCTCACCCCAATACCTACACACACAACAATAATGCCAACAAACACCCCCCAGACCAATAACTACAAACACACCCCCGACCCACACCCCTCACCCCAATACCTACAAACACACCCCTCACCCCAATGCACCATATACACACCCCCAACCCCAACACACACCCCTCATTCCAATACCAACACACACACTCCCAAACCTAACACACACCCCTCTCCCCAACAGCTGCACACACATGCACCCCTAACCCCAACACACATGCCTCAACCCAAAACCTACACACACACCCTCAACCCGAATACACATGCCTCACCCCAATACCTACTCATGCACCCCAACCCGAACACATACATCCCCACCCCAATACCTACTCACACAACCACACACCACACATACATCCCCCTCAGCCCAATACCTACAAACACATCCTTCAACCCAATGCACCACACACACACCCCCAACCCCAACACACAACCCTCAGCCCAATTCCTACTCACACAACCACATACCAATACACACTCCTCACCCCAATACCTACACACACACAAAACCTCAACACACACCTCACACCACAATACCTACACACATATCCTTGACCCCAACACACACCCCTCTCCCCAATAACTACAAACACCCCCAACGCCAAGAAACATCCCTTAGCCGAATACATAAACATACACCCCCATCCCCAACAGCCACGCCTCACCCCTACACACTCACCAAAATCCCAAACACACACACCCCCCACCCCAATACCTACATAAACAGGTCCACCGCAACACACACACCTGACCACAATACCTACATATCCACCCCAGCCCTAACAAGCACCCCTCACTCTAATGCCCACACACACACCCCGAACCTAAACACACAACGCCACCCCAACACACACTTCTCACCACAATACCTACACACCAACAACCCTAACACACACTCCTCACCACAATACCTATACAAACACCCACAACACCAACATGCACACCCCTCACCCCAAGACTTACACACACATATCCCAACCCCAACACAAACACCGCTTACCACAATACCGACACACACACATCCCCAGCCCAACACACATACCTCACCCCAATAAATACACAAACACCCGCAGCACCAAGAAACACCCCTCAGCCGAATACTTAAACACACACCCCTATCCCCAACAGCCACGCCTCACCCCAATATCTACACACAGACCCCCAACCCCCACATACACACCCCTCACCCCAAATACCTACACACTCACCCCAATCCCAACACACACACACCCCTCACCCCAATTCCTACATACACACCCACAACCCCAACACACACACCCCTCACCCCAATTCCTACATACACACCCACAACCCCCACATACACACCCCTCACCCCAATACCTACACACATACCCCCAACCCCCACATACACACCCCTGACCCCAATACCTACACACACACCCCAACCCCCACATACACACCCCTCACCCCAAGACCTACACACACACCCCCAACACTAACACACACCCTTCACTCCAATACCTACATACGCACCCACAACCCCAACACACACCCTTCACCTCAATATCTACTCACAAAACCCCACCACAACACACACCTCTCACCTCAATACCTACATACACACACTTCAACACACACCCCTCACCACAATACCTACGCACACACACACCAATACCTACAAACACCCTTCCCCAACCCCAACAAGCACACCCCTCAACATAATACATACACACAGACCCCCACCCGAATACACACACCTCCACCCCAACACATACCACCCACCCCAATACCTGCACATGGATCCCCAAACACAACACACACCCCTCACACAATACCACAGACACAGCCCCCAGCCACCACGCACACCACCCACCCCAATACTTATACACACACCCCAACCCCACCATCCACCCCTCACTCCAATACCTACACACACAAAACCAATGCCAACAAACGCCCCCCAGACCAATAACTACAAACACACCCCCCCAGCCCAAACACACAGCCCTACCCCAATAACTACACACAACCCCCCAACTCCAACACACACCCCCACCCCAATAACTACACACACACCCACAACCACAACATGCACATGCCTCACACCAATACCTACACACACAAACCCCCACCCCAACACACACCACCCACACCAACACAAACACCTCACTCCAATAGCTACACAAAACCCCCCAATGACAACATGCATCCCCACTCCCATACCTACACACACACCCCCATACCTACACACCCACCCCCAACCCCAAGGCACACATCCTCATCCAAATATCTACACACAAACCCCCAACCCCAAAACAGAACCCCCTCACCACAATACCTGCACACGCAATCCAAACCCCAACACACACTCCCCTCTCTCAATACCTACACACACACCCCACAACCCAGCACATCTCATCCAGTATCTATAAGCACATCCACAAACCCAACACACAACCCCCACCCAAGTACTTACCACATACCCGCAACACCAACACACACCTCCCACTCCAATGCCTACACCCAAACCCACCTCAGGACACACACATCCCCCCCAATACATACACACACATCCCAACACCAAAACGCACCCCTCACCCCAATAACCACACATACACCTGATCAAAAAACACACCCCTCACCCTAATACCAACACAATCCTACAGCCCCAACACACACAACCCCCACCCCAATTCCTACACACAGACACCCCACCCCAATACACACCCCTTAACCAAATACACACACGCACACTCCCCACACCAACACACACCACCTACCCCAATACCTGCACACAGACCCCTAACACCAAACACACACGCCTCACCCTAATACCTATACACACACCTCCCTAACTACAACACACAAACCCCTCACCAATTCCTACACACACACCCCCATCCCCAACACACACCCTTCACCCCACTACATCTCACACACCCCCAACCCCAACACCTACCATTACCCCAATACCTACAAGCACACACATACAACTCCAACACCCACCCCTCACCACAATATCTAAACACACACCCCCAATCCCAACACACAACCGACACTCCAACCCCAACACACACCCTTCACACCAGTGCCTACGCATATGTCCCCAACCCCAACACACCCACATCCACCCCAATAGCTACACATACACCCTCAACTCCAATACACACCCTCATCCCAACACCTACACACACAGCCTGCAACCTCAACACTCACACCCCCAATCCAAATCCTACACAAACAACCCAACCCCAACACACATCCCAAACTCGAATACCTGCATACATACCTAACCTCAACATGCACCCTTACCCCGGTACCCACACAACCACACCCCAGCACAAACCTCTCACACCAATACCTACTCACATACCCAACCTTGACACACACCCTCAACCCAATAACTACACACACCCCCAACACCAACCCTCACACAAAAACATACACACACAACTCCACTCCAATACATGCCCCTCACCCAAATAAATAAACACACAGCTCCCATGGCAACACATAGCACCCATCCCAATTAATCACACACACCCAATCCCAACACAACCCTCTCACCCCAATACTTAGACAGACGCACCCCCAACCCCAAGACGCACCCCTCGCTCCAACACCTACACACACACACCCAATCCAACACACACTCCACGCCCCATTACGTACACACACACACCCAACCCTAAACATCCCACCCTCAATACCTACACACAGAACACCAACCCCAACACACTCACATACCCCAATTCTAAACACACATCCGCAAAGCACAACACACACCCCGCACCCAAATACCTAAACACACCCCCCAAAGCCCAACACAAACCCCTGGCCCAATACCTACGCACATACCCACAACCCCAACACACACACACTCCACGTCAATACCTATACACACAACCCCAAACCAAACACACACCCCCACCCCAATATCTAAACACACCCCCCTCAAAGACCAACGTACACGCCCAGCCCATTACCAATACATACAGACCCAATCCCAAAACACAGCCCTCGCCCCTACAGCTAAACACATGCCCCCAAATCCAACACACACCACTCATCCCAATAGCTACATGCATCCCCAACCCTTACACACACATGCCTCATCCCAATACCTACACCCCCAACCCCAAAACTTACACCTACCCCAATTTCTGCACATACACCTCCACCCCAACATACACCCCCAACTCCAATACCTACACACACACCCAACCCCAACATGCAACATTCACCCCAATACCTACACACAAATCCTCAACCCCAACACAGACACCCCTCACCCCAACAACTACTTACACAATCACACCACAACACAGATGCCTCACCCAAATACCTGCACCCACATCCAACCTCAACACACACCCCTCACCACAAAACATGCACACACAAACTCACTCCAACACACACCCCACACCCAAACACATATACGTACAGCCCCATCGCAACACACACCACCCACACCAATTACTCACATACGCCCAACCCCAACACAATCCCTTCACCCCAATACCTATATACACACCCCCAACCCCAACATACACATCTACCCCAATGCCTACACACACACACCCTCAACCCCAATCCTCACCCGAATAACTACACACACACCCCCAACCCCAACACACACACCCACCCCAATACTTAAACACACACCCCAAAAGCCCAACACCCCCCCCAGCCCATTACCTACACATGCAGCCACAACCCCAAAACACAACCCTCACCCTAACAGCTAAACATAGACCCCCAACCCCAACACACATCACTCACCCCAATAGCTACACACATCCCCAACCCCAACACCTTGACACACACCCCAACACACACGCACCCACCCCAATTCCTACATATACACCCCCAGCCCCAACACAAATTCCCTACTGAAATAACTACACACACACACCTAGCCCCAATACATATGCACACAACCCCGCTCCAACACACGCCTCATCCAACTATATGCACACACAGCCTCCACCGCAACAAACAGCACCCACCCCAATTACTCACACACACCCAACCACAACACAAACCCCTCACCCCAATACCTGCACTCCCACTTCCAACCTCAACAAACACCCCCCCACACCACTACCTACACACACACACACCCAACCCCAGCAGACACGCCCTACTGTAATACCTACACACACACACACACACACCCCCAACCTGCATCACTCACCCCAATAAGTACATAAACACTCCCAACCCCAACACACATGCACCCAACCCCAACATACATCCCTCACCCCAATACCTTCACGCCCACCCCAACCCCCAACAAACACCCCCCACACCACTGCCTACACATACACTGAACTCCAACACAAACACCCATCACCCCAATGCATACACAGACATGCCCAAGACAAACACACACCCCCAGCCCAATACCTACACACACATACCCAACCACAACACACACCCCCCTCAAACCAATATCTACGCAAACATCCCAACCCCAACAAACATGCCCTCCATCCCAAAACCGAGACACACACAGCCCCACTCCAACACACACCCATCACACCAATACCTACACACACACACAACCCCAATCCATACATACACACCCCACCCAAATACTTACACACACACCCCCAGCCCCAACAAGCACCCCTCACCCCAACACCAACATCCACACCCCCAACCCCAACACACATCCCTTACACCAAAATCTACATTCACACATCCAACCCAACACTCATCCCTCACCCCAATAACTACACACACACACAAACTCAACACACACACCCCACCCCAATACCCACTCACACAACCCCAAACCCCAACACTCACCCCAACAGCTAAACACATACCCCCAAACACACACAGCTGAACACACGCCATTCACCCCAATAGCTACACACATCCCTATCCGCCACACACAGACCTCATCCCAATACCTACACACACCCCAGCCCCAAAACACACACACACCCCAGTTTCTACACATACACCCCACCTCAACATACACCCCCTACTCCAATACCTACACACATACCCCCAACCCCAGCATGCACCCCTCACCACAATACCTACACACATGCCACCAACCCCAACACACACCCGCAACTCCAACGCGCACCTTCACCCCAGTACCTCCACACAAATCACCAATCCTAACACAGATACCACTCACCCCAATAACTACTCACGCAATTGCACACACCCATCACCCCAAAAGCTACACCTACACCCAACCTCAACACACACCCCTCACCACAATACCTACACATACAAACACAACTCCAGCACACACACCCCAATACCTAAACACACACCCCAGCCCATTACCTACACATGCATCTCCAAACCCAAAACACAGTGCTCACCACAACAGCTACACACATACCCTCAAACACAACATACACAACTCACCCCAATAGCTACACACACCCCCAACCCCAACACACCCAACCCCAACCCCAACACACACCCCCCCAACCCCAACACACACACCCCATGCCAATTCCTACACATTCACTCTCAAACCAAACACACATCCCTCACCCAATAGCTACACACACACACACCCAACCCCATATCAAACGTCCCTCATCCAAATACCGACACACATACATCACCAAACCCAACACACATCCCTCACCCCAATAACTACACAAACACCCCAGAACCAAGAAACACCCCTCACCCAAAAACACACACCAATCCCCAACACACACGCCTCACCCCATTACTTACAGAGATAACCCCAACCCGAACGCACACATCCCCCACCCCAATAACTACACACACAGCCCCACTCTGAAAACACCCTTCACCTCAATACTTACACATACACCCCTGAACCTAACATGCAGCCCTCACCCCAATACCTACCCACAAACAACCCCAACCCAAATACACAACCTCCGCCCCAATACCTAAAAACACACCCCCAACCCCAACACAAGCACCCTCAACCCCAACACATACACATTCAAACCCTCACCAGCACACACCCTTCACCCAAATACATATGCACACAGACCCCACTGCAACACACCACCCACCCCAATTATTCACACACACCCAACCCCAACACAATCCCCTCACCCAATACCTACACAAATGCCCCCAACCACAACATGCACCCCTCACCCCAATAGCTACACACACACCCCAACCCACACACGCCACCCCAATACCTAAACAGACTCCCCCAATCCCAACATACACACCCTCCCCAATACCAAAACACACAGCTCAAAACACAAAGCACACCCCCACCCCATTAGCTACACACACTCCCTCAACCCCAACAAACAAACCCCCCACCTCAACACCTACACACACAACCCCAAACCCCAACACACACCCCCACCCCAATACCTAAACATACACCCTCAAATACCAACATATACCCCCAGCCCATTACCGACACATGCAGCCCCAACCCCAAAACACAGCCCAACCCCAACATACACCACTCACCCCAATAGCTACACACATCCCCAGCCCCTACACACACACACACCTCATCCCAATACCTGCACACATACCCCCAACCCCAAAACATACACCCACCCCAATTTCTACACAGACACCCCCAACCCCAACACACACGCCCTACTCCAATAACTACACACATACCCCTAGCCCCAACGCGCACCCCTCACCCCAGTACCTACACAAAAACCCCCAACCCCAACACAGACACCCCTCACCCTAATACCTACTTACACAATCACACCGCAACTCACTCAAATCAAATACCTACACCCACACCCAGTCTCAGCACACACCTCTCACCCCACAACCTACTCACACAACCACACCGCAACAAACTCACCTCACCCGAAAACCTACACACACACGCAACCTCAACACATACCCCTCAGCACAATACCTACACTAACAACCACAACCCCAACACACACACCCCCCAAAGCCCAACACATACCCCCAGCCCATTACCGACACATGCAGCCCCAACCCCAAAACATAGCGCTCATCACGACAGCTATGCACACCCTAACCAGAATACACACCACTCACCCCTATAGCTATACACAAACCCAACCCCTAAGGCACACCTCAAGCCAATACCTACACACACACCCCCAACCCCAACGCAAACCCCCCACTCAAATAACTAATCACACATCCCCAACCGCAACACACACCCCTCAACCCAATACCTACACACATTCCCCCAACCCCAACATGCACCCCTCACCCCAGTGCCTAGACAAAAACCCCCAATCCCAACACAGACACCACTCACCCCAATACCTACACACACAACCACAGTGCAAAACATACCGTTCACCCCAATACCTACTCACACAACCAGACAGCAACACACTCACCTCACCCCAATACCTACCCACACACACAACCTCAACACAATATCTAAACACACACACACCCCAACACCTAAACACACACCCCCAAAACCCTACACACAGTCCATTACCTACACATGCAACCCCAACCCAAAAACACAGTGCTCATCACAACAGCTACAGCCACTCCCCCAACCCCAACACACACACACCCATGCCAATTCCTAAACACACACCCCCAACCCCACATCCAAAAACCAACACACATACATCACCAAACCCAACACACATCCCTCACCCCAATAACTACACAAACACCCCAACACCAAGAAACACCTCTCACCCGAGCACCTACGCATACCCCCATTTCCAACATGCATGCCTCACGCCAATACCTACGCACACATCCCCAACCCGAACACACACATCCCCCATCCCAGTACCTACACACACACACACACACACACAGCCTAACCCAAACACACAACCACCACCCCAATACCTACACACACACCCCCAACCCCAGCACACACCCCTCAGCCCAATACCTACTCACACAACCCCACCCCACACACACGCCTCTCCCCAAAACCTTCACACATACCCAACCTCGACACACATGCCTCACCACAATACCGACACACACACACCCAATGCCAATACACACCCCTCACCCCAATACATACACATACAAACTCACTCCAACACACACCCCTCACCCAAATACATGCACACACAGCCCTCACCACAACACACACCACCCACCCCAATTATGTAAACACCCAACCTCAGCATAATCCTCTCACCCCGATACATACACACACACCTCCAACACCAACATGCATACCTCACCCCAATACCTACAAACATTGCTCCAACCCCAACACACAGGCCCACCCCAGTACCTAAACACACACCCCTAGCCCATTACCTACACATGCAGCCCCAACCCCAAAACATAGCCCTTACCCCAACAGCTAAACACACACCCCCAAAACTAACACACACCTCACCCTAATAACTACACACACACCCCCAACCACAAAACACACCCACCACTCCAATACCTACACGCATCCCTAACACGCAACCCTCACCTGAGTACCTACACATACCCCCAACCCCAACACACACCCCTCACCCCAATACCTACTCATACAACCTCACAGCAACACATACCCCTCAGCCCAATACCTACACACACATACATACACACACACACAAAACCTCAACACACACCCCTCACCCCAATACCTACTCACACAACCCCACAGCAACACATACCCCTCAGCCCAATACCTACACACACACACATACACACAAAACCTCAACACACACCCCTCACCCCAATACCTAGACACACACCCACAACCCCAACACACACACCTCAGCTCAATACCTACACAAACACCCCCAAACCCAACACACACCCCTCACTTCAATACCTACACACACACACCCTCAACCACAACACAGACCCCTCACCCTAGTACCTACACAGTCCCCCAACTCCAAAAGACACACCTCCACCACAATATCTACACACACATCCCCAACACCAAGAAACGCCCCTCACCCCAAAACCTACACACACACACCCCCACACAACACATACTCCTCACCCTAATACCTACAAATATACACCCAGCTCTAACACGCACCCATCACCCCAATACCTACACAGACACTACCCCAACCCAAACACACACCCCCACCCCAATACCCCACTTAGTCACACAGCTGCACCTCAACAGACACCCCAAAGCGCAATAGCTACACAAACTCCCCAACCCCAAAACATACACACACCCACAACCCCAACACACACCCCTCACCCCAATTCCTACACACACACACCCACCACCACACATACACCTCACCCCAATAACTACAAATACACCCCCAACCCAAACACACACACCCCACCCTAATTCCTACTCATACACTCCCAACCCCAACACACACCCCTCACCTCAATGCCTACACAGCCCCAAAGCCAACACCCACCCCTCACACTAATACCTACACACACCCTCCAGCCCCAACACATACACTCCCACCACAATATCGACACCCAAACCACCAATCCCAAGGCAAATCCCTCACTCCAAATCATACACATGCACACAAACCTCCCAATCCCAACAAACAAGCTTCCCATCCCAATACCTACACACACACAAGCCCACCCCAACACTACACCTCACCCAAATACATGCACACACTCCCCCCGAACCTAACATACACCACCCAACCCAATTATTCACAAACATCCAACCCCAACACAAATCCCTCACCCCAATACCTACACACATCCCCCCAACCCCAACACGCACACCCCTCACCTCAATACCTTCATACACGCCCCCAACCCCAACACAAACACCCCACCCCAATACCTACACCCACACCCCACACTCCAACAAACACACCCCTCACCCCAATACATAACACGCACCACGAAAGCTCAAAACACCCCCCCACCCCAATACATACCCACACACCGCCAACCCCAACATGCACCCCTCACCCCAATAACTACACACGCACCTCCACCCCCAGCACACACAACACCCCCAAATTCACCCAACACCCACCACACCCCAAAACCCGCCCCACCCCAACCACACACCACACCCCCAAACCCACCCCACCCCTACCACACACTACACCCTCAAATCCACCCCACTCCCACCGAACACCACACTCCCAAACTGACCCCAAACCCACCCCACCCCACACCCCCAAACCCACCCCAAACCCACCCCACCCCCAGACCCCCAAACCCACCCCACCTTCACACCACCAAATCCACCCACCACACCCCAAAACCACCCCACCCCATACCCCCAAACCCACCCCACCTCTACACCACCAAACCCACCCCACCCCCCCAAACCCACCCCACCACACACCACACGCCCAAACCCACCCCACCCCCCCACACACCACACCCACAAACCCACCCCACCAACACCACACACCACAACCCCAAACCCACCCCACCAACACCACACACCACAACCCCAAACCCACCCCCCCCTCCACCACACCCCCAAACCCACCCCCCATCCACCACACCCCCAAACCCACCCCAAACTCACCCCACCCCCAAACCCACCCCAAACTCACCCCACCCCCAAACCCAACCCCCCCACCACACCCCCAAACCCACCCCCCATCCACCACACCCCCAAACCCACCCCAAACTCACCCCACCCCCAAACCCAACCCCCTCCACCCCACCCCCAAACCCACCCCAAACTCACCCCACCCCCAAACCCAACCCCCCTCCACCCCACCCCCAAATCCACCCCACCCCCACACCCCAAACCCATCCCACACCCACACCCCAAACCCACCCCCTCACCCCAAACCCACCCCAACCCCCACCAGACACCACCCCCCAAACACACCCCACACCCCCACCACACCACACCCCCAAACCCACCCCACCCCCGTCACACACCACACCCTCAAACCCACCCCACCTCCGCCACACACCCCACCCCACCCACACCCACAAACACACCCCACCCCCACACCCACAAACCCACCCCACCAACACTACACACCACACCCCCAAACCCACCCCCACTCCACCACACCCACAAACCCATCCCCCCACCACACCCCCAAACCCAACCCCCCCACCACACCCCCAAACCCAACCCCCCCACTACACCCCCAAACCCAACCCCCCAACACCCCCAAACCCACCCCAAACTCACCCCACCCCCAAACCCACCCCCGCTCCACCCCACCAAACCCATCCCACCCCAAACCACCCCCACCCCCCACCACACACTACACCCTCAAACCCACCCCAACCAGACACCACACCCCCAAACCCATCCCACCCCCACCAGACACCACACTCCCAAACCCACCAAACCCCCCACCACACCACACCCCCAAACCCAACCCACCCCCGTCACACACCACACCCCCAAACGCACCCCACCCCCGTCACACACCACATCCCCAAACCCACCCCACCCCTGTCACACACCACACCCTCAAACCCACCCCACACCACCCCCACCACACACCACACCCCCAAACCCAATCCACCCCCACCACACGCAGCACCTCCAAACCCACCCCACCCCCACCAAAGACCATACCCCCAACCTCTCATCCATTCACACAACTTCCAACCCTCAAACCCACCCCAATCCACTCTCACTTCCACCCCCACCCAACACCCCTCCCTCGCTCTCACACACCAGTTCTTACATAAACTCCACACAATCCCACTACATATACCTATATAAGTTCCCTCTTCAGTCCCTCCTTTTATACTTTCATAGATGTCTCATTTCCCTCTTCTATCTCTTACCACTCTTCCCCCTCTGATGCATCTTCTCTCTTTTCTCCCTCGACTCTCTCTTATGTCTCTTTGCTTTCTTATGCCTCATCTCCCTCTTATGCATCTCCAGTCACTCCTTATGTATCTCTGTAAGGTCCCTCTCAATCCCTTCTAATATACCCCTGTACGTCCCTCTTTCAGTCCTTTCTGCTTGGATTAACATGCTCCAGTTTCTCTAGTAGGTAATGTTGTCTGTGAGCAGTTGTCAGGCCTGTTGTTGTTCTGCATCATGGCTCCAGTACAGGAGCATGGTGTTTGTTTCTTAGTGATGAGAACACTGTTCAGTACAGCCTGACCAAAGCTGTGTACAGTTTGATCACAATGATTCTTGCTAGGTGCTCTACTCTTATGTCCAAGTAGATCAGCATGGTATTGACTGAATTGTTGGTGGCATTGTATCATTTACACCCACACAGCAGACGCTGGAATTTAGCCTTACCATCATTTCCCATGAGACAGAGTGCTTCAGCAACTAGATTATCATTTGGATTCATTATTGTTTTCACCCTGCACAAGAAGATGGCAGCAGGAGTAAGCCATTGAGCCTGATCCAGCATCCTGTTAGATCATAAAAAATACTGGGAAAACTCAGCAGCTCTGACAGCATCTGTAGAGAGAAAGACAGAGTTAATGTTTTGAGTCTGTAAGACTCTTCTTCCGAGCATTAAAATTTACGCTATACAGAGCGTCACACGGACTCGAAATGTTAACTCTATCTCTCTCTCCACGGATGCTGTCAGATCTGTTGAGTTTTTCCAGCAATTTTTGTTTTTGTTTCAGATTTCCAGCATCCGCAGTATTTTGCCTTTATCCTGTTCGATCGTGTCAGATCTGTAGCTCAACTGCAAGTACCCACCTTTTTTATTTATTCTTTCATGGGATTTGGGCATCACTGGCAAGGCCAGCATTTGTGGCCCATCCCTATTTGCCCTTGAACTGAACGACATTCTAAGCAATTTCAAAGGGCAGTTAAGAGTCAACCACATTACTGTGGATCTGGAGTCACATGTAGGCCAGACCGGGTAGGGACATTTGAACGTACAAACACAAACAAGGAGCAGGAGTAGGCCATTCAGCCCCTCAAGCCTGCTGCGCCATTTAATAAGATCATGGCTGATCTGATGATCTGATACTAACCTCAAATCTGCATCCCACCTACCCCGATGACCCATAACTCCTTTGCTTACCAAGAATATATGCACCTCGGCCTTAAAAATATTTAAAGATTCTGCTTCCACTACCTTTTCAGGAAGACCCAAAGACACTTGACCCTCTGAGAGAAAATTTCTCCTTATCGCTGTCTTAAATGAGTGACCCCTTATTTTTAAACAGTGACCCCTAGTTCTAGATTCTCCCACAAGAGGAAACATCCTCTCCACATCCACCCTGTCAAGGCCCCTCAGGATCTTATATGTTTCAATCAAGTCACCTTTTACTCTTATAAACTCCAGTGGATACAGGTTAGTCCAGCCTTTCCTCATAAGACAACCCACCGAAACTAGTTTTAGTCTAGTAAACCTTCTCTGAACTGCTTCCAACACATTTACATCCTTCCTCAAATAAGCAGACCAATACTGTACACAGTACTCCAACTGTGGTCTCACCAGCGCCCTATACAACTGAAGCATAACCTCCCTACTTTTGTATTCAATTCCCCTCACAATAAAAAATAACATTCTATTAGCTTTCCTAATTATTTGCCGTACCTAAATACTAGTCTTTTGTGATTCATGCACTAGGACACCCAGATCCCTCTATACCTTAGAGCTCTGCAAAATCTCATCATTTAGATAATATGCCTCTCTTTTGTGCTTCTGCCAAAATGAACAATTTCACATTTTCCTATATTATGCTCCATCTGCCAGATCTTTGCCCACTCATTTAACCCTATCTATATCTGTTTGTAGCCTCCTTATGTCCTCTTCACAACTTCCTTTCCTACCTATCTTTGTGTCATCAGCAAATTTGGCAACCATCCCTTCAATCCCTTCATCCAAGTCGTTTATATAAATTGTAAACTGTTGAGGTCCCAGCACTGATTCCTGTGGCACGCCACCATCTCCGACAAGAGAGAATCCAACCATCGCCCCTTGACATTCAATGGCATTTCCATCACTGAATCCTCAACTATCAACATCCTGGGGATTACCATTGATCAGAAACTGAATTGGACCAGCCATATAAGTACTGTGGCTTCAAGAGCAGGTCAGAGGCTAGGAATCCTGCGACGAGTAACTCACCTCCTGACTCCCCAAAGCCTGTCCACCATCTACAAGGTACAAGTCAGGAGTGTGTTGTAATACCCCCCACTTGCCTGGATGAGTGCAGCTCCCACAACAGTTAAGAAACTCAACAGCATTCAGGACAAAGCAGCCGCTTGATTGGCACCACATCCACAAGAAAGCAGTGTCATTGAATAAAGTCAAAATTGAGTTAGACAGATTTTTAATCTACAAGGGAGTTGAGGATTATGGGGGTAGGCAGGGAAATGGAGTTGAGGCCATGATCTTTTTGAATGGCGGAGCAGGCTCGAGAGGTCAAATGCTCTCTTCCTGTCCCCTTTTTCTTATGTTCTTATGTTATCCAATCTCCTCTTCTCTCAGAAGAACAGCCCCAGTTTGCTGATCTATCCACTTAACTGAAGTCCCTTATCCATGGAACCTTTCTTGTAAATCTTTTCTGCACCCTCTCTAATGCTTTCACATTGTTCCAGAAGGGTGGTGTCCAGAAATGGATACCATACTCCAGCTGAGGCCAATAGTGTTTAATGAAGGTCTAACCATAGCCTTCTTGATATGGTGCTCTATGTCTTATTTATAACGCCTCTATTCAAGACAGGAGGGAGGCAGAAACCAGGAAACTATAGGCCAGTTAGCTTGATGTCTGTGGCGGGGAAGGTTTTAGAATCGACCATTAAGGAGGTTATAGCTGGGCATTTAGAGAAACACATGGGGCAGAATTTTGCCCTTGTTGGGTGGGCTTGGTGGGGGCAGATGGGAAGCCTACTGCCACCTGTGATCAGGGCCGGACTGGGATTTCATGCTGGCGGGCCACTTAAGGCCTGTGTGGAGAGTGGGGGGTGGGGGGGGGTAGGGCGAGTGGGGAATTTCACGCCTGCGCACAAGTGCATGAGAAAGAAAACACAGGGAAATCTCCCTGAGGCACAGAGCTGCCTCAGAGAGATGAAAAGTTTTGTAAATCATAAATAAAGAATTTGAAAATGTGACAAAACATGTTCCCTCATCTGACTCTGTCACATGGAACAGGGACATGTTATAAATAAAATGTTGAAATTATTTTTATTTGCTGTTGGAAACCTTATCCCGCCCGTGGATGACGTTTCCTAAAAAGCACAAAGGCCACTTGGCCTTTTTGACTGTCCGCCAACCATTAGGTTGGATGGGCAGCGAAAAATTTAACTCAATTAACTTTTTAATGACATTAATAGGCCTTTTAATTGTTGGAGGGCGCTCTGCTGATTCCCACACGTGCCCGCCCACTGAAATATCGCACGACTGCGAATTGACGTCGGGGCGCTTGCCCAATGTCATCATGCGTCATTTCATGCTCGAGCGGGCAGGGCGCACACCCAGCCGCCAAGGTAAAAATTCTGCCTAAGGTAATCGAGAAGAGTCAGCATGGTTTTATGAAAGGAAAATCATGTTTAACCAATTTATTGGGAGTTTTTTGAAGGAGTAACATGCACAGTGGATAAAGGGGAGCCTGTAGAGGTGCTGTACTTGGATTTCCAGAAGGCATTTGATAAGTGTGCCACATTAAAAGTTATTATAGAAAATAAAAATAACAAAAGAAAATATTACAGAAAATAAAAAAGCTCACGGTGTAAGGGTTAACATATTAGCATGGATAGGAGATTGGCTGGCTGGCAGAAAGCAGAGGGTATGTTCAATTGGGTCTTTTTCTGATTGGCAGGATGTGATGAATGGAGTCCTACAGGGGTCTGTACTGAGACCTCAACTTTTTACGATTTACATCAATGACTTAGATGAGGGGAGTGAAGACATGGTAGCTAAATTTGCAGATGACACAAAGATAGGTAGGAAAGTATGTTGTGAAGAGGACATAAGGAGGTTGCAGATGGATATGGATGAGTTGAGTGAGTGGGCAAAAATCTGGCAGACAGAGTACAATGTGGGAAAATGTGAAACTGTTCACTCTGGCAGGAAGAATGAAAAAGCAGAGTATTACTTTAATGGAGAACGACTGCATAATTCCGAGGTACAGAGGGATCTAGGTATACCAGTGCATCAGTCACAAAAAGGTGGAATGCAGGTACAGCAAGTAATTAAAAAGGCTTTATTACAAGAGCAATAGAACCTAAAAGTAAGGATGTTATGCTTCAGTTATACAGGGCATTGGTGAGACCACACCTCGAATACTGTCTGCAGTTTTGGTCTCCTTATTTAAAGAAGGATGTAAATGTATCAGAGGCAGTTCAGAGGGGGTTTACTAGATTGATACCTGGAACAAGTGGGTTGTCTTATGAGGAAAGGTTAGACAGACTGGGCTTGTTTCCACTGGAGTTTAGAAGAGTGAGGAGTGATTTGATTGAAGTATACAAAATCCTAAACGGCCTTGACAAGGTGGATGTGGAAAGGATGTTTCCTCTTATGGGTGAGTCCAGAACTAGGGGGCACTGGTTTAAAATTGGGAGTTGCCCTTTTAGGACAGAGGTGAGGAGAATTTTTTCTCCAAGTGCAGCTTTCGGACTCTGTGTCTTAGAAACCAATGGAGGCAGGGCTATTGAATATTTTTAAGGCAGAGGTAGATAGATTCTTGTTAGGCAAGGGTATCAAAGGTTTTTGAGGGTAGATGGGAATATGGAATTCGAAACACAAATAGATCATCCATGATCTTATTGAATGGCAGAGCAGGCTTGAGGGGCTGAATGGCCTACTCTTGCTCCTATTTCATATGTACCTTATTGACTGCTTTCTCAAGCTACCTTGGCACCTTCTACACTTTATGTACATATACCTCGAAGTCTCTTTCTTCTGCACCCTCTTTAGATTTGTATCTTTTCTTTTTTATTACCTGTCCTCTTCTTCCTACCAAAATGTATCACTTCACACTTCTCTGCATTAAATTTCATCGCCCACGTGTCCGCCCATTCTATGTTCTCTTGAAGTCTACTATCTCCCTCACGGTTAAAAATACTGCCAAGTTTTGTGTCTTCTGCAAAGTTTAAAACTGTGTCCTGCACACCCAAGTTCAGGTCACCAGTATAGATCAAGAAAAGCAATCGTCCTAATACTGGCCCTTGGGGAACTCCACTATAAACCTTCCTCCAGGCTGAAAAACAACCATCCACCACTACTCTGTTACCTGACACCCAGTCAACTCTGTGTCCATGTTGCCTTTGTCCTTTTTATTCCACAGGCTTCGACTTTACTGACAAGTCTTTTATGTGGAACTTTATCAAACACCTTTTGGAAGTCTATGTATACCACATGAACCGCATTACCCTCCTCAACCCTCTCAGTTATCTCATTAAAAACTCAATTTAGTTATATACGATTTTCCCTTAACAAATCCACGCTGACTTTCCTCAATTAATCCACATTTGTCCCAGTGACTGTTAATTTTGTTCTGAGTTATTGTTTCTAAATGCTTTCCCACCTCTGAGGTTAAATTGACTGGGCTGTAATTGTGTTTTTTTTTGTGTGGCTTGATCTTTACATCATTTTTTTAAACAAAGGTGTAATATTTGCAAATCTCCAGTCCTCTGGCACCAACTCCTGTGTCTAAGTAGGATTGAAAGATTATGGCCAGGGGCTCTGCAATTTCCATTCTTAGCTCTCTCAGTAACCTCGGATGCATCTCATCCAATTCTGGTGACTTACTGACTTTAAGTACAGCCAGCCTTTCTATTATCTCCTCTTTATCAATTTTTATCAATCTAGTATCTCAACTACCTCCTCTTTCACTTTGACTTTGTCAGCATCTTCTTGTTTGGTAAAGACAGGTGCAAAGTACTCAGTTAGTACTTCAGCTATGCCCTCTGCCTCCATGTATAAAAACCCTTATTGGTTCTGAATTGGCCCCACTCCTCCTTTTACCACCATCTTACTATCTATATTCCTATGGAAGATTTTGGATTCCCTTTTATGTTAGCTGCCAGTCTCTTCTCATACACCCTCTTTGTTTCTCTTATTTCTTTTCACACATTCCGTCTGAACTTTCTATATTTAATTAAGATTCCATGAACATTTATCTCATAGCAACCATAATATGATAGAATTCAATGTAGAGTTTGAAATGGAGAAACATGAAACGGCTACTAAGATTCTAGATTTTGATAAGGCTGACTTCAATTGGATGAGACAGAGACAGTCCACAGTAAACTGAGCAAATCTGTTAATGGGGAAAATGGTAGAAGATCAATGAGAAGCATTCACAAAAGAATGTAATGTAATACAGATCGTGTGTGTGACCCCCGCTGTACCAGTCTCTCTGGGATAGTGCATTGGGAGTTCCCCTGTACTAGTGTCACTAATACAGTGCAGTGTGACTCCCTATGTAACAGCCTTAAGGGGACAGTACAGTGTGACTCGCTCAATAACAATCTCACTGGGACAGTGCAGTGTGACTCCCTCTGTAACAGTCTCACTGGGACAATGCAGTGTGACTCCCTCTGTAACAGCCTTAAGGGGACAGTACAGTGTGACTCGCTCAGTAACAATCTCACTGGGACAGTGCAGTGTGACTCCCTCTGTAACAGTCTTACTGGGACAATGCAGTGTGACTCTTTCTGTAACAGTCTCACTGGGACAATGCAGTGTGACTCCCTCTGTAACAGTCTCACTGGGACAATGCAGTGTGACTCACTCTATAAGATTCACCAGTGTATTGTGGTGTTTCTCCCCTGAATCAGCCTGACTGGGAAATTGGTTCCTAACTATAAGATATCACTGCAGGAGTTCCTCATGCAAGTGTCCTTACTCAACCATCTTCAGCTGCTTCAGCATGATTTTCCCTCCATCATAAGGTCATTAGTGGGGATGTTGATTGCACAATGTTCAGTGATTGTTATTCGTGACTCCTCAGATACTGAAGCAGTCCATGTCCAAATGCAGCAAGACCTGGACAATATCCAGACTTGGGCTGACAAGTGGCAAGTAACATTCATGCCACACAAGTGCCAGGCAATGACCATCTCCAACAAGACAGAATCTAATTATCTCCCCCTGATGTTCAATGGCATTACCGTCATTGAATCCCCCACTATCAACATCCTGGGGGTTACCATGGACCAGAAACTGAACTGGACTAGCCATATAAATACTCTGGCTACAAGACCAGGTCAGAGGCTAGAAATCCTGTGGTAAATGAATCATACACACATACCCCCAACACCAACATGCTCAGTAACAATTGGTTCCCCAAAGCCTGTCCACCTTCTATAAGGCAGGAGTGTGATGGAATCCTCTCCACTTGCCTGGATGAGTGCAGCTCCCACAACACTCAAGAAGCTCAACACCATCCAGGACAAAGCAGCCCACTTGATTGGCACCACATCCACAAACATTCACCCCCTCCACCACCGACACACAGTAGCAGCAGCGTGTACCATCTACAAGATGCATACTCACCCAGGCTCCTCAAACAGCACCTTCCAAACATGCAGCCATGACCATCTAGAAGGACAAGGGCAGCAGACAAATGGGGACACCACCACCTGGAAGTTTCCCTCCAAGTCACTCACCATCCTGACTGACATTCACTCTGAGTGACATGTGGGAGTGTGATATTACAACTATTAGTGAGACATGGCTGAGAGAGGGGCAGGAATGGCAGCTCAACATTCCTGGTTACATTGTGTTCAGATGGGATAGAGAGGGGGATAAAAAAACAAAGGGGTCACAATTTGATTAAAAAATGATTCTAGCTGTGGGGAGGGATAATATGTTAGAAGGATCATCAAATAAGGCCATTTACATTGAACCGAAGGACAGAAAAGGGGCAGTCACATTACTGGGATTGTACTATAGTCACCCAAAACAGTCAGAAGGAGGTTGAAGAACAGATTTCTGGGAAGTGCAAAAACAACAGGACAATAGTTGGAAATTTCAAATACCCAAATGTTAAGGGGGTAGAATTAATCTGAAGAGCACAGAGGAAGCAGAATTGGTAAAATACATTCAGCAGGGCCTTTTTTAAGTCAATACATAGCAAGCCCAAAAGAGATGGGGCAGTTGTGGGCTTAGTTTGAGAGAGTGAAGCTGGGCATGTGGAAGGGAAGCTGAGGAGCACTTTGGCGGAAGTGATGATAACTCAGTTTGACTTTGGCTAGTTGCGGAAAAGGACAAAGACAGACCAAGAATACAACTTTTCAATGGGAAAAACTAATTTTACTAAGCTGAGATGTGCTTTGGTTAATATAGACTGAAAGTAGACAGATCAGTGGGAGGTATTCAGGGAAGAGATGGTGAGGGCTCGGAGAAAGTACGTTCCTTTAAAGAGAAAGGGTGGGACTAACAAATCTGGAGACCCCTAGATGTCAAGGGCCGTAAACAGGATGAAGAAAAGAGGGAAGCTCCTGGCAGATAGCAAGGATTCAATCCTGCAAAAATCCTAGAGGAGTATCAAATGTATTGGGGAAAAATTAAAAAGGAAATTAGGAAAACAAAGAGAGGCCATAAGAAAATAAGGAGTAGTAAAATCCAAGAAAAGCCAAGGATTTTTTACAATAATATAAAGAGCACGAGGATAATTAAAGAAAGAGTAGGGTCCAATGGGACCCATAAGGATGCTCATCAGCTGTCCGTTGATTCGAGGATGTCTACACAGGGTTGCAAATTTCTGCCACAAGTCTTCATGTGACTGAACAGGCTGATTCTCAACCCACAGACCTTTGAGAAAGGATGTCTCATGAGATGGTAGGATCTGGAGTGCAGGATTTATTCCTTTTCTTTCCTTGTCTGCCACCGCTCTGTCCCATCATTTTTTTAAAATTCATTCACGGGATGTGGGCTTCACTGGCTGGGCCAGCATTTATTGCCCATCCCTAGATGCCCTTGAGAAGATGGTGATGAGCTGCCTCCTTAAACCTATGTGGTGTAGGTACACCCACAGTACTGTTAGGAAGGGAATTCCAGGAATTTGACCCAGCAACAGTGAAGGAACTGTGATATATTTCCAAGTCAAGATGATGAGTGACTTGGAAGGGAACTTCCAGGTGGTGGTATTCCCATCTATCTGTTGCCGTTGTCCTTCTAGATGGTAGAGGTTGTGGGTTTGGAAGGTGTTGTCTAAGGAGCCTTGGTGAGTTCCTGCAGTGCATCTTGTAGATGGTATACACTGCTGCTACAGTGCATCGGTGGTTGAGGGAGTGAATGTTTGTGGATGTGGTACCAATCGAGGGGGTTGCTTTGTCCTGGATGGTGTCAAGCTTCTTGAGTGTTGTGGAAGCTGCACTCATCCAGGCAAGTAGGGAGTATTCCATCACACTCCTGACTTGTACCTTGTAGATGGTGAACAGGCTTTGGGGAGTCAGGAGGTGAGTTACTCGTTGCACAATTCCTAGCATCTGACCTAGTCTTGTAGCCACAGTATTTATATGGCTAGTCCAGTTCTGTTTCTGGTCGATGTTAATGCCCAGGATATTGATAGTGGAGGATTCAACAATGATAATGCCATTGAATGTCAAGGGGCTATGGTTAGACTCTCTCTTGTTGGAGATGGTCATTGCCTGACACTTCTGTGCTGTGAATTTTACTTGCCACTTGTCAGCCCAAGCCTGGATATTGTCTAGGTCTTGTTGCATTTGGACATGGATTGCTTCAGTATCTGAGGATTTGTGAATGGTGCTGAATATTGTGCAATCATCAGCTTCTGACCTTATGATGGAAGGAAGGTCATTGATGAAGCAGCTGAAGACAGTTGGGCCGAGGACACTACCCTTAGGAACTCCTGCAGTGATGTCCTGGAGCTGAGATGACTGACCTCCAACAACCACAACCATCTTCCTTTGTGCTCGGTATGACTCCAACCAGTGGAGAGTTTTCCCTCTGATTCCCATTGACTCCAGTTTTGCTAGGGCTCCTTGATACCACAATCAGTCAAATGCTGCCTTGATGTCAAGGGCAGTCACTCTCACCTCACCTCAGGAGTTCAGCTCTTTTGTCCATGTTTGAACCAAGGCTGTAATGAGGTCAGAAGCTGAGTGGCCCTGGCGGAACCCAAATTTGGCGTTAGTGAGCAGGTTATTGCTAAGCAAGTGCCGCTTCATAGCATTGTTGATGACCCCTTCCATTATTTTACTGATGATTGAGAGTAGACTGATGGGGCGGTAATTGGCCGGGTTGGATTTGTCCTGCTTTTTGTGCACAGGACGTACCTGGACAATTTTCCATATAGCTGGGTAGATGCTACTGTTGTAACTGTACTGGAACAGCTTGGCTAGGGGCACGGAAAGCTCTCGAGCACAAGTCTTCAGCACTATTACCAGAATGTTGTCAGGGCCCATAACCTTTGCCGTGTCCAGTGCCTTCAGCCATTTCTTGATATCACTTGGAGTGAATCGAATTGACTGAAGACTGGCATCCATGATGCAGGGGATCTCCAGAGGAGGCCGAGATGGATCAGTGACTTGGCACTTCTGGCTGAAGATTTTTGTGAATGCTTCAGCCTTATTTTTTGCACTGCTGTGCTGGGCTCCTCCATCATTGAGGATGGGGATATTTGTGGAGCCACCTCCTCCAGTGAGTTGTTTAACTGTCCACCATCATTCGCGAATGGATGTGGCAGGACTGCAGAGCTTAGGCCTGATCCATTGGTTGTGGGATCGCTTGCTCTGAATATCACTTGCTGCTTATGCTGTTTGGCTCGCAAGTGGTCCTATTTTTTCATAGCTTCACCAGGTTGGCACCTCATTTTTAGGTATGCCCGGTGGTGCTCCTGGCATGCCCTCCTGTACTCTTCATTGAACCAGGGTTGATCCCCTGGCTTGATGGTAATGTTGGGCCATAAGGTTACAGATTGTGGTTGTATATAATTCTGCTACTGCTGATGGCCCACAGCACCTCATGGATGCCCAGTCTTGAGTTGCTCGATCTGATCGAAATCTATCCCATTTAGCATGGTGGCAGTGCCACACAACACGATGGAGGGTATACTCAATGTGAAGGCCGGACTTTGTCTCCACAACAACTGTGCAGTGGTCACTCCTACTGATACTGTCATGGACAGATGCATCTGTGGCAGGCAGGTTGGTGAGGATGAGGTCAAGTATGTTTTTCCCTCTTGTTGGTTCCCTCCCTGCCTGCCGCAGACCCAGTCTAGCAGTTATGGCATTTAGGACTCGGCCAGTTCGGTCAGTAGTGGTGCTACCGAGCCACTCTTGGTGATGGACATTGGAGCCCCCCACCCAGAGTACATTCTGTGCCCTTGCCACCCTCAGTGCTTCCTCCAAGTGGTGTTCAACATGGAGGGGCACTGATTCATCAGCTGAGGGAGGGTGGTACGTGGTAATCAACAGGAAGTTTCCTCGCCCACGTTTGACCTGATGCCATGAGATTTCATGGGGTCTGGAGTCGATGTTGAGGACTCCCAGGGCAACTCTCTCCTGACTGTATACCACTGTGCCGCCACCTCTGCTGGATCTGTCCTGCCAGTGGGACAGGACATACCCAGGGATGGTGATGGTGGAATCTGGGATATTATCTGTAAGGTATCATTCCATGAGGATGACAATGTCAGGATGTTGCTTGACTAGCCTGTGAGACAGCTCTCCCAATTTGGCAGA
The DNA here is from genome assembly GCF_964194155.1 of Cetorhinus maximus. Classification (NCBI taxonomy): domain Eukaryota; kingdom Metazoa; phylum Chordata; class Chondrichthyes; order Lamniformes; family Cetorhinidae; genus Cetorhinus; species Cetorhinus maximus. Next base: position 73,088,451 of record NC_135895.1, on the reverse strand, counting down.
TGTTAGTCAGGAGGACTTTGCAGGGTCGACGGGGCTGGGTTTGTCATTGTTGTTTCCAGAGCCTAGATTGATGCTGGGTGGTCCGTCCGGTTTCATTCCTTTTTAGTGACTTTGTAGCGGTTTGACACAAATGAGTGAATTTTTTGGCCTTTTCAGAGGCAACCATATTGCTGTGGGTCTGGAGCCACATGTAGGCCAGACCAGGTAAGGACAGCAGATTTCCTTTCCTAAAGGACATTAGTGAACCAGATGGGTTTTTACAACAAAAATCAACAATGGTTTTATGGTCATCATTAGACTTTTAATTCCAGATTTTAATTGGTCTGCCATGGTGGGATTTGAACCCAGGTCTCTGGTGCATTACCCTGGGTCTCAGGATTACTAGTCCAGCGACAATACCACTTTGCCATTGGCTCCCCTAAAAATCATTACAATATTGTGACTCTAAGTGTGATGCAGCTTGATGGGCGGGTTGTCCCCATTCTGAATGATTAATGGCAAGCAGGTTGGAGTCATACCTAGCACAAAGGAAGATGGTTGTGGTTGTTGGAGGTCAGTTATCTCAGCTCCAGGACATCACTGCAGGAGTTCCTCAGGGTAGTATCCTCGGCCCAACCATCTTCAGCTGCTTCATCGCTGACCTTCTTTCCATCATAAGGTCAGAAGTGGGGATGTTCACTGATGATTGCACAATGTTCAGCACCATTCGCAACTCCTCAAATAATGAAGCAGTCCATGTCCAAATGCAGCAAGACCTGGACAATATCCATGCTTGGGCTGACAAGTGGCAAGTAACATTCGCATCACACAAGTGCCAGGCAGTGACCATCTCCAACAAGAGAGCGTCTAACCATCGCCCTTGATATTCAATGGCATTATCATTGCTGAATCCTCCACTATCAATATCCTGGGGGTTATCATTGACCAGAAACGGAACTGGACTAGCCATATAAATGCTGTGGCTACAAAAGCAGGTCAGAGAACTGGGAATCCTGTGGCGAGTAACTCACCTCCTGACTCCCCAAATCCTGTTAACCATTCACAAGGTACAAGTCAGGAGTGTGATGGAATAGTCCCCACTTGCCTGGATGAGTACAGCTCCCACAACACTCAAGAAGCTCGACTCCATCCAGGACAAAGCAGCCCGATTATCACCCCATCCACCAACACTCACTCCCTGTGCCACCGACACACAGTAGCAGCAGTGTGCACCATCTACAAGATGCACTGCAGGAACTCACCAAGGCTTCTTAGACAGCACCTTCCAAACCCACAACCACTACCACCTAGAAGGACAAGGGCAGCAGATAGATGGGAACACCACTGCCTGGATGTTCCCCTCCAAGCCACTCATCATCCTTACTTGGAAATATATCGCCGTTCCTTCACTGTCGCTGGGTCAAAATCCTGGAAGACCCTCCCTAACAGCACTGTGGGTGTACCTATGCCGCGTGGACTGCAGCGGTTCAAGAAGTCAGCTCACCGCCACCTTCTCAAGGGCAGTTAGAGATGGGCAATAAAAATGCTACCCTAGCCAGAGGCGCCCACGTCGCATGAAAGAGTTTAAAATAAAGGTCCTCCCAGTTATTTATGTCAATGCTGCTGCACTTCAAGGACAGCTCCAGAGTGGGTTTGAAATGTTTTCTTTGTCCTCCCCTTGAACATGGGCCATTTGAGAGTTGAGAAAACAGGGCCTGGCTGGAGAGACGCTTTTCAGCCATCTGGACAGTGTCCGGACGATCAAAGTTGATTTTGTAGGAATTTTGGATGAATTGTTGTGAAGCTGGATTCAGGAAGAACACTAGAGTTTGTTCATTGATCCTCCAATTGAGTATTGAGAATGTGGTGAAGTCATTGCTGATGCAATTTCTCTCATGCTCTTACTTGTCACTGATACATAACCCAGGCTTCATTGCAGTACAGGAGTGTGCTGACGACAGCTGCCTTGTACACTGGGACATTAGTTGATTGTGAAGGTCTTTGTTGTTAAACACTCTGGATTGTGCTTCAAAGATTTGGATGTCCAAGGAACTTCATCAAAATGCTGCAATTGTTTTATGATGATACAATGGCAACTGCCTTGAGTGGGAGATCTGAAACAGACACTTTCAGAATCAACTCAGTTGCCCCCATGCCAAAACTAAACCCACAACCATATATATATATACATGATCTACAGTTTGTAGATGATTGCAGTGTCGTTGCCCACTCTGCACCAGATTTGCAAAAGACCCCTGATCTCTTCAATTCTGCATACACAAAATTCAGCCAGTCCTTGAATGTTGCCAAAACAAAACTCATATGAACCTAAAGCTGGTCAGTCTCCCATTCCACTTCCAACATATGTTGAAAGAGATATGTTGAGCACTTCCCACACCTTGGCAGTCCCCTCTCTCAAAAAGCCACCATTGATGAGGAGACCCAAAAGCAGATTAGCTACAACAGCTCCACATTCTACAAACTACCATAAGGGTAACCTGTATGTGGAGGACGACAATGTTGGTATAGTTCCTAATGAATATTTTACAACGGTTTTCACAAAAGATGGACAATGCAGACATTGTAATCAGGGAGGAGGATTGTGAAATATTGGAGAAAATTAACATTGTGAGAGAGGAAGTATTAAGGGGTTTAACATCTTTGTACAATGTTTTCAAAAGGTACAAAGCGATCGACCAAGTTATAACAGACCAGTTAGCCTAACTTCAGTGGTGGAGAAACTATTGAAAAAAATACCGTTGGGCTGGATGATCCTTCTTTTAGAAAGACACAGATTAATCAAAGACAGTCGGCAAGGGAAGGGCATGTCTGACTCACATGATTGAATTTTTGAGGAGGCAACAAGGAGGGTCAATGAGGGTAGTGAGTTTGATGTAGTCTACATGGATTTTAGCAAGGCTTTTGATAAGGTTCCACATGGCAGGCTGATCAGTAAATTAAAGCTCATGGGGTTCAAGGAAAAGTGTCAAATTGGATCCAAAATCTACTCAGTAGCAGGAAACAAAGAGTAATGGTTGATGGGTGTATTTGTGGCTGGAATGCTGTTTCCAGTGGGGTTCTGAAGTGCCAGGTGCATATCCTTTTGTGGTTGATATGAATGATTTAGACTTGAATCGAGTGAGCATGATTAAGAAGTTGGCAAATGATGCAAGAACTGACCATGTGTTTGACAATGAAGAAGAAAGCTATCTTCCTGAAGATATCAATGGACTGGTCAGGTGGACAGAAAGTGGCAAATGGAACTTAATCCGGCAACATGTGAAGTAAGGTGATGCATTTGGGAAGGATAACAAAGCAAGGGAATACAATACAGTGCTAAAAGGATTGGCTGCAGAGAAAATGGGTGCATCTTTCAAAATTCCTCAGATTGTGGAAAGGATCCAGCAGATTGGAAAACTGCAAATGTAACACTTTAGTTCAAAAAGGGAGGGAGACAGAAAGCAGGAAACTATAGGCCAGTTAGCCTAACATCTGTAATTGGGAAAATGCTGGAATCCATTATTAGAAAATCATAATACAATCAGGCAGAGTCAATATACTTTCGTGAAAAGGAAATCATGTTTGACAAATTTATACGAGATCTTTGATGATGTAACAAACAGGGTAGGCTCAAGGGGAACCAGGAGATGTAATGTATTTGGGTTTCCAAAAGGCATTCGATAAGGTGACATGTAAAAGTTACTGCAGAAGATAAGAGCCCATGGTGCTGGGGGAAATGTATTCATGTGGGTTGGCTAACAAACAGTAAATAGAGAGCTATTTTCAACTTGGCAAACTGGAGTGCCACAGGGGCCTCAAATATTTACGATCTATGTTAATGACTTTGATGAAGGGAGTGAGTGTATTGTAGCCAAATTTTCTGACAACACAAAGATAGGTAGGAAAGCAAGTTGTGAGGAGGATACAGAGTCTACAAAGGATTATAGGTAGGTTAAATGATGGGCATATATTTGCAACATGGAGTATATTGTGGGAAAATGTGAGGTTGTCCACTTTGGCAGGAAGAACAGAATGGGGAGGGACTGCCGAATGCTGCTGTGTGCAGGAATCTGCGTGTACTTGAATCAGAAAAAGTTGGCGCGCAGGTACAGCAAGTAATTAGGAAGGCAAATTGAATATTGGCCTTTATTACAAGGTAGGTGGACTATAAAAGTAGGAATGTCTCACTACAACTGTACAGGGCATTGGTGAGACCACACCTAAACTATTGTGTACAGTTTTGGTCTCTTTACATAAGGAGTGATATATATAGGGAGCAGTTCAGAGAAGGTTTACTCAGTTGAGATGATGGGTTTGTCTTATAAGGAAAGGTTGAACAAGTTGGGCCTATACCCATTGAAGTTTAGAAGAATGACAGGTGATCTTATTGAAACATATAAGATTTTGAGAAGGCTTGACAGGGTGGATGCTGAGAGGATGTTTCCCCTTGTGGGGGGAATCCAGAACTAGAGGACACAGTTTAAAAATAAGGAGTCTCTCATTTAAGCTGGAGATGAGGAGGAATTTCTTCTCTCAGGGGGTGGTTAGCCTTTGGAATTCTCTTCCCCAGAGAGCAGTGGAGGCTGGGTCATTGAATATATTCAAGGCTGAATTAGACAGAGTTTTGATAGACAAGGGAGTCAAGGGTTATGGGGGGCAGACAGGAAAGTGGAGTTCAGGCCACAATCAGGTCAGCCATTATCGTGTTGAATAATGGAAGCCTTCTTGCCCTGTACCTTCTTGCCCAGTGCAGTGTGACTCCCCTGTATTCATCTCCCTGGGGGAGTTCAGTCTGACCTGTACGAGTCTCACTTGGAGAGCGCAGTGTGACTCCCCTGGTAGTAATCTCACTGGGACAGTGCAGCCTGACTTCCCCTGTACCAGTTTCATTGAGACAGTGCAGTGTAACTCCCCTGTACTCATCTCCCTGGGGGGAGTTCAGTCTGACTGTATGAGTCTCACTTGGAGAGTGCAGCCTGACTTCTCCTTAACAGTCACACTGGGACAGTGCAGTCTGACTCCCTTCATACCAGTCACACTGCAGTCCACACTGGCAGCATGACTCCCCCTGTAACACTCTCACTGGGACAGTGCAGTGTGACTCACCCATTACCAGATTCACTGGGACAGAGCTTTGTGACACTTCCTATACCAATCTCACTGGGACAATGCAGTGTGACTCCCTCTGTAACACTCTCACTGGGACAGAGCAGTGTGACTCACCCATTACCAGATTCACTGGGACAGAGCATTGTGACACTCCTATACCAATCTCACTGGGACAGTATGGTGTGACTCCCCCTGTAACAGTCTCACTGTCAAGACACTATCATATTTTTTCTAATATTATTATGGGATATTTTAAAGCAGGCTTGTGTGTGTGTGTCTAATTTAATTAAATTAGAGATGATTAGACTGCAAGGTTTAAATTATCAAAGAAGTGAGATGTAAAACAGGCATTTGAAATGGAGACGAATAAAGCTAGGGTGAGGTCAGCAGATAGAATGTTAGGGAAACTTGCATTTTTAGATAAATGGGACAGGTGTTTGATTTTCAAAGGGACATGATAAGATTTTTAAAACTGATAAGATAATAAGGCAAATGATTATGTTGATTTTTCCCAAAAGTGCTGGCCATAATGATAACATGAATGATTGTTATATTCTGGGAAAAGTAACTTCTAAAGACAAGGGGAAACAATAGGATTTACAGATCAAAAGGGATAAAATATATTTAAAGAAGGATGGAAGGTTGTGTGAGGTGTGACCATGTGAGATCTTGAAAGGTGACTGTGTGAAACAGGTTTGGAGAAAAAGCCTCTAGCCACCCTGCAGAAGTTTGCTGTTCCAGTAACCAAAGTTGTGTTAAAAGCCTTTGGAAGTCCATGGTCCAAAGGGTATTTGTGGTAAAATTGCTGTCTGACTTTATAAATTTGTAATCTATTTGGACAGTTGCCTTAAAAGGTGGTGGGGTGGGGGGTGGTGTGTGTGTGCAGGGGGAGCGTGTAGTTGGGAGTCTGGTTAAGTAGAAATTTTGGGAACTGTTATAACTGTGTAACTGTAATCCTGTGTGTGTTTAAGTTTTTTTTCTTCTTTTGTTAATAAATGTTTTGATTTAATCTTTAAAATCTCTAAAGGTGGTAGTGGATTACTTTTGGCTTCAGTGCAATAGCCTTCTCGTAATAAATACAAATTTCAAAACCGTTGTGATAGCGTGGCCAAGTTTCCCTTGTGAATTTGGTCAGCCTGCCAAATACCACCTGCCCTACCATAACACTCACTGAGACAGTACAGCGTGACTCCCCTGTAACAGTCTCACTGTGACAGTGTGGTGTGACTCCAACCTGTACTAGTCACACTGGGACAGTGCAACATGGTTCCCCCTGTACCAGTCTCACTGGGACATTACAATGTGACACCCCTGTACGAGTCACGCTGGGACAGTGCAGCGCGACTCCCCCATACCAGACTCACTGGGGCAGTGCAGTGTGACACCCCTGTATGAGTCACACTGGGACAGTGCAGCGTGACTCCCCTATACCAGTTTCACTGGGACAGTGCAGCGTGACACCCCCATACCAGACTCACTGGGGCAGTGCAGTGTGACACCCCTGTACGAGTCATGCTGGGACAGTGCAGTGTGACACCCCCGTACCAGTCTCACTGGGACAGTGCAGTGTGACACCCCTGTATGAGTCACACTGGGACAGTGCAGTGTGACACCCCCGTACCAGTCTCACTGGGACAGTGCAGTGTGACACCCCTATATGAGTCACGATGGAACAGTGCAGTGTGACACCCCTGTATGAGTCACACTGGGACAGTGCAGTGTGACACCCCTGTGTGAGTCACGATGGAACAGTGCAGTGTGACACCCCTGTACCAGTCTCACTGGGACAGTGCAGTGTGACTCCCCTGTACGAGTCACGCTGGGACAGTGCAGTGTGACTCTGCCGTACCAGTCTCACTGGGGCAGTGCAGTGTGACACCCCCATACCAGTATCACTGGGGCAGTGCAGTGTGACACTCCCGTACCAGTCTCACTGGGACAGTGCAGTGTGACACCCCTGTACCAGTCTCACTGGGACAGTGCAATGTGACACCCCCGTACCAGTCTCACTGGGACAGTGCAGTGTGACACCCCTGTATGAGTCACGCTGGGACAGTGCAGTGTGACACCCCTATACCAGTCTCACTGGGACAGTGCAGTGTGACACCCCTGTACTGAGAGCAGTGTTGCTCTCCCTTTACCAGTCTCCTTGGAATAGTGCAGGACAATGATGAAAACAGCTTGCATTTATTTTGTGCCTATAATGCAGATGAAAACCTCTAACTACTTCAAGGAGGTGACACAATAAATAGATGGTTCTTCATGTGAAATAGCCAAACACTCAGTCACAGAGAAAGCTTATAAGTTGTGTTAAAAAGAAAGAGGTAGAGATTGAGAGTGAGGGTGTGATGAAAAGAGAGAGGCGAGTGGAAATGAAGGTGGAAGGGACAATTTAGGGGGCATTAGATGGAGAGAAGAGAGAGGGAAAAGTCTTAGTGAGGGATTTCCAGAGCTTAGGGCCTTGAGAACTGATTACATAGCCAGCCATAATGGACTGATAAAAATCAGTCAAAAGAGGCCAGAAATCAAGGAATTCATAAAGCTTGGAGGATAGGAGGAAACAGGGCCTTGGAGGAATTTGAAAATCAGGATGAGAATTTTAAAACGAGACGTTGCCAGTCTGGGAATAAATGTTGGCCAAAAATCAGAGGATTGGGGGTGGGGATGGTGGTGGGGGGAGGACGATTGAAAGGGGTATGAGGGACTATATATTGTATATTCTTATAAAATATATATAGGTATTCTCATGGCTATTTCTAAAATTTTAAAAATTAAACAAAGTTCCTTAAAATGGCTGAATCTATGTCTGTCTATGACCTCTGAACAAAAGGAGCTGCCTGGCAATGTCAGGGAAACTCACACATCATTATCTCTGGGGAGCCACTAATGACCCTCTGTGGGCTGCACAGGCCAAATTCAAATAGAGCTATACAAAGGCCATCTGCATTTCATAACCCAGGCTGGCTGACAGGAGTCTGCTTGCCTGCTAAGACAGAGGGCCCCGAAACCTTCCTTTCAATTCTTAATGGTTGAGACATTTAACAATGTTGGGAACCCAGTGGAGGGATCCACATCTTTTGCCAAAGATAAAGAGGTGGAAGTCATGTGACATGGGCCTCTGGGTTGTGGAACCAGTAATATTTCCTTACTGAACTGCAAAGCTCAGTCTGCTGTTTACCATCCAACTGGCAGCCTCACAGAAAAGAAGGTCTGCCCAGGTTGAACACATGGCCTCATCTATACTACCTCTGCTGGAAATGCTACACCATCGTCTATAAGACTGATTCATCTCTGCATGGTTATCTCATTGTGTGAAGTCAACACCACTGGAAAAGTGAATTATCCAGCATAGGTTTTCAACCCACTGACCTCCGTGAAGGAATACCTCATTGGACTTTGATTTTGGACTCTGGAACCCACGTGAACTAATGTTTCTTTCCTCTGTGATCTCTGCACTGTAAATTGCTCTTTTCTCTATCCCTCTCTTTACTATCTGTAGGTGAGGGGTTGTTGTGAACCCCCTTTTCACATTTTGAGTGTGTGCAAATAAACTAACCTATTGAGCTCACCCTGTCTCTCATTTGCTGTTGGGTTATTAATTGAAAATTGGATCGTATCAAAACCGAGGGGTTGGGAAATATACCACCACTTATAAAGAGGGAAACAAATCAAAAACACCTTTCTGTTTATTGATGAGTGGTGAGAGGAGAAATTAGTCTTGTTTAAATTAACCCCCTCCTGTCCATAACAGGGGCTTGGTGAGATTTAGGATATGGGTGGCTGAGTTCTGGATGGCTTTAAATTTGTGGAGGATGGAAGATGGAATCCCAGCCAAGAGTGCATTGGAATAGTCTGGAGGCAACAAAGGCAAGGATGAGCAGCAGTTGAGGTGAGGCTGGGCTCCCTGGCATCAGATGATGACACTGAGCGACAGCATGTAGATGAGAAATACAACGGTGCCAAGGATAGATCCTTGGCGACAGCAGAGGCAACAGCATGGAAATGGGAAAAGAAAGCATTGCCAGTGATTCTCTAGATAAGCTTGGATAGATAAGAATGGAACCAAGTGAGTGCAGTCCCTAGGTGACAGTGGAGGCTGAAGACAACTCGAGGAGGCCTGTTGTGTTGTTATAATGATATAAGCATCAATCGCTCATAAGGGATTGTTTAAATATGTCGTGGGCTCATTTATTGAGACTAGGCAAAATCAAAAGTGAAACAAAGACTGGATTTGATGACACACTTCCCTTCTAGTGATGTCATGCTGCTATCCTGTCAAGGCATATTACAACAGACAAGGTGGGAAAGTTTACCTTTGTCACATAGGGTGCAATTTGAGACTTTGGGGTAAGCTTTCATACCCAAAATGGTCAGTGTCACGGCGAGCCTAGACAGTGAGGATCGCCAGGATATTAAGTGTAGAAAACGCCACAGCTGCACCAGATTCCGTCCTTATCCATGCAGAGCTTCCTGCATAAATTGGGGAGGGTGCGTGGGGGGATGGTTTGTCACTGGATATTAACGGGGAGCAGGGTCTGTCAGGGTTTCACAAGCCACTCCCCATGCCCCTAGACGGAGAGGTACTGAGGCCGACTTGTGGTCAGTTATCGCTGTTACAACTCAGATCATCTGACTCAGCAGAGAACACAATCCATCACTTGTTAATGTGATGTTGCCGATGATGCTTGTGTTCACAGCAATACCCTTGGAGTGACATTGATTCACAGTGCTGCTCGCCAAGGGGCCATTAACAAATGAAATTATACTGTTTTTAAAAAAAACTAGTCACGAATATGTAAATTCATCTTTAACCTGGTGATTAATGCAGATTGGGCAGATGAGAAAAGCTCAAGATTGATTAACACCAAGTCTATTACGCTGCATACTGGGGAGGATATAAATTGATGCATTAAATACAGGAAAATAATTCACGGAGACCAGAATTGTTGCCAAGATTCAGAGGGCAACCTAGATACCCTTTAAGGTTTTTAACCCCCATCCCAATCTTCCAATACCAACCCATCTTTTCCCTTCACAGGCTCTGAGTGACCTGCTGTCCATTTCAAGAGTTATCTGCTTGTTTTAATTTCTTGTATTTGTTCCACTGAATTGAAGAGCAGCAAAGTTAAACTTTTGTGAAACTTTGACTCAACCATTGTGCAAGATCATGGTCTTGATGTTACAAAAAAGTAGGAGAGGCACTGGAGATGGTGCAAAAAAAATGATAAGGATGATAAAATAAATAATACCAGGCGGAGGGCTCCACTCTGTAGGTTATGGATGACCTGATAGAGGTCTTTAAACTGATGAAAGGGTATGATAGGGTAAATGTTGCGAAGATGTATCCATTTGGGGGATATCAGAACCGAGGGCCATCAATATGAGAGAGTCACCAAGAAACCCAGCAGGGAATACAGGAGAAACTCCTTTAACCAGAGAGTGATGAAGACATGCAACTTCTGACCACAAAGAGTGGTTGGGGTGAAAAGCATTGATAAATTTTAAGGACCATGACGCCACTTTCCGAACAGCAAAATCACACAAAATAAAACACCATCACTAATGACCTGAATCTCTGCATTAGAAATGTTGATTCAGTTAAGCATATATGCAATGGACAGTGAAGAGGACTCTCGCGAATTTCATCAGAATGAGGAATGTTCGAACAAAAAGTAACAATCAGTCCTGTAGTGGACAGAATTAATGGATGTTCAGTTCACACTGGCCTTCTGATTCCACTGACCCCATCAAACACTCCCAGGACAGGTACAACATGAGGTTAGATACAGAGTAAAGCTCCCTCTACACTGTGCCCATCAAACACACCCAGGAGAGGTACAACATGGGGTTAGATACAGAGTAAAGCTCCCTCTACACGGTCGCCATCAAACACTCCCAGGACAGGTACAGCACGGAGTTACATACAGAGTAAAGCTCCCTCTGCACTGTCCCCATTAAACACTCCCAGGACAGGCACAGCATGGGTTTAGATACAGAGTAAAGCTTCCTCTACACTGTTCCCATCAAACACTCCCAGGACAGGTACAACACGGGGTTAGAAACAGAGTAAAGCTCCCTACACTGTCCCATCAAACACTTGCAGAACAGGTACAGCATGGGGCAAGATACAGAGTAAGCATCCCTCTACACTGTCCTCATAAAACACTCCCAGGACAGGTACAGCACGGGGTTAGATGCAGTGTCAAGCTCCCTTTACAGTGTCCAAATCCAACACTCCCAGGACTGGTACACCAGGGGATTAGATACAGGGTAAAGCTCCCTCTACACTGTCCCCATCAAACACTCCCAGAACAGACACAACATGGGTTTAGATACAGAATAAAGCTGCCACTACACTGTTCCCGTTAAACACCCCCAGGACAGGTACTACACGGGGTAAGATACAGAGTAAAGATCCTTCTACACTGTCCGCATCAAACAATCCAACAGCAGGTACAGCACGGGGTTAGGTACAGTGTCAAGCTCCCTCTACACTCTCCCCATCAAACATTCCCAGGACAGGTACAGCACGGGATTAGATACAATGTCAAGCACCCTCTACACTGTCCCCACCAAACACTCCCAGGGCAGGTACAACATGGGGTTAGATACAGATTAAAGATCCTTCTACGCTGTCCCCATCAAACAATACAACAGCAGGTACAGCACGGGGTTAGATACAGAGTAAAGCTCCCTCCACACTGTCCTCATAAAACACTCCCAGGACAGCTACAGCACGGGGTTAGGTACAACGTAAAGCTCCCTCCACATTGTCCCCATCAAACACTCTTAGCACAGGTACAGCACGGGATTAGATAAACAGAAAAGCTCCCTCTACACTGTCCTTATTCAACACTCCCAGGACAAGTACACCGGGGGTTTAGATACAGGGTAAAGCTCCCTCTACACTGCCACATCAAGCACTCACAGGACAAGTGCAGCACGGGGTTAGGTGCAGAGTAAAGCTTCCTCTACACTGTCCACATCAAACATGCCCAGGAAAGGTACAGCATGGGGTTAGATACACAGTAAAGCTCCCTCTACACTTTCCCCATTAAACACCCCCAGGGCAGGTACAGCACAGGTTTAGATACAGAGTAAACCTCCCTCTATACTGTCCCCATCAAACACTCCAGGACAGGCACAGCATGTGGTTACATACAGAGGAAAGCTTTGTCTATATTGTCCCCATCAATCACTTGCCAGGCAGGTACAGCACGAGGTTAGATATAGAGTAAAGATCCTTCTACTCTATCCCCATCAATCACTCCCACGGCAGGTCCAGCACGAAGTTAGATACACGGTAAAGCTCCCTCTACACTGTCCACATCCAACACTCCCATGACTAGTACACCAGGTGGTTAGATACAGGGTAAGCTCCCTCTACACTGACCCCATCAAACACTCCCAGGACAGGTACAGCACAGGGTTAGACGGAGAGTAAAGCTCCCTCTACACTGTCCACATCCAACACTCCCAGGACTAGTACACTAGGGGGTTAGATACAGGGTAAGCTTCTTCTACACTGTCCCCATCAAACACTCCCAGGGCAGGTACAGCATGGCGTTAGATGCAGAATAAAGCTCCCTCTACACTGTCCCCATCAAACACTCCCAGGACTGGTACAGCATGGCATTAGATGCAGAATAAAGCTCCCTCTACACTATCCCCATCAATCACTCCCAGGACAGGTACAGCATGGGGTTAGATACAGATTAAAACTCCCAGTTCACTGTCAGCATCAAACGCTCCCAGGACAGGTGCAGCCCGGGGTTAGATACAGAGTAAATCTCCCAGTTCACTGTCCCCATCAAACACTCCCAGGACAGGTACAGCATGGGTTTAGATACAGATTAAAGCTCCCTCTACACTGTCCCCATCAAACACTCACAGGACAGGTACAGCACGAGGTTAGATGCAGTGTCATGCTCCCTCTGCACTGTCCCCATCAAACACTCCCAGGACAGGTACAGCACAGGGTTAGATACAGGGTAAAGCTCCCTCTACACTGTCCCCATCAAACACTCCCAGGACAGGTACAGCACGAGGTTAGATGTAATGTCATGCTCCCTCTGCACTGTCCCCATCAAACACTCCCAGGACAGGTGCAGCATGGGGTTAGATGCAGAATAAAGCTCCCTCTACACTCTTCTCATTAAACGCTCACAGGGCAGGTACAGCATTGTGTTAGGCACAGTGCAAAGCTCCCTCTACACTGTCCCCATCAAATACTCCCAGGGCAGGTACAACGTGGGGTTAGATACAGATTAAAGATCCTTCTACACTGTCCCCATCAAATACTCCCAGGGCAGATACAACGTGGGGTTAGATACAGATTAAAGATCCTTCTACACTGTCCCCATCAAACAATCCAACAGCACGTACATCACGGGGTTAGGTACAGAGTAAGGATCCCTCTATACTCTCTTCATAAAACACTCCCAGGACAGCTACAGCACGGGGATAGGTACATGGTGAAGCTCCCTCCACACTGTCCCCATCCAACACTCTTAGGGCAGGTACAGCACTGGGTTAGATAAACAGAAAAGCTCCTTCTACACTGTCCTTATTCAACACTCCCAGGACAGGTACAACATGAGGTTAGATACAGGTTAAAGCTCCCTCCACACTGTCCCCATCAAACACTCACAGGACAGGTGCAGCAAAGGGTTAGGCGAAGAGTAAAGCTTCCTCTACACTGTCCCATCCAACACTCCCAGGACAGGTACAATACGGGGTTAGATACAGAGTAAAGCTCCCTCCACACTGTTCCCATCAAATACTCCCAGGACAGGTACAACACGAGGTTAGATACGGATTAAAGCTCCCTCCACACTGTCCCCATCAAACACTCACAGGACAGGTGCAGCACAGGGTTAGGCGGAGAGTAAAGCTGCCTCTACACTGTCCCATCCAACACTCCCAGGACAGGTACAATCCGGGGTTAGATACAGAGTAAAGATCCTTCTACACCGTACCCATCAAACAATCCAATAGCAGGTACAGCACGGCGTTAGGTACAGAGTAAGGATCCCTCTGCACTGTCCTCATAAAATACTCCCAGGACATCTACAGCACGGGGTTAAATACATGGGAAAGCTCCCTCCACACTGTCCCCATCAAACACCCCCAGGGCAGGTACAGCACAGGGTTAGATACAGAGTAAACCTCCCTCTACACTGTCCCCAGCAAATACTTGCAGGGCAGTTACAGCATGCGGTTAGATACAGAGTAAAGATCCTTCTACTCTGTCCCCATCAAACAATCCCAGGGCAAGTACAGCGCAGGGTTAGATACCGGGTAAAGCTCCCTCTACACTGTCAACATCAAACACTCCCACGGCAGGTACAGCATGGGGTTAGATACAGAGTAAAGCTCCCTCCACAATGTCCCCATCAAACAATCCCACGGCAGGTACAGCACGGGGTTAGATACAGAGTAAAGCTCCCTCTACACTGTCCACATCCAACACTCCCAGGCCAGGTACAGCACGGGGTTAGATACAGAGTAAAGCTCCCTCTGCACTGTCCACATCCAACACTCGCAGGGCTGGTACACCAGGGGATTAGATACAGAGTAAAGCTCCCTCTACACTGTCCCCATCAAACACTCCCAGGACAGGTACAGCATGGGGTTAGATACAGAGTAAAGCTCCCTCTGCACTGTCCACATCCAACACTCGCAGGGCTGGTACACCAGGGGATTAGATACAGAGTAAAGCTCCCTCTACACTGTCCCCATCAAACACTCCCAGGACAGGTACAGCATGGGGTTAGATACAGAGTAAAGCTCCCTCTACACTGTCCCCATCAAACACTCCCAGGACAGGTGCAGCACGGGGTTAGATACAGAGTAAATCTCCCTCTACACTGTCCGCATCAAACACTCCCAGGACAGGTACAACACGGGGTTAGATACAGAGTAAAGCTCCATCTACAATGTTGTTTGTAAGCCTTTTTAAATCTCGTTTTGCACTATCTCATGAAGTCCACTCCGGTGACAAATATAACACTCTACTTTATAAAATTGCCAATCATTAGCAGAATGATTCTTTCTATGTAAATAAAAATTAGTTTTTGACTTTGTTGCTAAGTTGTTTCCTCTCAATTTTCAGTTAGCGGGGTTGTTTTTCCCACTCTTGGCGGAGTCCCGGCTTTACACGCCATTTTCGACTGACTGTTCCCGCCCGGCTAGGTGAACGGCGCGACATCAATTGCTTGTGAATCCCTGACAGCGCTTTCCGTCGCAAGCCCTTTTTCTAATGCTTCCTTAAAATCAAGATTCACTTCATCCAGCAATCTTCGCTGAATAGCATCCTCCTGCATGCCACATACTAAATGATCCCTGAGCATGTCATTCAGCGTTTCACCGCAATGACAATATTCCATTAGTTGTTTTAATTTTGCTACTTAGGTAGCAATAGTCTTCCCGGGGCTCTGTTTCGTGAATTGAACCTGAACCTCTGCATTGTGACTGAGGGCTTGGGTTGAAAATGTCCCTTAACGTGGTCTACTAATTCACTGAAAGTCTTCAAATCTGGGACATCAAGCTTCAAATCAAATTGTAGGTTTTGCTCTCATAAGTACTCAGGAAGATCGCTCTCCTCTTCTCTTCCACTGTGATTTTGTTGGGTTGAAAGAAAAACACAAGGCGTTCTATATATTGAGACCAGTCATCTGTGGCTGGCTCAAAGGGGTCAATTCTGATAAACTGTGGCATTTTGGATGAGGAGATCTTCCTTTCTTTTTAATTAACTTAAATACTCACAATCGCTGGGCAAGGTACAGCACCGAGTCTGATTCCAGCATGGGGTTAGATGCAGAGTAAAGCTCCCTCTACACTGTCCCCATCAAACACTCCTAGGGCAGGTACAGCATGGGGTTAGATACAGAGTAAAGCCCCCTCTACACTGTCACCATCAAACACTCCCAGGACAGGTACAGCATGGGGTTAGATACAGAGTAAAGCTCCCTCTACACTGTCACCATCAAATACTCTCAGGGCAGCTACAACGTGGGGTTAGATACAGAGTAAAGCTCCCTCTACACTGTCCCCATCAAACACTCGCAGGATTGGTACAGCACAGGGTTAGATACAGAGTAAAGCTCCCTCTACACTGACCCAATAAAAACACTACCAGGACAGCTACAGCATAGGGTTAGTTGCAGAGTAAAGATCCCTCTGCACTGTCCCCATCAAATACTCCCAGGACAGGTACAGCACGGGGTTAGCTACAGTGCAAACCTCCCTCTATACTGAGTGCATCAAACACTTGGCGGGGACAGAACGAGTAATTACAAAGAATGATTTGGCCACACTGCTCATCAAACACCCCCTGGGCATTACATCTCGGATTAGATGCCGAGCAAAGCTCCCAAAATGAATCACATCACATTTCACTGCATTGAGTTAGCTGCCAGTTGTCGACCCAGTCCACCAAACTGAATATGTGCTTTTGAATTTCTATATTATACTCCTCAATGTTCACAACGCTTCCAAGTTTCATATCATCCACAAAGTTTGAAACTGAGCCCTGTATACCCACAGATAGAAAGAAAAGGGATAACAAAAAAGACAGAAGTAGTAAAATATTGTTTGAAAAGGTTGAAGATATGCAGGTGATGTTTATGGAAAACAAGCTGATATGATGGTGAATGAGTGTGTTAGAAGCATTATAAAGAACATTCATACGTATCCTGGCAGGAATATCACATCTGCTCACTGCTTGCGGCACAAATGAAGATGCAACTGAAAATACCAAAAAAGAATCGGAAGCACAACCATTCAGACCTTGACTTGTTGAAGGTTTGGAACATCAGAGACATATTCGCTGTTAAAGTCAAAGACAAACAGGGATGTCTCAGGACTTCAGAATCAGGATCAGAGCCAGGAATGGAAAGTGAGTGGAAAGCTCGTATGAACGTATACAACATGCTGCAGGGGGAATATTACCAACAGAGAAAATCAAAAGAGACGAGGAGTGGGCGATGAATGAGATCTTAGCAATGATGACAGGAAGAGGAAAGATGAAATTGCAAGAAGGTAGGCTAAAGAGAAATGGTACAATGAGATGTGTGAGGTGTCAGAACTGGTAAGGAATCACAAAATGAGAATTATGCACCAGAAGATGAAACCTTCATAGAATCATAGGACAGAAGGAGGCCATTCAGCCCATTGTGTCTGTGCTGGCTGCCCACTCATCTAATGACATTCCCCTGCCTTCTCACCATGGCCCTGCACATTCATCTTTTTAAGATAATAATCTAACTCCCTCTTGAATGCCTCGATTGAACCTGCCTCCACCACACTCTCCAGCAGTGTATTCCAGATCCTCACCGCTCACTGCTTGAATAAGTTTTTCCTCATGTCTCCAACGCCTCTTTTGCCAGTTACCTTAAACCTGTGCCCTCTCTTTCTTGATCCTTCCACCTGTGGGAATAGTTTTTCCTTATCTACGCTGTCCAGACCCCTCATAATTTTGAATACCTCTATCAAATCTCTTCTCAGTCTTCTAATCTCCAGGAGAACAGTCCCAACTCCTCCAATCTATCTACACCACTGAACCTTGTCATCCCTTGGACCATTCTTGGACCATTCTTTTCTGCATCTTCACATATTTCCTAACGTGAGGCACCTAGAACTGGGCACAATGCTCCAGCTGAGGTCAAACCAGAGTTTTATATAAGTTTAACATAACCTCCTTGCTTTTGTATTCTATGCCCCTAATAACAAAGCCCAAGATGCTGTATGCTTTCTTAACTCCCTGCCAGTTTCAATGATTAATGCACATATACACCCAGGTCCCTTTGATTCTGCATCCCCTTTATTTTATATATTCTCTCTGTGTTCTTCCCGCCAAAATGAATCACTTCACATTTCTCTGCATTGAATTAGCTGCCAGTTGTCCACCCAGCCCACCAAACTGAATATGTGCTTTTGAAGTTCTATATTATACTCCTCAATGTTCACAATGCTTCCAGGTTTCATATCATCCATAAAGTTTGAAATTGTGCCCTGTACACCTACAGATAGAAAGAAAAGGGATAACAACAGATAGTGGGTGCATAAAAGACAAGAGTGGTAAAATATTGTTTGAAAAGGTTGCATTAGCAAAAAGATGGACAGAATATGTAAATGAATTGTACGATGGTCCAAATGGCAGGAGTCCTCAAGGTATAGAGGCAAATGATGGACCAAACATTATTATATCAGGGGTAAAGAATGCTTTGGAACTGACGGGTACAGGGAAAGCTCCAAGCAGAGATAAAGTAACAACAGAACATCTCATAGCCCTTGGAGAAACAGAATTAGAAGTGATAACAGAAATTTGTTATCAAATACATACAAAAGGATACATTCCAGATGACTCAAGATATTCATTATTCATTGTTACCTAAGAAACCTAAAACCATGGAGTGCAATCAATTTAGAGCTGTAAGCAAAACGAGTCATCTCACTAAAGTGATCTTGATTGAAAATCATAATAAAGAAAAAAATAACACATTTGAAGCAGAAATTGCCGAATGCAGTGTGGATTTAGACTGGAGTAGGAACAAGAGAGGCAATATTTAACCTGCAAACAGACGAAATAGGAGCAGGAGTAGGCCATTCGGCCCCTCGAGCCTGCTCTGCCATTTTATAAGATCATGGCTGATCTGATTGTAACCTCAACCCCACATTCCTGCCTACCCCCGATAACCTTTGAACAATTTTTGGTAAATATCTAAGGTAAATACGAATATTTACACAAGCTTGATAAACGATGAAAAAGTTTTCGAACGTGTTTATCATCTCAAGTTAACAGACATGTTGCGGAAATGTGACATTGGCAGTAAAGACATGAGACCAATTAGTGAACATTTGTTTAGGAGATGGACAATCAGACATGTTTCAACTGAAGGGAGGAGCATGACCTGGCTGTATACTGTCCCCTATATTATTCAATCTGCACAAAAGAACACACATTCAGAGAATTAGAGGTACTTCCAAGGGTAAAAACTGGAGACAAGGACATAACCCTGCAGTATGCTGAAGACAGAGAGCTGCTTACAGAGACAGGGGAGGCTCTAAGCAATATCATAGATCAAGTAAAATCTAGAAGTTTAGAACATGGATTGAGTGTGGACACTAAAAAGACAAAAACAATGGTAGTTGGAAGGGATATATTAGAAGAAACTAGGGTGAAGCGTGAAGTGGGTGGTGTGACACTGGAACAATGGGATAAGTAAGATGTGCTGATGAAGGTATATGCCTTTGAATTGTGGATGCTAAGATGTACGCATACATTCCATATACAGACCATAATACCAAGAAGAAAGGTTTGAAACTGCAAGAGCATAAAGGATTCTACAAAGTGAAATGTCGATGTCAGTATTTTGGCCATTTGATCAGAGCTGAAAAGTGACAGGGATCTCTTCCAGAGGGTAATTGAGGGCAGCAGAAAGAGGAGTCAACTTAGGCATAGTTGGATGAGGCATGTCACAGAGGTTGCAGAGAGGTACTGTGGGTGAACAAAGAACAAAGAACAAAGAAAAGTACAGCACAGGAACAGGCCCTTCGGCCCTCCAAGCCTGCGCCGATCATATTGCCTGTCAAACTAAAACATTTTGCACTTCCGGGGTCCGTATCCCTCTATTCCCATCCTATTCATGTATTTATCAAGCTGCCTCTTAAACATCACTATCGTACCTGCTTCTACCACTTCCTCTGGCAGCGAATTCCAGACTCTCACTACCTTCTGCGTAAAAAATTTGCCCTGCACATCTCCTCTAAAGCTTTCTCCTCACACCTTAAATTTATGTCCCCTAGTAATTGACTCTTCCACCTTGGGAAAAAGCTTCTATCTACTCTGTCCATGCCACTCATAATTTTGTAAACTTCTATCAAGTCGCCCCTCAATCTCCGTCGCTCTAGTGAGAACAATCTGAGTTTCTCCAACCTCTCCTCATAGCTAATAACCTCCAGACCAGGCAGCATCCTGGTAAACCTCCTCTGCACCCGCTCCAATGCCTCCATATCCTTCTGGTAATGTAGCGACCAGAATTGCACACAATATTCCAAGTGTGGTCTAACCAAAGTTCTATACAGCTGCAGCATGACTTCCCAGCTTTTATACTCAATACCCCTGCCGATGAAGGCAAGCATGCCATATGCCTTCCTGACTACCTTATCCACCTGCGTTGCCACTTTCAGTGACCTGTGGACCTGTACACCCAGATCCCTCTGCCCGTCGATGCACTTAAGGGTTCTGCCATTTACTGTATAATTCCTACCTGTATTAGACCTTCGAAAATGCATTACCTCACATTTGTCCAGATTAAACTCCATCTGCCATTTCTCCGCCCAAGTCTCCAACCGATCTATATCCTGTTGTATCCTTTGACAATCCTCTTCACTATCTGCAACTCCTCCAACCTTAGTGTCGTCTGCCAACTTACTAATTAGCACAGTTACATTTTCCTCCAAAGCATTTACGTATACTACAAACAACAAAGGTCCCAGCACTGATCCCTGCGGAACACCACTAGTCACAGCTCTCCATTCAGAAAAGCACCCTTCCACTGTTACCCTCTGTCTTCTATGACCAAGCCAATTCTGTATCCATCTTGCCAGCTCACCTCTGATCCCGTGCGACTTTACCTTCTGTACCAGTCTGCCTTGAGGGACCTTGTCAAAGGCCTTACTGAAATCCATGTATATAACATCCACTGCCCTTCCATCACCGATCATCTTTGGCACTTCCTCGAAAAACTCGATCAAGTTAGTGAGACACGACCTCCCCTTCACAAAACCATGCAGCCTCTCACTAATACGCCAATTTGCTTCCAAATGGTAGTAAATCCTGTCACGAAGAATCTTCTCCAATAATTTCCCTACCACTGACATAAGGCTCACTGGCCTGTAATTTCCTGGATTATCCCTGCTACCCTTCTTAAACAATGGAACAACATTGGCCATTCTCCAGTCCTCTGGAACCTCACCCGTAGCCAGTGAGGATACAAAGATTCCTGTCAAGGCCCCAGCAATCTCCTCCCTTGCCTCCCTCAGTGCTCTGGGGTAGATCCCATCTGGCTCTGGGGACTTGTCCACCTTAATATTCTTCAAGACGCCTAACACCTCTTTTTTGATCTCAACATGATCCAGGCTATCTACACACTCTTCCCTAGACAAATCGACTGCTAAGTCCTTCTCTGTGGTGAATACTGATGAGAAGTACACATTTAGTATCTCTCCCATTTCTTCTGGCTCCACACACAGATTCCCACCTCTGTCCCTGAGTGGGCCTACCCTTTCCCTGGCTACCCTCTTGCTTTTTACATATGTATAAAAGGCCTTGGGATTTTCCTTAATCCCGGTTGCCAATGACTTTTCATGACCCCTTTTAGCCCTCCTGACTCCTTGCTTAAGTTTCTTCCTACTTTTTTTATATTTTCCAAGGGCTTCATCTGTTCCCAGCCTTCTAGCCCTTATGAATGTTTCCCTTTTCTTATTGACAAATCTGACAATAGTGTGTGAGGATGGCGCAAGACAGGCGAGCGTGACAGCACATCTCCTAGTAGGACCAATTATTAGCAGCAGCAGCAAAGCTCACTGTCCCATCAAACACTCCCAGGACAGGTACAGCACAGGGTTAGATTCAGAGTAAATCTCCCTCTACACTGTCCCCAGCAAACACTCCCAGGACAGGTACAGCACGGGATTAGATACAGAGTAAATCTCCCTCTATCCTGTCTCCATCAAACACTCCCAGGAGAGGTACAGAACACTCCCAGGACAGATACAGCACGGGGTTAGATACAGAGTAAGGCTCCCTCTACACTGTCCCCATCAACACTCCAAGGACAGGTACAGCACGGGGTTAGAAACAGAGTAAAGCTCCCTCTACCCTGTCCCCATCAAACACTCCCAGGACAGGTACAGCGCGGGGTTAGATACAGAGTAAAGCTCCATCTACACTGTCCTATCAAATGCTCCCAGGACAGGCACAGCATGGGGTTAGATACAGAGTAAAGCTCCCTCTACACTGCCCCCATCAAACACTCCCGGGGCAGGTACAGCACGGGGTCAGACACAGAGTAAAGCTCCCTCGACACTGTCCCATCAAACACATCCAGGACAGGTACAGCACAGGGTCAGACACAGAGTAAATCTGACTGTGTAATATACTCCTGGCAGCCAGCGCGTGTATGCAACTTTACCATTGACACCCCAGCATGATTGAAGGCTGTGATAACTGATGTTTTTTGCAGAGAAGGAATCCTCTCCATATTCGGCATTACCTGCTGTATGACAGTGTTTACTGTTAACAGTTTGTGAAGGATTTGTGGTTGAAATATCAGTTTATTACTGTTGTCTCCTTCTCCTCTGGAGGACCTGCTGAATTTCATTACCCATGGGCACCATCACCCTCTTCTGCTCTTGGAATTCTCCAGTGTTGCAGAAATCAGGTGAAATTGGCCCTACCTCCTCTTGTAGTTTCATTGAGGAAAGGGTAAAGCACAGAAGGGGTCATTTGGCCCATTGTGTCTGTGCTCACTCTTTGAGAGAGAGCTGTCCAATCAGTGCTAATCTGCTGTCCTTTCCCCCATAAGCCTGCATATGTTTCCTTTTCAGGAATTCATCCAACTCCTCTTGTGGAAATTCTTACTGAATCTGCTTACAACGCAGTGCACTGCAGATCACACTTTGCTGCTTAAAAAAATCTCCTTTGGTTTTTTCCAGCCATCGTATATCAGTGTCCTCTGGTTACTGACTCTCTGTGACCAGAAAGAGTCTTTTCTTATCAATTCTCTCAAATCCCTGAATATTTTGCCCACATTGGTACTCCAAGGAGGACCAGTCTCAGCACACAAACTGAACTCCCTTCTCCCTGCAGGAACCAAGCTCCTTTTCCTCTCCAAGCCCTTGACATCCTCTGGATTTAATTAAATGTGGAGGATTTGAAGGGTTAAGGATGTCATGTATGATGGGACAGTGCTGAGCCAATGCTGAGACACTCCTGGGATGGAGAAACAACTAATCACAGCAGTGAACAACAGGGAATGACAGACTTCAGAACGGTAGCACATCACTGACCTCTAGTGAGACAAGAAAATATTACAGCCAGGAACAAACAGGCTGGCACAAAAATGCACCATCCCAGTAGGGAAAAAAACAGTTCGGACCAGTACTCCAATTTCCCAGTTATTACTGCTTGACCCTTCTCGGTACACAGGCTCCTCTCTTCGTATTAGACTCTCCGTCTGTTCCTCATCAACACACTGATTCTGACTCCTTCTCTATCATGATGGATCCCTCACTACATCACTCACCATCCAAAGGTTGCCCTTCATCTCTCTATCAGTCGGATATGCTCCATCATTCACTGCTGCCCCATCCCTCTCTCTCTCCCATGTTACATCTCTTCTCTTTGTTTTACAGTCAGTGTGGTTGGGGAATAATATGTTCTCATGACAGGCAAAGGGGCTGGGGAGGTAATAGTTGCCAGTCAGAGAGCGGCCATTTACAGTGAGAGACTGATAGGAGCAGTAAGGTCAATAACAGTGAGAGAGTGAATGGAGCAGCGGGGCCATTAACAATGAGAGAGCGAGAGGAGCAGCGGGGCTTTTAACAGAGAGAGAGAGTGAAAGGAGCAAAGGGGCCATTAAGTGTGTGAGAGGGAGGAGCAGTGTGGGGACATTAACGGTGAGAAAGTGAAGGAAGCAGTGGGGCAATTAACAGTGAGGGACCGTGAGGAGAAGCAGGGCCATTAACAGTGAGAAAGCGAGAGGAGCAGAGAAGCCATTAACAGTGAGAGCGGGAGTAGAAGCAGATCCATTAACAGTGAGTGAGTGAGGGGATCAGCGGGACCATTAGCAAAGTGAGAGCGAGGGTAGCATAGGAGCCTTTAATAGTGAGAGAATAAGAGAAGCAGGTCCATTAACAGTGAGTGAGCGAGAGGAGCAGCGGGGCTTTTAACAGAGAGAGAGAGTGAAAGGAGCAATGGGGCCATTCACAGTGAGAGTGAAAGGAGCAATGGGGCCATTGACAGTGAGAGTGAAAGGAGCAATGGGGCCATTAAGTGTGTGAGAGGGAGGAGCAGTGTGGGGACGTTAACAGTGAGAGGAGCAGCGAGGCCATTAGCAGTGATAGAGGGAGAGGAGCAGGGGGACCACTAATGGTGAGAGAGGGAGGAACAGTGGGGCCATTAACAGTGAAAGAGTGAGAGGAGTAAAGGGGCTATTAAGTGTGTGAGAGGGAGGAGCAGTGGGGCCAATTAGAGAGAGTGAAAGGAGCAGAGGGGCCATTAACAGTGAGAGATTGAGATGAGCAACAGCCCCATTAACAGTGAGAGAACCAGCGGGGCCATTAAGTGAGAGAGGGAGGAGCAGTGTGGGGCCATTAACAGTGAGGTACCGTGAGGAGAAGCAGGGCTTTTAACAGTGAGAGTGTGCAAGTGGAGCAGTGGGGCCATTAACAGTGAGAGTGAGAGGAGCAGTGGGGCCATTAACCCAGAGATATTGAGATGAGCAGCGGGGATATTAACAGTGAAAATGAAAGGTGCTGTGGGGCCATTAACAGTGAGAGTGAGAGGAGCAGTGGGGCCATTAACAGTGAGAGAGCGGGAGGAGCAGAGGAGCCATTAACAGAGAAAGGAGCAGCGGGGCCATTAACATTGAGAGTGACAGGAAGACTGTGGTGAATAAGTTAGAGAACGAGAGGAGCAGCGGGGCAATTAACAGTGAGAGGGCGAGAGGAGCAGACGGGCCATTAACAGTAGAAGAGGGAGAGGAGCAGCGGAGCCATTAACCCAGAGATATTGAGATGAGCAGCGGGGATATTAACAGTGAAAATGAAAGGTGCTGTGGGGCCATTTAGAGAGAGTGAAAGGAGCAGTGGGGCCATTAACAGTGAGAGCGAGAGGAGCAGTGGGGACATTAACAGTGAGAGAGCGAGAGGAGCAATAGGGACATTATCAGTGAGTGTTAGAGGAGCTGTGGGGACATTACCCGTGAGAGAGCGAGAGCAACAGCGGGGCCATGAACAGTGAGGAGCAGCGGGGCCATTAGCAGTGAGAGCAAGGGGAGCACTTGGGCCATTAAAAGTGAGTGTGAGAAGAGCTGAGGGGACATTACCTGCGAGACAGCGGGGCATTAACAGTGAGAAACAGAGGAGCAGCGGGGCCATTAACAGTGAGAGACCGAGAGGAGCAGCGGGGCCCATTCACAGTGAGTGAGGAGCAGCGGGGCTTTTAACAGTGAGAGTGAAAGGAGCAGAGGGGCCAATAACAGTGAGTGAACCAGCGGGGCCATTAACAGTGAGAGACCGAGAGGAGCAGCGGGGCCCATTCACAGTGAGTGAGGAGCAGTGGGGCCATTAAGAGTGAGAGGGAGAGGAGCAGCGGGGCCATTAACAGTGAGAGGGAGAGGAGCAGCGGGGCCATTAACAGTGAGAGAGTGAGAGGAGCAGCGGGGCCATGAACAGAGAGAGAGCGAGAGGAACAGCGGGGCCATGAACAGAGAGAGAGCGAGAGGAACAGCGGGGTCATTAACAGTGAGAGGGAGAGGAGCAGTGGGGTCATTAACAGTGAGAGAGCGAGAGGAGCAGTGGGGCCATTAACAGTGAGAGAGCGAGAGGAGCATTGGGGCCATTAACAGTGAGAGGGAGAGGAGCAGTGTGGTCATTAACAGTGAGAGAGCGAGAGGAGCAGTGGGGTCATTAACAGTGAGAGAGCGAGAGGAGCAGCGGGGCCATTAACAGTGAGAGCGAGATGAGTTTTGGGGCCATTAACAGTGAGAGCGAGATGAGCATTGGGGCCATTAACATTGTGAGAGAGAGATGGGCAGCGGGGCAGTTAACTGAGAATGAGAGGAGCATCGGGGCCATTAACAGTGAGAGGAGCAGCGGGGCCATTAACAGTGAGAGAGAGAGAGGAGCAGCGGGGCCATTAACAGTGAATGAGAAGAGCAGAGGGGCTATTAACAGTGAGAGCGAGAGGAGCAATGGGGCCATTAACCGAAAGAGATTGAGAGGAGCTTTGGGGCCATTAACAGTGAGAGCAGGAGGAGAAATCGGGCCTATAACAGTTAGAGTGAAGGGAGCAGCAGTGCCATTCACAGTGAGAGAGAGGAACATCGGGGTCATTAACAGTGAGAGAGCGAGAGGAGCAGTGGGGCCATTAACAGTGAGAGCGAGATGAGCATTGGGGCCATTAACAGTGAGAGGAGCAGCGGGGCCATTAACAGTGAGAGGAGCAGCGGGGCCATTAACAGTGAGAGGAGCAGCGGGGCCATTAACAGTGAGAGGAGCAGCGGGGCCATTAACAGTGAGAGGAGCAGCGGGGCCATTAACAGTGAGAGGAGCAGCGGGGCCATTAACAGTGAGAGGAGCAGCGGGGCCATTAACAGTGAGAGGAGCAGCGGGGCCATTAACAGTGAGAGCAAGGGGAGCACTTGGGCCATTAAAAGTGAGTGTGAGAGGAGCTGAGGGGACATTACCTGCAAGAGAGCGAGAGTAACAGCGGGGCATTAACAGTGAGAAACAGAGGAGCAGCGGGGCCCATTCACAGTGTGAGTGAGGAGATGTGGGGCCAATAACAGTGAGAGTGAGAGGAGCAGCGGGGCCAATAACAGTGAGAGAGCGGGTGGAGTAGCGGGGCAATTAAAAGTGAGGGAGTGGGAGGAGCAGTGAGCCCATTCACAATGTGAGTGAGGAGCAGCGGGGCTTTTAACAGTGAGAGAGTGAGAGGAGCAGCGGGTCCATTGAGAGTGAGTGAACCAGCGGGACCATTAACAGTGAGAGAGCGAGAGGAGCAGCGGGGCCATTAACAGTGAGAGAGTTAGAGGAGCAGTGGGGACATTAACACCCAGAGAGGAAGAGGAGCAGCGGGGCCATTAACAGTGAGAATGAGAGGAGTATTGGGGACATTACCCATGAGAGAGCAAGAGTTTCAGCGGGGCATTAACAGTGAACAATAGAGAAACAGAGGGGCCATGAACAGTGAGAAAGTGACTGGAGTATTGAGACCATTGTCACAGAGCCAGAGGAGCAGCGGGGCTATTAACGAAGAGATATTGAGAAGAGCAGCAGAACCATTAACAGTGAGAGAGCGAGAGAAGCAGCGAGGACAAGAGCAGAGAAAGACTGTGATGAGCAGCATGGCCATTAACGATGAGAGAATGAGAGGAACAGCGGGGCATTAACAGTGAGAATGAGAGGAGTATTGGGGACATTACCCATGAGAGAGCAAGAGTTTCAGCGGGGCATTAACAGTGAGAAATAGAGGAACAGAGGGGCCATGAACAGTGAGAGAGTGAGAGGAGCAGCAGGGCCATTAACAGTGAGAGAGTGAGAGGAGCAGCGGGGCCATTAACAGTGAGAGAGTGAGAGGAGCAGCGCGGCCATTGACAGTGAGAGAGCGAGAGGAGCAGCGGGGCCATTAACAGTGAGAGAGCGAGAGGAGCAGCTGAGCCATTAACAGAGGGAAAGGAGCAGCGGGGCCATTAACAGAGTGAAAGGAGCAGCAGGGGCGATTAACAGTCAGATGGCGAGAGAAGCAGCGAGGCCATGAGCAGTGAAAGACCGAGAAAAGCAGCATGGCCATTAACAGCGAGAGCAGTATAAGTCGGGCCTATAACAGTGAGAGACTGAAAGGAGCAGCGGTGCCATTAGCTTTGAGAGCGAGATGGGCAGCTGGGCAGTTAACTGACAATGAGAAGAGCATCGGGGCCATTAACAGTGAGAGTGAGAGGAGCATCGGGGCCATTAACAGTGAGAGTGAGAGGAGCAGTGGGGCCATTAACAGTGAGAGAGTTAGAGGAGCAGTGGGGACATTAACAGTGAGAGGGAGAGGAGCAGTGGGGCCATTAACACCCAGAAAGGAAGAGGAGCAGCAGGGCCATGATTAGTGAGAGAACGAGAGGAGCAGCGGGGCTATTAACGAAGAGATATTGAGAAGAGCAGCAGAACCATTAACAGTGAGAGAGCGAGAGAAGCAGCGAGGACAAGAGCAGAGAAAGACTGTGATGAGCAGCATGGCCATTAACGATGAGAGGAACAGCGGGGCATTAACAGTGAGAAATAGAGGAACAGAGGGACCATGAACAGTGAGAGTGAATGGAGCAGTGGGGCCAATAACAGAGCACAAGGAGCAGTGGGGCCATTAACAGTGAGAGTGAGGTGCAGTGGGGCCATTAACAGTGAGAGACCGAGATGAGCATTGGGGCCATTAACAGTGAGAGAGCGAGAGGAGCAGCGGGGCCATTAACAGTGAGAGAGCGAGAGGAGCAGCGGGGCCATTAACAGTGAGAGAGCGAGAGGAGCAGCGGGGCCATTAACAGTGAGAGAGCGAGAGGAGCAGCGGGGCCATTAACAGTGCGAGAGGGAGAGGAGCAGCGGGGCCATTAACAGTGAGAGCGAGATGAGCATTGGGGCCATTAACAGTGAGAGCGAGATGAGCATTGGGGCCATTAACAGCGAGGAGCAGCGGGGCCATTAACAATGAGGAGGAGCAGCGGGGCCGTTAACAGTGAGGAGCAGCAGCGGGGCCGTTAACAGTGAGAGGAGCAGCGGGGCCATTAACAGTGAGAGGAGCAGCGGGGCCATTAACAGTGAGAGGAGCAGCGGGGCCATTAACAGTGAGAGGAGCAGCAGGGCCATTAACAGTGAGAGGAGCAGCGGGGCCATTAACAGTGAGAGGAGCAGCGGGGCCATTAACAGTGAGAGGAGCGGCGGGGCCATTAACAGTGAGAGGAGCGGCGGGGCCATTAACATTGAGAGGAGCGGCGGGGCCATTAACAGTGAGAGGAGCAGCGGGGCCATTAACAGTGAGAGGAGCAGCGGGGCCATTAACAGTGAGAGGAGCAGCGGGGAGCACTTGGGCCATTAAAAGTGAGTGTGAGAGGAGCTGAGGGGACATTACCTGCGAGAGAGCGAGAGTAACAGCGGGGCATTAACAGTGAGAAACAGAGGAGCAGCGGGGCCCATTCACAGTGAGAGCGAGAGAAGCTGCGGGGCCATTAACAGTGAGAGTGAGAGGAGCAGCGGGGCCAATAACAGTGAGAGAGCGGGTGGAGTAGCGGGGCAATTAAAAGTGAGGGAGTGGGAGGAGCAGTGAGCCCATTCACAATGTGGGTGAGGAGCAGCGGGGCTTTTAACAGTGAGAGAGTGAGAGGAGCAGCGGGTCCATTGAGAGTGAGTGAACCAGCGGGACCATTAACAGTGAGAGAGCGAGAGGAGCAGTGGGGACATTAACACCCAGAGAGGAAGAGGAACAGCGGGGCCATTAACAGTGAGAATGAGAGGAGTATTGGGGACATTACCCATGAGAGAGCAAGAGTTTCAGCGGGGCATTAACAGTGAGCAATAGAGGAACAGAGGGGCCATGAGCAGTGAGAAAGTGACTGGAGTAGTGAGGCCATTGTCACAGAGCCAGAGGAGCAGCGGGGCTATTAACGAAGAGATATTGAGAAGAGCAGCAGAACCATTAACAGTGAGAGAGCGAGAGAAGCAGCGAGGACAAGAGCAGAGAAAGACTGTGATGAGCAGCATGGCCATTAACGATGAGAGAATGAGAGGAACAGCGGGGCATTAACAGTGAGAATGAGAGGAGTATTGGGGACATTACCCATGAGAGAGCAAGAGTTTCAGCGGGGCATTAACAGTGAGAAATAGAGGAACAGAGGGGCCATGAACAGTGAGAGAGTGAGAGGAGCAGCGGGGCCATGAACAGTGAGAGAGTGAGAGGAGCAGCGGGGCCATTAACAGTGAGAGAGCGAGAGGAGCAGCGGGGCCATTAACAGTGAGAGAGTGAGAGGAGCAGCGGGGCCATTAACAGTGAGAGAGCGAGAGGAGCAGCGGGGCCACTAACAGTGAGAAAGTGAGATGAGCAGCATGGCCATTAACAGAGGGAGAGAGAAGAGCATCGGGGACATTAACAGTGGGAGAGAGGGGCAGAGGGGCTATTAACAGTTGGAGAGCGAGAGGAGCTTTGGGGCCATTAACAGAAAGAGTTTGAGAGGAGCTTTGGGGCCATTAACAGTGAGAGCAGGAGGAGAAGTCGGGCCTATAACAGTGAGTGAAAGGAGCAGCAGTGCCATTCGCAGTCAGATTGAGAGTAACAGCGGGGTATTAACCGTGAGAAATAGAGGAGAAGCGGGGCCATTAACACAGAGAGAGAGAGCAGCAGTGGGGACATTAACAGTGAGATTGCGAGAGGAGCAGTGGGGACATTAACAGTGAGATTGCGAGAGGAGCAGTGGGGACATTAACAGTGAGATTGCGAGAGGAGCAGTGGGGACATTAACAGTGAGATTGCGAGAGGAGCAGTGGGGACATTAACAGTGAGATTGCGGGAGGAGCAGTGGGGACATTAACAGTGAGATTGCGAGAGGAGCAGTGGGGACATTAACAGTGAAATTGCGAGAGGAGTAGCAGGGACATTAACAGTGACTGTGAGAGGAGCAGTGGGGATTACCCGGGAGATAGCGAGAGTAACAGCGGGGCATTAACAGTGAGAAATAGAGGAGCAGCGGTGCCATTAACAGTGAGAGCGAGAGAAGCAGCGTGAGAGTAGCAGGCGGGACATTAACATTGAGAGATTGAGAGGAGCAGTGGGGACATTACCTGTGAGAGAGCGAGAGTAACAGCGGGGTATTATCCGTGAGAAATAGAGGAGCAGCGGGGCCATTAACAGAGAGAGAGAGGAGCAGTGGGGCCATTAATAATGAGAGAGAAAGAGAAGCAGCGGGGTCTTGAGCAGTGAAAGACTGAGAAGAGCAGCTGGGCCATTAACAGTGAGATCAAGGGGAGCAGCGGCGCCATAAACATTGTGAGAGGGGCAGCGGGGCCGTTAACTGCGAATGAGAGGAGCAGTGGAGCCGTTAACAGTGAGAGTGAGAGGAGCGCCGGAGACATTAACAGTGAGATTGAGAGTAACAGCGGGGCCATTAAAAGTGTGTGAGACGAGCTGTGGGGCCATTAACAGTGAGATTGCGAGAGAAGCAGCGGTTCATTAACAGTGAGAGAGTGAGAGAAGCAGCGAGGACATGAGCAGAGAAAGACTGAGATGAGCAGCATGGCCATTAACAGTGAGAGAATGAGGAGCAGCAGGGACATTAACAGTGAGAGAATGAGTTGCAGCAGGGACATTAACAGTGAGAGAATGAGGAGCAGCAGGGACATTAACAGTGAGTGTGAGGGGAGCTGGGGGGACATTACCTGTGAGACCGCGAGGAGCAGAGGGCCCATTAACAGTAAGAATGCGAGAGAAGCAGTGGGACCATTAACAGTGAGAGATTGAGAGGAGCTGTGGGGACATTACCTGTGAGAGCGAGAATAACAGCGGGGTATTAACCGTGAGAAATAGAGGAGCAGCGGGGCCATTAACCGAAAGAGATTGAGAGGAGCTTTGGGGCCATTAACAGTGAGAGCAGGAGGAGAAGTCGGGCCTATAACAGTGAGAGTGAAGGGAGCAGTAGTGCCATTCACAGTGAGCGAGAGAAGCAGCGGAGAATTTAACAGTGAGAGCGAGAAAACATCGGGGCCATTAACAGTGAGTGAAAGGAGCAGCGGGGCCATTAACAGTGAGAGAGTTAGAGGAGCAATGGGGCCATTAACACAGAGGGAGAGGAGCAGGCGGGACATGAACAGTGAGAGATTGAGAGGAGCTGTGGGGACATTGACAGTGAGTGAAAGGAGATGTAGGGATAATAACTGGGAGAGCGAGAGGAGCTTTGGGGCCATTAACAGTGAGAGAGCGAGAGGAGCAGTGGGGCCATTAACACTGAGAGCGAGAGGAGCAGTGGGGCCATTAACAGTGAAAAAGCGAGAGGAGCAGCGGGGCCATTAACAGTGAGAGAGTTAGAGGAACAGTGGGGCCATTAACACCCAGAGAGGAAGAGGAGCAGAGGGGCCATGATTAGTGAGAGAGCGAGAGGAGCAGCGGGACCTTTAGCAGTGAGAACAAGGGGAGCAGCGAGGCCATTAACATTGAGAGAGCGAGAGGAGCAGTGGGGCCATTAACAGTGAGAGTGTTAGAGGAACAGTGGGGACATTAACACCCAGAGAGTGAGAGGAGCAGCGGGGCCATTAACATTGAGAGAGCGAGAGGAGCAGCGAAGCCATTAACAGTGAGAGAGCGAGAGGAGCAGCGAGGACATGAGCAGTGAGAGCGAGAGGAGCAGTGGGGCCATTAACAGTGAGAGAGCGAGAGGAGCAGCGAGGACATGAGCAGTGAGAGCGAGAGGAGCAGCGAGGACATGAGCAGTGAGAGCGAGAGGAGCAGTGGGGCCATTAACAGTGAGAGAGTGAGAGGAGCAGCGAGGACATGAGCAGTGAGAGCGAGAGGAGCAGTGGGGCCATTAACAGTGAGAGAGCGAGAGGAGCAGCGAGGACATGAGCAGTGAGAGCGAGAGGAGCAGTGGGGCCATTAACAGTGAGAGCGAGAGGAGCAGCGAGGACATGAGCAGTGAGAGTGAAAGGCACTGTCAGTAATGAAGAAGCGCTGCATTGGTGAAGAGTCAGTTGAGAGGGACTGCTACACTGTTGGAGGATAAATACTGAGAGGGCGCTACACTACCTACTCTCTCAAGCGTATTTATCGAGTTCCCAGGGCACTATTTCAAACACAAGGAGAGAAGGTTCTCCCTGGTGTCCTTGGGCCAATATTAATCCCTCGTTCCCTGGTAAGACTGGAGGGGAGCTGCACCTCAAAACTCATCAAACACAGAACTGACAAGAGGGCTTGATTGAAACTCAGCCCAGACAAAGGACCAAGTGACAACTTCAAAATCGTTGCAACTTTCAATACATCACACAGGGTCAGGTCTAAAAACAGCTGCAAACTGCTCCCACGATACAGACAGTCCTTAACAGTTTGCCAATTCATTATCACATATCTAGAACAGCAAATCCTGCAAAAAGCTGAGGGAGAGACATGGCAAAGAGGGAGAAGTTTAAACATGCAGAGAATAATAAACACAGAGAGGAGAGCTAGAGCGAGGGAGAGAGAGAAACACACAGGAGAGAGGGAGAGAAAAACACACAGGAGAGAGATAAACCCAGAGAGGAGAGGAAGAGTGAGAAAACACAGGAGAGGGAGAGGTAAACATAAAGAGGAGAGCAAGAGAGATAAACACAGAGGAGAGAGTGTGAAAGGTAAACACAGAGAGGAGAGAGTGTGAAAGGTAAACACAGAGAGGAGAGAGTGTGAGAGATAAACACAGAGAGGCGATAGTTTGAGAGACAAACACAGAGAGGAGATAGTTTGAGAGATAAACACAGAGAGGAGATAGTTTGAGAGATAAACACAGAGAGGAGAGAGTGTGTTAGATAAAAACAGAGGGGGCAGAATGTGAGAGATAAACACAGAGGAGAGATTGAGAGATGAACACAACGAGCAGAGAGTTTGAGAGATTAACACAGAGAGGAGAGAGTGTGAGAGATAAACACAGAGACCAGAGAGTGAGAGAGATAAACACTAAGAGGAGAGATTATTAGATATAAACACAGAGAGGATAGAGTGTGATAGCTAAACAAAGGGATGAGAGAGAGAGATAAACACAGAGAGGAGAGAGAGACAGAGATAAGCACAGAGAGGAGAGAGTGAGAGAGATAAACACAGAGAGGAGAGAGTGTGAGAGATAAACACAGTAAGTAGAGAGTGACAGTCAAACACAGAGAGGAAATAGTGTCAGCGATAAACACAGAGAGGAGAGAGGGTGACTGAACACAGAGAGATGGAGATAAACACAGAGAGAGAGAGTGTGGGAGACAAACAGAGGGAGCAGAGAGTGTAAGAAATAAACACAGAGCGAGGGAGATTACAAACTGAGAGAGGAATTGAAACACAGAGAGAGAGCGAGATAAACACAGAGAGGAGAGAGTGTGAGAGATAAACACAGAGAGGAGAGAGTGAGATAAACACAGAGAGGAGAGAGTATGAGAGAGATAAACATAGAGAGGAGAGAGTGTGAGAGGTAAACATAGAGAGGAGAGAGTGTGAGAGATAAACAGAGGGATCAGAGAGTGTAAGAAATAAACACAGAGAAGAGCGAGGGAGATTACAAACTGAGAGAGGAATTGAAACACAGAGAGAGAGTGAGATAACCACAGAGAGGAGAGAGTGTGAGAGATAAACACAGAGAGGAGAGAGTGAGAGAGATAAACACAGAGAGGAGCGAGAGAGAGAGATAAACATAGAGAGGAGAGAGTGTGAGAGATAAACACAGTGAGGAGATGGTTTGAGAGATAAACACTGAGAGGAGAGAGTGAGAGAGATAAACACAGAGAGGAGAGAGTGAGATAAACACAGAGAGGAGAGAGAGAGAGAGATAAACTAAGAGAGGAGAGAGTGTGAGAGTGATTAGCACAGAGAGGTGGGAGTGTGAGAGAGAAAAGCACAGAAAGGAGAGAATGTGAGAGATGAAAAAAGAGAGGAGACGGTGTGAACGATTAACACAGTGAGGAGATTGTGAGAGATAAACACAGAGAGGACATAGTTTGAAAGATAAACACTGTTAGGAGAGAGTGTGAGAGAGATAAACACAGAGAGGAGAGAGTCTGAGCGATAAACACACAGAGGAGAGAGTGTGAGAGATAAACACAGAGAGGAGAGAGTGAAAGATAAACACAGATGGAAAGAGTGAGAGAGATAAACATAGAGAGCAGAGAGTGTGAGAGATAAACACAGAGGGGGGAGAATGTGAGAGATTAAAAAATAAGGGAGAGAGTGTGGGAGATAATGTGAGAGATAAACACAGAGAGGAGAGAAATTAAACACAGAGAGAGGGAGATAAACACAGAAGTGAGTGTGTGAGAGAGAAACACAGATGGAAAGAGTGACAGAGATAAACACAGAGAGCAGACAGTGTGAGAGAGATAAATGCAGAGAGGAGATTCTGTGAGAAAAAAAACAGAGTGGAGAGAGGAAGATTAAACAATGAGAGAGGAAGATAAACACAGAGAGCAGCGAGATTGAGAGATAAACATAGAGAGGAGAGAATGTGAGAGATAAACACAGAGAGGATAGTGTGAGAGATAATTATAGAGAGCAGCGAGTGAGAGAGATACATGCAGAAAGGAGAGAGTGAGAGTCAAACACAGAGAGGAAATAGTGTCAGCGATAAACACAGAGAGGAAATAGTGTCAGCGATAAACACAGAGAGGAAATAGTGTCAGCGATAAACACAGAGAGGAGAGAGGGTGATTCAACACAGAGAGATGGAGATAAACACCAGAGAGGAGAGAGTGTGAGAGATCAACACAGAGAGTAGAGAGATTGAGAGATAAAAATAGAGAGGATAGAGTGTGAGAGATGAACAAAGAGAAGAGAGTGTGTAAGAAATAAACACAGAGAGGAGTGAGGGAGATTATAAACTGAGAGGGGAATTGAAACACAGAGAGAGAGATATAAGCACAGAGAGGAGGGAATGTGAGAGATTAAAAAAGAGAGGAAAAAGTGTGAGAGATAAACATAGGGAGGAGATTGTGAGAGATGAACACAGAGAGGAGAAAGTGTGAGAGATAAACACAGAGAGGAGACGGTCTGAGAGATAAACTAAGAGTGGAGGGAGTGTGAGAGATAAACACAGTTTGGAGAGAGTGAGAGTGATTAGGACAGAGAGGTGGGTTTGTGAGTGAGATAAACACAGAGGAGAGAATATGAGAGATGAAAAAAGAGAGGAAAAAGTGTGAGTGAGAAACAAAGTGAAGAGATTAGGAGAGATAAACACAGAAAGGAGATAGTGTGAGAGATTAAAAAAGAGAGGAGAGAGTGTGCAAGATAAACATAGGGAGGAGAGTGTGAGATATGAACACAGAGAGGAGCGAGGGAGATTATAAACTGAGAGAGGAATTGAAACACAGAGAGAGAGATATAAGCACAGAGAGGAGAGAGTGTGAGAGATAAACACAGAGAGGAGAGAGTGTGAGAGATAAACACAGAGAGGAGAGAGTGAGAGAGATAAACACAGAGAGGAGAGAGTGTGAGAGATAAACACAGAGAGGAGAGAGTGTGAGAGATAAACACAGAGAGGAGAGAGTGTGAGCGATAAACACAGAGAGGAGAGAGTGTGAGAGATAAACACAGAGAGGAGAGAGTGTGAGAGATAAACACAGAGAGGAGAGAGAGAGAGATAAACACAGAGAGGAGAGAGTGTGAGAGATAAACACTGAGAGGAGAGAGTGTGAGAGATAAACACAGAGAGGAGAGAGAGAGAGATAAACACAGAGAGGAGAGAGTGTGAGAGATAAACACAGAGAGGAGAGAGTGTGAGAGATAAACACAGAGAGGAGAGAGTGAGAGAGATAAACACAGAGAGGAGAGAGTGTGAGAGATAAACACAGAGAGGAGAGAGTGTGAGAGATAAACACAGAGAGGAGAGAGTGTGAGAGATAAACACAGAGAGGAGAGAGTGTGAGAGATAAACACAGAGAGGAGAGAGTGGGAGAGATAAACACAGAGAGGAGAGAGTGTGAGAGATAAACACAGAGAGGAGAAAGTGAGAGAGATAAGCACAGAGAGGAGAGAGTGAGAGAGATAAACACAGAGAGGAGAGAGAGTGAGAGATAAACACAGAGGAGATTCTGTGAGAAAAAATAAGAGAGGAGAGAGGAAATTAAACACCGAGAGAGGAAGATAAACACAGAGAGCAGCGAGTTTGAGAGATAAACACAGAGAGGAGAGTGTGAGAGATAATTATAGAGAGCAGCGAGTGAGAGAGATACATGCAGAAAGGAGAGAGTGAGAGAGATAAACACAGAAAGGAAAGAGTGAGAGTCAAACACAGAGAGGAAATAGTGTCAGCGATAAACACAGAGAGGAGAGATAAACACAGAGA
Organism: Cetorhinus maximus; assembly: GCF_964194155.1. Classification (NCBI taxonomy): domain Eukaryota; kingdom Metazoa; phylum Chordata; class Chondrichthyes; order Lamniformes; family Cetorhinidae; genus Cetorhinus; species Cetorhinus maximus. The sequence goes on along the minus strand of NC_135895.1, from coordinate 73,051,546 downwards.
GAGAGAGAGAAACACAGAGAGGAGATAAAGCCAGCAATGAACACAGAGAGGAGAGAGTTTGAGATATAAACACATAGAGGAGAGATTGTGATAGATAAACACAGAGGGGAGAGAATCTGAGAGATAAACTCAAAGGAGAGAGTGTGAGGAATAAACACAGAGAGGAGCGAGGTTGAGAGATAAACACAGAGAGGGGAGAATGTGAGAGATTAAAAAATAGAGGAGAGATTGTGGGAGAGAATGTGTGAGATAAACACAGAGAGGATAGAGTGTGAGAGATAAACACAGAGGAGAGAGTGACAGAGATAAACTCAGGGAGCAGAGAGTGTGAGAGGTAAACACAGAGAGGAAGGAGTGTGAGAGATAAACACAGAGAGGAGAGAGTGAGAGAGATAAACACAGAGAGCAGAGAGTGAGAGAGATAAACACAGAGAGGAGAGAGTGAGAGAGATAAACACAGAGAGGAGAGAGTGAGAGAGATAAACACAGAGAGGAGAGAGTGAGAGAGATAAACACAGAGAGGAGAGAGTGTGAGAGATAAACACAGAGAAGAGAGAGTATGAGAGATAAACACAGAGGAGAGAGTGACAGAGATAAACTCAGGGAGCAGAGAGTGTGAGAGGTAAACACAGAGAGGAGGGAGTGTGAGAGATAAACACAGAGAGGAGAGAGTGAGAGAGATAAACACAGAGGAGAGAGTGTGAGAGATAAACACAGAGAGGAGAGAATGTGAGAGATAAACACAGAGAGGAGAGAGTGTGAGAGATAAACACAGAGAGGAGAGAGTGTGAGAGATAAACACAGAGAGGAGAGAGAGAGTGTGAGAGATAAACACAGAGAGGAGAGAGAGAGAGATAAACACAGAGAGGAGAGAGTGAGAGAGATAAACACAGAGAGGAGAGAGTGTGAGAGATAAACACAGAGAGGAGAGAGTGAGAGAGATAAACACAGAGAGGAGAGAGTGTGAGAGATAAACACAGAGAGGAGAGAGTGAGAGAGATAAACACAGAGAGTGGAGAATGTGAGAGATAAACACTGAGAGGAGCGATTGTGAGAGATTTAAAAATAAGGGAGAGAGTGTGGGAGATAATGTGTGAGATAAACACAGAGAGGAGAGAAATTAAACACAGAGAGAGGCAGATAAACACAGAGAAGTGAGTGCGTGAGAGATAAACACAGATGGAAAGAGTGACAGAGATAAACGGAGAGAGAGTGAGAGACAAACACTAACAGGGGAGATTATTAGATTTAAACACAGAGAGAAGAGAGTGTGCAAGATAAACACATAGAGGAAAGAGTGTGAGAGATAAACACAGAGGGGAGAGAAAGTGAGAGATTAAAAAAGAGAGGATAGAGTGTGGGAGATAAACACAGTGAGGAGATTCTGAGAGAGGAACACAGAGAGGAGACAGTGAGAGATAAACACAGAGAGGAGAGAGTGAGAGAGATAAACACAGAGAGGAGAGAGTGAGAGAGATAAACACAGAGAGGAGAGAGTGTGAGAGATAAACACAGAAAGGAGACAGGGAGAGATAAACACAGAGAGGAGATTCTGAGAGAGGAACACAGAGAGGAGACAGTGAGAGATAAACACAGAGAGGAGAGAGTGAGAGAGATAAACACAGAGAGGAGAGAGTGAGAGAGATAAACACAGAGAGGAATGTGAGAGATAAACACAGAGAGCAGAGAGTGAGAGAGATAAACACAGAGAGGAGAGAGTGAGAGAGATAAACACAGAGAGGAGTGTGAGAGATAAACACAGAGAGCCGAGAGTGAGAGAGATGAACACAGAGAGGAGAGAGTGAGAGAGATAAACACAGAGAGGAGAGAGTGAGAGAGATAAACACAGAGAGGAGAGAGTGAGAGAGATAAACACAGAGAGCAGAGAGTGAGAGAGATAAACACTGAGAGGAGAGAACGTGAGAAATAAACTTAGGGAGTAGAGAGTGTGTGACATAAACACAGATAGGAGAGAGTTGGAGCTATAAACACATAGAGGAGAGAGTGTGATAGATAAACACAGAGAGGAGAGAGTGAGAGAGATAAACACAGAGAGGAGAGAGTGTGATAGATAAATACAGAGAGGAGAGAGTGAGAGAGATAAACACAGAGAGGAGAGAGTGTGATAGATAAACACAGAGAGGAGAGAGTGTGATAGATAAACACAGAGAGGAGAGAGAGAGATAAACACAGAGGGGAGAGTTTGGGAGAGATAAATGCAGAGAGGAGAGAGTGTGAGATAGAACACAGAGAGGAGCAAGGCTAAGAGTGAAACACTGAGAGGAGAGAGTGTGAGAGATTAAAAAATAGAGGAGAGAGAGTGGGGGGGAATGTGTGAGATAAACACAGAGAGGAGAAGCTGTGAGAAATAAACAGAGAGGAGAGAGGGAGGTTAAACACAGAGAGAGAGATATAAACACAGAGAAGAGAAACTGTGAAAGATAAACACAGAGAAGAGAGAGTGAGTGAGATAAACACAGAGAGGAGATAGTGTGAGAGATAAACACAGAGAGGAGATAGTGTGAGAGATGATAAAAGAGAGGAAAAAGTGTGAGAGATTAAGACAGTGAGGAGAGTGTGAGAGATAAACGCAGAGAGGGGTGAGCATGAGATAAACACAGAGAGGACAGAGTGTAAGAGATAAACAAGTTAGGAGAGAGTATGAGAGATAAATACATAGAGGAGAGAGTGTGAGATACACACACAGAGAGGAGAGTGTGAGAGATAAACACAGAGAGGAGAGAGTGTGAGAGATAAACACAGAGAGGAGAGAGTGTGAGAGATAAACACAGAGAGGAGAGAGTGTGAGCGATAAACACAGAGAGGAGAGAGTGTGAGAGATAAACACAGAGAGGAGAGAGTGAGAGAGATAAACACAGAGAGGAGAGAGTGTGCGAGATAAACACAGAGAGGACAGTGTGAGAGATAAACACAGAGAGGAGAGAGTGTGAGAGATAAACACAGAGAGGAGAGAGTGTGAGAGATAAACACAGAGAGGAGAGAGTATGAGAGATAAACACAGAGAGGAGAGAGAGAGATAAACACAGAGAGGAGAGAGTGTGACAGATAAACACAGAGAGGAGAGAGTGTGAGAGATAAACACAGAGAGGAGAGAGTGTGAGAGATAAACACAGAGAGGAGAGAGTGTGAGAGATAAACACAGAGAGGAGAGAGTGTGAAAGATAAACACAGAGAGGAGAGAGTGAGAGAGATAAACACAGAGAGGAGAGAGTGTGAGAGATAAACACAGAGAGGAGAGAGTGTGAGAGATAAACACAGAGAGGAGAGAGTGTGAGACATAAACACAGAGAGGAGAGAGTGAGAGAGATAAACACAGAGAGGAGAGAGTGAGAGAGATAAACACAGAGAGGAGAGAGTGTGAGAGAGAAACACAGAGAGGAGAGAGTGAGAGAGATAAACACAGAGGAGAGAGTGTGAGAGATAAACACAGAGAGGAGAGAGTGTGAGACATAAACACAGAGAGGAGAGAGTGTGAGAGATAAACACAGAGAGGAGAGAGTGAGAGAGATAAACACAGAGAGGAGAGAGTGTGAGAGATAAACACAGAGAGGAAAGAGTGTGAGAGATTAAAAAATAGAGGGGAGATTGTGGGAGGGAATGTGTGAGATAAACACAGAGAGGAGAGAGTGTGAGAGATAAAGACAGTGAGGAGATTGTGAGAGATAAACACAGAAAGGAGAGTTTGTGAGAGACAGACATATGAGGAGAGAGTGAGAGATAGACACACAGAGAAGAGAGAGTGTGAGAGACAAACAGAGGAGAGAATGTGAGAGATTAAAAAAGAGAGGCGGGAGTTTGGGAAATAAACAGAGAGAGACAAGAATGTGAGAGATAAATACAGAGAGGAGAGGGTCTGGGAGATAAACTAAGAGTGGAGAGAGTGTGAGAGGTAAAAACTGTTAGGAGAGAGTGTGAGAGATAAACACTGAGAGGAGAGAGTGAGAGAGATAAACACAGAGAGGAGAGAGTGTGAGAGATAAACACTGAGAGGAGAGAGTGTGAGTGATAAACACAGAGAGGAGAGAGTGTGAGAGATAAACACTGAGAGGAGAGAGTGGGAGAGATAAACACTGAGAGGGGAGAGTGTGAGAGATAAACACAGAGAGGAGGGATTGTGAGAGATTAAAAAATAAGGGAGAGAGTGTGGGAGAGAGTGTGCGAGATAAACACAGAGAGGAGAGTGTGAGAGATAAACACAGAGAGGAGAGAGTGTGAGAGATAAACACAGAGAGCAGAGAGTGTGAGGGATAAACACAGAGAGGAGAGAGTGTGAGGGATAAACACAGAGAGGAGAGACAGAGATAAACACAGAGAGGAGAGAGTGTGAGAGATAAACACAGAGAGGAGAGAGTGTGAGACATAAACACAGAGAGGAGAGAGTGAGAGAGATAAACACAGAGAGGAGAGAGTGAGAGAGATAAACACAGAGAGGAGAGAGTGTGAGAGAGAAACACAGAGAGGAGAGAGTGAGAGAGATAAACACAGAGGAGAGAGTGTGAGAGATAAACACAGAGAGGAGAGAGTGTGAGACATAAACACAGAGAGGAGAGAGTGTGAGAGATAAACACAGAGAGGAGAGAGTGAGAGAGATAAACACAGAGAGGAGAGAGTGTGAGAGATAAACACAGAGAGGAGAGAGTGTGAGAGATTAAAAAATAGAGGAGAGATTGTGGGAGGGAATGTGTGAGATAAACACAGAGAGGAGAGAGTGTGAGAGATAAAGACAGTGAGGAGATTGTGAGAGATAAACACAGAAAGGAGAGTTTGTGAGAGACAGACATATGAGGAGAGAGTGAGAGATAGACACACAGAGAAGAGAGAGTGTGAGAGACAAACAGAGGAGAGAATGTGAGAGATTAAAAAAGAAAGGCGGGAGTTTGGGAAATAAACAGAGAGAGGCAAGAATGTGAGAGATAAATACAGAGAGGAGAGGGTCTGGGAGATAAACTAAGAGTGGAGAGAGTGTGAGAGGTAAAAACTGTTAGGAGAGAGTGTGAGAGATAAACACAGAGAGGAGAGAGTGTGAGAGATAAACACAGAGAGGAGAGAGTGAGAGAGATAAACACTGAGAGGAGAGAGTGTGAGAGATAAACACAGAGAGGAGAGAGTGAGAGAGATAAACACTGAGAGGAGAGAGTGTGAGAGATAAACACAGAGAGGAGAGAGTGAGAGAGATAAACACAGAGAGGAGAGAGTGTGAGAGATAAACACTGAGAGGAGAGAGTGTGAGAGATAAACACAGAGAGGAGAGAGTGTGAGAGATAAACACTGAGAGGAGAGAGTGGGAGAGATAAACACTGAGAGGGGAGAGTGTGAGAGATAAACACAGAGAGGAGGGATTGTGAGAGATTAAAAAAATAAGGGAGAGAGTGTGGGAGAGAATGTGTGAGATAAACACAGAGAGGGGAGAAATTAAACACAGAGAGGGGCAGATAAACACAGAGAAGTGAGTGCGTGAGAGATAAACACAGATGGAAAGAGTGACAGAGATAAACACAGAGAGGAGACAGTGTGAGAGATAAACACTAACAGGGGAGCTTATTAGATATAAACACAGAGAGAAGAGAGTGTGAGAGATAAACACATAGAGGAAATAGTGACAGAGATAAACACAGGGAGCAGAGAGTGACAGAGATAAACCCAGAGAGTGGCAGAGATAAACACAGAGAGGAGAGAGTGTGAGAGGTAAACACAGAGAGGAGAGAGTGTGATAGATAAGAACAGAGAGGAGAGAAAGTGTGATAGGAGATTAACACAGAGAGGAGAGAGAGAGTGAGAGATAAACACATGGAGGAGAGAGTGTAAGATGAACACAGATATGAGAGAGTGTGAGAGATAAACACAGAGAAGAGAGAGAGTGATAAACGCAGAAAGGAGATAGTGTGAGATATAAACACAGAGAGTGAAAGAGAAACACAAAGAGTAGAGTGTGTTATAGATAAACACAGGGAGGAGAGAGTGTACGAGATAAACACAGAGAGGAAAGATTGAGATTAAACACAGAGAGAGGGAGATAAACACAAAGAGGAGAGAGAGCGTGAGAGATAAACACAAAGCAGAGAGAGAGATATACACGAGAGAGACTCTGAGGGAGGAATGTGTGACAGAAGAGAGAGAGATAAACATTGGTAGTGGAGAGGGGGAGAGGGAGAGACAAACACTAGGAGAGGAGAAAGAGTAGGAGATTAACACTGGGAGTGGAAATAGAGAGAGAGAAAAAAAATTATAAACACCAGGAGAGGAGAAAGGGATTACCCGTGGGAGATAAGCGAGTGAAAGATATAAAATCTGCGAGAGGATAGAGTGAGGGGGACAGTGAAAGGGATAGAGGGAGATGTAAGATATTGTAATAGCTTAGCCTTTTGTTATACTGCCCTCTCTGCTGCCCTCTCTGTTGGGGAGGCGTAAATAAAGTTGTTCAATAATGATTGCCTGCAGTTGTACATGTTAGTTTTACTCAGAGCAATATATAACTGAAAGATGATGACGAGGCTAGGGTGGAATTCTTTTTTACATTTCATTTGAGAAATGAAGGACTGAAGAACATTGTGACACTCCTGGAAACTTCTGAAGTTGGTTTTGAGGGAGTTTATGCGATCTGAAAGATTGCTGCATGTATGCACATCATATTCAGTTACATAGAGAGTCAGCACGCATGTAATTGGAAAAAAATGGCACTGAGGACTTATTTGGGGACAATAAGACCATAAGACATAGGAGCAGAAATTAGGCCATTTGGCCCATCAAGTCTGCTCCGCCATTCAATCATGGCTGATAAGTTTCTCAACCCCAATCTCCCGCCTTCTCCCCGTAACCTTTGATCCCCTTACCAATCAAGAACCTATCTATCTCGGTCTTAAATACACTCAATGATCTGGCCTCCACAGCCTTCTGTGGCAATGAATTCCATGGATTCACCACTCTCTGGCTAAAGAAGTTTCTCCTCATCTCTGTTCTAAAAGGGCTTCCCTTTACTCTGAGGCTGTGCCCTCAGGTCCTAGTCTCTCCTACTAATGGAAACATCTTCCCCACATCCACTCTATCCAGGCCTTTCAGTATTCTGTAAGTTTCAATCAGATCACCCCTCATCCTTCTAAACTCCATTGAGTATAGACCCAGAGTCCTCAAACGTTCCTCATATGTTAAGCCTTTCACTCCTGGGATCGTTCTCGTGAACCTCCTCTGGACCCTCTCCAGGGCCAGAACATCTTTCCTGAGATACAGGGCCCAAAATTGCTCACAATATTCTAAATGTGGTCTGACCAGAGCCTTATAAAGCCTCAGCAGCACATCCCTGCTTTTATATTCTAGTCCTCTCGAAATAAATGCCAACATTGCATTTGCCTTCCTAACTACCGACTCAACCTGCAAGTTAACCTTAAGAGAATCCTGGACTAGGACTCCCAAGTCCCTTTGCACTCCAGATTTCTGAATTCTCTCCCCATTTAGAAAATAGTCTATGCCTCTATTCTTCCTACCAAAGTGCATGACCTCACACTTCCCCACGTTGTATTCCATCTGCCACTTCTTTGCCCATTCTCCTAACCTGTCCAAATCCTTCTGCAGCCTTGCCGCCTCCTCAATACTACCTGTCCCTCCACCTATCTTTGTATTATGAACAAAGAGAACTGGTGTAATTATGAACAAAGGCTGCATGTTTGTCTGCAGTGACTAGACGCTGAGGATAAATTAAATGTTTTCCAGCAGCATGGTGGGGCCAGATGCTTTTGAGGTGGCGTCCAACCAATGTTGACTGTGGAACTCCAGTACTATGGACTATTCTGAAATTAATGAGGTTCTGGACTCCTACTATGGCCTGATATTGAGATTGCACTGAGAGTTTTATTCCATGAAAGGACCAGTTGCCAAGTGAGGCTGTTGCATATTACATTCTCGAATTAAAGAAACCCTCTCATCACTGTAAGTATGGCATGAACTCAGAAACTGACCAGAGGGACACGGTTATAGGAGGCCTAAAAAAAACAATAAAATCCAGGCTATGCTTTTGAGCTGATGTGGAAGGAGAGTTGCAATGATGCCACAGCCATGGAAATGACAGAAAGAGGTACTTGCAAATTGCAAGGGAATTCTTTCCCTGAGCTGGCTGGGGAGGTCCACCAGATTTCAGCAAGATCCAAGGCACAGCAGCCAGGTTCACAGTCTCAGAATCAGAAATTTAGATGTACCTTGCCATGGTAGCTACCAACCATTTAAAGGCCTCCCATTTCCAGTCCAAGTGCTATGCCTGTGGGAAAATTGGTCCATGCAGGAGTAGGGGAGCAGTAAAGCTCCAGGTCACAACCATGGATCCGGCCAAGGTTGTCATAGACCTAATGCTGGTTCAGAAGTCTGGAAGTCCTAGAATGTGTGTGTGATGGATATGGGAACAGCAGTTGATGTTATCGAGCAGGAAGACCAAGAGTTGTACTCAGCCAGAGAGCAAGAAAAGCAGGATATGGAAGGAGAGAGTAAGAGTGTGGACAATATAACTCCAGCGCCCATGGTAGAAATGAAAGTCGGAGATTCACATCTTACTTTCATCATTGGTAAAGCTGAAGCCTGTTATCTGGGATGGAGAATATAAGAAGTCCTAAAGTCACATTCCTTTATGCAAAACTGGTGTGAAACGGACCAGTTATTGCAGTTCGGTGAAATTATTGTTAGGATGGATTGTGCTGATGTATCCTATTAGTTGCCATTGGCAGGAGGAGGGACCACAGATCTCCCTGATGGGAAGGAATTGGCTTAAGAAAAACGGTTAAGGATGGTCGAGTTGTTGACAGTAGGGACCAGTGACATATTTCTGGCACTGAGGAAGTGTGAAGAGAGCACAAAGTGATCTTTGAACAAGGAGGACCAGGTGGTAAAATTAGGCCTCACAAGGCCAAAGTCAACATCAAGGACAATGTCCAACCAACAATTTGCAAGGCTAGGCCAGTGCTTTATGTACAGTTAGAAACAATAGCTAAAGAGCTGAATAGATTAGAAAGAACAGGGGCAGCTAAGAAGGTGAAGAGCAGTGAATGGGCCGAAAATGTGGTCATTCAAAAAGCAGTTTGGATTTGTGGAGATTACAAACAAATGGTAAATAAAGTGATTGAGAATGTTCCTTATGCACAAGTTAACAGTGAAAGTTTGTTTTCTAATACAGTCTGTGGAAAGGTGTTCAGTAAAGATAGATTTGTCAAATGCATATTTTCAATTAGAATTAGCTAACAAGTGCAAGGAACAGTTTCCCATTCATACACACAAAGGGTGGTATCAGTATGAAAGGTAACCATCCGGGGTATCTACTGCTGTGCCAGTGCTCCAGAGCACAATGGATCAGGTACTGACTGGGATGAAAGGAGTGTGCTGTTTCTAGGATGACATTCTAATTAGCGGCGAGACAGAATAAGGTTAAACAAAGTCCTAGATCGACTTCAAGGGTACGGCATCAAAGCCAAAAAGCACAAGTGTTGCTTCATGGTGTCAGGTGTAACATACCTACGTCACTAAATAGATGGTGAAGGTTATCCACTCAACGTAGGAGAAGCAATGAGAGCGGAGCTAAGAACTTAGAACATTCATAGAGAATGTTGTGTATTAGTCTAAGTTCATCCCTGACTTAGCTGCTACATTCACTACACTGTATCAACTGCTGAACGATGGAATAGATTGGGAGCGGTCCCTGGAATATCAGAAAGCATTTGAAGAAGTGAAGAAAGTGCTGACTAGTGATGCTGTTTTGACCCACTATAATCCCTAGAAACAATTGGTTTTATGGGTTAGTTGTGTTGTTATTTCACATGATGGAGGAGCCAATAGTATATGCTTCATGTACTTTAACCAAGTCAGAGCAAAATGACTCACAAGTTGAGAAAGAGACATTGTTGATCATATATGGTATTACTAATTCCAAAAAATACTTGTATGGCAGGAAGGTCACTTCCTTAATGCACCACCAAGCCTCATATTTGCTTCAAAGGAGGGAGTCCCATCCCTAGTAGCAGCGCAGCTACAGAGACGATGACCCATCAGTATGATATTAAATATTGTAAGTCAGCAGATCATGCAAATATGGATGGCCTGTCGAGATTTCCCATGAAGAGCCAATTCATTTCTTGCCACTGAGTTAGCTGTGAATTACTTTGCACACACAAATGACAGGATCTGCCAGAGGAATTAATGAAGAAACTCACAAGGTGCTCAGTAAAGTGCTCAATTATGTCATGAATGTTTGGCCTAAAAAGTGTGATGATGGGAAATTGCAGGAGAATTTCACACATCGAAATGAGCTGAGCGTAGATCAAGGCTGCCTCCTATGGAGATTAAGAGTCATTATTCTGCCAAGGTTTAGAGGCAGATTGTGAAAGGAACTTCATCGAGAGCACACAGTGCGAAAGAAGGAGCAAGGAGCTAGTTTTGGTATTCAAAGGTGCATAGGGATATTGTTTAAAAGTTCTGATAAGTGAGAAATGATCCAAACAAGGATCTTTTCATTCCATGGTCAAATGCAGGAAATACATGGGAACGAGTAACTGTTGATTTCTTAGAGGTGGAAGGGAATGAGTACCTTGTTTTGGTCGACAGCATCAGCAAGCGGATAAATGTTGAGTTTATGCCCAATAACACAGTGCCAAAAGAATTGAGGTTTCAAGAATTTGGCTTGCAATTTATGGGTTGCTAGGGGTGTTGGTGTCAGATAGTGACCCACAGTTTACGTTAGATGAGTTTGAAATATTTCTGACTAAGAATGGAGTCAAACACTCTATAATACCATTTCACACACAACATGGAATTGTGCAGCAGAGAGAAGTGTACCGATTGTGAAGAGAGCTTGGCAGGAGTATTTGCTGGGTGATAAGCTGGGCAGTAAGAGTTAGTGTTTAAACATGCTCCTAGGACACACTTTAGTTTGCTTAAGCCTGACATCAATAGTAAAATAAGAGAAACAAAAGACCAAGTCATGATACACAAGAGAGGGTTCAGTGCTGGCTGGAAGGTAATGGTGAAAAAGCATCAAGGTGATGAGGGACAGTGTGTGATTGAAATTGTTGTAAAGAGACAAGGTGCATTCACATATCTCATGAAGATTGGAGAAGGTATGTAGGCATCACTGACAAGGCCAGCATTTGTTGCCCATCCCTAGTTGCCCTTGAGAAGGTGGTGGTGAGCTGCCTTCTTGAACCGCTGCAGTCCATGTGGTGTAGGTACACCCACAGTGCAGTTAGGGAGGGAGTTCCAGGATTTTGACCCAGTGACAGTGAAGGAACGGCGATATATTTCAAAGTCAGGATGGCATGTGGCTTGGAGGGGAACTTCTAGGTAGTGGTGCATCTGCTGCCCTTGTCCTTCTAGATGGTAGAGGTCATGGGTTTGGAAGGTGCTGTCTCAGGAGCCTTGGTGAATTCCTGCAGTGCATCTTGTAGGCAGTACACACTGCTGCCATTGTGTGTTAATGGTGGAGGGAGTAAATGTTTATGGGGGTGTCATTCAAGCATGCTGCTTTGTCCTGGATGGTGTCGAGCAATTTTCCACATTGTCAGGGAGATGCCAGTGTTGTAGCTATACTGGAAAAGCTCGTGTAGTGGCCTAGCTTGTTCTGGAGGATAAGTCTTCAGCCGGAATGTTGTCAGGGCCCGTAGCCTTTACAATATCCAGTGCCTTCAGCCATTTTTTGATATCATGTCGAGTGAATTGAATTGGCTAAAGACTGGCATCTATGATGCTGGGGACCTGGGAAGGCATAGTTCATCCACTGCATTGGGATGTTTGTGGAGCCTCCTCTTCCTTGTTTAATTGTCCACCACCATTAACAACTGGATGTGGCAGGACTGCAGAGCTAAGATCTGATCTATTGGTTGTGGGATCATTACCTCTGTCTATCACTTGCAACTTATGCTATTTTACATGCAAGTAGCCCTGTATTATAGCTTCACCAAGTTGACACCTCATTTTTAGGTATGCCTGGTGCTGCTCTTGGCATGACCTCCTGCATTCTTCATTGAACCAGGGTTGATCCCCTGGCTTGATGGTAATGGTAGAGTGGGGGATATGCCGGGCCATGAGGTTACAGATTGTGTATGAGTACAATTCTGCTGCTGATGGCCCACAGCGCCTCATGGGTGCTCAGTTTTGAGTTGCTAGATCTGTTCTGAATCTATCCCATTCAGCACGGTGGTAGTGCCACACAACACGATGGACGATATCCTTTGTGAAGATGGGACTTTGTCTCTAAAACGACTGTGCAGTGGTCACTCCTACTGATACTGTCATGGACAGATGCATCTGTGGCAGGCAGGTAGGTGAGGATGAGGTCAAGTATGTTTTTCCCTCCTGTTGGTTCCCTCACCACCTGCCGCAGACCCAGTCTAGCAGCTTTGTTCTTTAGGACTTAGCCAGATCGGTCAGTAGTGGTGCTACCGAGCCAGTCTTGGTGATGGACATTGATACCCTCAGTGCTTCCGCCAATTGGTGTTCAACATGGAGGAGCACTGATTCATCAGCTGGGGGAGGAGAGTGGGTGGTGGGGGATAAGTGCTAATCAGCAGAAAGTTGCATCCAGAGTTAAATATTGAGAGAGAGGAGAGGAAGAGTGAGGGGAAAGAGAGGGAGGGCTGAAATATCCCCAAATAATCCTCCAAAAATATGATTCCTTATCAAAAGGAAGTTGGATATATCCTAAAATATGAGAAAAATTGAAAAAATATGAAAAATTATGGGGAAGCAGCAGAGAAGTGGGCCTAACTGTGTTGCTCTTTCAAAGAGCTGGCACAGATACAGGGGGTCAAATGCCCTCCATCACTGCTGTAGGCAGTTATGATACTGAAAAAGCCAATACAATTCAGGATTTTTCCCATGAAATGTTCCAGTTCTTTGTCAGATTCAGCATGACAGAGAGATTAATATATCACTTGGAGAGTAAATTACATTTATGCAATGGACTCGTGGAGAGCCATATGACTGATGCCGGATTAGTACGAGAATAAGACTCCCAGGACAGGTACAGCACGGGGTTAGATACAGAGTAAAGCTCCCTCTACACTGTCACATCAAACACTGGCAGGACAGGTACAGCACGGGGTAAGATACAGAGTAAAGCTCCCTCTACACTGTCCCCATCAAACACTCCCAGGACAGGTACAGCACGTGGTTAGATACAGAGTAAAGCTCCTCTACACTGTCCCCATCAAACACTCCCAGGACAGTTAAAGCACAGTGTTAGATACAGAGTAAAGCTCCCTCTACACTGTCCCCATCAAACACTCCCAGGGCAGGTATAGCATGGGGTTAGATACAGAGTAAAGCTCCCTCTACACTGTCCCCATCAAACACTCCCAGGGCAGGTGCAACACAGGGTTAGATACAGAGTAAAACTCCCTCTACACTGTCCCCATCAAACACTCACAGGACAGGTACAGCACGGGGTTAGATACAGAGTAAAGCTCCCTCTACACTGTATCCATCAAACACTCCCAGGTCAGGTTCAGCAAAAGGTTAGATACAAAGTAAAGCTAACTTTAGGCTCTCCCCATTAAACATGCCCAGGGCAGGTACAACACAGTGTTAGATATAGAATAAAGCTCCCTCTACACTGTCTCCAACAAACACTCCCAGGGCACAAGCAACACAGGTTTAGATGCAGAGTAAAGCTTCCTCTACACTGACTCCATCAAACACTCCCAGGACAGATACAGCACGGAATTAGGTACAGAGTAAAGCTCCCTATACATTGTCCCCATCAAACAGTTCCAGGACAGCTACAGCAAAGGTTAGATACAGGTTAAAGCTCCCTCTACAATGTCCCATCAAACACTGCCAGGGCAGTTACGGCACAGGGTTAGATGCAGAGTAAAGCTCCCTCTACACTGTCCCCATCCAACAGCCCAATGACAGGTAGAGCACAGGGTTAGATACAGAGTAAAGCTCCCTCTCCTGTGTCCCATCAAACACTCCCAGGACAGGTACAGCAGGGGGTTAGATACAGAGTAAAGCTCCCTCTATAATGTGCCATCAAACAGTCCCAGGACAGGTACAACATGGGTTGTGATATAGTGAAAAGCCCCTCCTACACTGTCTCTATCAAACACTCCCAGGTATAGTACGGGGTTATCTATAGTGTAAAGCTCGCTCTACACTGTCCCCATCAAACACTCCCAGGACAGGTAGAGCACAGGGTTAGATACAGACTAAAGCTCCCTCTACACTGTCCCCATCAAACAGTCCCAGGACAGGTAGAGCACAGGGTTAGATACAGAGTAAAGCTCTCCCCATACTGTCCCAGATCAACAGCTCCCAGGACTGGTACGACACGGGGTTAGACACAGAGTAAAGCTCCCTCTACTATGTCCCCATCAAGCACTCGCAGATCAGGTACAGCACGGAGTTATATACAGAGGAAACCTCTCTCTAAACACTCCCCCATCAAACTCTCCCAGGACCGGTACAGAACGGGGTGAGATACAGAGTAAAGCTCCCTCTACACTGTCCCCATCAAACACTCCATGGACTGGTACAGCCCGGTGTTAGATACAGTGTAAAGCTCCTACTACTATGTCCCCATAAAACACTCTCAAGATAGGTACAGCACATGTTAAATTACAGAGTAAAGCTCCCTCTACACTGTGCCCATCAAAGGCTCCCAGGACAGGTACAGCATGGGGTTAGATACAGAGTAAAGCTCCCCCTACACTGTCCCCATGAAAAACTCCCAGGACAGGTACAGCACGGGGTTAGATACAGGCCAAAGCTCGGTCTACACTGTCCCCATCAAACACTCCCAGGACAGGTACAACACGGGGTTAGATACAGAGTAAATCCCCACTACACTGTCCCCATCAAAACCCCTAGGAAAGGTACAGCACGGGGTTACATACAGTGCAAAGCTCGGTTTACACTGTCCCCATCAAACTTTCGCAGGGCAGGTAGATCACGAGTTCAGATATAGGGAAAAGCTCCCTCTACACTGTGCCCATCAAATACTCCCAGGACAGGTACAGCACAGGGTTAGATGCAGAGTAAAGCTTCCACTGTTATGTCCCCATAAAACACTCCCAAGACATGTACAGCACAGGGTTAGATACGGAGTAAAGCTACCGCTACACTGTCCCCATCAAACACTTCCAGGAGAGGTACAGCATGGGGTTAGAGACAGAGTAAAGCTCCCTTTACACTGTCCCCATCAAACACTCCCAGCACAGGTACAGCACGGGGTAATGTACAGTGCAAAGCTCCGTCTACACTGTCCCCATTAAACTCTCCCGGGGAAGGTACGACATGAGTTTAGATATAGGGAAACCTCCCTCTACACTGTGCCCATCAAACACTCCCAGGACAGAGACAGCGCAGGGTTAGATACAGAATAAAGCTCCCTGTACACTGTCCCCATTAAACACTCCCAGGACAGGTACCTCACGGTTTGTGGTACAGTGTAAATCTCATTCCAAACTGTCTCCATCGAACACTCGCAGGACAGATACAGCTCGGAATTAGGTACAGGGTAAAGCTCCCTATACATTGTCACCATCAAACAGTTCCAGGACAGGTACAGCACGGGGTTAGATACAGGTTAAAGCTCCCTCTACAATGTCCCATCAAACACACCCAGGGCAGTTACAGCACAGGGTTAGATACAAAGAAAAGCTCCTTCTACACTGTCTCCATCCAACAGCCCAATGATAGGTAGAGCACAGGGTTAGATACAGAGAAAAGCTTCCTCTACACTGTCCGCATCCAACAGCCCAATGACAGGTAGAGCACAAGGTTAGATACAGAGTAAAGCTCCCTCTCCTGTGTCCCATCAAACACTCCCAGGACAGTAACAGCACGGGGTTAGATACAGACTAAAGCTCCCTCTACACTGTCCCCATCAAACACTCCCAAGACAGGTAAAGCAAAGGGTTAAATACAGAGTAAAGCTCCTTCTATACTGTCCCCATCAAACACTCCCAGGACAGGTACAGCACAGGGTTAGATACAGAGTAAAGCTCCCTCTACACTGTCCCCATCAAACAACATCAGGACAGGTACAGCACGGGGTTAGATACAAGAGTAAAGATCCCTGTACACTGTCCACATCAAACACTCCCAGCACAGGTACAGAACGCGGTTAGATAAGGTGTAAACCTCCCTCTACAATGTCCCATCAAACACTCACAGGACAGGTACAACACGGAGTAAGATACAGATTAAAGCTCCCTTTACACTGCCCATTTCAAACACTCCCAGGACCGGTACAGCACGGAATTATATACAGAGTTAACCTGCCTCTACACTGTCCCCATCAAGCACTTCCAGGACAGGTGCAGCATGAGGTAAGATACAGTGTAAAGCTCTATCTACAATGTCCCATCAAACACTCACAGGACAGGTACAGCACAGGATTAGATACAGAGTAAATTTCCCTCTACACTGTTCCCATTAAATACTCCCAGGATAGGTACAACACGGGGATAGATACAGAGTAAAGCTCCCTCTACACTGTCCCCATCAAATACTCCCAGGGCAGTTAAAGCACAGTGTTAGATACAGAGTAAAGCTCCCTCTGCACTGTCCCCATCAAACAGTCCCAGGACAGGTACAGCACAGCATTAGATACAGAGTAAAGCTCCCTCTACATTGTCCTCATCGAACACTCCCAGGGCAGTTGCAGCACAGGTTTAGATACAGAATAAAGCTCCCTCTACATGTCCACATCAAACACTCCCAGACAGGTGCAGCACGGTGTTAGACACAGAGTAAAGCAACCTCTACTATTTCCCCATCAAGCACTCGCAGGACAGGTAGAGCATGGGGTTAGATACAGAGTAAACCTCCCACTAAACGCCCCCCATCAAACATTCCCAGGATCGGTACAGCACGGGGTAGGATACCGAATAAAGCTCCCTCTACAGTGTCCCCATCAAACACTCCTTGGACTGGTACAGCACAGGGTTAGATACAGAGTAAAGCTCCCACTATTATGTCCCCATAAAACACTCCCAAGACATGTACAGCACAGGGTTACATACGGAGTAAAGCTCCCCCTACACTGTCCCCATCAAACTCTCACAGGGCAGGTAGAGCACAAGTTTAGATATAGGGAAAAGCTCCCTCTACACTGTGCCCATCAAACACTCCCAGGGCAGGGACAGCATAGGGTTAGATATAGAATAAAGCTCCCTCTACACTCTCTCCAACAAACACTCCCAAGACAGATACAGCAGGAGGTTAGATACAGTGTAAAGCTCCCTCTACAATGACCCATCAAACACTCCCTGGTCAGGTACAGCACAGGGTTAGATACAGAGTAAAGCTCCCTCCACACTGTCCCCATCAAACACTTCCAGGAGAGGTACAGCACAGGGTTAGATACAGAGTAAAGCTCCCTTTACACTGTCCCCATCAAACTCTCCCAGGGAAGGTACGACATGAGTTTAGATATAGGGAAACCTCCCTCTACACTGTGCCCATCAAACACTCCCAGGGCAGAGACAACACAGGGTTAGGTACAGAGTAAAGCTCCCTCTACACTGTCCCCATCAAACACTCCCAGGGCAGGTACAGCACAGGGTTTTATTACAGAATAAAGCTCCCTCTACACTGTCTCCATCAAACACTCCCAAAACTGGTGCAGCACGGGGTTAGATACAATGTAAAGCTCCCTCTTCAGTGGCCCATCAAAGAATTCCAGGACAGGTTCAGCATGGGTGAGATACAGACTAAACCTCCCTCTACAATGTCCCCATCAAAGAATTCCAGGACAGGGACAGCACAGGGTTAGATACAGCGTAAAGCTCCCTGTACACTGTCCCCATCAAACACTCCCAGGACAGGTATCTCACGGTTTGTGGTACAGTGTAAATCTCATTCTAAACTGTCTCCATCAAACACTCGCAGGACAGATACAGCTCGGAATTAGGTACAGAGTAAAGCTCCATATACATTGTCACCATCAAACAGTTCCAGGAAAGGTACAGCACGGGGTTAGATACAGGTTAAAGCTCCCTCTACAATGTCCCATCAAACACAACCAGAGCTTTTACAGCACAGGGTTAGATACAGAGAAAAGCTCCGTCTACACTGTCCCCATCCAACAGCCCAATGACAGGTAGAGCACAGGGTTAGATACAGAGTAAAGCTCCCTCTCCTGTGTCCCATCAAACACTCCCAGGACAGGTACAGCACGGAATTAGATAGAAAGTAAAGCTCCCTCTACATTGTCCCCATCAAACACTTCCAGGGCAGTTTCAGCAAGGGGTTAGATACAGGGTAAAGCTCCCTCTACAATGTCCCCATCAAACACTCCCAGGACAGGTACAGCACGGAATTAGATAGAGAGTAAAGCTCACTCTACATTGCACCCATCAAACACTCACAGGACAGGTATAGCACGAGGTTAGATACAGAGTAAATCTCCCTCCACACTGTCCCCATCAAACTCTCGCAGGGCAGGTACAGCACGAGTTTAGATATAGGGAAAAGCACCCTCTGCACTGTGCCCATCAAACACTCCCAGGGCAGGTACAGCATGGGGTTAAATTCAAAGTAAATCTCCCACTATGCTCTCCCATTTAAACACTCCCAAGGCAGGGACAACACTGTGTTAGAAACAGAATAAAGCTCCCTCTACATTGTCTCCATCAAACACTCCCAAAACTGGTGCAGCACAGCGTTAGATACAGTGTAAAGCTCCCTCTCCAGTGTCCCATCAAACACTCCCACGACAGGTACAGCACGGAATTAGATAGAGACTAAAGCTCCCTCTACATTGTCCCCATCAAAGAATTCTAGAACAGGGACAGCGCAGGGTTAGATACCGAGTAAAGTTCCCTCTATATTGTACCCATCAAACACTGCCAGGACAGGTACAACACGGGTTGTGATACAGTGTAAATCTCCCTCTAAACTGTCTCCATCAAACACTCGCAGGACAGGTACATCACAGAATTAGTTACAGAGTAGAGCTCCGTCTTAATTATCCGCATCAAACACTCCCAGGACAGGTGCAGTACAGGGTAAGATACAGAATAAAGCTCCCTCTACATTGTCCGCATCAAACACTCCCAGGGCAGTTGCAGCAGAGGTTAGATACAGAGTAGAGCTCCCTCTCCATGTCCACATCCAACACTCCCAGGACAGGTACAGCACATGGTTACTTATAAAGCAAAGCTATCTCCATACTGTCCCCTTCAAACACTCCCTGGACAGGTGCGGCACGGTGTTAGACACAGAGTAAAGCACCCTCTACTATTTCCCCATCAAGCACTCGCAGGACAGGTAGAGCATGAGGTTAGATACAGAGTTATCCTCCCTCTTCAGTGTCCCCATCAAACACTCCTTAGACTGGTACAGCATGGGGTTAGATACAGAGTAAAGCTCCCTCTACTATGACCCCATCAAGCACTCGCAGGACAGGTAGAGCATGAGGTTAGATACAGAGTTATCCTCCCTCTTCAGTGTCCCCATCAAACACTCCTTAGACTGGTACAGCATGGGGTTAGATACAGAGTAAAGCTCCCTCTACTATGACCCCATAAAACACTCCCAGGACATGTACAGAACGGTGTTAGATACAGAGTAAAGCTCCCCCTACACTGTCCCCGTCAAACTCTCACAGAGCAGGTAGATCACAATTTTAGATATAGGGAAATGTTCCCTCTACAATGTGCCCATCAAACACTCCCAGGGCAGGTACAGCATGGGGTTAGATACAAAGTAAAGGTCCCTCTATGCTCTCCTCATTAAACACCCCCAGGGCAGGGACAACACAGGGTTAGATATAAAATTAAGCTCCCTCTACACACTCTCCATCAAACATTCCCAGGACAGATACAGCAGGAGGTTATATACAGTGTAAAGCTCCCTCTACAATGTCCCATCAAACAATCCCAGAGCAGGTACAGCACGGGGTTAGGTACAGTGTAACGATCCCTCTACACTGTCCCCATCAAACACTCCCTGGACAGGTACAGCACAGGGTTAGAAACAGAGTAAAGGTCCCTCCACACTATCCCCATCAAACACTCCCAGGGCACGTACAGCACACGGTAATGTACAGTGCAAAGCTCCATCTACACTATCCCCATCAAACTCTCACAGAACAGGTATGGCATGAGTTTAGATATAGCAAAAATCTCCCTCTACACTGTGCCCATCAAACAATCCCAGGGTATGTCCCGCAAGGGGTTAGATACAAAGTGAAGGTCCCTCTATGCTCTCCCCATTAAACACTCCCAGGGCAGAGACAACACAGGGTTAGATATAGAATAAAGCTCCCACTACACTATCTCCATCAAACCCTCCCAAAACTGGTGCAGCATGGGGTTTGTTACAGTGTAAATCTCCCTCTGCAGTGGCCCATCAAACACTCCCACGACAGGTACAGCACGGAATTAGATAGAGACTAAATCTCCCTCTACATTGTCCCCATCAAACACTTCCAGGACAGGTTCAGCATGGGTTAGGTAGAGGCCAAACCTCCCTCTACAATGTCCCCATCAAAGAATTCCAGGACTGGGACAGCACAGGGTTAGATACAGAGCAAAGTTCCCTCTACATTGTACCCATCAAATACTCCCAGGACAGGTACAACACGGGTTGTGCTACAGTGTAAATCTCCCTCTAAACTGTCTCCATCAAACACTCGCAGGACAGGTACATCATAGAATTAGTTACAGAGTAGAGCTCCCTCTTCTTTATCCTCATCAAACATTCCCAGGACAGGTGCAGCACAGGGTTAGATACAGAGTAAATCTCCCTCTACCTTGTCCGCACCAAACACTCCCAGGGCAGTTGCAGCACAGGGTTAGATACAGAGTAAAGCTCCCTATACTTGTCCACATCCAAAACTCGCAGGACAGGTACAGCAGATGGTTAGATACAAAGTAAAGCTCCCTCCATACTATCCCCATCAAACACTCCCAGGACAGGTGCAGCACGGTGTTAGACACAGAGTAAAGCACCTTCTACTATTTCCCCATCAAGCACTCGCAGGACAGGTAGAGCATGGGGTTAGATACAGAGTAAATCTCCCTCTAAACGCCCGCCTTCAAACACTCGCAGGACAGGTACAGCATGGGGTAAGATACAGAATAAAGCTCCCACTCCTATGTCCCCATGAAACACTCCCAAGAAATGTGCAGCACAGGGTTAGATACAGAGTAAAGCTCCCCCTACACTGTCTCCATCAAACTCTCACAGATCAGGTAGATCACAAGTTTAGATATAGGGAAAAGCTCCCTCTACACTGTGCCCATCAAACACTCCCAGGGCATGTCCCATATGGGGCTAGTTACAAAGTAAAGCTACCTCTATGCTCTCCCCATTAATCACTCCCAGGGCATAGGCAACACAGGGTTAGATATAGAATAATGCTCCCTCTACACTGTCTTAATCAAACACTCCCAAAACTGGTGCAGCACGGGGTTTGTTCCAGAGTAAGGCTCCCTCCCCAGTGGCCCGTCAAACACTCCCACGACAGGTACAGCATGGAATTAGATAGAGACTAAAGCACCCTCTACATTGTACCCATCAAACACTCCCAGGACAGGTTCAGCATGGGTTAGATACAGACTAAACCTCCCTCTACAATGTCCCCATCAAAGAATCCCAGGACAGGTACAGCACGGGGTTAGATACAGAGTAAAGCTCCCTCTACATTGTACCCATCAAACACTCCCAGGGCAGGTACAGCATGGGTTTAGATACAAAGTAAAAGTCCCTCTATGCTCTCCCCATTAAACAGTCCCAGGGCAGGGACAACATAGAGCTAGATATAGACTAAAGCTCCCTCTACGCTGTCCCCATCAAAAGCTCCCAGGACATGGACATCACAGGGTTCGATACAGGATAAAGCTCCTTCTACACTG
Source organism: Cetorhinus maximus (assembly GCF_964194155.1). Taxonomy (NCBI): domain Eukaryota; kingdom Metazoa; phylum Chordata; class Chondrichthyes; order Lamniformes; family Cetorhinidae; genus Cetorhinus; species Cetorhinus maximus. Next base: position 73,029,695 of record NC_135895.1, on the reverse strand, counting down.
TCCCCATCAAACTGTCGCAGGGCAGGTACAGCACGAGTTTAGTTATAGAACAAAGCTCCCTCTCCACAATGTCTTCATCAAACACTCCCAGGACAGGTGCAGCGTGAGGTTACATTCAGTTTAAAGCTACCTCAACTTTATCCCAACAAACAATCCCAGGGCAGGTACAGCAAAGAGTTAGATACAAAGTAAAGCTCCCTCTACACTGTTCCCATCAAACACTCCCAGGACAGTTATAGCACAAGGTTAGGTACAATGTAAAGCTCCCTCTACACTTTCCCCATCAAACATTCCCTGGACAGGTCCAGCACCGGGTTAGATGCAGAGTAAAGCTCCGTCTACACTGTCTCCATCAAAGAATTCCAGGACAGGTACAGCACAGGGTTAGATACTGAGTAAGGCTCCCTCTTCACTGTCCCCATCAAACAATCCCAGGACAGGTACATCACGGAATTAGATACAAAGTAAAGCTCCCTCCATACTGTCCCCATCAAGCACTACGAGGACAGGTACAGCACGGAATTAGATAACGACTAAAGCTCCCTCTACATTGTCCCCATCAAACACTTCCAGGAAAGTTTCAGCACGGGCTGGATACAGACTAAACCTCCCTCTGCAATGCCCCATCAAACACTCCCAGGACAGGTACAGCACAACGTCAGATACAGTGCAAAGCTCCGTCTACACTGTCCACATCAAACTGTCGCAGGGCATTTAGATCACAAGTTTAGATATCGGGAAAAGCTCCCTCTACACTGTGCCCATCAAACACTCCCAGGGCAGGTACAGCATGTCGTTTGCTACAAGGTAAATCTCCCTCCATACTGTCCCCATCAAACACTTACAGTAGAGGTACGGCACAGGGTAAGATACAGAATAAAGCTCCCTCCATACTGTCCCCATGAAACACTCCCAGGACAGGTGCGGCACGGTGTTAGACACAGAGTAAAGCACCCTCTACTATTTCCCCATCAAACACTCCCAGGACATGTACAGCACGGGGTTAGATACAGAGTAAACCTCCCTCCATACTGTCCCCATAAAACACTCCCAGGACAGGACAGGTGTTATAACTGTGTAAAGCACCCTCTACTATTTCCCCATCAAGCACTCGCAGGACAGGTAGATCACAAGTTTAGATATAGGGAAAATCTCCCTCTACACTGTGCCCATCAAACACTCCCAAGGCAGGTACAGCATGGGGTTAGATACAAAGTAAAGGTCCCTCTATGCTCTCCTCATTAAACACTCCCAGGGCAGGGACAACACAGGGTTAGATATAGAATATAGCTCCCTCCACACACTCTCCATCAAACACTCCCAGGACAGGTACAGCAGGAGGTTAGATACAGTGTAAAGCTCCCTCTACAATGTCCCATCAAACAATCCAAGTGCAGTACAGCACAGGGTTAGGTACAGTGTAATGCTCCCTCTACACTGCCCCATCAAACTCTTCCTGGACAGGTACAGCACAGGGTTAGATACAGAGTAAAGCTCCCTCTACACTGTCCCCATCAAACACTCCCAGGACAGGTAGAGCACGGAGTAATGTACAGTGCAAAGCTCCGTCTACACTATCCCCATCAAACTCTCGCAGGGCAGGTACGGCATGACTTTAGATATAGAGAAAAGCTCCCTCTACACTGTCCCCATCAAACACTCCAAGGGCATGTCCCGCATGGGGTTAGATACAGAGTAAAGCTACCTCTATGCTCTTCCCATTAAACGCGCCCAGGGCAGAGACAACACAGTGTTAGGTATAGAATAAAGCTCCCACTACACTGATGCCATCAAACACTCCCAAAACTGGTGCAGCACGGGGTTTGGTACAGTGTAAAGCTCCCTTTCTAGTGTCCCATCAAAAACTCCCACGACAGGTACAGCACGGAATTAGATAGAGAATAAAGCTCCCTCTACATTGTCCCCATCAAATACTTCCAGGACAGGTTCAGCACGGGTTAGATATAGACTAAAACTCCCTCTACAATGTCCCCATCAAAGAATTCCAGGACAGGGACAGCACAGGGTTAGATACTGAGTAAAGTTCCCTCTACATTGTACCCATCAAACACTCCCAGGACAGGTACAACACGGGTTGTGATACAGTGTAAATCTCCCTCTAAACTGTCTCCATGAAACACTCGCAGGACAGGTACATCATAGAATTAGTTACAGAGTAGAGCTCCCTCTTCATTATCCGCATCAAACACTCCCAGGACAGGTGCAGCTCATGGTTAGATACAAAGTAAAGCTCCCTCCATACTGTCCCCATCAAACATTCCCAGGACAGGTGCGGCACGGTGTTAGACAGAGTAAAGCACCCTCTACTATTTCCACATCAAGCACTCGCAGGACAGGTAGAGCATGGTGGTTAGATACAGAGTAAATCTCCATCTAAACGCCCCCCATCAAACACTCCTTGGACAGGTACAGCACGGGGTAAGATACAGAATAATGCTCCCTCTACAGTGTCCCCATAAAACACTCCTTGAACTGGTACAGCACAGGGTTAGATACAGAGTAAAGCTCCCGGTACTTTGTCCCCATAAAACACTCCCAAGACATGTACAGCGCAGGGTTAGATACAGATTAAAGCTCCCCCTACATTGTCCGCATCAAACTTTCACAGGGCAGGTAGATCACAAGTTTAGATATAGGGAAAAACTCCCTCTACACTGTGCCCATCAAACACTCCCAGGGCAGGTGCAGCATGGGGTTAGAAACAAAGTAAATGTCCCTCTACGCTCTCCTCATCAAACACTCCCAGGGCAGGGACAACACAGGGTTAGATATAGAATAAAGCTCCCTCTACACTGTCTCCATCAAACACTCCCAAGACAGGTAGAGCAGGAGGTTAGATACAGTGTAAAGCTCCCTCTACAATGTCCCATCAAACACTCCCAGGGCAGGTACAGCACGGGGTTAGGTACAGTGTAACGATCCCTCTACACTGTCCCCATCAAACACTCCTACGACAGGTACATCACGAAATTAGATAGAGACTAAAGCTCATTCTACATAGAAAGTGGGGGGGAGGGAAGGGTAAAACTCCAAGAAGCATGACTAACGGGAAACAAAGCAGCAGGTTAGCGTGTGGGGGGGTGGATTCAACTTTATGGAAAATTATGAAAAAACTGAAAAGAAAGGAGAGCCCAGGAGAGGCTATTAAAGTCCCCAGAACACAAAATAAGACAGAGTGTTTGGAAAGGGCTAGGAAACTAACTTCACGCACATCAGAGAAAGGGACGACAATGAGAAAGGGGACGGGAAATACAGGACTGAAGGTCTTGTATCTGAATGCACACAGTATACGAAATAAGGTAAATGAGCTTGTGGCGCAGATTGAAATTGGCAGATATGATGTGGTGGGCATCACGGAGACATGGCTGCAAGGGGATCAGGACTGGGAGCTAAATATCCAAGGATATACATCCTATCGAAAAGATAAGCAGGTTGGCAGAGGGGGTGGGGTTGCTTTGTTAGTAAGAAATGAAATTAAATCGATAGCAAGAAATGATGTAGGGTCAGATGATGTAGAATCTGAGTGGGTAGAGTTGAGGAACCGCAAAGGTGAAAAAACCATAATGGGAGTTATGTACAGGCCTCTGAACAGTAGTCAGGATGTGGGGCACAAGATACACCAGGAGATAGAAAAGGTATGTAAGAAGGCAAGGTTACAGTGATCATGGGGGATTTCAATTTACAGGTAGACTGGGAAAATCAGGTTGGTAGTGGATCCCAAGAAAAGGAATTTGTAGAATGTCTACGAGGTGGCTTTTTGGAGCAGTTTGTGGTGGAGCCCACTAGGGAACAGGCAATTCTAGATTTATTGATGTGTAATAAGGCAGATTTGATAAGGGAGCTTAAGGTGAAGGAACCCTTAGGAGGAAGTGACCATAATATGATAGAATTTACCCTGCAATTTGAGAGGAAAAAGCTGGAATCAGATGTAATGGTATTACAGTTGAATAAAGGCAACTACAGAGGCATGAGGGAGGAGCTGGCCAGAATTGACTGGGAGATGAGCCTAGCAGGAAAGACAGTGGAACAGCAATGGCAGGAGTTTCTGGGAGTAATTTGGGAGACACAGCAAAAATTCATCCCTAGGAAGAAGAAGCATGCTAAAGGGAGGTCGAGGCAACCATGGCTGACAAGGGAAGTCAGGGACAGCATAAAAGCTAAAGAGAAAGCATACAATGCGGAGAAGAGCAGTGGGAAACCAGGTGATTGGGAAGCCTACAAAGACCAACAGAGGACCACTAAAAAAGAAATAAGGAGGGAGAAGATTAAATATGAGGGTAAACTAGACAGTAATATAAAAGAAGATTGCAAGAGTTTTTTTTAGATATATAAAGGGTAAGAGAGAGGCAAAAGTGGACATTGGGCCACTGGAAAATGACGCTGTAGAAGTAGTAGTGGGGAACAAAGAAATGGCGGAGGAACTGAATAGGTAATTTGCGTCAGTCTTCACGGTGGAAGACACAAGTAACATCCCCAAAGTTCAAGAGATTTGGGGGGCAGAGGTGAGTATGGTGGCCATTACCAAGGAGAAGATGCTAGGAAAACTGAAAGGTCTGAAGGTGGATAAATCACCTGAGCCAGATGGATTACACCCCAGAGTTCTGAAGGAGATAGCTGAAGAGATAGTGGAGGCGTTAGTGGTGATCTTTCAGGAATTACTTGAGTCAGGGAGGGTCCCAGAGGATTGGAAAATCGCTAATGTAAGCCCCCCTGATTAAGAAGGGAGTGAGGCAAAAGACGAGAAATTACAGGCCGATTTGCCTGACCTCGGTCGTTGGTAAGATTTTAGAGTCTATTATTAAGGATGAGATTTCAGAATACTTGGAAGTGCATGATAAAATCAGGCAAAGTCAGCATGGTTTCATCAAGGGGAGGTCATGCCTGACAAATCTGTTAGAATTCTTTGAGCAGGTAACGAGTAGGTTAGACAAAGGAGAGCCAATGGATGTTATCTACTTGGACTTCCAGAAGGCCTTTGACAAGGTGCCGCACAGGAGGCTACTCAGTAAGATAAGAGCCCATGGTGTTAGAGGCAAGGTACTAGCATGGATAGAAGATTGGCTGTCTGGCAGGAGGCAGAGAGTGGGGATAAGGGGGTCCTTCTCAGGATGGCGGCCGGTGCCTAGTGGAGTTCCGCAGGGGTCAGTGTTGGGACCACAACTTTTCACTTTATACATTAATGATCTAGATGAAGGAACTGAGGGCATCCTGGCTAAGTTTGCAGATGATACAAAGATATGTGGAGGGACAGGTAGTATTGAGGAGGCGGGGAGGTTACAGAAGGATTTAGACAGGTTAGGAGAATGGGCAAAGAAGTGGCAGATGGAATACAACGTGCGGAAGTGTGAGGTCATGCACTTTGGTAGGAAGAATAGAGGCATAGACTATTTTCTAAATGGGGAGAGAATTCAGAAATCTGGAGTGCAAAGGGACTTGCGAGTCCTAGTCCAGGATTCTCTTAAGGTTAACTTGCAGGTTGAGTCGGTAGTTAGGAAGGCAACTGCAATGTTGGCATTTATTTTGAAAGGACTAGAATATAAAAGCAGGGATGTGCTGCTGAGGCTTTATAAGGCTCTGGTCAGACCACATTTAGAATATTGTGAGCAATTTTGGGCCCCATATCTCAGGAAGGATGTGCTGGCCCTGGAGAGGGTCCAGAGGAGGTTCACGAGAACGATCCCAGGAATGAAAGGCTTAACATATGAGGAACGTTTGAGGACTCTGGGTCTATACTCAATGGAGTTTAGAAGGATGAGGGGGGATCTGATTGAAACTTACAGAATACTGAAAGGCCTGGATAGAGTTCGACGTGGGGAAGATGTTTCCATTAGTAGGAGAGGCTAGGACCCGAGGGCACAGCCTCAGAGTAAAGGGAAGACGTTTTAGAACAGAGATGAGGAGAAACTTCTTTAGCCAGAGAGTGGTGAATTTATGGAACTCATTGCCACAGAAGGCTGTGGAGGTCAGGTCATTGAGTGTACTTAAGACCGAGTTAGATAGGTTCTTGATTGGTAAGGGGATCAAAGGTTACGGGGAGAAGGCGGGAGATTGGGGTTGAGAAACTTATCAGCCATGATGGAATGGCGGAGCAGACTCGATGGGCCAAATGGCCTAATTTCTGTTCCTATGTCTTATGGACTTATGGGCTCATTGTCCCCATCAACACTTCCAAGACAGGTCCAGCACGGGTTAGCTACAGACTAAGTCTCCCTCTACAATGTCCCCATCAAAGAATTCCAGGACAGGGACAGCACAGGGTTAGATACAGGAGAAAGCTACCTCTACATTGTATCCGTCAACCACTCCCAGGATAGGTACAACACGGGTTGTGATACAGTGTAAATCTCATTCTAAACTGTCCCAATCAAACACTCGCAGGACGGGTACATCACAGAATTAGTTACAGAGTAGAGCTCCCTCTTCATTACCCGCATCAAACACTCCCAGGACAGGTGCAGCACAGGGTTAGATACAGAGTAAAGCTCCCTCCAAACTGTCCCCTTCAAACAATCAAAGGACAGGTACAGCACAGGGTTAGATACAAAGTAAAGCTCCCTCCATACTGTCCCCATCAAACACTACGAGGACAGGTATGGCACGGGGTTAAACACAGAGTATAGCTCCCTCTACTATGTCCCCGTCAAGCACTCACAGGACAGGTACAGCATCGGGTCAGGAACAGAGTAAATCTCACTGTAAACACTATCAATTAAACACTCCCAGTAGAGGTACAGCACGGTGTTAGATATAGAGCAAATTTCCCTCTACACACTCCCCATCAAACAATCCCAGGGCCGGTACAGCACGGTGTTAGATACAGCCTAAAGCTCCCCATACACTGTCCCCATCAAACACTCCCAGGAAAGGTATAGCACGGGGTTAGATACAGTGCAAAGCTCCGGCTACACTGTCCCCATCAAACTCTCGCAGGGCAGGTAGATCACAAGTTTAGATATAGGGAAAAGCTCCCTCTAAACAGTGCCCTTCAAACACTCCCAGGGCAGGTACAGCATGGGGTTAGATACAAAGTAAAGTCCCACTATGCTCTCCCCATTAAACATCCCCAGGGCAGGGACAAGACAGGGTTAGATATATAATAAAGCTCCCTCTACACTGTCTCCATCAAACACTCCCAGGACAGGTACAACATGGGTTGTGATACAGTGTAAATGTCCTCCTAAACTGTCTCCATCAAACAATCCCAGGATACTACATCACAGAATTAGTTACAGAGTAAAGCTCCCTATAGGTTATCCGCATCAAACATTCCCAGGACAGGTGGAGCACAGTGTTAGATGCAGAGTAAAGCTCCCTCCTAACTGTCCTCATCAAACACTCAAAGGACAGGTATATCACGGAATTAGATACAAAGTAAAGCTCCATCCATACTTTCCCCATCAAGTACTACGAGGACACTTGGGCATATGGTTAGACACAGAATATAGCTCCCTCTATTGGGTCCCATCAAGCACTCGCAGGACAGGTACAGCACGGGGTTAGGTACAGTGTAAAGCTCCATCTACAATGCCCCATCAAACACTCCCAGGACAGGTACAACACAAGGTTAGATACAGTGCAAAGCTCCGTCTACACTGTCCCCATCAAACTCTCGCAGGGCAGTTAGATCACAAGTTTAGATATAGGGAAAAGCTCCCTCTCCACTGTGCCCGTCAAACACTCCCAGGGCAGGTAGACCATGGGGTTTGATACAAAGTAAAGCTCCCTCCATACTGTCCCCATCAAACAATCCTAGGACAGACACGGCACGGGGTAAGATACAGAGCAAAGCTCCCTCTGCACTGTACCCTTCAAACACTCCTTGGACTGGTACAGCACAGGGTTAGATACAAAGTAAAGCTCCCTCCATACTGTCCCCATCAAACACTAGGAGGACAGGTACGGCACGGGGTTTGACACAGAGTATAGATCCCTCTACTATGTCCCCATCAAGCACTTGCAGGACTGGGACAGCACGGGGTTAGGTACAGAGTAAATCTCCCTCTAAACACTACCAATCAAACACTCCCAGGACAGGTACTGCACGGTGTTAGATATAGAGCAAATTTCCCTCTACACTCTCCCCATGAAACAATCCCAGGAAAGCTACAACACGGGGTTAAATACAGTGCAAAGCTCCGTCTTCACTGTCCCCAACTCTCGTAGGGCAGGTAGATCACAACTTTAGATATAGGAAAAAGCTCCCTCTACACTGTGCCAATCAAACACTCCGAGGGCAGGTACAGCATGGGGTTAGATACAAAGTAAAGGTCCCTCTATGCTCTCCCCATTAAACAGTCCCAGGGCAGGGATAACACAAGGTTAGATATAGAATAAAGCTCCCTCTACAATGTCCCCATCAAACCCTCCCAGGACGGGTACAGCACGGGGATATGTAACATGCAAAGCTCCGTCTACACTATCCCCATCAAATTCTCGCAGGGCAGGTACAGCACGAGTTTAGATATAGAATAAAGCTCGCTCTACACTGTCTCCATCAAACACTCCCAGGACAGGTGCAGCATGAGGTTACATTCAGTTTAAAGCTCCCTCAACAATGTCCCAACAAACAATCCCAGGGCAGGTACAGCAAAGGGTTAGGTACAAAGTAAAGGTCCCTCTACCCTGTCCTCATCAAATACTCCCAGGAGAGTTACAGTACGAGGTTAGGTACAGTGTAAATGCTCCCTCTACAAAGTCCCCATCAAACACTCCCAGAGTAAGTCTCCCTGTACACTCTCCCCATCATACAATCCCAGGACCGGTACAGCACGGGGTTAGATCCAGAGTAATGCTACCCCTACATTGTCCCCATCAAACACTCCCAGGACAGGTACAGCACGGTGTAAGATACAGAGTAAAGCTCCCCCTAGATTGTACCCATCAAACAATTCCAGGACAGGTACAGCACGGGTTTACATACAGAGTAAAGCTCCCTCCTCATTGTAAACATCAAACACTCCCAGGACTGGTACAGCACGGAATTAGATACAGAGTAAATCTCCCTCTACGTTGTACCCATCAAACACTTCCAGGACAGGTGCAGCTCATGGTTAGATACAAAGTAAAGCTCCCTCCACACTGTCCCCATCAAACACTCCTTGGACTGGTGCAGCACGGAGTTAGATATAGAGTAAAGCTTCCACTACTAAGTCCCCATAAAATACTCCCAAGACAGGTACAGAATGTGGTTAGATACATAGTATATCTCCCACTATGCTCTCCCATTTAAACACTCCCAGGGCAGGGACAACACAGTGTTAGATATAGCACAAAGCTCCCTCTACACTGTCTCCATGAATTACTCCCAAAACTGGTGCAGCACGGGGTTAGGTACAGTGTAAAGCTCCCTCTCCAGTGGCCCATCAAACACTCCCAGGACAGGTGCAGCACGGAATTAGATAGAGTTGAAAGCTCCCTCTACATTGTTCCCATCAAACACTTCCAGGACAGTTTCAGCACGGGCTAGATACAGACTAAACCTCCCTGTACAATGTCCCCATCAAAGAATTCTAGGAGAGGGACAGCACAGTGTAGGATACAGAGCAAAGCTTCCTCTTCACTACCCCCATCAAACTCACCCAGGACAGGTACGGCATGGAATTAGATACAGAGTAAAGCTCCATCTATGTTGTACCCATCAAACACTTCCAGGACAGGTACAGCACAGGGTTACATACAGAGTAAAGCTCCCTCTACATTGTAAACATCAAACACTCCCAGGAATGGTACAGCACGGAATTAGATACAGAGTTGAGCTCCCTCTACATTGTCCCCATCAAACACTCACAGGACAGGTACATCACAGAATTAGTTACAGAGCAGAGCTCAGTCTACATTATCCCCATTAAACAGTACCAGGACAGGTACAGCACAGGGTTAGATACAAAGTAAAGCTCCCTCCATACTGTCCCCATCAAACACTAGGAGGACAGGTACGGCACGGGGTTTGACACAGAGTATAGATCCCTCTACTATGTCCCCATCAAGCACTTGCAGGACTGGGACAGCACGGGGTTAGGTACAGAGTAAATCTCCCTCTAAACACTATCAATCAAACACTCCCAGGACAGGTACTGCACAGTGTTAGATACAGAGCAAATTTCCCTCTACACTCTCCCCATGAAACAATCCCAGGAAAGCTACAGCACGGGTTTAAATACAGTGCCAAGCTCCGTCTTCACTGTCCCCATCAAACTCTCGCAGGGCAGGTAGATCACAACTTTAGATATAGGAAAAAGTTCCCTCTACACTGTGCCAATCAAACACTTCTAGGGCAGGTACAGCATGGGGTTAGATACAGAGCAAATTTCGTTCAACACTCTCCCCATCAAACACTCCCAGGACCGGTACAGCACGGGGTTAGATACAGACTAAAGCTCCCCATAAACTGTCCCCATCAAACTCTCCCGGGAAAGATACAGCACGGGGTCAGTGCAAATATAGCTCCCTCTACTATGTCCCATCAAACACTCACAGGAGAGGTACAGCACAATGTTAGGTACAGTGCAAAGCTCCGTCTACACTGTCCCCATCAAACTCTCGCAGGGCAGGTAGATCACTAGTTTAGATATAGGGAAAAGCTCCCTCTACACTGTGCACGTCAAACACTCCCAGGGCAGGTACAGCATGGGGTTAGATACAAAGTAAATGTCCCTCTATGGTCTCCCCATTGAACAGTCCCAGGGCAGGGACAACACAGGGTTAGATATAGAATAAAGCTCCCTCTACACTGTCCCCATCAAAAACTCCCAGGACATGGACATCACAGGGCTCGATACAGGATAAAGCTCCTTCTACACTGTCCCCATCAAACACTCCCAGGACAGGTACAGCACGGGGTTATGTACCAAGCAAAGCTCCATCTACACTGTCCCCATCAAACTCTCGCAGTGCAGGTACAGCATGAGTTTAGGTATAGAATAAAGCTCCCTCTACACTGTCTCCATCAAACACTCCCAGGACAGGTGCAGCATGAGGTTACATTCAGTTTAAAGCTCCCTCAACAATGTCCCAACAAACAATCCCAGGGCAGGTACATCAAAGGGTTAGATACAAAGTAAAGCTTCCTCTACACTGTCCCCATCAAACACTGCCAGGACAAGTACTGCACAGGGTCAGATGAAGAGTAAAACTCCCTCTACACTGTCCCCATCAAACACACCCAGGACAATTACAGCACGAGGTTATGTACAGTGTAAAGCTCCCTTTACAATGTCCCCATCAAACACTCCCAGGACACGATCAGCACGGGGTTAGATACAGAGTAAATCTCCCTCTACATTCTCCCCATCATACAATCCCAGGACCGGTACAGCACGGGGTTAGTTCCCGAGTAAATCTCCCTCTATGCTCTCCCATTTAAACACTCCCAGGGCAGGGACAACACAGTGTTAGATACAGAATAAAGCTCCCTCTACACTGTCTCCATCAAACACTCCCAAGACTGGTGCTGCACGACATTAGATACAGTGTAAAGCTCCCTCTACATTGTCCCCATCAAAGAATTCCAAGACAGGTACAGTACAGGTTTAGATACAGAGTAAAGCTCCCTCTTCACTGTCCCCATCACACACTCACAGGACAGGTACGTCACAGAATTAGTTACAAAGTAAAGCTCAATCTACTTTATCCGCATCAAACATTCCCAGGACAGGTACTGCACAGGGTAAGACACAGAGTATAGCTCCCTCTACTATGTCCCCATCTAGCACTCGCAGGACTGGTACAGCACGGGGTTAGGTACAGAGTAAATCTCCCTCGAAACACTCCCAATCAAACAGTCCCAGGAATGGTACTGCACGGGGTTAGATGCAGTTCAAAGCTCCATCGACACTCTCCCCATCAAACACTCAAAGTCAGGTACAGCACGGGGTTAGATACAAATTAAAGCTCCCTCTATGCTCTCCCCATTAAACACTCCGAGTGCAGGGACAACACAGGGTTAGATATAGAGTAAAGCTCACTCTACAATGTTCCAATGAAAACTCTCAGGACAGGTACAGCACAAGGTTAGGTATAGTGTAAAGCTCCCTCTACACTGTCCCCATCAAACACTCCCTGGACAGCTACAGCACTGAGTTAGGTACAGTGTAAAGCTCCCGCTTCACGCTCCCCATCAAACACTCCCAGGATACGTACAGCACATGGTTGGTTACAGAAGAAAACTCCCTCCACACTGTGCCCATCAAACACTCCCAGGACAGATACGGTATGGGGTTAGACATAGAGTAAAGCTCCCACGACTATGTCCCCATTAAACACTTCCAGGAAAGGTACACCATGGGGTTAAATACAGAGTAATCTCCCTCTACACTCTCCCCATCAAACAATCCCAGGAACGGTACTGCACGGGGTTTGATACAGAGTAAAACTCCCCTACACTGTCCCCATCAAATACTCCCAGGACAGGTACAGCACGGTGTTAGATACAGTGCAAAGCTCCCTCTACACTGTCCCCATCAAGCCTTCGCAGGGCAGGTCAGCACAAGTTTAGATATAGGGAAAAGCTCCCTCTACACTGTCCCCATCAAACTCTCCCAGTACAGGTACAGCACGGAATTACACAGAGACTAAAGCTCCCTCTACTTTTTCCCCATCAAACACTCCCAGGGCACGTACAGCGCAGGGTTAGATATTGTGTAAAGCTCCCTCTACATTGTCCCATCAAACACTCCCAGGACAGGTACTACACGGAATTAGATACAGAGTAATGCTCCCTCTACATTGTCCGCATCAAACACTCTCAGGACAGGTACGGCACAGGGTTAGATACAGAGTAATGCTCCCTCTACACTGTCCCCATCAAACACTCCCAGGACAGGTACAGCACGGGGTTAGATACAGAGTAAAGCTCTCTCTACACTGTCCCCATCAAACACTCCCAAGACAGTTCTTCGCCGATGCTGCCAGACCTGCTGAGTTTTTCCAGGTAATTCTGTTTTTGTTTTGGATTTCCAGCGTCTGCAGTTTTTTGTTTTTATAGCAATTGGCTACCTGCTGCTTTAAGTGTTTACTAAGGCTGTCTTTCAATTGTTTGTTGTGAGGAAGTGCATCAAGTGGCTGAATGAGGAGTCATCTTGTCAACTGCTGTGTGACTCAGAGGCAGTGCAGACTGTGTATGTAAAACTGGGAGAAAACCGGAGATTACCATGGAATGTGTCACGTGACAGGATCCCATGCGCTTCACACATTGCGAAAAGTTACAGCATTGAAGGGCATCTGCTGTTCTGCCAGCATTTTATATTACAGCTCTGCTGATCAAGGCAGCTTGGAGAATTGAGGCTGCTATTGTGGGAAGTCATTTCTAACAATGATCGATTCAACATGGCTGCAGTGTGTGCTGTCTACAGGAGGCACTGCAGTCACTTGCCAAGACTCGTCTGATTGCACAGCCCAAGCCCACTCCCTCCACCATGATTTCAGTTAATCTTTCATCGATCACATAGAATTGACAGGACAGAAACTCAGCTGAACTCTTGCCATTTTTATGCTCCACAACGTTTAAATCTTGACTTGGAAATACATTACTTTTCCTTCACTGTGGCTGGGTCAAAATCCTGGATCTCCCTTCCTAACAGCACTGTGGGTGAACCTACACCACATGGACTGCAGCGGTTCAAGAAGGCAGCTCACCACCACCTTCTCAAGGGCACTTAGGGATGGGTAATATATGCTGGCCCAGCCAGCAACTCTCAGATCCCACAATTGAATGAACAATGAGCCCCTTTCTATCCCAGGAGGTAAAAACAGTAAAACTCGGAAATGACTGGTACTGGTCTGAATTGGTCTTGTCTACCTTAAAATGGAACTCCAGTTCAGACCAGTACCAGACATTTACATGCTTTACTGATGTTTCCTTCTAGAATCTGACTTTATCTAACCCTATCAGCTTATCCCACTATTCTTCCTCCCTCGTGTACTGATGTAACTTGCCCTTAAATGCATCTTTACCCACCTCAACCATTCCAGTTCCATTCAAAATGATCTAAGGGTGCAAAAATTCACCAAGGCTCCTTCGACAGCATCTTCCAAACCCACGACCACTACCATCTAGGAGGACAAGGGCAGCAGACACATGGGAATACCATCACCTGGAAGTTCCCCTCCAAGCCACTCACCATCCTGACTTAGAAATATATCACTGTTCCTTCACTGTCACTGGGTCAAAATCCTGGAACTCCCTCCCCAGCAGCACTGTGGGTGTTCCTACACCGCATGGACTGCAGCGGTTCAAGAAGGCAGCTCACCAGCACCTTCCCAAGGGTGATCGGGGATCAATACTGGTTGTGCCAGCAAGACCTGTATCCTGGAATTAATCTAACAGCCCTGCATGCTCAAGCAGAGAATGGCACTCTATAAAGCATAAGATGAAATTCCTTCAAAGCATTTGTTCCATCCGCGCAGTTCTTTCATCCCATGTGACTGCAGTGTGGATAAATTAGCTGAACACCAGAGTATTTGCACTGCCTCCCGGCAGTAGAGATGAGTATAGCATTTCCCCTGTACCATCACCAAAGTTCACAAAGACCAAGCCATGTGATCGAGGGCTGCCAACCCTCCTGGCTTATCCTGGAGTCTCTGAGACATTACTACAAATACAAAGACCCAGGAGACATATCATAGTGCACATTGGAGAAGATGACGCATGATTTTTCTTCATATACTTTGAATGCTTTCATTTATTCTTTTTAAAAAATAAAAGACAGTGGAGCATCATCCAATCAAGCTATTGAGAACCTATTAATTTTCCAATTGGCTATGGCAAGCCAGGACATTGCAATGATTAACAGGCCAAGCAGCCAATGGCAAATGTAGAGGAGGGTCAGGGTGGTTGGAGGCAGGGGGTCCAACCAGAACAATATGCCCAAACAGAGTTGGCAATTGTATTGCGACATGAGCCCTTGTTTCCACATCCTGCAAGTGAAACAGGCCTTCTCCCAGAGCAAATATCCCCCCTCACCCCTCCACTACAACAGGAAGCATAAGAAAATAAGGAATAAGAGCAGTGTAGGCCATTCAGCCCCTCAAGCCTGCTCCACCATTCAATAAGATCGTGGCTGATCTGGTTGGAAACTCCACTTTCCTGCCTGCACCCCCTCCCCATAACCATAGACTTTCTTGTCTATCAAAACTCTGTCTTATTCATATACATTTAATGACCCAGCCTCCACTGCTCTCTGGGGAAGAGAATTCCACACACTAACAACCCTCTGAGAGAAGAAATTCCTTCTCGTCTCTGTCTTAAATGGGAGACCCATTATTCTGAAACTGTGCCCCCTCGTTTCGGTTCCCCCAAGAGGGGCAACATCCTCTCAGCGCCCACTCTGTCTAGCTCCTCAGAATCTTATATTTTCAATAAGATCACCTCTCGTTCTTCTGAACTCCAGTGAGTACAGGCCCAACCTGCTCAACCTTTCCTCATAAGACAAATCCTTTCATCCCAGGAATCAGCCTCATGAACTTTCCCTGAACAGCCTCCAAAGCAAGTACATCCCTCCTTAAATAAGGAGACCAATACTGTACACAGTGCTCTAGGTGTGGTCTCCCCAACACCATGTATAGTTGTAGCAAGATTTCCTTATCTTTATGCTCCATCTCCCTTGCAATGACAGCCTGTTCAACTTCCTAAACACTTACTGTGCCTGCATGCTAACTTTTTGTGATTCACATACCAGAACACCCAGGTCCTTCTGTACCTCAGAGTTTTGCAGTCTCTCTCCATTTAAATATTATTCTGTTTTTCCATTCTTCCTGTCACAGTGGGCAGCCTCACATTTTCTTATATTATACTCCATCTACCAAATTTCTGCGTATTCACCATGCCTCCCAGCACAGCTTTTACAGCTATCTCCAAGGGGGGTGACTCCTGTCATTCCCCTGACTCCCATGTGTCTGCAACATAGGAACCAATTGGTCCCTCAAGCTTGTTTAAATCGACCATGTCTGATTTTTTTCTCAACTCCATCTACCTGCCTCAGTCTCATATCCTTTAATAGCCTTGTTGAGTGAAGACTTATCAATCTTGGTTTGTAAATTTTAATTAACCTCCAACCTCAGCATCATTTTGTGTGAGTTCTTTTTTTACTATGACACTTTGTGTGCAGTCATGTTCTTCACATCACCCCTGAATTACTCAGCTCAAATTTGACAGTTCTCTCCCCTTCTCCTGGACTCCCCTCACCAGAGGAGATAGTTCCTCTTCATTTGTATTCATTCACAGTGTGTGGCTCTCCCTGGCTGAGCCAGCATTTATTGCCCATCCCTAATTGCCCTTGAGAAGGTGGTGGTGAACTGCCTTCTTGAACCGCTGCAGTCCATGTGGTGTAGGTACACCCACAGTGCAATTAGGGAGGGAGTTCCAGGATTTTGACCCAGCGACAGTGAAGGAACGGCGAGAAATTTCCAAGTCAGGATGGTGAGTGACTTGGAGGGGAAATTCCAGGTGGTGGTGTTCCCATCTATCTGTTGCCCTTGTCCTTCTAGATGGTAATGGTCATGGGTTTGGAAGGTGCTGTCAAAGGAGCCTTGGTGAATTCCTACAGTGCATCTTGTAGATGGTACACACTGCTGCTACTGTATGTCGGTGGTGGAGGGAGTGAATGTTTGTGGATGTGGTGCCAATCAAGCGGCCTGCTTTGTCATGTATAGTGTCAAGCTTCTTGAGTGTTGTGGGAACATAAGACATAAGAATTAGGAACAGGAGTAGACCATTCAGCCCCTCAAGTCTGCTCTGCCATTCAATGAGATCATGACTGATCTTCCTGTGTTTCGATTTCCACATTCCCATCTAACCCCGGTAACCTTTGAGTCCCTTGCCTAACAAGAATCTTTCTAAGGTAAAAGCAAAAAACTGCGGATGCTGGAAATCCAAAACAAAAACAAAAATACCTGGAAAAGCTCAGCAGGTCCGGCAGCATCTGCGGAGAGGAGCACAGTTAACGTTTTGAGTCCGAATGACCCTTCAAGAGAACTAAGTAAAAATAGAAGAGAGGTGAAATATAAGCTAGTTTCGGGGGGGGGGGGGGGGGGGGAAGAGGGGGTGGGGGGGGGGACAAGACTTGTCACACCCACCCCGCCCCTTGCTCATTTCCTCTCATACTCTAATTTTTTTCTCCTGATTAACCTTTTAGTCATTCTCTGCCATCCTTTATATTCTGTCCAATCATCTGTCCTGCCACTCATCTTTGTGGAGTTGTATGCTTTTTCCTTAAGTTTGATGCTTTCCTTAACATATCTATTTGGTGGGTCCTCCCCTTAGAATTTTTCTTTCTAGTAGGAATGTACTTATTCTGAATACTTTGAAATATTCCCTTAAATGTCTTCCACTGTTTCTTTATTGATCATTCCTCTAGCCTAGTTTCCCAGTTCACTTCAGTTAGCTCAGCTTTCATCCCCACATAATTGCCCTTATTTAAGTTTAAAATACTAATCTTAGGCCCACTCCTCTCCCTTTCAAACTGGATGTAAAATTCAATCATATTGTGGTCACTGCTACCAAGGGGTGCCTTTACCCTGAGGTCATTAATTAATCCTGTCACGTTACACAATACCAAATCTAATATAACCTGCTCTCTGGTTGCTTCCAGAACATGCTGCAATATGAAACTATCTCGAAAACATTCTAAGAACTCTTCATCCAGACTATACTGCCAATCTGATTTTTCCAGTTTATGTGTAGATTAAAATCACCCATGATTACTACCATCCCTTTATCACAAGCACACAATATTTTCTCTTGAATACTTTGCCCTACACTGTGACTACTGTTAGGAGGCCTGTTGATCACTCCCACTAATGACTTATTTCCCCTACTATTCCTCATCTCCACCCAAACCGATTCTACATCCTGATCTCCTGAACCAAGGTCATCTCTAACTATTGCACCAATGCCCTCTTTGATTAACAGTGCTACCCCTCTACCTTTACCTAGCTTCCTATTCTTCTTGAATGTCATGTACCCTTCAATATTAAGGACCTAATCTTTATCATCCTGTGGCCACATCTCCGTACTTACTATCAGATCATATTTATTTACTTCAGTGTGGGTCACCAATTCATTTACTTTGTTATGAATGCTACATGCATTCAGATAGAGAGCTTTCAGTTATGTCTTTTTGTTACCTTTGTAACAAATAGTTTTGACTGTTGATGTATTTTTAGGTTTTTTTCTCACTGTCCCTTCTTGCCATTCTCTGACCCTCATTTCTCATATTACTATTTTGCTCTCCTGTCTTGACTCTACACCTTGAATTGCTACCTCTACCCAAGCTTGATCCCTCGCCCCTTCTGTTTTGTTCAAAGCCCTCTCTACTTCCCTAGTTATGCGATTTGTGAGGACACTGGTCCCAGTTCAGGTGTAGATCGTGTCCCCACTTTCCCCAGTACTGATGCCAGTGCCCCACAAACCAGAACCCACTTCTCCCACACCAGTCTCTGAGCCACACATTCGTCTTTCTGATCATATTTGTCCTATGCCAATTTGCACATGGCTCAGGTAATAATCCAGAGATTATTATCTTTGAGGCTCTGCTGCTTAATTTGCTACCTAGCTCCTCATACTGACTTTGCAGAACCTCTTTCCTAGTTCTACCAATGTCATTGGTACCTACATGAACCACAACAACTGGATCATCCTCCTCCCACTGCAAGTTTCTCTCGAGCCCTGAGCAGATGCCCCAAACCCTGGCACCAGGCAGGCAACACAGCCGCCTGGACTCTCACTCTGTGCTGCAGAGAACAGTGTCAATCTCCCTCACTATACCGTCCCCTACTACCACTACATTCCTTTTTGCTCTCCCTCGCTTGTACGGCTTCCTGTACCTGCCAGCTTATCCACCCTGCAGACTTCGCTTTCATCCACACAGGTTATGAGCACCTCAAACCTGTTTGACAATTGCAAAGTCTGAGGCTCCTTCTTTACTGTCTGCTTGGTTCCATTACCTGCCTCACTGACAGTCACATCCTCCTGTCCCTCACTGCTGACCAAAACAGAAGACCCTCTTCTAAGAGGTGTGACTGTCTTTTGGAATAAAGTATCCGGGTATTTCTCCCCCTCCCTTATGTTGTGCAGTATCTGCATTTCGGCTTCCAGGTCAATAATCCTGATCCGGAATTCCTCAAGATAAATGCAAAACACTACGGATGCCGTCAATCTGAAACAAAAACAAAAATATCTGGAAAAACTCAGAAGGTCTGAAAGCATCCGTGGAGAGAAAGACAGAGTTAACGTTTCGAGTCCGTATGACTGTTCATCAGAACAGTTCTGATGAAGAGTTATAAGGACTCGAAACGTTAACTCTGTCTTTCTCTCCACGGATGCTGTCAGACCTGCTGAGTTTTTCCAGATATTTTTGTTTTTGTTCTGGGATTCCTCAAACTGCTTACGCTTCCTGCAGACGTGTTTGTTGTGGATCGCCTTGGCGTCCAAAAGCTCCCACATCTCATAGCTGCGACATAACACCTGTCCCGCCATTCTAACTTATGTTATTAAGTTAATTTACTTTAATTACTTTCTTCCCATGTATGCTACAATTTATTGTGTTTATTGAATGCTAGTACCACTGACAAACTAAATGTTATATGCTGCACTCATCCAGGCAAGTGGGGAATATTCCATCACACTCCTGACTTGTCTTGCAGATGGTGGACTGGCTTTGAGGAGTCAGGAGGTGAGTTACTCTCCACAGGATTCCTCGCCTCTGACCTGCTTTTGTAACCACAGTATTTATATGGCTAGTCCAGTTCAGTTTCTGGTCAATGGTAACCCCCAGGATGTTGATGGTGGTGGATTCAATGATGGTAGTGCCATTGAATGTCAATGGGGTGATGTTTTTGTTTAAGATGGTCATTGCCTGGCACTTGTGTAGTGCAGATGCCACTCATTATGTTCTCACCAACATGCCATTTCCTTCAAGAAGTGACTAAACAACTAAGGTCTGAGAGGCCTCAGGAAGCCGAGAGGTCACATTCCCACCTTGGACTGGAGTTAGTGAGTAATCCTGAGCACAACTCCAACTCCCAAGGAAGAAACATTTCAGCCCCAGTTTCCAAAGGGTCATTCTCCAATGATCACCCACCATTCAGAGTCCAGCCACTTCTCTCAGCTGGAGACCTTTCTATTCCTTACAGTTCCCTCCTGGCAGCCCATACACCTCAACACACAGCAGTTTCCAGGCTGCACCCTTGCCTCAAATCCCACTCAGAGCTGTGGAAGGAACAAGGCAGTCAATTGATGTACAGCAAGATCCCACAAACAGTGATGAACAGGTTATCTCTTTTCCACTGAGGCTGATTGAATATTAAATATTGGTCCCAGGTTCACAGAGGAAAACTCCCATACTCTCCTTTCAAATAGTCTGCAAGTGCCTAGCTATTCCCCTCCCTCAGCCTCCCCTCCCTCAGCCTCCCCTCCCTCAGTCTCCCCTCCCTCAGTCTCCCCTCCCTCAGTCTCCTCTCCCTCAGTCTCCCCTCCCTCAGTCTCCCCTCCCTCAGCCTCCCCTCCCTCAGCCTCCCCTCCCTCAGCCTCCCCTCCCTCAGTCTCCTCTCCCTCAGCCTCTCCTCCCTTAGTCTCCCCTCCCTCAGCCTCCCCTCCCTCAGCCTCCCCTCCCTCAGCCTCCCCTCCCTCAGCCTCCCCTCCCTCAGCCTCCCCTCCCTCAGCCTCTCCTCCCTCAGTCTCCCCTCCCTCAGTCTCCTCTCCCTCAGTCTCCAAACCCACCCTCTCTCTCCTCTCATTCACTCTCCCATCACTCTCCCTTCACTCTCTTCCCACTCACCCTCTTCTCACTCATTCTACCGTCCCTCACTCTTCCCTCTCTTACTCTCCTCTCCCTCACTCTCCCATCCTTCTCCCTTCACCCCTCCCTCACTCTCTCTTGCCTCAATCTCTCCCCCTCACCCTACCCTCACTCCCTCTCTCTTGTCTCAATTTCTCCCCCTTAGTCTCTCCTTTGCACTCTCTCTCCTTCACTTTCCCCTCCCTCAACCTCCCTTCCTTTACTCGCTCCTCTATCCCTCTCTCCTGCCTCAATCTTTCCCTCACTCTTTTCCTCCAGCTCTCCCCTCCCTCACTTTCTCCTCCCTCCCTCTCTCCTGCTTCAATCCCTCCCCCTCACTCACTCCCTCTCATGCTCTCCTTCCTCCCTCGCCCCTCCCTCACTCTCTCCTGCCTCAATCTCTCCCCCTCAATCTCTCCCCCTCACTCTCTCTCTCTCCCCCTCACTCTCCCCTCTCTCATCCTCCCTCTTCCCTCCCTCACTCTCTGCTCCCTCCCTCCCTCAGCCTTTCTCCAACATTTTGTTGTGGTCTCTGCTGTACCTTCACTCCCTTGACTCTTTCTTGAGGCTTTTTAAGGAAAGATTTGCATTCGACCCCCTTGTTGGGATTAGCGTATGATTAAACCATGTCGCATTACACCAACACCCAAAATCAAGGACAACCAATGAGAGGTCAGCAATGCCCTGGATTCTATCTCCAGGCGACATCAAGTTCCACTTACTCCCACTCCTTACGCTGGGCTTGTGGGGTGCTCTGCATCTTATGTGCCTGATGAGCTTTGATGATATCCCGCTGCTCCACAATGGCTCCTCTTCTCCGCTTGATGATGTGGGGGCTGAGGGGGAAGTCAGGGTCATCAATGGGGAAGGGGTTGAGCCCCATCATCGGGATATCAAAAAAGCTGCTGCGTTCAAAAGTGAAATGTGCATCGAGATCTTGGACCCGGACATCGTAGACTGTGTCATAACTCGCTGCTTTGGACATCGAGCCCTCTGCCAATGACTGAGGTGGTAGCAGCACACAGGAATGTCTCTCCGTCTCAGGCTGGGCCGCCTGACCCAGGCTCACGTACTGTGGGCCCAAGTTCCCTGTATCTTGCATTGGAAGAAGAACGTCCTTTGCACTGGGCTCCTTTACAGCTCCGAATGTCTGATCCAAAACAGAATGAGTGCTTCCTGATGCAAATCCCAACATTTTTGGCACCTTTGCTGGGGAAAGAGAGAGAGAGTCAAAAGTAGGTCAAATCCAAACAACACATTTTTATAGCACCTTAGTGTTGTAAAGCCTCCCTAAGCCCTTCAACAAGGAGGAATAACAAACAGAATTTGACACCAAGCTACACGAGCAGATACTGGGACAGGCTACCAAAAAGGGAGAATCTAAGGAGCATTCTTGAGGAGGAAGGAGGGGCATAGAAGTGGAGAGGTGTAGGGAGGGAATTCCAGAGCTTGGGGCCCAGGCAGCTGAAGGCACGGCCGCCAATGGTGCAGCGATTAAAATCGAGGACGCTCAAAAGGCTGGACTTAGAGGAGCACAGATATCTCGGAAGATTGTGGGGATGGAGGAGATTCCAGAGATAGGGAGGGGCGAGGCCATGGAAGGATTTGAAAACAAGGATGCTTTTTCTTAAAATCAAGAGGTTCTTAACTAGGAGTCAATAATGGTATCAGAGCTCAGATAGCCCAAGTCTACTAAAAAGGGTGAATCCGCTGTGATCTGAGAGTGAACCTGGTGTGATCTGAGAGTTAATCTGGTGTGATCTGATGGGCTGCCCTTTGTACACAGTGCACAACATTAAGCTTTGTTCAGCTTATGGTAAGTCAAATCTGATGAATAGAAATGGATTGAATGGGATTCCGGGAGGACAAGTTCCAGGTTCGGCCTTGGTCTCAGGTCCCTCAGCTCCAGCACAGGGCTATTTGAGTGGGAAAGTGAATGGCCGCAGACTGGCAGTAATGCAGCTTCACCAGATCAGGCGTGGGAGCTTTGGGAGACTGAAGTCAATAAATCGTTAAAAGATGATAAGCTGATGTTATGAAGCATCTCTCTCCTGCTCCTCCAGCCCTAAGCTTCTTACTCTCAAAGGCCTGAACAAAAGAATGACAGAGGAAGGTTTACAAGAAGAACTCTGAGAAAGACGTTTCTAACAGGCAGCTCCTTCAGCAGCCTGGATCACTGCCTATGGGAGCTATCAGTTCCTGCTAGATAAAGGGAGCAGCCTCACATTGTCAGCCAGCACATGTCCCACAATCTCTCAATCTGAGGATTCAGGACATGCGATTGGGAAAAGACAAACCAACGCGATTGTGAAAAATGGATGAGCGCTGATGCACCCAGGCTGGCTGGTGGCTCACTGATGATATCGTCAAATGAATTGTCAGAAAACCAGAAAAAAACACTTTTGGTGGAACATAAAAAGTGTGTCCAATGAAACATAAGGCGTGCTATATATACAGGAGTGTTATAAACAGTGATATAAGGTGTACTATATATACAGGCATGTTATACACAGTAATATAGTGGGTGTTATATATACAAAAGTATTATACACAGTAATATACGATGTGAATATATACAGGAGTGTTATAAACAGTCGTATAGGGTGTGTTATATATACAGGAGTATTATACACAGTAAGATAGGGTGTGTTATATATACATGCGAGGTATACTGTTACGACCGGTCCCTTGGCGAGGTCCCCCGGTTTGTTAACTTCCTGAACAGGATTCCAATTTTGTTACACTCCTGGGTGAGGAGGAATGAGCGGGCTCCCCTTCTTCATTCAATCCCCGTCAGGTGGTTCCAACAAGGTTAATTTAAAAGGGATCCCTCCTCCCAGCCCAAGAGTATTTATATTTTAAAAGGAGCCAATTAACCAGGCTTTTTGAGTCAAAGAAAACTTAAGTTTATTAGTTACAAAAAGCCTGAGGAAAAATAATAAAAATGCAAACAGACTTACACACAGATCAGAAATGAGAAGTTGAGTCCAAATAAAAGTTTCTAAAAATATATGAATCAGTATTTGGCTTGTCCATGAGGCGTAGATGACAAAATGTTGCAGGTGTTAAGTTGACTGATTCTGGTAGAGCTGACTTTGGCAGTTTAGCAGTTGGGTTGGAGACACTGGGTTCTGCAGATTGGCTGAAGAAGCTGTCGTGTTTCCTCTTTGACTGTGGCTTTGCTGAGTTGCCTCCAGCAACAGAGAGAGAGAGGGAGAGACTTCATCTGCAAGCTTCAGAGGTGCCTAGTTGATCTTTTCTGCTGTCACTCTCACATCACACTAGCAAACGAGAACACTAGCACACACACATCAGGATGCAGCTGGCTTTTTAACCCATTTCCTTATGTATTCCTGGAATGGAAAACACAAACATGTCTTTCGCTTAGAGTCCATTTCTTTCAACTTAGACCATTTTCACATTCTGAGATAAAGCTCAACAGAAGATAGTTTTGGATGTCTGCTGAGATGCAGCAATCAGTCTCCATTGTCTCCGCAACCACAGGAGATTAAAGTTCAGACTTTTGCATTTCATCTCTTCATTTCAAGTGTCTCTGTCTGAAGTAGGCCTTGACACCTTTTTTAGGTGCGACATTCCATGTTCTCTCAGGACCGGTTGGTTAAGTATAACCAGCGTAAGAATTTTCCAGAAAGTGGTTAATTTACATTCTCAGCCATCTTTTGCTCAGTGTCTTTGCTTTTAAAATACACGTCTTCCTTAAAATGTTCAATATGCCCTTAAGTAATTCGGGACTGTAATCCACTATTGTGATACTTCCCCCCACACAATGAATGAAATGAGATTCATTCTCATTCCATTCCAAAAATATATATACAACAAACACACACACACTCACTCTCATTCTTGGTTTTTCTATTATTCATTCACAGGATGTGGGCAGCACTGGCTAGGCCAGCATTTATTGCCCATCCTTAATTCATCCCTTGTTCAGAGGGCAGTTAAGAGTCAAGTACATTGCTGTGGGTCTGGAGTCACATGTAGGCCAGGCCAGGTAAGGACGGCAGATTTCCTTCCCTCAAAGACTTTAGTGAACCAGAGGGGTTTTTACAACCAATTGACAATGGTTTTGTGATCAGACTTTTAATTCCAGTTTTTATTGAATTAGTAGCAGGATTTGAACCCAGGTCCTCAGAGAATTACCCTAGGCTTTTGGAATATTAGTCCAGTGACAAAACCACTATGCCACTGCCTCCCCATACATAATAGCATCTCTTCAGTCCTAACCGGGTCTCTTTATGTTCTGGATAGGGTGTTTGTAGTTGCATTTGATTTCCCAGCAATGTGGATGATTTTTAGGTGATAGGGTTGGAGAAGTGAACTCCAACAGAACAACTTTACATTCTGTGTTTCAAACTTTTCCACAAATGTTACATTCATTTACAGATTAGCTTGGTATCAAGGTTTCAAAGTTGCTTTATCTTATAGTCATCTCCGGCCAGTCGCCCTGTGTCAGTCCCTTGCTGTGAGGCTGGGTTAATTATCATTAATGGAGTTTGGGTCTTTTACCTGACTGTTAGCTCCCAGATTACTAATAAGAGCCAAGCTGCTCTGGGAGCTTTTTAAGTGTCCTTGGACCATCGCACAGGCTCTCATGAATCTCTCCCGGAACACTGTTACCTAGTCTAACATGGAGATTTCCTCCTCCTGCTCTAAAAGCCACTCCTTGATGAGTTTCAGCGGACCTCACACTTGGTACCCATAAGCTAATTCAGACAGAGTAAAACCGGTGGACTGATTGAGTGAGTCTCTGGCACTAGCCTCATGCTGCCTTTCACAGAGGCTGTTACTTGTTTGGCTGCTGTGCTGAGCTGTTCTTGTCAGATTTAACTCTTTGCCTACCTCTGTAACCCATAATGTTACTGCCCCAAACCCCGGCACTTTTACAGGTCTAATTGTCAGGGGGTTAGTGGGCCGTGCTGTGACTTCCATGCCCTGTGGGATTCTGGTTCAGGTACTTCACAATTAGTGAGTTTTTTATCAACACCATTCTGGCTGAGGTCAGTAGCTCGTTGTTTCCTTTGGTTTATCAGGCTAACCCCTGCATGGGTTTTCCTGCTATTCTCCTTGTGATCTCCACACCTTTTGCCTACTTTAGGGTCGTCTTGTCTCGTCTTGTCCTCTTTTGTTTCAGGAGGGGGCCTTCCCCATACCTGTCCCCCTGTGCTCTGGAACATGACTGCCCTCAGGTTGAGGTTCAGCTCCTGCCGTACTGCCCTGCAGCTAATCAATTAGGTGAGGCATCCTCCTCACCATCTGCGTGTCTAATTAGGGACCCTCCCTGCACTTTCTAAAGTTAGAAAAATGGGTGTGGGCTAGCCAGACCCCCAGCTCATCCCGCGGAGACACGGGCTCCATTCTATTTAAATTTGCTGGCCAGGTTTGGGGATTAATCCCCAGGGAGAAGGATTTTGCTAGCCCCTCTTTGACAGCATCTCCTCCAGCCTTTGCCACTCCCGTCCCAGCCTTTTTGCTTCCCTCTCCTCAACTTAGCACTGCCCACCTGTTTTGGATGCCTGGAAGTTAACTGCAACACTTGCTCTGCACTTTGGATGGTGGCAAGCGTGGACTTGCTCACAGGGTAATGATTTCCCCAATGTAGTTACTGTAAGGATGGGACAGTCCCTTTTCAGTCCCAAGTCCTCTGGGACACCCTGGCTCACATGGGGCTGACTAGCTTCTACTGCTCTGCCAAGTGGCTCTTTGACTGCGTGAGGCAGTTCCCTCACCATCAGTTCTTCTATTTGGGAACTCCCTTCATCTCCATCTAAATCTGTCATGAAGCTGTCAGCCAAACAGATCATTGGCCTATTCCTATCCTCCTTTTTAACGTTTATGGGTCTCTTTTATTATCGCTGGTCTAGCTTTGATCCTCTTAACTTGCTCAGGTTCTATTTTGTTTCTTTGTACTTCTTCAGGCCTGTCTTTGGACTGTCTAACTTCCAGTGGCTCTGCAGCCAGGTGTGGCACCTCTCTCACTGTCTCCTTACTTGTCTTGGAACTCCCCTGGTCCCTGTTTAATCCCGCAAACAGTGTACCGACTAATTCCATTTCCAGGTCATCCTCGTTGCCTGTTTTAAATTCCACCAGTCTCTTCTGGATGCTCATTAACTTTATAGGCCTAACCTTGGCCTTTTCAAATTCAAGAAGCTGTTTCTTTAACTACTCCAACCCTCACTGGTTCTAGCGCCTCCTCCTGTGCCCCTGAACACTCTCCAGCTCCCTGCCTCCCTGCACACTTTGGCAACGTGGTCCCTGGCTCTTCAATTGCAAGTAGCCCTTGCCTAGCTACTCCAACCCACGCTCCGTTGACCCCTTTAAGACCTCTGAACCATTCTGGGTCTTCTGTATCCTTACAGATCCCGACTGGTTTCTGCCAACCCTTGCAGCTTCTTTGACTCAAATGATCTTCCCGAGTGGTCAGGAGTGTTATTTTACGTGATGCCTTGGAGCCCTCTATACCTCTTTCCAGTTCTTGCATTCTTCTTTGGAAAAACTTCCTCCCTTTCCCTTTCTCTTTCTTGTCTCCATTCCCATTCTCTTTGGAAAGCTTCCTCTTCGTCCCTTCTCTCTCCCTTTGCTTTTCTCTTTCTGTGAGGGAGCGGATGTGTGAGGGAGCGGATGTGTGAGGGAGAGGATGTGTGAGGGAGTGGATGTGTGTCGGAGTGGATGAGTGTCGAGTGGATGAGAGTCGAGTGGATGAGCATCGAGTAGATGTGTGAGGGAGTGGATGTGTGAGGGAGCGGATGTGTGAGGGAGCGGGTGTGTGTCGGAGTGGGTGGGTGAGGTTGTGGATGTGTCTCGGAGTGGATGTGTCTCGGAGTGGATGTGTCTCGGAGCGTATATGTGAGGGAGTGGATGTGTGTCGGAGTGGATGTGTGAGGGAGTGGATGTGTGTCGGAGTGGATGTGTCTCGGAGTGAATGTGGTCGGAACGGAGGTGTGAGGGAGTGGATGTGTGTCGGAGTGGATGGGTGTCAGAGTGGATGTGTGAGGGAGTGGATGTGTGAGGGAGCGGATGTGTGAGGGAGCGGATGTGTGAGGGAGCGGATGTGTGAGGGAGCGGATGTGTGAGGGAGCGGATGTGTGAGGGAGTGGATGTGTGTCGGAGTGGATGTGTGAAGGAGTGGAGGTGTGAGGGAGCGGATGTGAGAGGGAGCGGATGTGTGAGGGAGCGGATGTGTGAGGGAGCGGATGTGTGAGGGAGAGGATGTGTGAGGGAGTGGATGTGTGTCGGAGTGGATGAGTGTCGAGTGGATGAGTGTCGAGTGGATGTGAGAGGGAGTGAATGTGTGAGGGAGTGGAAGTGTGAGGGAGAGGATGTGTGTCGGAGTGGGTGGGTGAGGTTGTGGATGTGTCTCGGAGTGGATGTGTCTCGGAGTGGATGTATCTCGGAGTGGATATGTGAGGGAGTGGATGTGTGTCGGAGTGGACGTGTGTCGGAGTGGATGTGTGAGGTTGTGGACAAGTCGGAGTGGATGTGTGTCGGACTGGATGTGAGTCGGACTGGATGTGTGTCGGAGTGGATGTGCGTCGGAGTGGATGTGCGTCGGAGTGGATGTGCGTCGGAGTGGATGTGCGTCGGAGTGGATGTGCGTCGGAGTGCATGTGCATCGGAGCGGATGTGCGTCGGAGTGGATGTGCGTCGGAGTGAATGTGCATCGGAGTGGATGTGCGTCGGAGTGGATGTGCGTCGGAGTGGATGTGTGAGGGAGTGGATGTGTGAGGGAGTGGATGTGTGAGGGAGTGGATGAGTGAGGGAGTGGATGTGTATCGGAGTGGATGTATGAGGGAGCGGATGTGTGAGGGAGCGGATGTGTGTCGGAGTGGGTATGTGAGGGAGTGGGTATGTGAGGGAGTGGAGGAGTGAGGGAGTGGCTGGTTGTCAGAGTGGATGTGTGAGGGAGTGGATGTGTGTCAGAGTGGATGTGTGAGGGAGTGGATGTGTGAGGGAGTGGATGTGTGAGAGTGTGGATGTGTGTCAGAGTGGATGTGTTAGGGAGTGGATGTGTGAGGTTGTGGAGGTGTCGGAGTGGATGTGTGAGGGAGTGGGTGGGTGTCAGAGAGGATGTGTGAGGGAGTGGATGTGTGTCAGAGTGGATGTGTGTCGGAGTGGATGTGTAGCGGAGTGGATGTGTGAGGGAGTGGATCTGTGAGTGAGCGGATGTGTGAGGGAGCGGATGTGTGAGGGAGAGGATGTGTGAGGGCGTGGATGTGTGTCGGAGTGGATGAGTGTCGAGTGGATGAGTGTCGAGTGGGTGAGTGTCGAGTGGATGTGTGAGGGAGTGGATGTGTGAGGGAGTGGATGTGTGAGGAAGCGGGTGTGTGTCGGAGTGGGTGGGTGAGGTTCTGGATGTGTCTCGGAGTGGATGTGTCTCGGAGTGGATGTGTCTCGGAGTGGATATGTGAGGGAGTGGATGTGTGTCGGAGTGGACGTGTGTCGGAGTGGATGTGTGAGGTTGTGGACATGTCGGAGTGGATGTGTGTCGGAGTGGATGTGCGTCGGAGTGGATGTGCGTCGGAGTGGATGTGCGTCGGAGTGCATGTGCGTCGGAGTGGATGTGCGTCGGAGTGGAAGTGCGACGGAGTGGATGTGCGTCGGAGTGGACGTGCGTCGGAGTGGACGCGCGTCGGAGTGGATGTGCGTCGGAGTAGATGTGCGTCAAAGTGGATGTGTGAGGGAGTGGATGTGTGAGGGAGTGGATGTGTGAGGGAGTGGATGTGTGAGGGAGTGGATGAGTGAGGGAGTGGATGTGTATCGGAGTGGATGTATGAGGGAGCGGATGTGTGAGGGAGCGGATGTGTGTCGGAGTGGGTATGTGAGGGAGTGGATGTGTGAGGGAGCGGAGGAGAGATGGAGTGGCTGGGTGTCAGAGAGGATGTGTGAGGGAGTGGATGTGTGAGAGTGTGGATGTATGTCAGAGTGGATGTGTGAGGGAGTGGATGTGTGAGGTTGTGGAGGTGTCGGAGTGGATGTGTGAGGGAGTGGGTGGGTGTCAGAGAGGATGTGTGAGGGAGTGGATGTGTGTCAGAGTGGATGTGTGTCGGAGTTGATGTGTGTCAGAGTGGATGTGTATCGGAGTGGATGTGTGAGGGAGTGGATGTGTGAGGGAGTGGATGTGTGAGGGAGTGGATGTGTGAGGGAGTGGATGAGTGAGGGAGTGGATGTGTATCGGAGTGGATGTGTTAGGCAGTGGATGTGTGAGGTTGTGGAGGTGTCGGAGTGGATGTGTGAGGGAGCGGATGATTGTCAGAGTGGATGTGTGTCGGAGTGGATGTGTGAGGGAGTGGATGTGTGTCGGAGTGGATGTGTGAGGGAGTGGATGTGTGAGGGAGTGGATGTGTGATGGAGTGGATGTGTGAGGGAGAGGATGTGTTAGGGCGTGGATGTGTGTCGGAGTGGATGTGTGAGGGAGCGAATGTGTGAGGGAGCGGATGTGTGTCGGAGTGGGTATGTGAGGTAGTGGGTATGTGAGGGAGCGGAGGAGTGAGGGAGTGGCTGGGTGTCAGAGTGGATGTGCGTCGGAGTGGATGTGTGTCGGAGTGGATGTGAGTCGGACTGGATGTGCGTCGGAGTGGATGTCTGTCGGAGTGGATGTGCGTCGGAGGGGATGTGCGTCGGAGTGGATGTGCGTCGGAGTGGATGTGCGTTGGAGTGGATGTGCGTCGGAGTGGATGTGCGTCGGAGTGCATGTGCGTCGGAGTGGATGTGCGTCGGAGTGGATGTGCGTCGGAGTGAATGTGCGTCGGAGTGGATGTGCGTCGGAGTGGATGTGCGTCGGAGTGGATGTGTGAGGGAGTGGATGTGTGAGGGAGTGGATGTGTAAGCGAGTGGATGAGTGAGGGAGTGGATGTGTATCGGAGTGGATGTATGAGGGAGCGGATGTGTGTCTGAGTGGGTATGTGAGGGAGTGGGTATGTGAGGGAGCGGAGGAGTGAGGGAGTGGCTGGGTGTCAGAGAGGATGTGTGAGGGAGTGGATGTGTGTCAGAGTGGATGTGTGAGGGAGTGGACGTGTGAGGGAGTGGATGTGTGAGGGTGTGGATGTGTGTCAGAGTGGATGTGTTAGGGAGTGGAAGTGTGAGGTTGTGGAGGTGTCGGAGTGGATGTGTGAGGGAGCGGGTGGGTGTCAGATAGGATGTGTGAGGGAGTGGATGTTTGTCAGAGTGGATGTGTATCGGAGTGGATGTGTGAGGGAGTGGATGTGTGAGGGAGTGGATGTGTGAGGGAGTTGATCTGTGAGGGAGCGGATGTGTGAGGGAGCGGATGTGTGAGTGAGCGGATGTGTGAGGGAGAGGATGTGTGCGGGCGTGGATGTGTGTCGGAGTGGATGAGTGTCGAGTGGATGACTGTCGAGTGGATGAGTGTCGAGTGGATGTGTGAGGGAGTGGACGTGTAAGGGAGTGGACGTGTGAGGGAGTGGACGTGTGAGGGTGTGGATGTATGAGGGAGTAGATGGGTGTGGGACTGGATGTGTGTTGGAGTGGATGTTTGAGGGAGTGGATGTTTGAGGGAGAGGATGTGTGAGGGAACGGAAGTGTTAGGGAGTTGATGTGTGAGGGAGTGGATGTGTCGGAGTGGATGTGTGAGGGAGCTGAGGTGTGAGGGAGTGGATTTGTGAGGGATTGGGTGTGTGAGAGAGTGGATGTGTGAAGGAGCGGATGTGGGTCCGAGTGGATGAGTGAGGTTGTAATTGGGTGTCGGAGTGGTTGTGGAGGGAGTGGATGTGTGTCGGAGTGGATGTGTCTCGGAGTGGATGTGTCTCGGAGTGAATGTGGTCGGACTGGATGTGTCAGGGAGCGGATGTGTGTCGGAGTGGATGTGTGAGGGAGTGGATGTGTGAGGGAGTGAATGTGGTCGGAGTGGATGTGTGTCGGAGTGGATGTGTGTCGGAGTGGATGTGTGTCAGAGTGGATGTGTGTCGGAGTGTATGTGTTTCGAAGTGGATGTGTGAGAGAGTGGATGTGTGAGTTTGTGGAAGTGTCGGAGATGATGTGTGAGGGAGTGGATGTGTGAGGGAGTGGGTGGGTGTCGGAGTGGATGTGTGAGGGAGTGGATATGTGAGGGAGTGGATGTGTGAGTTTGTGGACGTGTCGGAGTGGATGTGTGAGGGAGTGGATGTGTGAGGATGTGGACGTGTCGGAGTGGGTGTGTGTCGGACTGGCTGTGTGTAGGAGTGGATATGTGTCGGAGTGGACGTGTGAGGGAATGGATGTGTGAGGGAGTGGATGTGTGAGGGAGTGGATGTTTGTCAGATTGGTGAGTAACGTTGTGCATGGGTGTCAGAGTGGATGTGTGTCGGAGTGGATGTGTGAGGGAGTGGATGTGTGAGGGAGTGGATGTGTGAGGGAGTGGATGTGTGTCAGAGTGGATGTGTGAGGGAGTGGATGTGTGAGGGAGTGGATGTGTGTCGGAGTGGATGTGAGGGTGTGGATGTGGTCAGAGTGGATGTGTTAGGGAGTGGGTGGGTGTCAGAGTGGCTGTGTATCGGAGTGGGTGTGTGAGGGAGTGGATGTATGAGGGAGTGGATGTGTGTCAGAGTGGCTGTGTACCGGAGTGGATGTGTGAGGGAGTGGATGTATGAGGGAGCGGATATGTGAGGGAGTGCATGTGTGTCGGAGTGGGTATGTGAGACAGGATATGTGTTGGAATGGATGGGTGTCGGAGTGGGAGGGTGTCGGAGTGGATGTGTGAGGGAGTGGATGTGTCAGGGAGTGGATGTGTGAGGGAGTCGATGTGCGTCGGAGTGGATGTGTGAGGGAGGGGATGTGTGAGGGATTGGATTTGTGAGGGAGTGGATGTGTGAGGGAGTGGATGTGTGAGGGAGTGGATGTGTGAGGGAGTGGATGTGTGAGGGAGTGGATGTGCTTGGGAGTGGATGTGCGTCGGAGTGGATGTGCGTCGGAGTGGATGTGCGTCGGAGTGGATGTGCGTCGGAGTGGATGTGCTTCGGAGTGGATGTGTGAGGGAGTGGATGTGTGAGGGAGTGGATGTGTGAGGGAGTGGATGTGCTTGGGAGTGGATGTGCGTCGGAGTGGATGTGCGTCGGAGTGGATGTGCGTCGGAGTGGATGTGCTTCGGAGTGGATGTGTGAGGGAGTGGATGTGTGAGGTTGTG
This sequence comes from Cetorhinus maximus, assembly GCF_964194155.1. Classification (NCBI taxonomy): domain Eukaryota; kingdom Metazoa; phylum Chordata; class Chondrichthyes; order Lamniformes; family Cetorhinidae; genus Cetorhinus; species Cetorhinus maximus. The sequence continues at coordinate 72,996,770 of NC_135895.1, read as the reverse complement.
GATGTATCGGAGTGGGTGGGTGTCGGACTGGCTGTGTGTAGGAGTGGATATGTGCAGGAGTGGACGTGAGAGGGAATGGATGTGTGAGGGAGTGGATGTGAGAGGGAGTGGATGTGTGTCAGAGTGGATGTGTGAGGGAGTGGATGTGTGAGGGAGTGGATGTGTGAGGGTGTGGATGTCTGAGGGTGTGGATGTGTGTCAGAGTGGATGTGTTAGGGAGTGGGTGTGTGAAGTTGTGGAGGTGTCGGAGTGGATGTGTGAGGGAGTGGCTGGGTGTCAGAGAGGATGTGTGAGGGAGTGGATGTGTGTCAGAGTGGATGTGTGTCGGAGTGGATCTGTGTGTGAGAGTGGATGTGTATCGGAGTGGATGTGTGAGGGAGTGGATGTGTGAGGGAGTGGATGTGTGAGGGAGAGGATTTGTGAGGGAGTGGATGTGTGAGGGAGAGGATGTGTATCGGAGTGGATGTATGAGGGAGCGGATGTGTGAGGGAGCGGATGTGTGTCGGAGTGGGTATGTGAGGGAGTGGGTATGTGAGGGAGCGGAGGAGTGAGGGAGTGGCTGGGTGTCAGAGTGGATGTGTGAGGGAGTGGATGTGTGAGGGAGTGGATGTGTGAGGGAGTGGATGGTTGTCAGAGGGGTGTGTGTCGGAGTGGATGTTTGAGGGAGTGGATGTGTGTCGGAGTGGATGTGTGTCGCGGTGGATGTGTGAGGGAGTGGACGTTTGAGGGAGTGGATGTGTGTCGGAGTGGATGTGTGTCGCGGTGGATGTGTGAGGGAGTGGACATTTGAGGGAGTGGACGTGTGAGGGTGTGGATGTATGAGGGAGTGGATGGGTGTCGGAGTGGATGTGTGTCGGAGTGGATGTGTGAGGGAGTGGATGTGTCGGAGTGGATGTGTGAGGGAGCTGAGGTGTGAGGGAGTGGGTGGGTGTCAGAGTGGATGTGTGAGGGTGTGGATGTGTGAGGGAGTGGTTGTGTGAGGGAGTGGATGTGTGTCGGAATGGATGTGTGTCGGACTGTATGTGTGTCGGAGTGGATGGGTGTCGGAGTGGATGTGTGAGGGAGTGCATGTGTGAGGGAGTGGATGTGTGAGGGAGTGGATGTGTGAGGGAGTGGATGTGTGAGAGAGTGGATGTGTGAGAGAGCGGATGTGTGTCCGAGTGGATGAGTGATGTTGAAATTGGGTGTTGGAGTGGTTGTGTGAGGGAGTGGATGTGTGAGGGAGTGGATATGTGTCGGAGTGGATGTGTGAGGGAGAGGATGTGTGTCGGAGTGGATGTGTGTCGGAGTGAATGTGGTCGGAGTGGATGTGTGTCGGAGTGCATGTGTGTCGATGTGTATGTGTGTCGAAGTGGATGTGTGATGGAGTGGATGTGTGAGTTTGTGGACGTGTCGGAGTGGATGTGTGAGGTAGTGGATGTCTGAGGGAGTGGGTTGGTGTCGGAGTGGATGTGTGATGGAGTGGATGTGTGAGTCTGTGGACGTGTCGGAGTGGATGTGTGAGGGAGTGGATGTGTGAGGGAGTGGATGTGTGAGGTTGTGGACGTGTCGGAGTGGGTGTGTGTCGGACTGGCTGTGTGTAGGAGTGGACGTGTTAGGGAATGGATGTGTGAGGGAGTGGATGTGTGAGGGAGTGGATGTGTGAGGGATTGGATGTTTGTCAGATTGGTGAGTAACGTTGTGCATGTGTGTCAGAGCGGATGTGTGTCGGAGTGGATGTGTGAGGGAGCGGATCTGTTAGGGAGCGGAAGTGTTTTGGAGCGGATGTGCATCGGAGTGGATGTGTGAGGGAGCGGATCTGTTAGGGAGCGGATGTGTTTTGGCGTGGATGTGTGTCGGAGCGGAGGTGTGAGGGAGCAGATGTGTGTCGGAGTGGATGTGTCTCGGAGTGAATGTGGTCGGAGCGGAGGTGTGAGGGAGCAGATGTGTGTCGGAGTGGATGGGTGTCAGAGTGGATGTGTGTCGGAGTGGATGTGTGAGGGAGTGGATGTGTGAGGGAGCGGTTGTGTGAGGGAGCAGATGTGTGAGGGAGCGGATGTGTGGGGGAGAGGATGTGTGAGGGAGTGGATGTGTGTCGGAGCGGATGAGTGTCGAGCGGATGAGTGTCGAGTGGATGAGTGTCGAGTGGATGAGTGTCGAGTGGATGTGTGAGGGAGCGGATGTGTGAGGGAGCGGATGTGTGAGGGAGCGGGTGTGTGAGGGAGTGGATGTGTGTCGGAGTGGATGAGTGTCGAGCGGATGAGTGTCGAAAGGATGAGTGTCGAGTTGATGAGTGTCAAGTGGATGTGTGAGGGAGTGGATGTGTGAGGGAGTGGATGTGCGTCGGAGTGGATGTGCGTCGGACTGGATGTGCGTCGGAGTGGATGTGCGTCGGAGTGGATGTGCATCGGAGTGGATGTGCGTCAGAGTGGATGTGCGTCGGAGTGGATGTGCGTCGGAGTTGATGTGCTTCGGAGTGGATGTATGAGGGAGTGGATGTGTGAGGGAGTGGATAAATGTAGGAGTGGACGTGTGAGGGAATGGATGTGTGAGGGAGTGGATGTGAGATGGAGTGGATGTGTGTCAGAGTGGATGTGTGAGGGAGTGGATGTGTGAGGGAGTGGATGTGTGAGGGTGTGGATGTGTGAGGGTGTGGATGTGTGTCAGAATGGATGTGTTAGGGAGTGGGTGTGTGAGGTTGTGGAGGTGTCGGAGTGGATGTGTGAGGGAGAGGCTGGCTGTCAGAGTGGATGTGTGAGGGAGTGGATGATTGTCAGAGGGGTGTGTGTCGGAGTGGATGTGTGTCGGAGTGGATGTGTGAGGGAGTGGACGTGTAAGGGAGTGGACGTGTGAGGGAGTGGACGTGTGAGGGTGTGGATGTATGAGGGAGTAGATGGATGTGGGAGTGGATGTGTGTCGGAGTGGATGTTTGAGGGAGTGGATGTTTGAGGGAGAGGATGTATGAGGAAGTGGATGTGTGAGGGAGTGGATGTGTGAGGGAGTTGATGTGTGAGGGAGTGGATGTGTCGGAGTGGAAGTTTGAGGGAGCAGAGGTGTGAGCGAGTGGGTGGGTGTCAGAGTGGATGTGTGAGGGAGTGGATGTGTGAGGGAGTGGTTGTCTGAGGGAGTCGATGTGTGTCGGACTGGATGTGTGAGGGAGTGGATGTGTGAGGGATTGGGTGTCTGAGAGTGTGGATGTGTGAGGGAGCGGATGTGGGTCCGAGTGGATGAGTGAGGTTGTAATTGGGTGTCGGAGTGGATGTTCTCGGAGTGAATGTGGTCGGAGTGGAAGTGTCAGGGAGCGGATGTGTGAGGGAGTGGATGTGTGAGGGAGTGGATGTGTGAGGGAGTGGATGTGTGTCGGAGTTGATGTGTGTCGGAGTGAATGTTTTCGGAGTGGATGTGTGTCGGAGTGGATGTGTGTCGGAGTGGATGTGTGTCGGAGTGTATGTGTGTCGAAGTGGATGTGTGAGAGAGTGGATGTGTGAGTTTGTGGACGTGTCGGAGATGATGTGTGAGGGAGTGTATGTGTGAGGGAGTGGGTGGGTGTCGGAGTGGATATGTGAGGGAGTGGATGTGTGAGTTTGTGGACGTGTCGGAGTGGATGTGTGAGGGAGTGGACGTGTGAGGATGTGGACGTGTCGGAGTGGGTGTGTGTCGGAGTGGACGTGTGAGGGAATGGATGTGTGAGGGAGTGGATGTGTGAGGGAGTGGATGTGTGAGGGAGTGGAGGTTTGTCAGATTGGTGAGTAACGTTGTGCATTGGTGTCAGAGTGGATGTGTGTCGGAGTGGATGTGTGAGGGAGTGGATGTGTGAGGGAGTGGATGTGTGAGGGAGTGGATGTGTGTCAGAGTGGATGTGTGAGGGAGTGGATGTGTGAGGGAGTGGATGTGTGTCGGAGTGGATGTGAGGGTGTGGATGTGGTCAGACTGGATGTGTTAGGGAGTGGGTGGGTGTCAGAGTGGCTGTGTATCGGAGTGGGTGTGTGAGGGAGTGGATGTATGAGGGAGTGGATATGTGAGGGAGTGGATGTGTGTCGGAGTGGGTATTTGAGACAGGATATGTGAGGGAGTGGATGTGTGTCGGAGTGGATGTGTGTCGGAATGGATAGGCGTTGGAGTGGGAGGGTGTCGGAGTGGATGTGTGAGGGAGTGGATGTGTGAGGGAGTGGAAGTGTGAGGGAGTCGATGTGCGTCGGAGTGGATGTGTGAGGGAGTGGATGTATGAGGGAGCGGATGTATGAGGGAGCGGACGTGTGAGGGAGCGGACGTTTGAGGGAGCGGACGTGTGAGGGAGCGGACGTGTGAGGGAGCGGATGTGTGAGGGAGCGGGTGTGTGAGGGAGTGGATGTGTGTCGGAGTGGATGAGTGTCGAGCGGATGAGTGTTGAGTGGATGAGTGTCGAGTGGATGAGTGTCAAGTGGATGTGTGAGGGATTGGATGTGTGAGGGAGTGGATGTACGTCGGAGTTGACGTGCGTCGGACTGGATGTGCGTCGGAGTGGATGTGCGTCGGAGTGGATGTGCGTCGGAGTGGATGTGCGTCGGAGTGGATGTGCGTCGGAGTGGATGTGAGTCGGAGTGGATGTGCGTCGGAGTGAATGTGTGAGGGAGTGGATGTGCTTCGGAGTGGATGTGCGTCGGAGTGGATGTGCGTCGGAGTGGATGTGCGTCGGAATGGATGAGCGTCGGAGTGGATGTGCTTCGGAGTGAATGTGTGAGGGAGTGGATGTGTGAGGGAGTTGAGGTGTGAGGTTGTGGATGTATCGGAGTGGGTGTGTGTCGGACTGGCTGTGTGTAGGAGTGGATATGTGTAGGAGTGGACGTGTGAGGGAATGGATGTGTGAGGGTGTGGATGTGTGTCAGAGTGGATGTGTTAGGGAGTGTGTGTGTGAGGTTGTGGAGGTGTCGGAGTGGATGTGTCAGGGAGTGGCTGGGTGTCAGAGAGGATGTGTGAGGGAGTGGATGTGTGTCAGAGTGGATGTGTGTCAGAGTGAATGTGTATCGGAGTGGATGTGTTCGGAGTGGATGTGTGAGGGAGAGGATTTGTGAGGGAGTGGATGTGTGAGGGAGTTGATGTGTATCGGAGTGGATGTATGAGGGAGCGGATGTGTGAGGGAGCGGATGTGTGTCGGAGTGGGTATGTGAGGGAGTGGGTAAGTGAGGGAGAGGAGTAGTGAGGGAGTGGTTGGGTGTCAGAGTGGATGTGTGAGGGAGTGGATGTGTGAGGGAGTGGATGTGTGAGGGAGTGGATGTGTGAGGGAGTGGATGATTGTCAGAGGGGTGTGTGTCGGAGTGGATGCGTGTCGGAGTGGATGTGTGTCGCGGTGGATGTGTGAGGGAGTGGACGTGTAAGGGAGCGGACGTGTGAGTGAGAGGACGTTTGAGGGAGTGGACGTGTGAGGGTGTGGATGTATGAGGGAGTGGATGGGTGTCGGAGTGGATGTGTGTCGGATTGGATGTTTGAGGGAGTGGATGTTTGAGGGAGAGGATGTGTGAGGGAGCGGATGTCTGAGGGAGTGGATGTATGAGGAAGTGGATGTCTGAGGAAGTGGATGTGTGAGGGAGTGGATGTGTGAGGGAGTGGATGTGTGTCGGAGTGGATGTGAGGGGGTGGATGTGGTCAGAGTGGATGTGTTAGGGAGTGGGTGGGTGTCAGAGTGGCTGTGTATCGGAGTGGGTGTGTGAGGGAGTGGATGTATGAGGGAGTGGATGTGTGTCAGAGTAGCTGTGTATCGGAGTGGATGTGTGAGGGAGTGGATGTATGAGGGAGCGGATATGTGAGGGAGTGGATGTGTGTCGGAGTGGGTATGTGAGACAGGATATGTGAGGGAGTGGATGTGTGTCGGAGTGGATGCGTGTTGGAATGGATGGGTGTCGGAGTGGGAGGGTGTCGGAGTGGATGTGTGAGGGAGTGGATGTGTGAGGGAGTGGATGTGTGAGGGAGTCGATGTGCGTCGGAGTGGATGTGTGAGGGAGTGGATGTATGAGGGAGCGGATGTATGAGGGAGCGGACGTGTGAGGGAGCGGACGTGTGAGGGAGTGGACGTGTGAGGGAGCGGACGTGTGAGGGAGCGGACGTTTGAGGGAGCGGACGTGTGAGGGAGTGGACGTGGGAGGGAGTGGATGTGTGAGGGAGCTGAGCTGTGAGGGAGTGGCTGGGTGTCGGAGTGAATGTGTGAGGGAGCGGATGTGTGAGGGAGTGGATGAATTTCAGGGTGGGTGTGTGTCGGAGTGGATGTGTGAGGGAACGGATCTGTTAGGGAGCGGAAGTGTTTTGGAGCGGATGTGCGTCGGAGTGGATGTGTGTCTGAGCGGAGGTGTGAGGGAGCAGATGTGTGTCGGAGTGGATGTGTCTCGGAGTGAATGTGGTCGGAGCGGAGGTGTGAGGGAGCAGATGTGTGTCGGAGAGGATGGGTGTCAGAGTGGATGCGTGTCGGAGTGGATGTGTGAGGGAGCAGATGTGTGAGGGAGCGGATGTGTGAGCGAGCGGATGTGTGGGGGAGAGGATGTGTGAGGGAGTGGATGTGTGTCGGAGCGGATGAGTGTCGAGCGGAAGAGTGTCGAGTGGATGAGTGTCGAGTGGATAAGTGTAGAGTGGATGTGTGAGGGAGCGGATGTGTGAGGGAGCGGATGTGTGAGGGAGCGGGTGTGTGAGGGAGTGGAGGTGTGTCGGAGTGGATGAGTGTCGAGCGGATGAGTGTCGAGTGGATGAGTGTCGAGTGGATGAGTGTCAAGTGGATGTGTGAGGGAGTGGATGTGCGAGGGAGTGGATGTGCGTCGGAGTGGATGTGCGTCGGACTGGATGTGAGACGGAGTGGATGTGCGTCGGAGTGGATGTGCTTCGGAGTGGATGTGCGTCGGAGTGGATGTGCGTCAGAGTGGATGTGCGACGGAGTGGATGTGAGTCGGAGTGGATGTGAGTCGGAGTGGATGTGCATCGGAGTGGATGTGCTTCGGAGTGGATGTGAGTCGGAGTGGATGTGCGTCGGAGTGGATGTGCGTCGGAGTGGATGTGCGTCGGAGTGGATGTGCTTCGGATTGGATGTGTGAGGGAGTGGATGTGTGAGGGAGTGGGTGTGTGAGGTTGTGGATGTATCGGAGTGGGTGTGTGTCGGACTGGCTGTGTGTAGGAGTGGATATGTGTAGGAGTGGACGTGTGAGGGAATGGATGTGTGAGGGAGTGGATGTGAGAGGGAGTGGATGTGTGTCAGAGTGGATGTGTAAGGGAGTGGATGTGTGAGGGAGTGGATGTATGAGGGAGCGGATATGTGAGGGAGTGGATGTGTGTCGGAGTGGATGTGTGTCGGAATGGATGGGTGTCGGAGTGGGAGGGTGACGGAGTGGATGTGTGAGGGAGTGGATGTGTGAGGGAGTGGATGTGTGAGGGAGTCGATGTGCGTCGGAGTGGATCTGTGAGGGAGTGGATGTATGAGGGAGCGGATGTATGAGGCAGCGGAGGTGTGAGGGAGCGGACGTGTGAGGGAGCGGACGTGTGAGGGAGTGGACGTGTGAGGTAGCGGATGTGTGATGGAGGGGATGTGTGAGGGATTGGATTTGTGAGGGAGTGGATGTGTGAGGGAGTGGATGTGTGAGGGAGAGGATGTGTGAGGGAGTGGATGTGTGAGGGAGTGGATGATTTTCAGAGTGGGTGTGTGTCGGAGTGGATCTGTGTCGGAGTGGATGTGTGTCGGAGTGGATGTGCGTCAGAGTGGATGTGCGTCGGAGTGGATGTGAGTCGGAGTGGATGTGAGTCGGAGTGGATGTGCGTCGGAGTGAATGTGTGAGGGAGTGGATGTGCTTCGGAGTGGATGTGCGTCGGAGTGGATGAGCGTCGGAGTGGATGTGCGTCGGAGTGGATGAGCGTCGGAGTGGATGTGCTTCGGAGTGAATGTGTGAGGGAGTGGATGTGTGAGGGAGTTGAGGTGTGAGGTTGTGGATGTATCGGAGTGGGTGTGTGTCGGACTGGCTGTGTGTAGGAGTGGATATGTGTAGGAGAGGACGTGTGAGGGAATGGATGTGTGAGGGTGTGGATGTGTGTCAGAGTGGATGAGTTAGGGAGTGTGTGTGTGAGGTTGTGGAGGTGTCGGAGTGGATGTGTGAGGGAGTGGGTGGGTGTCAGAGAGGATGTGTGAGGGAGTGGATGTGTGTTAGAGTGGATGTGTGTCAGAGTGAATGTGTATCGGAGTGGATGTGTGAGGGAGTGGATGTGTGAGGGAGAGGATTTGTGAGGGAGTGGATGTGTGAGGGAGTGGATGTGTATCGGAGTGGATGTATGAGGGAGCGGATGTGTGAGGGAGCGGATGTGTGTCGGAGTGGGTATGTGAGGGAGTGGGTATGTGAGGGAGCGGAGGAGTGAGGGAGTGGCTGGGTGTCAGAGTGGATGTGTGAGGGAGTGGATGTGTGAGGGAGTGGATGTGTGAGGGAGTGGATGATTGTCAGAGGGGTGTGTGTCGGAGTGGATGCGTGTCGGAGTGGATGTGTGTCGCGGTGGATGTGTGAGGGAGTGGACGTGTAAGGGAGCGGACGTGTGAGTGAGAGGACGTTTGAGGGAGTGGACGTGTGAGGGTGTGGATGTATGAGGGAGTGGATGGGTGTCGGAGTGGATGTGTGTCGGAGTGGATGTTTGAGGGAGTGGATGTTTGAGGGAGAGGATGTGTGAGGGAGCGGATGTCTGAGGGAGTGGATGTATGAGGAAGTGGATGTCTGAGGAAGTGGATGTGTGAGGGAGTGGATGTGTGAGGGAGTGGATGTGTCGGAGTGGATGTGTGAGGGAGCTGAGGTTTGAGGGAGTGGGTGGGTGTCAGAGTGGATGTGTGAGGGAGTGGATGTGTGAGGGAGTGGATGGGTGTCGGAGTGGATGTGAGGGTGTGGATGTGGTCAGAGTGGATGTGTTAGGGAGTGGGTGGGCGTCAGAGTGGCTGTGTATCGGAGTGGGTGTGTGAGGGAGTGGATGTATGAGGGAGTGGATGTGTGAGGGAGCGGACGTGTGTCAGAGTAGCTGTGTATCGGAAACAGGATATGTGAGGGAGTGGATGTGTGTCGGAGTGGGTATTTGAGACAGGATATGTGAGGGAGTGGATGTGTGTCGGAGTGGATGCGTGTTGGAATGGATGGGTGTCGGAGTGGGAGGGTGTCGGAGTGGATGTGTGAGGGAGTGGATGTGTGAGGGAGTGGATGTGTGAGGGAGTCGATGTGCGTCGGAGTGGATGTGTGAGGGAGTGGATGTATGAGGGAGCGGACGTGTGAGGGAGCGGACGTTTGAGGGAGCGGACGTGTGAGGGAGTGGACGTGGGAGGGAGCGGATGTGTGAGGGAGGGGATGTGTGAGGGAGCGGATGTATGAGGGAGCGGATATGTGAGGGAGTGGATGTGTGTCGGAGTGGGTATTTGAGACAGGATATGTGAGGGAGTGGATGTGTGTCGGAGTGGATGCGTGTTGGAATGGATGGGTGTCGGAGTGGGAGGGTGTCGGAGTGGATGTGTGAGGGAGTGGATGTGTGAGGGAGTCGATATGCTTCGGAGTGGATGTGTGAGGGAGTGGATGTATGAGGGAGCGGACGTGTGAGGGAGCGGACGTTTGAGGGAGCGGACGTGTGAGGGAGTGGACGTGGGAGGGAGCGGATGTGTGAGGGAGGGGATGTGTGAGGGAGCTGATGTATGAGGGAGCGGATGTATGAGGGAGCGGACGTGTGAGGGAGCGGACGTTTGAGGGAGCGGACGTGTGAGGGAGTGGACGTGGGAGGGAGCGGATGTGTGAGGGAGGGGATGTGTGAGGGAGTGGATGTGTGAGGGAGTGGATGTGTGAGGGAGCTGAGCTGTGAGGGAGTGGCTGGGTGTCGGAGTGAATGTGTGAGGGAGTGGATGTGTGAGGGAGTGGATGAATTTCAGGGTGGGTGTGTGTCGGAGTGGATGTGTGAGGGAACGGATCTGTTAGGGAGCGGAAGTGTTTTGGAGCGGATGTGCGTCGGAGTGGATGTGTGTCAGAGCGGAGGTGTGAGGGAGCAGATGTGTGTCGGAGTGGATGTGTCTCGGAGTGAATGTGGTCGGAGCGGAGGTGTGAGGGAGCAGATGAGTGAGGGAGCGGATGTGTGAGCGAGCGGATGTGTGGGGGAGAGGATGTGTGAGGGAGTGGATGTGTGTCGGAGCGGATGAGTGTCGAGCGGAAGAGTGTCGAGTGTATGAGTGTCGAGTGGATGAGTGTAGAGTGGATGTGTGAGGGAGCGGATGTGTGAGGGAACGGGTGTGTGAGGGAGCGGGTGTGTGAGGGAGTGGATGTGTGAGGGAGTGGATGTGCGTCGGAGTGGATGTGCGTCGGACTGGATGTGAGTCGGAGTGGATGTGCGTCGGAGTGGATGTGCGTCGGAGTGGATGTGCGTCGGAGTGGATGTGCGTCAGAGTGGATGTGCGTCGGAGTGGATGTGAGTCGGAGTGGATGTGCGTCGGAGTGGATGTGCGTCGGAGTGAATGTGGTCGGAGCGGAGGTGTGAGGGAGCAGATGTGTGTCGGAGTGGATGTGTCTCGGAGTGAATGTGGTCGGAGCGGAGGTGTGAGGGAGCAGATGTGTGTCGGAGAGGATGGGTGTCAGAGTGGATGTGTGAGGGAGCAGATGTGTGAGGGAGCGGATGTGTGAGCGAGCGGATGTGTGGGTGAGAGGATGTGTGAGGGAGTGGATGTGTGTCGGAGCGGATGAGTGTCGAGCGGATGAGTGTCGAGTGGATGAGTGTCGAGTGGATGAGTGTAGAGTGGATGTGTGAGGGAGCGGATGTGTGTGGGAGCGGATGTGTGAGGGAGCGGGTGTGTGAGGGAGTGGAGGTGTGTCGGAGTATATGAGTGTCGAGCGGATGAGTGTCGAGTGGATGAGTGTCGAGTGGATGAGTGTCAAGTGGATGTGTGCGGGAGTGGATGTGTGAGGGAGTGGATGTGCCTCGGAGTGGATGTGCGTCGGACTGGATGTGAGTCGGAGTGGATGTGAGTCGGAGTGGATGTGAGTTGGAGTGGATGTGCGTCGGAGTGGATGTGCGTCGGAGTGGATGTGCGTCGGAGTGGATGTGCGTCAGAGTGGATGTGCGTCAGAGTGGATGTGCCTCGGAGTGGATGTGCGTCGGAGTGGATGTGCGTCGGAGTGGATGTGCGTCAGAGTGGATGTGCCTCGGAGTGGATGTGCGTCGGAGTGGATGTGCGTCGGAGTGGATGTGCGTCGGAGTGGATGTGAGTCGGAGTGGATGTGAGTCGGAGTGGATGTGAGTCGGATTGGATGTGCGTCGGAGTGGATGTGCTTCGGAGTGGATGTGCGTCGGAGTGGATGTGCGTCGGACTGGTTGTGCGTCGGAGTGGATGTGCTTCGGAGTGGATGTGCGTCGGAGTGGATGTGCATCAGAGTGGATGTGCGTCGGAGTGGATGTGCGTCGGAGTGGATGTGCTTCGGAGCGGATGTGTGAGGGAGTGGATGTGTGAGGGAGTTGGTGTGTGAGGTTGTGGATGTATCGGAAGGGTGTGTGTCGGACTGGCTGTGTGTAGGAGTGAATATGTGTAGGAGTGGACGTGTGAGGGAATGGATGTGTGAGGGTGTGGATGTGTGAGGGTGTGGATGTGTGTCAGAGTGTATGTGTTAGGGAGTGTGTGTGTGAGGTTGTGGAGGTGTCGGAGTGGATGTGTGAGGGAATGGCTGGGTGTCAGAGAGGATGTGTGAGGGAGTGGATGTGTGTCAGAGTGGATGTGTGTCGGAGTGGATGTGTGTGAGAGTGGATGTGTATCGGAGTGGATGTGTGAGGGAGTGGATGTGTGAGGGAGTGGATGTGTGAGGGAGAGGATTTGTGAGGGAGTGGATGTGTGAGGGAGTGGATGTGTATCGGAGTGGATGTATGAGGGAGCGGATGTGTGAGGGAGCGGATGTGTGAGGGAGCGGATGTGTGTCGGAGTGGGTATGTGAGGGAGTGGGTAAGTGAGGGAGCGGAGTAGTGAGGGAGTGGCTGGGTGTCAGAGTGGATGTGTGAGGGAGTGGATGTGTGAGGGAGTGGATGTGTGAGGGAGTGGATGATTGTCAGAGGGGTGTGTGTCGGAGTGGATGTGTGTCGGAGTGGATGTGTGAGGGAGTGGACGTGTAAGAGAGCGGACGTGTGAGTGAGTGGGCGTTTGAGGGAGTGGACGTGTGAGGGTGTGGGTGTATGAGGGAGTGGATGGGTGTCGGAGTGGATGTGAGGGTGTGGATGTGGTCAGAGTGGATGTGTTAGGGAGTGTGTGGTTGTCAGAGTGGCTGTGCATCGGAGTGGATGTGTGAGGGAGTGGATGTATGAGGGAGTGGATGTGTGTCAGAGTGGCTGTGTACCGGAGTGGATGTGTGAGGGAGTGGATGTATGAGGGAGCGGATGTGTGAGGGAGTGGATGTGTGAGGGAGTGGATGTGTGTCGGAATGGATGGGTGTCGGAGTGGGTGGGTGTCGGAGTGGATGTGTGAGGGAGTGGATGTGTGAGGGAGTGGATGTGTGAGGGAGTCGATGTGCGTCGGAGTGGATGTGTGAGGGAGCGGATGGGTGAGGTTGTGGATGTGTGTCAGAGAGGATGTGTGAGGGAGCTGAGGTGTGAGGGATTGGCTGGGTGTCGGAGTGGATGTGTGAGGGAGTGGATGTGTGAGGGAGTGGATGTGTGCCAGAGTAGCTGTGTATCGGAGTGGATGTGTGAGGGAGTGGATGTATAGGGAGCGGATATGTGAGGGAGTGGATGTGTGTCGGAGAGGGTATGTGAGACAGGATATGTGAGGGAGTGGATGTGTGTCGGAGTGGATGCGTGTTGGAATGGATGGGTGTCGGAGTGGGAGGGTGTCGGAGTGGATGTGTGAGGGAGTGGATGTGTGAGGGAGTGGATGTGTGAGGGAGTCGATGTGCGTCGGAGTGGATGTGTGAGGGAGTGGATGTATGAGGGAGCGGACGTGTGAGGGAGCGGACGTTTGAGGGAGCGGACGTGTGAGGGAGTGGACGTGGGAGGGAGCGGATGTGTGAGGGAGGGGATGTGTGAGGGAGCGGATGTATGAGGGAGCGGATGTATGAGGGAGCGGACGTGTGAGGGAGCGGACGTTTGAGGGAGCGGACGTGTGAGGGAGTGGACGTGGGAGGGAGCGGATGTGTGAGGGAGGGGATGTGTGAGGGAGTGGATGTGTGAGGGAGTGGATGTGTGAGGGAGCTGAGCTGTGAGGGAGTGGCTGGGTGTCGGAGTGAATGTGTGAGGGAGTGGATGTGTGAGGGCGTGGATGAATTTCAGGGTGGGTGTGTGTCGGAGTGGATGTGTGAGGGAACGGATCTGTTAGGGAGCGGAAGTGTTTTGGAGCGGATGTGCGTCGGAGTGGATGTGTGTCTGAGCGGAGGTGTGAGGGAGCAGATGTGTGTCGGAGTGGATGTGTCTCGGAGTGAATGTGGTCGGAGCGGAGGTGTGAGGGAGCAGATGTGTGTCGGAGAGGATGGGTGTCAGAGTGGATGCGTGTCGGAGTGGATGTGTGAGGGAGCAGATGTGTGAGGGAGCGGATGTGTGAGCGAGCGGATGTGTGGGGGAGAGGATGTGTGAGGGAGTGGATGTGTGTCGGAGCGGATGAGTGTCGAGCGGAAGAGTGTCGAGTGGATGAGTGTCGAGTGGATGAGTGTAGAGTGGATGTGTGAGGGAGCGGATGTGTGAGGGAACGGGTGTGTGAGGGAGCGGGTGTGTGAGGGAACGGGTGTGTGAGGGAGTGGAGGTGTGTCGGAGTGGATGAGTGTCGAGCGGATGAGTGTCGAGTGGATGAGTGTCGAGTGGATGAGTGTCAAGTGGATGTGTGAGGGAGTGGATGTGTGAGGGAGTGGATGTGCGTCGGAGTGGATGTGCGTCGGACTGGATGTGAGTCGGAGTGGATGTGCGTCGGAGTGGATGTGCGTCGGAGTGGATGTGCGTCGGAGTGGATGTGCGTCAGAGTGGATGTGCGTCGGAGTGGATGTGAGTCGGAGTGGATGTGAGTCGGAGTGGATGTGCGTCGGAGTGGATGTGCGTCGGAGTGGATGTGCTTCGGATTGGATGTGTGAGGGAGTGGATGTGTGAGGGAGTAGGTGTGTGAGGTTGTGGATGTATCGGAGTGGGTGTGTGTCGGACTGTCTGTGTGTAGGAGTGGATATGTGTAGGAGTGGACGTGTGAGGGAGTGGATGTGAGAGGGAGTGGATGTGTGTCAGAGTGGATGTGTAAGGGAGTGGATGTGTGAGGGAGTGGATGTGTGAGGGTGTGGATGTGTGAGGGTATGGATGTGTGTCAGAGTGGCTGTGTATCGGAGTGGATGTGTGAGGGAGTGGATGTATGAGGGAGCGGATATGTGAGGGAGTGGATGTGTGTCAGAGTGGATGTGTGTCGGAGTGGATGTGTGAGGGAGTGGATGTGTGAGGGAGTGGCTGGGTGTCAGAGAGGATGTGTGAGGGAGTGGATGTGTGTGAGAGTGGATGTGTATCGGAGTGGATGTGTGAGGGAGTGGATGTGTGAGGGAGTGGATGTGTGAGGGAGAGGATTTGTGAGGGAGTGGATGTGTGAAAGAGTGGATGTGTATCGGAGTGGATGTATGAGGGAGCGGATGTGTGAGGGAGCGGATGTGTGTCGGAGTGGGTATGTGAGGGAGTGGGTATGTGAGGGAGCGGAGTAGTGAGGGAGTGGCTGGGTGTCAGAGTGGATGTGTGAGGGAGTGGATGTGTGAGGGAGTGGATGTGTGAGGGAGTGGATGATTGTCAGAGGGGTGTGTGTCGGAGTGGATGTGTGTCGGAGTGGATGTGTGAGGGAGTGGACGTGTAAGAGAGCGGACGTGTGAGTGAGTGGGCGTTTGAGGGAGTGGACGTGTGAGGGTGTGGGTTTATGAGGGAGTGGATGGGTGTCGGAGTGGATGTGAGGGTGTGGATGTGGTCAGAGTGGATGTGTTAGGGAGTGTGTGGTTGTCAGAGTGGCTGTGTATCGGAGTGGATGTGTGAGGGAGTGGATGTATGAGGGAGTGGATGTGTGTCAGAGTGGCTGTGTACCGGAGTGGATGTGTGAGGGAGTGGATGTATGAGGGAGCGGATGTGTGAGGGAGTGGATGTGTGAGGGAGTGGATGTGTGTCGGAATGGATGGGTGTCGGAGTGGGTGGGTGTCGGAGTGGATGTGTGAGGGAGTGGATGTGTGAGGGAGTGGATGTGTGAGGGAGTCGATGTGCGTCGGAGTGGATGTGTGAGGGAGCGGATGGGTGAGGTTGTGGATGTGTGTCAGAGAGGATGTGTGAGGGAGCTGAGGTGTGAGGGATTGGCAGGGTGTCGGAGTGGATGTGTGAGGGAGTGGATGTGTGAGGGAGTGGATGTGTGACAGAGTAGCTGTGTATCGGAGTGGATGTGTGAGGGAGTGGATGTATGAGGGAGCGGATATATGAGGGAGAGGATGTGTGTCGGAGAGGGTATGTGAGACAGGATATGTAAGGGAGTGGATGTGTGAGGGAGTGGATGTGTGTCGGAGTGGATGTGAGGGTGTGGATGTGGTCAGAGTGGCTGTGTATCGGAGTGGGTGTGTGAGGGAGTGGATGTATGAGGGAGTGGATGTGTGCCAGAGTAGCTGTGTATCGGAGTGGATGTGTGAGGGAGTGGATGTATGAGGGAGCGGATATGTGAGGGAGTGGATGTGTGTCGGAGTGGGTATGTGAGACAGGATATGTGAGGGAGTGGATGTGTGTCGGAATGGATGGGTGTCGGAGTGGGTGGGTGTCGGAGTGGATGTGTGAGGGAGTGGATGTGTAAGGGAGTGGATGTGTGAGGGAGTCGATGTGCATCGGAGTGGATGTGTGAGGGAGCGGATGGGTGAGGTTGTGGATGTGTGTCAGAGAGGATGTGTGAGGGAGCTGAGGTGTGAGGGATTGGCTGGGTGTCGGAGTGGATGTGTGAGGGAGTGGATGTGTGAGGGAGTGGATGTGTGCCAGAGTAGCTGTGTATCGGAGTGGATGTGTGAGGGAGCGGATATGTGAGGGAGTGGATGTGTGTTGGAGAGGGTATGTGAGACTGGATATGTGAGGGAGTGGATGTGTGTCGGAGTGGATGCGTGTTGGAATGGATGGGTGTCGGAGTGGATGTGCGTCGGAGTGGATGTGCGTCGGAGTGGATGTGAGTCGGAGTGGATGTGAGTCGGAGTGGATGTGAGTCGGAGTGGATGTGAGTCGGAGTGGATGTGCGTCGGAGTGGATGTGCGTCGGAGTGGATGTGCGTCGGAGTGGATGTGCGTCGGAGTGGTTGTGTGAGGGAGTGGGTGTGTGAGGGAGTGGATGTGAGAGGGAGTGGATGTGTGTCAGAGTGGATGTGTGAGGGAGTGGGTGTGTGAGGGAGTGGATGTGTGAGGGTGTGGATGTGTGAGGGTGTGGATGTGTGTCAGAGTGTATGTGTTAGGGAGTGTGTGTGTGAGGTTGTGGAGGTGTCGGAGTGGATGTGTGAGGGAATGGCTGGGTGTCAGAGAGGATGTGTGAGGAAGTGGATGTGTGTGAGAGTGGATGTGTGTCGGAGTGGATGTGTGTGAGAGTGGATGTGTATCGGAGTGGATGTGTGAGGGAGTGGATGTGTGAGGGAGTGGATGTGTGAGGGAGAGGATTTGTGAGGGAGTGGATGTGTGAGGGAGTGGATGTGTATCGGAGTGGATGTATGAGGGAGCGGATGTGTGAGGGAGCGGATGTGTGTCGGAGTGGGTATGTGAGGGAGTGGGTAAGTGAGGGAGCGGAGTAGTGAGGGAGTGGCTGGGTGTCAGAGTGGATGTGTGAGGGAGTGGATGTGTGAGGGAGTGGATGTGTGAGGGAGTGGATGATTGTCAGAGGGGTGTGTGTCGGAGTGGATGTGTGTCGGAGTGGATGTGTGAGGGAGTGGACGTGTAAGAGAGCGGACGTGTGAGTGAGTGGGCGTTTGAGGGAGTGGACGTGTGAGGGTGTGGGTGTATGAGGGTGTGGATGGGTGTCGGAGTGGATGTGAGGGTGTGGATGTGGTCAGAGTGGATGTGTTAGGGAGTGTGTGGTTGTCAGAGTGGCTGTGTATCGGAGTGGATGTGTGAGGGAGTGGATGTATGAGGGAGTGGATGTGTGTCAGAGTGGCTGTGTACCGGAGCGGATGTGTGAGGGAGTGGATGTATGAGGGAGCGGATGTGTGAGGGAGTGGATGTGTGAGGGAGTGGATGTGTGTCGGAATGGATGGGTGTCGGAGTGGGTGGGTGTCGGAGTGGATGTGTGAGGGAGTGGATGTGTGAGGGAGTGGATGTGTGAGGGAGTCGATGTGCGTCGGAGTGGATGTGTGAGGGAGCGGATGGGTGAGGTTGTGGATGTGTGTCAGAGAGGATGTGTGAGGGAGCTGAGGTGTGAGGGATTGGCTGGGTGTCGGAGTGGATGTGTGAGGGAGTGGATGTGTGAGAGAGTGGATGTGTGCCAGAGTAGCTGTGTATCGGAGTGGATGTGTGAGGGAGTGGATATATAGGGAGCGGATATGTGAGGGAGTGGATGTGTGTCGGAGAGGGTATGTGAGACAGGATATGTGAGGGAGTGGATGTGTGTCGGAGTGGATGCGTGTTGGAATGGATGGGTGTCGGAGTGGGAGGGTGTCGGAGTGGATGTGTGAGGGAGTGGATGTGTGAGGGAGTGGATGTGTGAGGGAGTCGATGTGCGTCGGAGTGGATGTGTGAGGGAGTGGATGTATGAGGGAGCGGACGTGTGAGGGAGCGGACGTTTGAGGGAGCGGACGTGTGAGGGAGTGGACGTGGGAGGGAGCGGATGTGTGAGGGAGGGGATGTGTGAGGGAGCGGATGTATGAGGGAGCAGATGTATGAGGGAGCGGACGTGTGAGGGAGCGGACGTTTGAGGGAGCGGACGTGTGAGGGAGTGGACGTGGGAGGGAGCGGATGTGTGAGGGAGGGGATGTGTGAGGGAGTGGATGTGTGAGGGAGTGGATGTGTGAGGGAGCTGAGCTGTGAGGGAGTGGCTGGGTGTCGGAGTGAATGTGTTAGGGAGTGGATGTGTGAGGGCGTGGATGAATTTCAGGGTGGGTGTGTGTCGGAGTGGATGTGTGAGGGAACGGATCTGTTAGGGAGCGGAAGTGTTTTGGAGCGGATGTGCGTCGGAGTGGATGTGTGTCTTAGCGGAGGTGTGAGGGATCAGATGTGTGTCGGAGTGGATGTGTCTCGGAGTGAATGTGGTCGGAGCGGAGGTGTGAGGGAGCAGATGTGTGTCGGAGAGGATGGGTGTCAGAGTGGATGCGTGTCGGAGTGGATGTGTGAGGGAGCAGATGTGTGAGGGAGCGGATGTGTGAGCGAGCGGATGTGTGGGGGAGAGGATGTGTGAGGGAGTGGATGTGTGTCGGAGCGGATGAGTGTCGAGCGGAAGAGTGTCGAGTGGATGAGTGTCGAGTGGATGAGTGTAGAGTGGATGTGTGAGGGAGCGGATGTGTGAGGGAACGGGTGTGTGAGGGAGCGGGTGTGTGAGCGAACGGGTGTGTGAGGGAGTGGAGGTGTGTCGGAGTGGATGAGTGTCGAGTGGATGAGTGTCAAGTGGATGTGTGAGGGAGTGGATGTGTGAGGGAGTGGATGTGCGTCGGAGTGGATGTGCGTCGGACTGGATGTGAGTCGGAGTGGATGTGCGTCGGAGTGGATGTGCGTCGGAGTGGATGTGCGTCGGAGTGGATGTGCGTCAGAGTGGATGTGCGTCGGAGTGGATGTGAGTCGGAGTGGATGTGAGTCGGAGTGGATGTGCGTCGGAGTGGATGTGCGTCGGAGTGGATGTGCTTCGGATTGGATGTGTGAGGGAGTGGATGTGTGAGGGAGTGGGTGTGTGAGGTTGTGGATGTATCGGAGTGGGTGTGTGTCGGACTGGCTGTGTGTAGGAGTGGATATGTGTAGGAGTGGACGTGTGAGGGAGTGGATGTGAGAGGGAATGGATGTGTGTCAGAGTGGATGTGTAAGGGAGTGGATGTGTGAGGGAGTGGATGTGTGAGGGTGTGGATGTGTGAGGGTATGGATGTGTGTCAGAGTGGCTGTGTATCGGAGTGGATGTGTGAGGGAGTGGATGTGTGTCGGAGTGGATGTGTGTCGGAATGGATGGGTGTCGGAATGGATGGGTGTCGGAGTGGGAGGGTGACGGAGTGGATGTGTGAGGGAGTGGATGTGTGAGGGAGTGGATGTGCGAGGGAGTCGATGTGCGTCGGAGTGGATCTGTGAGGGAGTGGATGTATGAGGGAGCGGATGTATGAAGGAGCGGAGGTGTGAGGGAGCGGACGTGTGAGGGAGCGGACGTGTGAGGGAGTGGACGTGTGAGGGAGCGGATGTGTGATGGAGGGGATGTGTGAGGGATTGGATTTGTGAGGGAGTGGATGTGTGAGGGAGTGGATGTGTGAGGGAGAGGATGATTTTCAGAGTGGGAGTGTGTCGGAGTGGATCTGTGTCGGAGTGGATGTGTGTCGGAGCGGATGTGTGAGGGAGCGGATCTTTTAGGGAGCGGATGTGCTTTGGAGTGGATGTGTGTCGGAGCGGAGGTGTGAGGGAACAGATGTGTGTCGGAGTGGATGTGTGTCAGAGTGGATGTGTGTCGGAGTGGATGTGTGAGGGAGTGGATGTGTGAGGGAGCGGATGTGTGAGGGAGCGGATGTGTGAGGGAGTGGATATATGAGGGAGTGGATGTGCTTCGGAGTGGATGTGCGTCAGAGTGGATGTGCCTCGGAGTGGATGTGCGTCGGAGTGGATGTGCGTCGGAGTGGATGTGCGTCGGAGTGGATGTGAGTCGGAGTGGATGTGCGTCGGAGTGGTTGTGCGTCGGAGTGGATGTGAGTCGGAGTGGATCTGCGTCGTAGTGGATGTGCATCAGAGTGGATGTGCGTCGGAGTGGATGTGCGTCGGAGTGGATGTGCTTCGGAGTGGATGTGTGAGGGAGTGGATGTGTGAGGGAGTTGGTGTGTGAGGTTGTGGATGTATCGGAAGGGTGTGTGTCGGACTGGCTGTGTGTAGGAGTGGATATGTGTAGGAGTGGACGTGTGAGGGAATGGATGTGTGAGGGAGTGGATGTGAGAGGGAGTGGATGTGTGTCAGAGTGGATGTTTAAGGGAGTGGATGTGTGAGGGAGTGGATGTGTGAGGGTGTGGATGTGTGAGGGTGTGGATGTGTGAGGGTGTGGATGTGTGTCCGAGTGTATGTGTTAGGGAGTGTGTGTGTGAGGTTGTGGAGGTGTCGGAGTGGATGTGTGAGGGAGTGGCTGGGTGTCAGAGAGGATGTGTGAGGGAGTGGATGTGTGTCAGAGTGGATGTGTGTCGGAGTGGATGTGTGAGGGAGTGGATGTGTGAGGGAGTGGCTGGGTGTCAGAGAGGATGTGTGAGGGAGTGGATGTGTGTGAGAGTGGATGTGTATCGGAGTGGATGTGTGAGGGAGTGGATGTGTGAGGGAGTGGATGTGTGAGGGAGAGGATTTGTGAGGGAGTGGATGTGTGAGGGAGTGGATGTGTATCGGAGTGGATGTATGAGGGAGCGGATGTGTGAGAGAGCGGATGTGTGTCGGAGTGGGTATGTGAGGGAGTGGGTATGTGAGGGAGCGGAGTAGTGAGGGAGTGGCTGGGTGTCAGAGTGGATGTGTGAGGGAGTGGATGTGTGAGGGAGTGGATGTGTGAGGGAGTGGATGATTGTCAGAGGGGTGTGTGTCGGAGTGGATGTGTGTCGGAGTGGATGTGTGAGGGAGTGGACGTGTAAGAGAGCGGACGTGTGAGTGAGTGGGCGTTTGAGGGAGTGGACGTGTGAGGGTGTGGGTTTATGAGGGAGTGGATGGGTGTCGGAGTGGATGTGAGGGTGTGGATGTGGTCAGAGTGGATGTGTTAGGGAGTGTGTGGTTGTCAGAGTGGCTGTGTATCGGAGTGGATGTGTGAGGGAGTGGATGTATGAGGGAGCGGATGTGTGAGGGAGTGGATGTGTGAGGGAGTGGATGTGTGTCGGAATGGATGGGTGTCGGAGTGGGTGGGTGTCGGAGTGGATGTGTGAGGGAGTGGATGTGTGAGGGAGTGGATGTGTGAGGGAGTCGATGTGCGTCGGAGTGGATGTGTGAGGGAGCGGATGGGTGAGGTTGTGGATGTGTGTCAGAGAGGATGTGTGAGGGAGCTGAGGTGTGAGGGATTGGCAGGGTGTCGGAGTCGATGTGTGAGGGAGTGGATGTGTGAGGGAGTGGATGTGTGACAGAGTAGCTGTGTATCGGAGTGGATGTGTGAGAGAGTGGATGTATGAGGGAGCGGATATATGAGGGAGAGGATGTGTGTCGGAGAGGGTATGTGAGACAGGATATGTGAGGGAGTGGATGTGTGAGGGAGTGGATGTGTGTCGGAGTGGATGTGAGGGTGTGGATGTGGTCAGAGTGGCTGTGTCTCGGAGTGGGTGTGTGAGGGAGTGGATGTATGAGGGAGTGGATGTGTGCCAGAGTAGCTGTGTATCGGAGTGGATGTGTGAGGGAGTGGATGTATGAGGGAGCGGATATGTGAGGGAGTGGATGTGTGTCGGAGTGGGTATGTGAGACAGGATATGTGAGGGAGTGGATGTGTGTCGGAGTGGATGCGTGTTGGAATGGATGGGTGTCGGAGTGGGAGGGTTTCGGAGTGGATGTGTGAGGGAGTGGATGTGTGAGGGAGTGGATGTGTGAGGGTGTCGATGTGCGTCGGAGTGGATGTGTGAGGGAGTGGATGTATGAGGGAGCGGATGTATGAGGGAGCGGACGTGTGAGGGAGCGGACGTTTGAGGGAGCGGACGTGTGAGGGAGTGGACGTGGGAGGGAGCGGATGTGTGAGGGAGGGGATGTGTGAGGGATTGGATGTGTGAGGGAGTGGATGTGTGAGGGAGTGGATGTGTGAGGGAGTGGATGTGTGTCGGAATGGATGGGTGTCGGAGTGGGTGGGTGTCGGAGTGGATGTGTGAGGGAGTGGATGTGTGAGGGAGTGGATGTGTGAGGGAGTCGATGTGCATCGAAGTGGATGTGTGAGGGAGCGGATGGGTGAGGTTGTGGATGTGTGTCAGAGAGGATGTGTGAGGGAGCTGAGGTGTGAGGGATTGGCTGGGTGTCGGAGTGGATGTGTGAGGGAGTGGATGTGTGAGGGAGTGGATGTGTGCCAGAGTAGCTGTGTATCGGAGTGGATGTGTGAGGGAGCGGATATGTGAGGGAGTGGATGTGTGTCGGAGAGGGTATGTGAGACAGGATATGTGAGGGAGTGGATGTGTGTCGGAGTGGATGCGTGTTGGAATGGATGGGTGTCGGAGTGGGAGGGTGTCGGAGTGGATGTGTGAGGGAGTGGATGTGTGAGGGAGTGGATGTGTGAGGGAGTCGATGTGCGTCGGAGTGGATGTGTGAGGGAGTGGATGTATGAGGGAGCGAATGTATGAGGGAGCGGACGTGTGAGGGAGCGGACGTTTGAGGGAGCGGACGTGTGAGGGAGTGGACGTGGGAGGGAGCGGAAGTGTGAGGGAGGGGATGTGTGAGGGATTGGATCTGTGAGGGAGTGGATGTGTGAGGGAGTGGATGTGTGAGGGAGTGGATGTGTGAGGGAGTGGATGTGTGTCGGAGCGGATGAGTGTCGAGCGGATGAGTGTCGAGTGGATGAGTGTCGAGTGGATGAGTGTAGAGTGGATGTGTGAGGGAGCGGATGTGTGAGGGAGCGGATGTGTGAGGGAGCGGGTGTGTGAGGGAGTGGAGGTGTGTCGGAGTATATGAGTGTCGAGCGGATGAGTGTCGAGCGGATGAGTGTCGAGTGGATGAGTGTCAAGTGGATGAGTGTCAAGTGGATGTGTGAGGGAGTGGATGTGTGAGGGAGTGGATGTGCCTCGGAGTGGATGTGCGTCGGACTGGATGTGAGTCGGAGTGGATGTGCGTCGGAGTGGATGTGCGTCGGAGTGAATGTGGTCGGAACGGAGGTGTGAGGGAGCAGATGTGAGTCGGAGTGGATGTGTCTCGGAGTGAATGTGGTCGGAGCGGAGGTGTGAGGGAGCAGATGTGTGTCGGAGAGGATGGGTGTCAGAGTGGATGTGTGAGGGAGCAGATGTGTGAGGGAGCGGATGTGTGAGCGAGCGGATGTGTGGGTGAGAGGATGTGTGAGGGAGTGGATGTGTGTCGGAGCGGATGAGTGTCGAGTGGATGAGTGTCGAGTGGATGAGTGTCGAGTGGATGAGTGTAGAGTGGATGTGTGAGGGAGCGGATGTGTGTGGGAGCGGATGTGTGAGGGAGCGGGTGTGTGAGGGAGTGGATGTGCGTCGGAGTGGATGTGCGTCGGAGTGGATGTGCCTCGGAGTGGATGTGCGTCGGAGTGGATGTGCGTCGGAGTGGATGTGCGTCGGAGTGGATGTAAGTCGGAGTGGATGTGAGTTGGAGTGGATGTGCGTCGGAGTGGATGTGCTTCGGAGTGGATGTGCGTCGGAGTGGATGTGCGTCGGAGTGGATGTGCGTCGGAGTGGTTGTGCGTCGGAGTGGATGTGCTTCGGAGTGGATGTGCGTCGGAGTGGATGTGCATCAGAGTGGATGTGCGTCGGAGTGGATGTGCGTCGGAGTGGATGTGCTTCGGAGCGGATGTGAGAGGGAGTGGATGTGTGAGGGAGTTGGTGTGTGAGGTTGTGGATGTATCGGAAGGGTGTGTGTCGGACTGGCTGTGTGTAGGAGTGGATATGTGTAGGAGTGGACGTGTGAGGGAATGGATGTGTGAGGGAGTGGATGTGAGAGGGAGTGGATGTGTGTCAGAGTGGATGTGTGAGGGAGTGGGTGTGTGAGGGAGTGGATGTGTGAGGGTGTGGATGTGTGAGGGTGTGGATGTGTGTCAGAGTGTATGTGTTAGGGAGTGTGTCTGTGAGGTTGTGGAGGTGTCGGAGCGATTGTGTGAGGGAGTGGGTGGGTGTCAGAGAGGATGTGTGAGGGAGTGGATGTGTGTCAGAGTGGATGTGTGTCGGAGTGGATGTGTGTGAGAGTGGATGTGTATCGGAGTGGATGTGTGAGGGAGTGGATGTGTGAGGGAGTGGATGTGTGAGGGAGAGGATTTGTGAGGGAGTGGATGTGTGAGGGAGTGGATGTGTATCGGAGTGGATGTATGAGGGAGCGGATGTGTGAGGGAGCGGATGTGTGTCGGAGTGGGTATGTGAGGGAGTGGGTATGTGAGGGAGCGGAGTAGTGATCGAGTGGCTGGGTGTCAGAGTGGATGTGTGAGGGAGTGGATGTGTGAGGGAGTGGATGTGTGAGGGAGTGGATGTGTGAGGGAGTGGATGATTGTCAGAGGGGTGTGTGTCGGAGTGGATGTATGTCGGAGTGGATGTGTGAGGGAGTGGACGTGTAAGAGAGCGGACGTGTGAGTGAGTGGGCGTTTGAGGGAGTGGACGTGTGAGGGTGTGGGTGTATGAGGGAGTGGATGGGTGTCGGAGTGGATGTGAGGGTGTGGATGTGGTCAGAGTGGATGTGTTAGGGAGTGTGTGGTTGTCAGAGTGGCTGTGTATCGGAGTGGATGTGTGAGGGAGTGGATGTATGAGGGAGTGGATGTGTGTCAGAGTGGCTGTGTACCGGAGCGGATGTGTGAGGGAGTGGATGTATGAGGGAGCGGATGTGTGAGGGAGTGGATGTGTGAGGGAGTGGATGTGTGTCGGAATGGATGGGTGTCGGAGTGGGTGGGTGTCGGAGTGGATGTGTGAGGGAGTGGATGTGTGAGGGAGTGGATGTGTGAGGGAGTCGATGTGCGTCGGAGTGGATGTGTGAGGGAGCGGATGGGTGAGGTTGTGGATGTGTGTCAGAGAGGATGTGTGAGGGAGCTGAGGTGTGAGGGATTGGCTGGGTGTCGGAGTGGATGTGTGAGGGAGTGGATGTGTGAGGGAGTGGATGTGTGCCAGAGTAGCTGTGTATCGGAGTGGATGTGTGAGGGAGTGGATGTATAGGGAGCGGATATGTGAGGGAGTGGATGTGTGTCGGAGAGGGTATGTGAGACAGGATATGTGAGGGAGTGGATGTGTGTCGGAGTGGATGAGTGTTGGAATGGATGGGTGTCGGAGTGGGAGGGTGTCGGAGTGGATGTGTGAGGGAGTGGATGTGTGAGGGAGTGGATGTGTGAGGGAGTCGATGTGCGTCGGAGTGGATGTGTGAGGGAGTGGATGTATGAGGGAGCGAATGTATGAGGGAGCGGACGTGTGAGGGATCGGACGTTTGAGGGAGCGGACGTGTGAGGGAGTGGACGTGGGAGGGAGCGGATGTGTGAGGGAGGGGATGTGTGAGGGATTGGAATGTGAGGGAGTGGATGTGTGAGGGAGAGGATGTGTGAGGGAGTGGATGTGTGAGGGAGTGGATGTGTGAGGGAGTGGATGTGTGAGGGAGTGGATGTGTGAGGGAGTGGATGTGTGAGGGAGCTGAGCTGTGAGGGCGTGGCTGGGTGTCGGAGTGAATGTGTGAGGGAGTGGATGTGTGAGGGAGTGGATGATTTTCAGAGTGGGTGTGTGTCGGAGTGGATGTGTGTCAGAGTGGATGTGTGAGGGAGCGGATCTTTTAGGGAACGGATGTGTTTTGGAGCGGATGTGCCTCAGAATGGATGTGTGAGGGAGCGGATCTGTTAGGGAGCGGATGTGCTTTGGAGTGGATGTGTGTCGGAGTGGATGTGTGTCGGAGCGGAGGTGTGAGGGAACAGATGTGTGTCGGAGTGGATGGGTGTCAGAGTGGATGTGTGAGGGAGCGGATGTGTCAGGGAGCGGATGTGTGAGGGAGCGGATGTGTGAGGGAGTGGATGTGTGAGGGAGTGGATGTGTGAGGGAGCGGATGTGTGAGGGAGTGGATGTGTGAGGGAGTGGATGTGTGAGGGAGCGGATGTGTGAGGGAGTGGATGTGTGATGGAGTGGATGTGTGAGGGAGTGGATGTGCTTCGGAGTGGATGTGCGTCAGAGTGGATGTGCCTCGGAGTGGATGTGCCTCGGAGTGGATGTGCGTCGGAGTGGATGTGCGTCGGAGTGGATGTGCGTCAGAGTGGAAGTGAGTCGGAGTGGATATGCGTCGGAGTGGATGTGAGTCGGAGTGGATGTGCGTCGGAGTGGATGTGAGTCGGAGTGGATGTGCGTCGGAGTGGATGTGCGTCGGAGTGGATGTGCATCAGAGTGGATGTGCGTCGGAGTGGATGTGCGTCGGAGTGGATGTGCTTCGGAGTGGATGTGTGAGGGAGTGGATGTGTGAGGGAGTTGGTGTGTGAGGTTGTGGATGTATCGGAAGGGTGTGTGTCGGACTGGCTGTGTGTAGGAGTGGATATGTGTAGGAGTGGACGTGTGAGGGAATGGATGTGTGAGGGAGTGGATGTGAGAGGGAGTGGATGTGTGTCAGAGTGGATGTGTGAGGGAGTGGATGTGTGAGGGAGTGGATGTGTGAGGGAGAGGATTTGTGAGGGAGTGGATGTGTGAGGGAGTGGATGTGTATCGGAGTGGATGTATGAGGGAGCGGATGTGTGAGGGAGCGGATGTGTGTCGGAGTGGGTATGTGAGGGAGTGGGTATGTGAGGGAGCGGAGTAGTGAGGGAGTGGCTGGGTGTCAGAGTGGATGTGTGAAGGAGTGGATGTGTGAGGGAGTGGATGTGTGAGGGAGTGGATGATTGTCAGAGGGGTGTGTGTCGGAGTGGATGTGTGTCGGAGTGGATGTGTGAGGGAGTGGACGTGTAAGAGAGCGGACGTGTGAGTGAGTGGGCGTTTGAGGGAGCGGACGTGTGAGGGTGTGGGTGTATGAGGGAGTGGATGGGTGTCGGAGTGGATGTGAGGGTGTGGATGTGGTCAGAGTGGATGTGTTAGGGAGTGTGTGGTTGTCAGAGTGGCTGTGTATCGGAGTGGATGTGTGAGGGAGTGGATGTATGAGGGAGTGGATGTGTGTCAGAGTGGCTGTGTACCGGAGCGGATGTGTGAGGGAGTGGATGTATGAGGGAGCGGATGTGTGAGGGAGTGGATGTGTGAGGGAGTGGATGTGTGTCGGAATGGATGGGTGTCGGAGTGGGTGGGTGTCGGAGTGGATGTGTGAGGGAGTGGATGTGTGAGGGAGTGGATGTGTGAGGGAGTCGATGTGCGTCGGAGTGGATGTGTGAGGGAGCGGATGGGTGAGGTTGTGGATGTGTGTCAGAGAGGATGTGTGAGGGAGCTGAGGTGTGAGGGATTGGCTGGGTGTCGGAGTGGATGTGTGAGGGAGTGGATGTGTGAGGGAGTGGATGTGTGCCAGAGTAGCTGTGTATCGGAGTGGATGTGTGAGGGAGTGGATGTATAGGGAGCGGATATGTGAGGGAGTGGATGTGTGTCGGAGAGGGTATGTGAGACAGGATATGTGAGGGAGTGGATGTGTGTCGGAGTGGATGAGTGTTGGAATGGATGGGTGTCGGAGTGGGAGGGTGTCGGAGTGGATGTGTGAGGGAGTGGATGTGTGAGGGAGTGGATGTGTGAGGGAGTCGATGTGCGTCGGAGTGGATGTGTGAGGGAGTGGATGTATGAGGGAGCGAATGTATGAGGGAGCGGACGTGTGAGGGATCGGACGTTTGAGGGAGCGGACGTGTGAGGGAGTGGACGTGGGAGGGAGCGGATGTGTGAGGGAGGGGATGTGTGAGGGATTGGAATGTGAGGGAGTGGATGTGTGAGGGAGAGGATGTGTGAGGGAGTGGATGTGTGAGGGAGTGGATGTGTGAGGGAGTGGATGTGTGAGGGAGTGGATGTGTGAGGGAGTGGATGTGTGAGGGAGCTGAGCTGTGAGGGCGTGGCTGGGTGTCGGAGTGAATGTGTGAGGGAGTGGATGTGTGAGGGAGTGGATGATTTTCAGAGTGGGTGTGTGTCGGAGTGGATGTGTGTCAGAGTGGATGTGTGAGGGAGCGGATCTTTTAGGGAACGGATGTGTTTTGGAGCGGATGTGCCTCAGAATGGATGTGTGAGGGAGCGGATCTGTTAGGGAGCGGATGTGCTTTGGAGTGGATGTGTGTCGGAGTGGATGTGTGTCGGAGCGGAGGTGTGAGGGAACAGATGTGTGTCGGAGTGGATGGGTGTCAGAGTGGATGTGTGAGGGAGCGGATGTGTCAGGGAGCGGATGTGTGAGGGAGCGGATGTGTGAGGGAGTGGATGTGTGAGGGAGTGGATGTGTGAGGGAGCGGATGTGTGAGGGAGTGGATGTGTGAGGGAGTGGATGTGTGAGGGAGCGGATGTGTGAGGGAGTGGATGTGTGATGGAGTGGATGTGTGAGGGAGTGGATGTGCTTCGGAGTGGATGTGCGTCAGAGTGGATGTGCCTCGGAGTGGATGTGCCTCGGAGTGGATGTGCGTCGGAGTGGATGTGCGTCGGAGTGGATGTGCGTCAGAGTGGAAGTGAGTCGGAGTGGATATGCGTCGGAGTGGATGTGAGTCGGAGTGGATGTGCGTCGGAGTGGATGTGAGTCGGAGTGGATGTGCGTCGGAGTGGATGTGCGTCGGAGTGGATGTGCATCAGAGTGGATGTGCGTCGGAGTGGATGTGCGTCGGAGTGGATGTGCTTCGGAGTGGATGTGTGAGGGAGTGGATGTGTGAGGGAGTTGGTGTGTGAGGTTGTGGATGTATCGGAAGGGTGTGTGTCGGACTGGCTGTGTGTAGGAGTGGATATGTGTAGGAGTGGACGTGTGAGGGAATGGATGTGTGAGGGAGTGGATGTGAGAGGGAGTGGATGTGTGTCAGAGTGGATGTGTGAGGGAGTGGATGTGTGAGGGAGTGGATGTGTGAGGGAGAGGATTTGTGAGGGAGTGGATGTGTGAGGGAGTGGATGTGTATCGGAGTGGATGTATGAGGGAGCGGATGTGTGAGGGAGCGGATGTGTGTCGGAGTGGGTATGTGAGGGAGTGGGTATGTGAGGGAGCGGAGTAGTGAGGGAGTGGCTGGGTGTCAGAGTGGATGTGTGAAGGAGTGGATGTGTGAGGGAGTGGATGTGTGAGGGAGTGGATGATTGTCAGAGGGGTGTGTGTCGGAGTGGATGTGTGTCGGAGTGGATGTGTGAGGGAGTGGACGTGTAAGAGAGCGGACGTGTGAGTGAGTGGGCGTTTGAGGGAGCGGACGTGTGAGGGTGTGGGTGTATGAGGGAGTGGATGGGTGTCGGAGTGGATGTGAGGGTGTGGATGTGGTCAGAGTGGATGTGTTAGGGAGTGTGTGGTTGTCAGAGTGGCTGTGTATCGGAGTGGATGTGTGAGGGAGTGGATGTATGAGGGAGTGGATGTGTGTCAGAGTGGCTGTGTACCGGAGTGGATGTGTGAGGGAGTGGATGTATGAGGGAGCGGATGTGTGAGGGAGTGGATGTGTGTCGGAGTGGGTATGTGAGGGAGTGGATATGTGAGGGAGTGGATGTGTGAGGGAGTGGATGTGTGTCGGAATGGATGGGTGTCGGAGTGGGTGGGTGTCGGAGAGGATGTGTGAGGGAGTGGATGTGTGAGGGAGGGGATGTGTGAGGGAGTCGATGTGCGTCGGAGTGGATGTGTGAGGGAGCGGATGGGTGAGGTTGTGGATGTGTGTCAGAGAGGATGTGTGAGGGAGCTGAGGTGTGAGGGATTGGCTGGGTGTCGGAGTGGATGTGTGAGGGAGTGGATGTGTGAGGGAGTGGATGTGTGAGGGAGTCGATGTGCGTCGGAGTGGATGTGTGAGGGAGTGGATGTATGAGGGAGCGGATGTATGAGGGAGCGGACGTGTGAGGGAGCGGACGTTTGAGGGAGCGGACGTGTGAGGGAGTGGACGTGGGAGGGAGCGGATGTGTGAGGGAGGGGATGTGTGAGGGATTGGATTTGTGAGGTAGTGGATGTGTGAGGGAGTGGATGTGTGAGGGAGTGGATGTGTGAGGGAGCTGAGCTGTGAGGGAGTAGCTGGGTGTCGGAGTGAATGTGTGAGGGAGTGGATGTGTGAGGGAGTGGATGTGAGAGGGAGTGGATGTGTGTCAGAGTGGATGTGTGAGGGAGTGGATGTGTGAGGGAGTGGATGTGTGAGGGTGTGGATCTGTGAGGATGTGGAGGTGTCGGAGTGGATGTGTGAGGGAGTGGCTGGGTGTCAGAGAGGATGTGTGAGGGAGTGGATGTGTGTCAGAGTGGATGTGTGTCGGAGTGGATGTGTATCAGAGTGGATGTGTATCGGAGTGGATGTGTGAGGGAGTGGATGTGTGAGGGAGGGGATTTGTGATGGAGTGGATGTGTGAGGGAGTGGATGTGTATCGGAGTGGATGTATGAGGGAGCGGATGTGTGAGGGAGCGGATGTGTGTCGGAGTGGGTATGTGAGGGAGTGGGTATGTGAGGGAGCGGAGGAGTGAGGGAGTGGCTGGGTGTCAGAGTGGATGTGTGAGGGAGTGGATGTGTGAGGGAGTGGATGTGTGAGGGAGTGGATGATTGTCAGAGGGGTGTGTGTCGGAGTGGATGTGTGTCGCGGTGGTTGTGTGTCGGAGTGGATGTGTGAGGGAGTGGACGTGTAAGGGAGCGGACGTGTGAGTGAGTGGACGTTTGAGGGAGTGGACGTGTGAGGGTGTGGATGTATGAGGGAGTGGATGGGTGTCGGAGTGGATGTGTGTCGGAGTGGATGTTTGAGGGAGTGGATGTTTGAGGGAGAGGATGTGTGAGGCAGCGGATGTTTGAGGGAGTGGATGTATGAGGAAGTGGATGTATGAGGAAGTGGATGTGTGATGGAGTGGATGTGTGAGGGAGTTGATGTGTGAGGGAGTGGATGTGTCGGAGTGGATGTGTGAGGGAGCTGATGTGTGAGGGAGTGGGTGGGTGTCAGAGTGGATGTGTGAGGGTGTGGATGTGTGAGGGAGTGGTTGTGTGAGGGAGTGGATGTGTGTCGGAATGGATATGTGTCGGACTGTATGTGTGTCGGAGTGGATGTGTGTCGGAGTGGATGTGTGAGGGAGTGTATGTGTGAGGGAGTGGGTTGGTGTCGGAGTGGATGTGTGATGGAGTGGATGTGTGAGTTTGTGGACGTGTCGGAGTGGATGTGTGAGGGAGTGGATGTCTGAGGGAGTGGGTTGGTGTCGGAGTGGATGTGTGGTGGAGTGGATATGTGAGGGAGTGGATGTGTGAGGGAGTGGATCTGTGAGGGAGCGGATGTGTGAGGGAGCGGATGTGTGAGGGAGAGGATGTGTGAGGGCGTGGATGTGTGAGGATGTGGACGTGTCGGAGTGGGTGTGTGTCGGACTGGCTGTGTGTAGGAGAGGCTATGTGTCGGAGTGGACGTGTTAGGGAATGGATGTGTGAGGGAGTGGATGTGTGAGAGAGTGGATGTGTGAGGTTGTGGACGTGTCGGAGTGGGTGTGTGTCGGACTGGCTGTGTGTAGGAGTGGATATGTGTCGGAGTGGACGTGTTAGGGAATGGATGTGTGAGGGAGTGGAAGTGTGAGGGAGTGGATGTTAGTCAGATTGGTGAGTAATGTTGTGCATGGGTGTCAGAGTGGATGTGTGAGGGAGTGGATTTGTGAGGGAGTGGATGTTTGTCAGAGTGGATGTGTGAGGGAGTGGATTTGTGAGGGAGTGGATGTGTGTCAGAGTGGATGTGTGAGGGAGTGGATGTGTCAGGGAGTGGATGTGTGAGGGAGTGGATGTGTAAGGGAGTGGATGTGTGTCAGAGTGGATGAGTGAGGGAGTGGATGTGTGAGGGAGTGGATGTGTGTCGGTGTTGATGTGAGGGTGTGGATGTGGTCAGAGTGGATGTGTTAGGGAGTGTGTGGTTGTCAGAGTGGCTGTGTATCGGAGTGGATGTGTGAGGGAGTGGATGTATGAGGCAGTGGATGTGTGTCGGAGTGGGTATGTGAGGTCGTGGGTATGTGAGGGAGTGGATGTGTGTCGGCGTGGATGTGTGTCGGAATGGATGGGTGTCGGAGTGGATGTGTGAGGGAGTGGATGTGTGAGGGAGTGGATGTGTGAGGGAGTGGATGTGTGAGGGAGTCGATGTGCGTCGGAGTGGATGTGTGAGGTAGTGGATGGGTGAGGTTGTGGATGTGTGTCAGAGAGGATGTGCGAGGGAGCTGAGGTGTGAGGGAGTGGCTGGATGTCGGAGTGGATGTGTGAGGGAGTGGATGATTTTCAGAGTGGGTGTGTGTCGGAGTGGATGTGTGAGGGAGTGGACGTGTGAGGGAGTGGATGTGTGAGGGAGTGGATGTGTGAGGGAGTGGATGTGTGTCGGAGTGGATGTGTGTCGGAGTGGATGTGTCAGGGAGCGGATGGGTGTCGGAGTGGATGTGTGAGGGAGTGGATGTGTGAGGGAGTGGATGTGTGAGGGAGTGTATGTGTGAGGGAGTGGATGTGTGAGGGAGTGGATGTGTGTCGGAGTGAAATTGGTCAGAGTGGATGTGTGTCGGAGTGAATGTGGTTGGAGTAGATGTGTGTCGGAGTGAATGTGGTCGGAGTGGATGTGTGTCGGAGTGAATGTGGGCGGAGTGGATGTGTGTCGGAGTGGATGTGTGTGGGAGTGGATGTGTGAGGGAGTGGATGTGTGAGTTTGTGGACGTGTCGGAGTGGATGTGTGAGGGAGTGGTTGTGTGAGGGAGTGCATGTGTGAGTTTGTGGACGTGTCGGACTGGGTGTGTGTCGGACTGGCTGTGTGAGGGAGTGGACACGTGTCGGAGTGGACGTGTGAGGGAATGGATGTGTGAGGGAGTGGATGTGTGAGGGAGTGGATGTGTGAGGGAGTGGATGTGGGAGGGAGCGGATGTGTATGGGAGTGGATGTGTGAGGGAGTGGATGTGTGAGGGAGTGTATGTGTGAGGGAGTGGATGTGTGAGGGAGCGGATGTGTGTCGGAGTGGATGTGTGTCGGAATGGATGGGTGTCGGAGTGGGTGGGTGTCGGAGTGGATGTGTGAGGGAGTGGATGCTGAGGGAGTGGATGTGTGAGGGAGTCGATGTGTGTCGGAGTGGATGTGTGAGGGAATGGATGGGGGAGGTTGTGGATGTGTGTCAGAGAGGATGTGTGAGGGAGCTGAGGTGTGAGGGAGTGGCTGGGTGTCGGAGTGGATGTGTGAGGGAGTGGATGTGTGAGGGAGTGGATGATTTTCAGAGTGGGTGTGTGTCAGAGTGGATGTGTGTCGGAGTGGATGTGTGAGGGAGCAGATCTGTGAGGTAGCGGATGTGTGTTGGAGTGGATGTGTGAGGGAGCGGATGTGCGAGGGAACGGATGTGCGCTGGAGTGGATGTGTGTCGGAGTGGATGTGTGTCGGAGGGGATGAGTGAGGGAGTGGAAGTATGAGGGAGTGGATGTGTGAGGGAGCGGACGTGTGAAGGAGCGGACGTGTGAGGGAGCGGACGTGTGAGGGAGCGGACGTCTGAGGGATTGGATGTGTGAGGGAGTGGATGTGTGAGGGAGTGGATGTGTGAGGGAGCGGGTGTGTTTCGGAGTGGGTGGGTGAGGCTGTGGATGTGTCTCGGAGTGGATGGGTGTCAGAGTGGATGTGTGAGGGAGTGGATGTGTGTCGGAGTGGATGTGTGAAGGAGTGGATGTGTGAGGGAATGGATGTGTGAGGGAGTGGATATGTGTCGGAGTGGATGTGTGAAGGAGCGGATGTGTGAGGGAATGGATGTGTGAGGGAGTGGATGTGTGAGGGAGTGGATGTGTGTCAGAGTGGACGTGTGAGGGAATGGATGTGTGAAGGAGCGGACGTGTGTCGGAGTGGACGTGTGAGGGAGTGGATGTGTGAGGGAGTGGATGTGTGAGGGAGTGGATGTGTGAGGGAGCGGATGTGTAAGGGAGTGAATGTTTGAGGGAGTGGATGTGTGAGTGAGTGGATGTGTGAGGGAGTGGATGTATGTCGGAGTGGATGTGTGAGGGCGTGGATGTGCGTCAGAGTGGATGTGTTAGGGAGTGGATGTCTGAGGTTGTGGACGTGTCGGAGTGGATGTGTGAGGGAGTTGATGTGTGGGGGAGTGGTTGTGTGAGGGAGTAGATGTGTGAGGGAGTGGATGTGTGAGGGAGTGGATGTGTGAGGGAGTGGATGTGTGAGGGAGTGGATGTGTGAGGGAGCATGTGTGTTTCGGAGTGGGTGGGTGAGGTTGTGGATGTGTCTCGGAGTGGATGTGTGTCGGAGTGGATGTGTGAGGGATTGGATGTGTGAGGGAGTGGATGAGTGTCGGAGTGGATGTGTGAGGGAGTGGATGTGTGTCGGAGTGGATGTGTGTCGGAGTGGATGTGTGAGGGAGTGGATGTGTGTCGGAGTGGATGTGTGTCGGAGTGGATGTGTGAGGGAGTGGATGTGTGAGAGAGTGGATGTGTGTCAGAGTGGACGTGTGAGGGAGTGGATGTGTGAGGGAGTAGATGTGTGAGGGAGTGGATGTGTGAGGGAGTGGATGTGTGAGGGAGCGGATGTGTGAGGGAGTGAATGTGTGAGGGACTGGATGTGTGATGGAGTGGATGTGTGAGGGAGTGGATGTGTGTCGGAGTTGATGTGTCTCGGAGTGGATGTGTGAGGGAGTGGATGTGTGAGGGAGTGGATGTGTGAGTGAGTGGATGTGTGAGGGAGTGGATGTGTGTCGGAGTGGATGGTTGTCGGAGTGGATGGGTGAGGGAGCGGATCTGTGAGGTAGCGGATGTGTGTTGGAGTGGATGTGTGAGGGAGTGGATGTGTGAGGGAGTGGATGTGTGAGGGAGTGGATGTGTGAGGGAGTGGATGTGTGAGGGAGTGGATGTGTGAGGGAGTGGATGTGTGTCGGAGTGGATGTGAGGGTGTGGATGTGGTCAGAGTGGATGTGTATCGGAGTGGATGTGAGAGGGAGTGGATGTATGAGGGAGTGGATGTGTGTCAGAGTGGATGTGCATCGGAGTGGATGTGTGAGGGAGTGGATGTATGAGGGAGCGGATGTGTGAGTGAGTGGATGTGTGTCGGAGTGGGAATGTGAGGGAGTGGATATGTGAGGGAGTGGATGTGTGTCGGAGTCGATGTGTGTCGGAATGGATGGGTGTCGGAGTGGGTGGGTGTCGGAGTGGATGTGTGAGGGAGTGGATGTGTGAGGGAGTCGATGTGCGTCGGAGTGGATGTGTGAGGGAGCGGATGGGTGAGGTTGTGGATGTGTGTCAGAGAGGATGTGTGAGGGAGCAGATCTGTGAGGTAGCAGATGTGTGTTGGAGTGGATGTGTGTCGGAGGGGATGAGTGAGGGAGTGGACGTATGAGGGAGTGGATGTGTGAGGGATCCGACGTGTGAAGGAGTTGACGTGTGAGGGAGCGGACGTGTGAGGGAGCGGACGTGTGAGGGAGTGGATGTGTGAAGGAGTGGTTGTGTGAGGGAGCGGGTGTGTTTCGGAGTGGGTGGGTGAGGTTGTGGATGTGGCTCGGAGTGGATGGGTGTCAGAGTGGATGTGTGAGGGAGTGGATGTGTGAGGGAGTGGATGTGTGAGGGAGTGGATGTGTGAGGGAGCGGATGTGTGAGGGAGTGAATGTGTGAGGGACTGGATGTGTGAGGGAGTGGATGTGTGAGGGAGTGGACGTGTGAGGGAGTGGATGTGTGAGGGAGTGGATGTGTGTCAGAGTGGATGTGTGAGGGAGTGGATGTGTGTCAGAGTGGATGTGTGAGGGAGTGGATGTGTGTCAGAGTGGATGTGTGAGGGAGTGGATGTGTGAGGGAGTGGATGTGTGTCGGAGTGGATGTGTGAGGGAGTGGATGATTGAGGGAGTGGATGTGTGAGGGAGTGGATGTGCGTCAGAGTGGATGTGTTAGGGAGTGGATGTCTGAGGTTGTGGACGTGTCGGAGTGGATGTGTGAGGGAGTTGATGTGTGGGAGAGTGGTTGTGTGAGGGAGTAGATGTGTGAGGGAGTGGATGTGTGAGGGAGTGGATGTGTGAGGGAGTGGATGTGTGAGGGAGTGGATGTGTGAGGGAGCATGTGTGTTTCGGAGTGGGTGGGTGAGGTTGTGGATGTGTCTCGGAGTGGATGTGTGTCGGAGTGGATGTGTGAGGGATTGGATGTGTGAGGGAGTGGATGAGTGTCGGAGTGGATGTGTGAGGAAGTGGATGTGTGTCGGAGTGGATGTGTGTCGGAGTGGATGTGTGAGGGAGTGGATGTGTGTCGGAGTGGATGTGTGTCGGAGTGGATGTGTGAGGGAGTGGATGTGTGAGAGAGTGGATGTGTGTCAGAGTGGACGTGTGAGGGAGTGGATGTGTGAGGGAGTAGATGTGTGAGGGAGTGGATGTGTGAGGGAGTGGATGTGTGAGGGAGCGGATGTGTGAGGGAGTGAATGTGTGAGGGACTGGATGTGTGATGGAGTGGATGTGTGAGGGAGTGGATGTGTGTCGGAGTTGATGTGTCTCGGAGTGGATGTGTGAGGGAGTGGATGTGTGAGGGAGTGGATGTGTGAGTGAGTGGATGTGTGAGGGAGTGGATGTGTGTCGGAGTGGATGGTTGTCGGAGTGGATGGGTGAGGGAGCGGATCTGTGAGGTAGCGGATGTGTGTTGGAGTGGATGTGTGAGGGATTGGATGTGTGAGGGTTTGGATGTGTGAGGGAGTGGATGTGTGAGGGAGTGGATGTGTGAGGGAGTGGATGTGTGAGGGAGTGGATGTGTGTCGGAGTGGATGTGAGGGTGTGGATGTGGTCAGAGTGGATGTGTATCGGAGTGGATGTGAGAGGGAGTGGATGTATGAGGGAGTGGATGTGTGTCAGAGTGGATGTGCATCGGAGTGGATGTGTGAGGGAGTGGATGTATGAGGGAGCGGATGTGTGAGTGAGTGGATGTGTGTCGGAGTGGGAATGTGAGGGAGTGGATATGTGAGGGAGTGGATGTGTGTCGGAGTCGATGTGTGTCGGAATGGATGGGTGTCGGAGTGGGTGGGTGTCGGAGTGGATGTGTGAGGGAGTGGATGTGTGAGGGAGTCGATGTGCGTCGGAGTGGATGTGTGAGGGAGCGGATGGGTGAGGTTGTGGATGTGTGTCAGAGAGGATGTGTGAGGGAGCAGATCTGTGAGGTAGCGGATGTGTGTTGGAGTGGATGTGTGAGGGAGCAGATCTGTGAGGTAGCGGATGTGTGTTGGAGTGGATGTGTGTCGGAGGGGATGAGTGAGGGAGTGGACGTATGAGGGAGTGGATGTGTGAGGGATCCGACGTGTGAAGGAGCTGACGTGTGAGGGAGCGGACATGTGAGGGAGCGGACGTGTGAGGGAGTGGATGTGTGAAGGAGTGGATGTGTGAGGGAGCGGGTGTGTTTCGGAGTGGGTGGGTGAGGTTGTGGATGTGGCTCGGAGTGGATGGGTGTCAGAGTGGATGTGTGAGGGAGTGGATGTGTGAGGTTGTGGATGTGTCGGACTGGCGGTGTGTAGGAGTGGATATGTGTCGGAGTGGATGTGTGAAGGAGTGGATGTGTGAGGGAATGGATGTGTGAGGGAGTGGATGTGTGAGGGAGTGGATGTGTGTCAGAGTGGACGTGTGAGGGAATGGATGTGTGAGGGAGCGGACGTGTGTCGGAGTGGACGTGTGAGGGAATGGATGTGTGAGGGAGTGGATGTGTGAGGGAGTGGATGTGTGAGGGAGTGGATGTGTGAGGGAGCGGATGAGTGAGGGAGTGAATGTGTGAGGGACTGGATGTGTGAGGGAGTGGATGTGTGAGGGAGTGGACGTGTGAGGGAGTGGATGTGTGAGGGAGTGGATGTGTGTCAGAGTGGATGTGTGAGGGAGTGGATGTGTGTCAGAGTGGATGTGTGAGGGAGTGGATGTGTGTCAGAGTGGATGTGTGAGGGAGTGGTTGTGTGAGGGAGTGGATGTGTGTCGGAGTAGATGTGTGAGGGAGTGGATGTGTGAGGGAGTGGATGTGTGAGGGAGTGGATGTGTGAGGGAGTGGATGCATGTCGGAGTGGATGTGTGAGGGTGTGGAGGTGTCGGAGTGGATGTGTGAGGGAGTGGGTGGGTGTCAGAGAGGATGTGTGAGAAGTGGATGTGTGTCAAAGTGGATGTGTGTTGGAGTGGATGTGTGAGGGAGTGCATGTGTGTCGGAATGGAAGGGTGTCGGAGTCGATGTGTGAGGGAGTGGATGAGTGAGGCAGTGGATGTGTGAGGGAGTCGATGTGCGTCGGAGTGGATGTGTCTCGGAGTGGATGTGTGAGGGAGTGGATGGGTCAGGGAGTGGATGTGTGTCGGAGTGGATGTGTCTTGGAGTGGATGTGTGAGGGAGTGGATGTGTGAGGGAGTAGGTGGGTGAAAGAGTGGATGTGTGAGGGAGTGAATGTGTGTCAGAGTGGATGTGTGAGGGAGTGGATGTGTGAGGGAGTGGATGTATGTCGGAGTGGATGTGTGAGGGTGTGGATGTGCGTCAGAGTGGATGTGTTAGGGACTGGATGTCTGAGGTTGTGGACGTGTCGGAGTGGATGTGTGAGGGAGTGGATGTGTGAGGGAGTTGATGTGTGAGGGAGTGGATGTGTGTCAGAGTGGCTGTGTATCACAGTGGGTATGTGAGGGAGTGGATATGTGAGGGAGTGGATCTGTGTCGGAGTGGGTGGGTGTCGGAGTGGATGTGTGAGGGAGTCGATGTGCGTCGGAGTGGATGTGTGAGGGAGTGGATTGGTGAGGTTGTGGATGTGTGTCAGAGAGGATGTGTGAGGGAGCTGAGGTGTGAGGGATTGGCTGGGTGTCGGAGTGGATGTGTGAGGGAGGGGTTGTGTGAGGGAGTGGATGATTTTCAGAGTGGGTGTGTGTCGGACTGGATGTGTGTCGCAGTAGATCTGTGTCGGAGTGGATGTGTGTCAGAATGGATGTGTGAGGGAATGGATGTGTGTCGGAGTGGATGTGTGAGGGTGTGGATGTCTGTCGGAGTGGATGTGTGAGGGAATGGATGTGTGTCGGAGTGGATGTGTGAGGGTGTGGATGTGTCGGAGTGGATGTGTGAGGGAGCGGGTGGGTGTCAAAGTGGATGTTTATTGGAGTGGATGTGTGAGGGAGTGGATGTGTGAGTGAGTGGATGTGTGAGGGAGTGGATATGTATCGGAGTGGATGCGTGTCAGATTGAATGTGTGTCGGAGTGTGTATGTGAGGGAGTGGATATTTGAGTGAGTGGATGTGTGTCAGAGTGGATGGGTGTCGGAGTGGATGGGTATCGGATTGGGTGGGTGTCGGGAGTGGATGTGTGTCGGAGGGGATGTGTGAGGGAGTGGATGTGTGAGGTTGTGGATGATTGTCAGAGGGGTGTGTGTGTTGGAGAGGATGTGTGTCGGAGTGGATGTGTGAGGGAGTGGACGTGTATGGGAGTGGATGTGTGAGGGAGTGGATGTATGAGGGAGTGGATGTGTGAGGGTGTGGATGTATGAGGGAGTGGATGGGTTTCGGATTGGATGGATGTCAGAGTGGATGTGTGTCGGAGTGGATGTTTGAGGGAGTGGATGTGTGAGGGAGCGGATGTGTGAGGGAGTGGATGTGTGAGGAAGTGGATGTGTGAGGGAGTGGATGTGTGAGGGAGTGGATGTGTGAGGGACAGGATGTGTCGGAGTGGATGTGTGAGGGAGCTGAGGTGTGAGGGAGTGGGTGGGTGTCAGAGTGGATGTGTGAGGGAGTGGTTCTGTGAGGGAGTGGATGTGTGTTGGACTGAATGTGTGTTGGAGTGGATTTGTGTTGGAGTGGATCTGTGAGGGTGCGGATGTGTGAGGGAGTGGATGCGTGAGGGAGTGAGTGTGTGAGGGAGTGGATGTGTCAGGGAGCGGATGTGTGAGGGAGTGGATGCGTGAAGGAGTGGATGTGTGAGGGAGTGGATGTGTGAGGGAGTGGATGTCTGAGGGAGCGGATGTGTGAGGGAGTGGATGTGTGAGTGAGTGGATGTGTCGGAGTGGATGTGTGAGGGAGCTGAGGTGTGAGGGAGTGGCTGGGTGTCGGAGTGGATGTGTGAGGGAGTGGATGTGTGAGGGAGTGGATGATTGTCAGAGGGGTGTGTGTCGGAGTGGATGTCTGTTGGAGTGGATGTGTGTTGGAGTGGATGTGTGAGGGAGTGGACGTGTAAGGGAGTGGACGTGTGAGGGAGTGGATGTGTGAGGGAGTGGATGTGTGAGGGTGTGGATGAATGAGGGAGTGGATGTGTGTCGGAGTGGATGTTTGAGGAAGTGGATGTGTGAGGGAGTGGATGATTGTCAGAGGGGTGTGTGTCGGAGTGGATGTGTGTCGGAGTGGATGTGTGTCGGAGTGGATGTGTGTCGGACTGGATGTTTGAGGAAGTGGATGTGTAAGGGAGCGGATATGTCGGATTATATGTGTGAGGGATTGGGTGGGTGTCAGAGTGGATGTGTGAGTGTGTGGATGTGTGAGGGAGTGGATGTGTGAGGGAGTGGATGTGTGAGGGAGTGGATGTGTGAGGGAGTGGGAGTGTGAGGGAGTGGATGTGTGAGGGAGCGGATGCGTGTCAGAGTGGATAAGTGAGGTTGTAAATGGGTGTCGGAGTCGTTGTGTGAGGTAGTGGATGTGTCAGGGAGTGGATGTGCGAGGGAGTGGATGTGGTGGGAGTGGATGTGTGTCGGAGTGAATGTGGTCGGAGTGGATGTGTGTCGGAGTGAATGTGGTCGGAGTGGATGTGTGTCGAAGTGTATGTGTGAGGGAGTGGATGTGTGAGTTTGTGGACGTGTCGGAGTGGATGTGTGAGGGAGTGGATGTGTGAGGGAGTGGGTGGGTGTCGGAGTGGAGGTGTGAGGGAGTGGATGTGTGAGGATGTGGGTGGGTGTTTGAGTGGATGTGTGAGGGAGTGGGTGGGTTTCGGAGTGGACGTGTGAGGGAGTGGGTGGGTGTGGCAGTGGGTGTGTGAGGGAGTGGATGTGTGAGAATGTGGGCGTGTCGGAGTTGGTGTGTGTCGGATTGGCAGTGTGTAGGAGTCGATATGTGTCGGAGTGTACGTGTGAGGGAATGGATGTGTGAGGGAGTGGATGTGTGAGGGAGTGGATGTGTGAGGGAGTGGATGTGTGAGGGAGTGGATGCGTGTCGGAGTGGATGTCTGAGGGAGTGGATGTGTGAGGGAGTGGATGTGTGAGGGAGTGGATGTCTGAGGGAGTGGATGTGTGAGGGAGTGGATGTGTGAGGGAGTGGATGTGTGAGGGAGTGGATGCGTGTCGGAGTGGATGTCTGAGGGAGTGGATGTGTGAGGAGTGGATGTGTGAGGGAGTGGATGTGTGAATGAGTGGATGTGTGAGGGAGTGGATGCGTGAGGGAGTGGATGTGTGAGGGAGTGGATGTGTGTCAGAGTGGATGTGTGAGGGAGTGGATGCGTGAGGGAGTGGATGTGTGAGGGAGTGGATGTGTGTCGGAGTGGATGTGTGAGGGTGTGGATGTGTGTCAGAGTGGATGTTTTAGGGAGTGGATGTGTGAGGTTGTGGAGGTGTCGGAGTGGATGTGTGAGGGAGTGGGTGGGTGTCAGAGAGGATGTGTGATGGAGTGGATGTGTGTCAGGGTGGATGTGTGTCAGAGT
This sequence comes from Cetorhinus maximus, assembly GCF_964194155.1. Lineage (NCBI taxonomy): Eukaryota > Metazoa > Chordata > Chondrichthyes > Lamniformes > Cetorhinidae > Cetorhinus > Cetorhinus maximus. The sequence continues at coordinate 72,955,443 of NC_135895.1, read as the reverse complement.
GGATGTGTGTCAGAGTGAATGTGTGAGCGAGTGGATGTGTCAGGGAGTGGATGTGTGACGGAGTGGATGGGTGAGTTTGTGTATGTGTGTCAAAGAGGATGTGTGAGGGAGCTGAGGTGTGATGGAGTGGCTGGGTGTCAGAGTGGATGTGTGAGGGAGTGGATGTGTGAGGATGTGGGCGTGTCGGAGTTGGTGTGTGTCGGATTGGCTGTGTGTAGGAGTCGATATGTGTCGGAGTGGACGTGTGAGGGAATGGATGTGTGAGGGAGTGGATGTGTGAGGGCTTGGATGTGTGAGGGAGTGGATGTGTGAGGGAGTGGATGTGTGAGGGAGTGGATGTATGTCAGAGTGGATGTGTGAGGGGGTTAATGTGTGAGGGAGTGGATGTGTGAGGGAGTGGATGTGTGTCGGAATGGATGTCTGAGGGAGTGGATGTGTGAGGGAGTGGATGTGTGAGGGAGTGGATGTGTGTCGGAGTGGATGTGTGAGGGAGTGGGTGGGTGCAGGACTGGATGTGTGAGGGAGTGGATGTGTGTCAGAGTGGATGTGTGAGGGAGTGGATGTGTGAGGGAGTGGATGTGTGAGGGAGTGGATGTGTGAGGGAGTGGATGTGTGTTGGAGTGGATATGTGAGGGAGTGGGTGGGTGCCGGACTGGATGTGTGAGGGAGTGGATATGTGTCAGAGTGGATGTGTGAGGGATTGGATGTGTGAGGGAGTGGATGTGTGAGGGAGTGGATGTGTGAGGGAGTGGATGTGTGAGGGTGTGGATGTGTGTCGGAGTGGATGTGTGAGGGTGTGGATGTGTGTCAGAGTGGATGTTTTAGGGAGTGGATGTGTGAGGTTGTGGAGGTGTCGGAGTGGATGTGAGAGGGAGTGGGTGGGTGTCAGAGAGGATGTGTGATGGAGTGGATGTGTGTCAGAGTGGATGTGTGTCGGAGTGGATGTGCGTCAGAGTGAATGTGTGAGCGAGTGGATGTATGAGTGATTGGATGTATGAGGGAGTGGATGTGTCAGGGAGTGGATGTGTGAGGGAGTGGATGTGTGAGGGAGTGGATGTGTGAGGGAGAGGATGTGTGTCGGAATGGATGTGTGAGGGAGTGGATGGGTGAGTTTGTGTATGTGTGTCAAAGAGGATGTGTGAGGGAGCTGAGGTGTGAGGGAGTGGCTGGGTGTCAGAGTGGATGTGTGAGGGAGTGGATGTGTGAGGGAGTGGATGATTGTCAGAGGGGTGTGTGTCGGAGTCAATGTGTGTTGGAGTGGATATGTGTCGGAGTGGATGTGTGAGGGAATGGATGTGTGAGGGAGTGGATGTGTGAGGGCGTGGATGTGTGAGGGAGTGGATGTGTGAGGGAGTGGATGTGTGTCAGAGTGGAAGTGTGAGGGAGTGGATGTGTGAGGGAGTGGATGAGCGAAGGAGTGGATGTGTGAGGGAATGGATGTGTGAGGGAGTGGATGTGTGAGGGAGTGGATGTGTGAGGGAGTGGATGAGCGAAGGAGTGGATGTGTGTCAGAGTGGATGTGTATCGGAGTGGATGTGTGAGGGAGTGGATGTGTGTCAGAGTGGATGTGTATCGGAGTGGATGTTTGAGGGAGTGGATGTGTGAGGGAGCGGATATGTGAGGGAGTGGATGTATGAGGACGTGGATATGTGAGGGAGTGGATGTGTGAGGGGGTGGATGTGTTGGAGTGGATGTTTGAGGGAGCTGAGGTGTGAGGGAGTGGGTGGGTGTCAGAGTGGATGTGTGAGGGAGTGGTTCTGTGAGGAAGTGGTTGTGTGAGGGAGTGGGTGTGTGAGGGAGTGGATGTGTGAGAGAGTGGATGTGTGTCGGAGAGGATGTGTGTTGGAGTGAATGTCGTCGGAATGAATGTCGTCGGAGTGGATGTCGTCGGAGTGGATGTGTGAGGGAGTGGATGTGTGAGGGAGTGAATGTGTGAGGGAGTGGATATGTATCGGAGTGGATGAGTGTCAGAGTGGATGTGTGTCGGAGTGGGTAGGTGAGGGAGTGGATATTTGAGGGAGTGGATGTGTGTCGGAGGGGATGTGTGAGGGAGCTGAGGTGTGAGGGAGTGGCTGGGTGTCAGAGTGGATGACTGAGGGAGTGGATGTGTGAGGGAGTGGATGTGTGTCGGAGTGGATGTGTGAGGGAGTGAACGTGTATGGGAGTGGATGTGTGAGGGAGTGGATGTGTGAGGGAGTGGATGTGTGTCAGAGTGGATATGTGAGGGAGTGGGTGGGTGCCGGACTGGATGTGTGAGGGAGTGGAGATGTGTCAGAGTGGATGTGTGAGGGATTGGATGTGTGAGGGAGTGGATGTGTGAGGGAGTGGATGTGTGTCGGAGTGGATGTGTGAGGGTGTGGATGTGTGTCAGAGTGGATGTTTTAGGGAGTGGATGTGTGAGGTTGTGGAGGTGTCGGAGTGGATGTGTGAGGGAGTGGGTGGGTGTCAGAGAGGATGTGTGATGGAGTGGATGTGTGTCAGAGTGGATGTGTGTCGGAGTGGATGTGCGTCAGAGCGAATGTGTGAGCGAGTGGATGTATGAGTGATTGGATGTATGAGGGAGTGGATGTGTCAGGGAGTGGATGTGTGAGGGAGTGGATGTGTGAGGGAGTGGATGTGTGAGGGAGTGGATGTGTGTCGGAGTGGCTGTGTGTCGGAGTTGATGGGTGTCGGAGTGGGTGGGTGTCGGAGTGGATGTGTGTCGGAAAGGATGTGTGAGGGAGAGGATGTGTGTCGGAGTGGATGTGTGAGGGAGTGGATGGGTGAGTTTGTGTATGTGTGTCAAAGAGGATGTGTGAGGGAGCTGAGGTGTGAGGGAGTGGCTGGGTGTCAGAGTGGATGTGTGAGGGAGTGGATGATTGTCAGAGGGGTGTGTGTCGGAGTCGATGTGTGTTGGAGTGGATGTGTGAGGTTGTGGATGAGTCGGAGTTGGTGTTTGTCGGACTGGCTGTGTGTAGGAGTGGATATGTGTCGGAGTGGATGTGTGAGGGAATGGATGTGTGAGGGAGTGGATGTGTGAGGGAGTGGATGTGTGTCAGAGTGGAAGTGTGAGGGAGTGGATGTGTGAGGGAGTGGATGTGTGTCAGAGTGGAAGTGTGAGGGAGTGGATGTGTGAGGGAGTGGATGAGCGAAGGAGTGGATGTGTGAGGGAATGGATGTGTGAGGGAGTGGATGTGTGAGGGAGTGGATGTGTGAGGGAGTGGATGAGCGAAGGAGTGGATGTGTGTCAGAGTGGATGTGTATCGGAGTGGATGTGTGAGGGAGTGGATGTCTGAGGGAGCGGATGTGTGTCGGAGTGGATATGTGAGGGAGTGGATATGTGAGGGAGTGGATGTGTGTCGGAGTGGATGTATGAGGGAGTGGATGGGTGAGGTTGTGGATGTGTGTCAGAGAGGATGTGTGAGGGAGCTGAGGTGTGAGGTAGTGGATGTGTGAGGGAGTGGATGATTGTCAGAGGGGTATGTGTCGGAATGGATGTGCGTCGCAGTGGATGTGTGTTGAACTGGATGTGTGAGGGTGCGGATATGTGAGGGAGTGGATGTGTGAGGGAGTGGACGTGTAAGGGAGTGGATGTGTGAGGGTGTGGATGTATGAGGGAGTGGATGTGTGTCGGATTGGATGTGTGTCGGAGTGGAGGTGTGTCGGAGTGGATGTGTGAGGGTGCGGATATGTGAGGGAGTGGATGTGTGAGGGAGTGGATGTGTGAGGGAGTTGATGTGTGAGGGAGTGGATGTGTGAGGGAGTGGACGTGTAAGGGAGTGGATGTGTGAGGGTGTGGATGTATGAGGGAGTGGATGTGTGTCGGATTGGATGTGTGTCGGAGTGGAGGTGTGTCGGAGTGGATGTGTGAGGGTGCGGATATGTGAGGGAGTGGATGTGTGAGGGAGTGGATGTGTGAGGGAGTGGATGTGTGAGGGAGTGGATGTGTGTCAGAGTGGATGTGTATCGGAGTGGATGTGTGAGGGAGTGGATGTATGAGGGAGCGGATGTGTGAGTGAGTGGATGTGTGTCGGAGTGGGTATGTGAGGGAGTGGATATGTGAGGGAGTGGATGTGTGTCGGAGTCGATGTGTGTCGGAATGGATGGGTGTCGGAGTGGGTGGGTGTCGGAGTGGATGTGTGAGGGAGTGGATGTGTGAGGGAGTCGATGTGCGTCGGAGTGGATGTGTGAGGGAGCGGATGGGTGAGGTTGTGGATGTGTGTCAGAGAGGATGTGTGAGGGAGCTGAGGTGTGAGGGAGTGGCTGGGTGTCGGAGTGGATGTGTGAGGGAGTGGATGTGTGAGGGAGTGGATGATTTTCAGAGTGGGTGTGTGTCGGAGTGGATGTGTGTCGGACTGGATATGTGTCAGAGTGGATGTGTGAGGGAGCAGATCTGTGAGGTAGCGGATGTGTGTTGGAGTGGATGTGTGTCGGAGGGGATGAGTGAGGGAGTGGACGTATGAGGGAGTGGATGTGTGAGGGAGCGGACGTGTGAAGGAGCGGACGTGTGAGGGAGCGGACGTGTGAGGGAGCGGACGTGTGAGGGAGTGGATGTGTGAAGGAGTGGATGTGTGAGGGAGCGGGTGTGTTTCGGAGTGGGTGGGTGAGGTTGTGGATGTGGCTCGGAGTGGATGGGTGTCAGAGTGGATGTGTGAGGGAGTGGATGTGTGAGGTTGTGGATGTGTCGGACTGGCGGTGTGTAGGAGTGGATATGTGTCGGAGTGGATGTGTGAAGGAGTGGATGTGTGAGGGAATGGATGTGTGAGGGAGTGGATGTGTGAGGGAGTGGATGTGTGTCAGAGTGGACGTGTGAGGGAATGGATGTGTGAGGGAGCGGACGTGTGTCGGAGTGGACGTGTGAGGGAATGGATGTGTGAGGGAGTGGATGTGTGAGGGAGTGGATGTGTGAGGGAGTGGATGTGTGAGGGAGCGGATGTGTGAGGGAGTGAATGTGTGAGGGACTGGATGTGTGAGGGAGTGGATGTGTGAGGGAGTGGATGTGTGAGGGAGTGGATGTGTGAGGGAGTGGGTGTGTGTCGGAGTGGATGTGTGAGGGAGTGGATGTGTGTCAGAGTGGATGTTTGAGGGATTGGATGTGTGAGGGAGTGGATGTGTGTCAGAGTGGATGTGTGAGGGAGTGGATGTGTGTCGGAGTGGATGTGTGAGGGAGTGGATGTGTGTCGGAGTGGATGTTTGAGGGATTGGATGTGTGAGGGAGTGGATGTGTGTCGGAGTGGATGTGTGAGGGAGTGGATGTGTGTCGGAGTGGATGTGTGAGGGAGTGGATGTGTGTCAGAGTGGATGTTTGAGGGATTGGATGTGTGAGGGAGTGGATGTGTGTCGGAGTGGATGTGTGAGGGAGAGGATGTGTGAGGGAGTGGATGTGTGAGGGAGTGGATGTGTGAGGGAGTGGATGCATGTCGGAGTGGATGTGTGTGGGTGTGGAGGTGTCGGAGTGGATGTGTGAGGGAGTGGGTGGGTGTCAGAGAGGATGTGTGAGAAGTGGATGTGTGTCAAAGTGGATGTGTGTTGGAGTGGATGTGTGAGGGAGTGCATGTGTGTCGGAGTGGATGTGTGTCGGAATGGAAGGGTGTCGGAGTGGATGTGTGAGGGAGTGGATGAGTGAGGCAGTGGATGTGTGAGGGAGTCGATGTGCGTCGGAGTGGATGTGTCTCGGAGTGGATGTGTGAGGGAGTGGATGGGTCAGGGAGTGGATGTGTGTCGGAGTGGATGTGTCTCGGAGTGTATGTGTGAGGGAGTGGATGTGTGAGGGAGTAGGTAGGTGAAAGAGTGGATGTGTGAGGGAGTGAATGTGTGTCAGAGTGGATGTGTGAGGGATTGGCTGGGTGTCGGAGTGGATGTGTGAGGGAGGGGATGTGTGAGGGAGTGGATGATTTTCAGAGTGGGTGTGTGTCGGACTGGATGTGTGTCGCAGTAGATCTGTGTCGGAGTGGATGTGTGTCAGAATGGATGGGTGAGGGAGCGGATCTGTGAGGTAGCGGATGTGTGTTGGAGTGGATGTGTGACGGAGCGGATGTGTGAGGGAGTGGATGTGTCTGAGTGGATGTGTGAGGGAGCTGTGGTGTGAGGGCGTGGGTGGATGTCAGAGTGGATGTGTGAGGGTGTGGATGTGTGAGGGAGTGGATGTGTGAGGGAGTGGATGTGTGAGGGAGTGGGTGTGTGAGGGAGTGGATGTGTGAGGGAGTGGATGTGTGTCGGAGTGGATGTGTGTCGGAGTGAATGTGGTCGGAGTGAATGTGGTCGGAGTGGATGTGTGTCGCAGTGGATGTGTCGAAGTGTATGTGTGAGGGAGCTGAGGTGTGAGGGAGTGGGTGGGTGTCTGAGTGGATGTGTGAGGGAGTGGATGTGTGAGGGGGTGGTTGTGTGAGGGAGTGGATGTGTGAGGGAGTGGATGTGTGAGCGAGTGGATGTGTGTCGGAGCCGTTGGGTGTCGGAGTGCATGTGTGAGGGAGTGGATGTGTGAGGGAGTGGATGTGTGTCAGAGTGGATGTGTGAGGGAATGGATGTGTGTCGGAGTGGATGTGTGTCAGAGTGGACGTGTGAGGGAATGGATGTGTGAGGGAGCGGACGTGTGTCGGAGTGGACGTGTGAGGGAATGGATGTGTGAGGGAGTGGATGTGTGAGGGAGTGGATGTGTGAGGGAGTGGATGTGTGAGGGAGCGGATGTGTGAGGGAGTGAATGTGTGAGGGACTGGATGTGTGAGGGAGTGGATGTGTGAGGGAGTGGATGTGTGAGGGAGTGGATGTGTGAGGGAGTGGGTGGGTGTCAGAGTGGATGTGTGAGGGAGTGAATGTGTGTCAGAGTGGATGTGTGAGGGAGTGGATGTGTGTCGGAGTGGATGTGTGAGGGAGTGGATGTGTGTCAGAGTGGATGTTTGAGGGATTGGATGTGTGAGGGAGTGGATGTGTGTCGGAGTGGATGTGTGAGGGAGTGGATGTGTGAGGGAGTGGATGTGTGAGGGAGTGGATGTGTGAGGGAGTGGATGCATGTCGGAGTGGATGTGTGTGGGTGTGGAGGTGTCGGAGTGGATGTGTGAGGGAGTGGGTGGGTGTCAGAGAGGATGTGTGAGAAGTGGATGTGTGTCAAAGTGGATGTGTGTTGGAGTGGATGTGTGAGGGAGTGCATGTGTGTCGGAGTGGATGTGTGTCGGAATGGAAGGGTGTCGGAGTGGATGTGTGAGGGAGTGGATGAGTGAGGCAGTGGATGTGTGAGGGAGTCGATGTGCGTCGGAGTGGATGTGTCTCGGAGTGGATGTGTGAGGGAGTGGATGGGTCAGGGAGTGGATGTGTGTCGGAGTGGATGTGTCTCGGAGTGGATGTGTGAGGGAGTGGATGTGTGAGGGAGTAGGTGGGTGAAAGAGTGGATGTGTGAGGGAGTGAATGTGTGTCAGAGTGGATGTGTGAGGGAGTGGATGTGTGAGGGAGTGGATGTATGTCGGAGTGGATGTGTGAGGGTGTGGATGTGCGTCAGAGTGGATGTGTTAGGGACTGGATGTCTGAGGTTGTGGACGTGTCGGAGTGGATGTGTGAGGGAGTGGATGTGTGAGGGAGTTGATGTGTGAGGGAGTGGATGTGTGTCAGAGTGGCTGTGTATCACAGTGGGTATGTGAGGGAGTGGATATGTGAGGGAGTGGATCTGTGTCGGAGTGGGTGGGTGTCGGAGTGGATGTGTGAGGGAGTCGATGTGCGTCGGAGTGGATGTGTGAGGGAGTGGATTGGTGAGGTTGTGGATGTGTGTCAGAGAGGATGTGTGAGGGAGCTGAGGTGTGAGGGATTGGCTGGGTGTCGGAGTGGATGTGTGAGGGAGGGGATGTGTGAGGGAGTGGATGATTTTCAGAGCGGGTGTGTGTCGGACTGGATGTGTGTCGCAGTAGATCTGTGTCGGAGTGGATGTGTGTCAGAATGGATGGGTGAGGGAGCGGATCTGTGAGGTAGCGGATGTGTGTTGGAGTGGATGTGTGACGGAGCGGATGTGTGAGGGAGTGGATGTGTCTGAGTGGATGTGTGAGGGAGCTGTGGTGTGAGGGCGTGGGTGGATGTCAGAGTGGATGTGTGAGGGTGTGGATGTGTGAGGGAGTGGATGTGTGAGGGAGTGGATGTGTGAGGGAGTGGGTGTGTGAGGGAGTGGATGTGTGAGGGAGTGGATGTGTGTCGGAGTGGATGTGTGTCGGAGTGAATGTGGTCGGAGTGAATGTGGTCGGAGTGGATGTGTGTCGCAGTGGATGTGTCGAAGTGTATGTGTGAGGGAGCTGAGGTGTGAGGGAGTGGGTGGGTGTCTGAGTGGATGTGTGAGGGAGTGGATGTGTGAGGGGGTGGTTGTGTGAGGGAGTGGATGTGTGTCGGAGCCGTTGGGTGTCGGAGTGCATGTGTGAGGGAGTGGATGTGTGAGGGAGTGGATGTGTGTCAGAGTGGATGTGTGAGGGAATGGATGTGTGTCGGAGTGGATGTGTGAGAGTGTGGATGTGTGTCAGAGAGGATGTCTTAGGGACTGGATGTCTGAGGTTGTGGACGTGTCGGAGTGGATGTGTGAGGGAGCGGGTGGGTGTCAAAGTGGATGTTTATTGGAGTGGATGTGTGAGGGAGTGGATGTGTGAGTGAGTGGATGTGTGAGGGAGTGGATATGTATCGGAGTGGATGTGTGTCAGAGTGAATGTGTGTCGGAGTGTGTATGTGAGGGAGTGGATATTTGAGTGAGTGGATGTGTGTCAGAGTGGATGGGTGTCGGAGTGGATGGGTATCGGATTGGGTGGGTGTCGGGAGTGGATGTGTGTCGGAGGGGATGTGTGAGGGAGTGGATGTGTGAGGTTGTGGATGATTGTCAGAGGGGTGTGTGTCGGAGAGGATGTGTGTCGGAGTGGATGTGTGAGGGAGTGGACGTGTATGGGAGTGGATGTGTGAGGGAGTGGATGTATGAGGGAGTGGATGTGTGAGGGTGTGGATGTATGAGGGAGTGGATGGGTTTCGGATTGGATGGATGTCAGAGTGGATGTGTGTCGGAGTGGATGTTTGAGGGAGTGGATGTGTGAGGGAGCGGATGTGTGAGGGAGTGGATGTGTGAGGAAGTGGATGTGTGAGGGAGTGGATGTGTGAGGGACAGGATGTGTCGGAGTGGATGTGTGAGGGAGCTGAGGTGTGAGGGAGTGGGCGGGTGTCAGAGTGGATGTGTGAGGGAGTGGTTCTGTGAGGGAGTGGATGTGTGTTGGACTGAATGTGTGTTGGAGTGGATTTGAGTTGGAGTGGATCTGTGAGGGTGCGGATGTGTGAGGGAGTGGATGTGTGAGGGAGTGGATGCGTGAGGGAGTGAGTGTGTGAGGGAGTGGATGTGTCAGGGAGCGGATGTGTGAGTGAGTGGATGTGTCGGAGTGGATGTGTGAGGGAGCTGAGGTGTGAGGGAGTGGCTGGGTGTCGGAGTGGATGTGTGAGGGAGTGGATGATTGTCAGAGGGGTGTGTGTCGGAGTGGATGTGTGTTGGAGTGGATGTGTGTTGGAGTGGATGTGTGAGGGAGTGGACGTGTAAGGGAGTGGACGTGTGAGGGAGTGGATGTGCGTCAGAGTGAATGTGTGAGCGAGTGGATGTATGAGTGATTGGATGTATGAGGGAGTGGATGTGTCAGGGAGTGGATGTGTGAGGGAGTGGATGTGTGAGGGAGTGGATGTGTGAGGGAGTGGATGTGTGTCAGAGTGGCTGTGTGTCGGTGTTGATGGGTGTCGGAGTGGGTGGGTGTCGGAGTGGATGTGTGTCGGAAAGGATGTGTGAGGGAGTGGATGTCTGAGGGAGCGGATGTGTGTCGGAGTGGATATGTGAGGGAGTGGATATGTGAGGGAGTGGATGTGTGTCGGAGTGGATGTATGAGGGAGTGGATGGGTGAGGTTGTGGATGTGTGTCAGAGAGGATGTGTGAGGGAGCTGAGGTGTGAGGGAGTGGATGTGTGAGGGAGTGGATGATTGTCAGAGGGGTATGTGTCGGAATGGATGTGCGTCGCAGTGGATGTGTGTTGAACTGGATGTGTGAGGGTGCGGATATGTGAGGGAGTGGATGTGTGAGGGAGTGGACGTGTAAGGGAGTGGATGTGTGAGGGTGTGGATGTATGAGGGAGTGGATGTGTGTCGGATTGGATGTGTGTCGGAGTGGAGGTGTGTCGGAGTGGATGTGTGAGGGTGCGGATATGTGAGGGAGTGGATGTGTGAGGGAGTGGATGTGTGAGGGAGTTGATGTGTGAGGGAGTGGATGTGTGAGGGAGTGGACGTGTAAGGGAGTGGATGTGTGAGGGTGTGGATGTATGAGGGAGTGGATGTGTGTCGGATTGGATGTGTGTCGGAGTGGAGGTGTGTCGGAGTGGATGTGTGAGGGTGCGGATATGTGAGGGAGTGGATGTGTGAGGGAGTGGATGTGTGAGGGAGTGGATGTGTGAGGGAGTGGATGTGTGTCAGAGTGGATGTGTATCGGAGTGGATGTGTGAGGGAGTGGATGTATGAGGGAGCGGATGTGTGAGTGAGTGGATGTGTGTCGGAGTGGGTATGTGAGGGAGTGGATATGTGAGGGAGTGGATGTGTGTCGGAGTCGATGTGTGTCGGAATGGATGGGTGTCGGAGTGGGTGGGTGTCGGAGTGGATGTGTGAGGGAGTGGATGTGTGAGGGAGTCGATGTGCGTCGGAGTGGATGTGTGAGGGAGCGGATGGGTGAGGTTGTGGATGTGTGTCAGAGAGGATGTGTGAGGGAGCTGAGGTGTGAGGGAGTGGCTGGGTGTCGGAGTGGATGTGTGAGGGAGTGGATGTGTGAGGGAGTGGATGATTTTCAGAGTGGGTGTGTGTCGGAGTGGATGTGTGTCGGACTGGATGTGTGTCAGAGTGGATGTGTGAGGGAGCAGATCTGTGAGGTAGCGGATGTGTGTTGGAGTGGATGTGTGAGGGAGCAGATCTGTGAGGTAGCGGATGTGTGTTGGAGTGGATGTGTGTCGGAGGGGATGAGTGAGGGAGTGGACGTATGAGGGAGTGGATGTGTGAGGGAGCGGACGTGTGAAGGAGCGGACGTGTGAGGGAGCGGACGTGTGAGGGAGCGGACGTGTGAGGGAGTGGATGTGTGAAGGAGTGGATGTGTGAGGGAGCGGGTGTGTTTCGGAGTGGGTGGGTGAGGTTGTGGATGTGGCTCGGAGTGGATGGGTGTCAGAGTGGATGTGTGAGGGAGTGGATGTGTGAGGTTGTGGATGTGTCGGACTGGCGGTGTGTAGGAGTGGATATGTGTCGGAGTGGATGTGTGAAGGAGTGGATGTGTGAGGGAATGGATGTGTGAGGGAGTGGATGTGTGAGGGAGTGGATGTGTGTCAGAGTGGACGTGTGAGGGAATGGATGTGTGAGGGAGCGGACGTGTGTCGGAGTGGACGTGTGAGGGAATGGATGTGTGAGGGAGTGGATGTGTGAGGGAGTGGATGTGTGAGGGAGTGGATGTGTGAGGGAGCGGATGTGTGAGGGAGTGAATGTGTGAGGGACTGGATGTGTGAGGGAGTGGATGTGTGAGGGAGTGGATGTGTGAGGGAGTGGATGTGTGAGGGAGTGGGTGGGTGTCAGAGTGGATGTGTGAGGGAGTGAATGTGTGTCAGAGTGGATGTGTGAGGGAGTGGATGTGTGTCGGAGTGGATGTGTGAGGGAGTGGATGTGTGTCAGAGTGGATGTTTGAGGGATTGGATGTGTGAGGGAGTGGATGTGTGTCGGAGTGGATGTGTGAGGGAGTGGATGTGTGAGGGAGTGGATGTGTGAGGGAGTGGATGTGTGAGGGAGTGGATGCATGTCGGAGTGGATGTGTGTGGGTGTGGAGGTGTCGGAGTGGATGTGTGAGGGAGTGGGTGGGTGTCAGAGAGGATGTGTGAGAAGTGGATGTGTGTCAAAGTGGATGTGTGTTGGAGTGGATGTGTGAGGGAGTGCATGTGTGTCGGAGTGGATGTGTGTCGGAATGGAAGGGTGTCGGAGTGGATGTGTGAGGGAGTGGATGAGTGAGGCAGTGGATGTGTGAGGGAGTCGATGTGCGTCGGAGTGGATGTGTCTCGGAGTGGATGTGTGAGGGAGTGGATGGGTCAGGGAGTGGATGTGTGTCGGAGTGGATGTGTCTCGGAGTGGATGTGTGAGGGAGTGGATGTGTGAGGGAGTAGGTGGGTGAAAGAGTGGATGTGTGAGGGAGTGAATGTGTGTCAGAGTGGATGTGTGAGGGAGTGGATGTGTGAGGGAGTGGATGTATGTCGGAGTGGATGTGTGAGGGTGTGGATGTGCGTCAGAGTGGATGTGTTAGGGACTGGATGTCTGAGGTTGTGGACGTGTCGGAGTGGATGTGTGAGGGAGTGGATGTGTGAGGGAGTTGATGTGTGAGGGAGTGGATGTGTGTCAGAGTGGCTGTGTATCACAGTGGGTATGTGAGGGAGTGGATATGTGAGGGAGTGGATCTGTGTCGGAGTGGGTGGGTGTCGGAGTGGATGTGTGAGGGAGTCGATGTGCGTCGGAGTGGATGTGTGAGGGAGTGGATTGGTGAGGTTGTGGATGTGTGTCAGAGAGGATGTGTGAGGGAGCTGAGGTGTGAGGGATTGGCTGGGTGTCGGAGTGGATGTGTGAGGGAGGGGATGTGTGAGGGAGTGGATGATTTTCAGAGTGGGTGTGTGTCGGACTGGATGTGTGTCGCAGTAGATCTGTGTCGGAGTGGATGTGTGTCAGAATGGATGGGTGAGGGAGCGGATCTGTGAGGTAGCGGATGTGTGTTGGAGTGGATGTGTGACGGAGCGGATGTGTGAGGGAGTGGATGTGTCTGAGTGGATGTGTGAGGGAGCTGTGGTGTGAGGGCGTGGGTGGATGTCAGAGTGGATGTGTGAGGGTGTGGATGTGTGAGGGAGTGGATGTGTGAGGGAGTGGATGTGTGAGGGAGTGGGTGTGTGAGGGAGTGGATGTGTGAGGGAGTGGATGTGTGTCGGAGTGGATGTGTGTCGGAGTGAATGTGGTCGGAGTGAATGTGGTCGGAGTGGATGTGTGTCGCAGTGGATGTGTCGAAGTGTATGTGTGAGGGAGCTGAGGTGTGAGGGAGTGGGTGGGTGTCTGAGTGGATGTGTGAGGGAGTGGATGTGTGAGGGGGTGGTTGTGTGAGGGAGTGGATGTGTGAGGGAGTGGATGTGTGAGCGAGTGGATGTGTGTCGGAGCCGTTGGGTGTCGGAGTGCATGTGTGAGGGAGTGGATGTGTGAGGGAGTGGATGTGTGTCAGAGTGGATGTGTGAGGGAATGGATGTGTGTCGGAGTGGATGTGTGAGGGTGTGGATGTGTGTCAGAGAGGATGTCTTAGGGACTGGATGTCTGAGGTTGTGGACGTGTCGGAGTGGATGTGTGAGGGAGCGGGTGGGTGTCAAAGTGGATGTTTATTGGAGTGGATGTGTGAGGGAGTGGATGTGTGAGTGAGTGGATGTGTGAGGGAGCGGATATGTATCGGAGTGGATGTGTGTCAGAGTGAATGTGTGTCGGAGTGTGTATGTGAGGGAGTGGATATTTGAGTGAGTGGATGTGTGTCAGAGTGGATGGGTGTCGGAGTGGATGGGTATCGGATTGGGTGGGTGTCGGGAGTGGATGTGTGTCGGAGGGGATGTGTGAGGGAGTGGATGTGTGAGGTTGTGGATGATTGTCAGAGGGGTGTGTGTCGGAGAGGATGTGTGTCGGAGTGGATGTGTGAGGGAGTGGACGTGTATGGGAGTGGATGTGTGAGGGAGTGGATGTATGAGGGAGTGGATGTGTGAGGGTGTGGATGTATGAGGGAGTGGATGGGTTTCGGATTGGATGGATGTCAGAGTGGATGTGTGTCGGAGTGGATGTTTGAGGGAGTGGATGTGTGAGGGAGCGGATGTGTGAGGGAGTGGATGCGTGAGGAAGTGGATGTGTGAGGGAGTGGATGTGTGAGGGACAGGATGTGTCGGAGTGGATGTGTGAGGGAGCTGAGGTGTGAGGGAGTGGGCGGGTGTCAGAGTGGATGTGTGAGGGAGTGGTTCTGTGAGGGAGTGGATGTGTGTTGGACTGAATGTGTGTTGGAGTGGATTTGTGTTGGAGTGGATCTGTGAGGGTGCGGATGTGTGAGGGAGTGAGTGTGTGAGGGAGTGGATGTGTCAGGGAGCGGATGTGTGAGGGAGTGGATGCATGAAGGAGTGGATGTGTGAGGGAGTGGATGTGTGAGGGAGTGGATGTGTGAGGGAGCGGATGTGTGAGGGAGTGGATGTGTGAGTGAGTGGATGTGTCGGAGTGGATGTGTGAGGGAGCTGAGGTGTGAGGGAGTGGCTGGGTGTCGGAGTGGATGTGTGAGGGAGTGGATGATTGTCAGAGGGGTGTGTGTCGGAGTGGATGTGTGTTGGAGTGGATGTGTGTTGGAGTGGATGTGTGAGGGAGTGGACGTGTAAGGGAGTGGACGTGTGAGGGAGTGGATGTTTGAGGGAGTGGATGTGTGAGGGAGTGGATGTGTGAGGGAGTGGATGTGTGAGGGAGTGGATGTGTGAGGGAGTGGATGCGTGTCGGAGTGGATGTCTGAGGGAGTGGATGTGTGAGGAGTGGATGTGTGAGGGAGTGGATGTGTGTCGGAGTGGATGTGTGAGGGAGTGGATGTGTGTCGGAGTGGATGTGTGAGGGAGTGGATGTGTGAGGGAGTGGATGTGTGTCGGAGTGGATGTGTGTCGGAGTGGATGTGTGTCAGAGTGAATGTGTGAGCGAGTGGATGTGTCAGGGAGTGGATGTGTGAGGGAGTGGATGGGTGAGTTTGTGTATGTGTGTCAAAGAGGATGTGTGAGGGAGCTGAGGTGTGATGGAGTGGCTGGGTGTCAGAGTGGATGTGTGAGGGAGTGGATGTGTGAGGATGTGGGCGTGTCAGAGTTGGTGTGTGTCGGATTGGCTGTGTGTAGGAGTCGATATGTGTCGGAGTGGACGTGTGAGGGAATGGATGTGTGAGGGAGTGGATGTGTGAGGGAGTGGATGTGTGAGGGAGTGGATGTGTGAGGAAGTGGATGTGTGAGGGAGTGGATGTGTGAGGGACAGGATGTGTCGGAGTGGATGTGTGAGGGAGCTGAGGTGTGAGGGAGTGGGCGGGTGTCAGAGTGGATGTGTGAGGGAGTGGTTCTGTGAGGGAGTGGATGTGTGTTGGACTGAATGTGTGTTGGAGTGGATTTGTGTTGGAGTGGATCTGTGAGGGTGCGGATGTGTGAGGGAGTGAGTGTGTGAGGGAGTGGACGTGTGAGGGAGTGGATGTGTGAGGGAGTGGATGTGTGAGGGAGTGGATGTGTGAGGGAGTGGATGTGTGAGGGAGTGGATGTGTGAGGGAGTGGATGCGTGTCGGAGTGGATGTCTGAGGGAGTGGATGTGTGAGGAGTGGATGTGTGAGGGAGTGGATGTGTGAATGAGTGGATGTGTGAGGGAGTGGATGTGTGAGGGAGTGGATGTGTGTCGGAGTGGATGTGTGAGGGAGTGGATGTGTGTCAGAGTGGATGTGTGAGGGAGTGGATGTGTGATGGAGTGGATGTGTGTCAGAGTGGATGTGTGTCGGAGTGGATGTGTGTCAGAGTGAATGTGTGAGCGAGTGGATGTGTCAGGGAGTGGATGTGTGAGGGAGTGGATGGGTGAGTTTGTGTATGTGTGTCAAAGAGGATGTGTGAGGGAGCTGAGGTGTGATGGAGTGGCTGGGTGTCAGAGTGGATGTGTGAGGGAGTGGATGTGTGAGGATTGGGCGTGTCGGAGTTGGTGTGTGTTGGATTGGCTGTGTGTAGGAGTCGATATGTGTCGGAGTGGACGTGTGAGGGAATGGATGTGTGAGGGAGTGGATGTGTGAGGGAGTGGATGTGTGAGGGAGTGGATGTGTGAGGGAGTGGATGTGTGAGGGAGTGGATGTATGTCAGAGTGGATGTGTGAGGGGGTTAATGTGTGAGGGAGTGGATGTGTGAGGGAGTGGAAGTGTGTCGGAGTGGATGTCTGAGGGAGTGGATGTGTGAGGGAGTGGATGTGTGAGGGAGTGGATGTGTGTCGGAGTGGATGTGTGAGGGAGTGGGTGGGTGCAGGACTGGATGTGTGAGGGAGTGGATGTGTGTCAGAGTGGATGTGTGAGGGAGTGGATGTGTGAGGGAGTGGATGTGTGAGGGAGTGGATGTGTGTTGGAGTGGATATGTGAGGGAGTGGGTGGGTGCCGGACTGGATGTGTGAGGGAGTGGATATGTGTCAGAGTGGATGTGTGAGGGATTGGATATGTGAGGGAGTGGATGTGTGAGGGAGTGGATGTGTGAGGGAGTGGATGTGTGAGGGTGTGGATGTGTGTCGGAGTGGATGTGTGAGGGTGTGGATGTGTGTCAGAGTGGATGTTTTAGGGAGTGGATGTGTGAGGTTGTGGAGGTGTCGGAGTGGATGTGAGAGGGAGTGGGTGGGTGTCAGAGAGGATGTGTGATGGAGTGGATGTGTGTCAGAGTGGATGTGTGTCGGAGTGGATGTGCGTCAGAGTGAATGTGTGAGCGAGTGGATGTATGAGTGATTGGATGTATGAGGGAGTGGATGTGTCAGGGAGTGGATGTGTGAGGGAGTGGATGCGTGAGGGAGTGGATGTGTGAGGGAGTGGATGTGTTTCAGAGTGGCTGTGTGTCGGAGTTGATGGGTGTCGGAGTGGGTGGGTGTCGGAGTGGATGTGTGTCGGAAAGGATGTGTGAGGGAGAGGATGTGTGTCAGAGTGGATGTGTGAGGGAGTGGATGGGTGAGTTTGTGTATGTGTGTCAAAGAGGATGTGTGAGGGAGCTGAGGTGTGAGGGAGTGGCTGGGTGTCAGAGTGGATGTGTGAGGGAGTGGATGTGTGAGGGAGTGGATGATTGTCAGAGGGGTGTGTGTCGGAGTCAATGTGTGTTGGAGTGGATGTGTGAGGTTGTGGATGAGTCGGAGTTGGTGTGTGTCGGACTGGCTGTGTGTAGGAGTGGATATGTGTCGGAGTGGATGTGTGAGGGAATGGATGTGTGAGGGAGTGGATGTGTGAGGGCGTGGATGTGTGAGGGAGTGGATGTGTGAGGGAGTGGATGTGTGTCAGAGTGGAAGTGTGAGGGAGTGGATGTGTGAGGGAGTGGATGAGCGAAGGAGTGGATGTGTGAGGGAATGGATGTGTGAGGGAGTGGATGTGTGAGGGAGTGGATGTGTGAGGGAGTGGATGAGCGAAGGAGTGGATGTGTGTCAGAGTGGATGTGTATCGGAGTGGATGTGTGAGGGAGTGGATGTGTGTCAGAGTGGATGTGTATCGGAGTGGATGTTTGAGGGAGTGGATGTGTGAGGGAGCGGATATGTGAGGGAGTGGATGTATGAGGACGTGGATATGTGAGGGAGTGGATGTGTGAGGGGGTGGATGTGTTGGAGTGGATGTTTGAGGGAGCTGAGGTGTGAGGGAGTGGGTGGGTGTCAGAGTGGATGTGTGAGGGAGTGGTTCTGTGAGGAAGTGGTTGTGTGAGGGAGTGGGTGTGTGAGGGAGTGGATGTGTGAGAGAGTGGATGTGTGTCGGAGAGGATGTGTGTTGGAGTGAATGTCGTCGGAATGAATGTCGTCGGAGTGGATGTCGTCGGAGTGGATGTGTGAGGGAGTGGATGTGTGAGGGAGTGAATGTGTGAGGGAGTGGATATGTATCGGAGTGGATGAGTGTCAGAGTGGATGTGTGTCGGAGTGGGTAGGTGAGGGAGTGGATATTTGAGGGAGTGGATGTGTGTCGGAGGGGATGTGTGAGGGAGCTGAGGTGTGAGGGAGTGGCTGGGTGTCAGAGTGGATGACTGAGGGAGTGGATGTGTGAGGGAGTGGATGTGTGTCGGAGTGGATGTGTGAGGGAGTGAACGTGTATGGGAGTGGATGTGTGAGGGAGTGGATGTGTGAGGGAGTGGATGTGTGTCGGAGTGGATATGTGAGGGAGTGGGTGGGTGCCGGACTGGATGTGTGAGGGAGTGGATATGTGTCAGAGTGGATGTGTGAGGGATTGGATGTGTGAGGGAGTGGATGTGTGAGGGAGTGGATGTGTGTCGGAGTGGATGTGTGAGGGTGTGGATGTGTGTCAGAGTGGATGTTTTAGGGAGTGGATGTGTGAGGTTGTGGAGGTGTCGGAGTGGATGTGTGAGGGAGTGGGTGGGTGTCAGAGAGGATGTGTGATGGAGTGGATGTGTGTCAGAGTGGATGTGTGTCGGAGTGGATGTGCGTCAGAGCGAATGTGTGAGCGAGTGGATGTATGAGTGATTGGATGTATGAGGGAGTGGATGTGTCAGGGAGTGGATGTGTGAGGGAGTGGATGTGTGAGGGAGTGGATGTGTGAGGGAGTGGATGTGTGTCGGAGTGGCTGTGTGTCGGAGTTGATGGGTGTCGGAGTGGGTGGGTGTCGGAGTGGATGTGTGTCGGAAAGGATGTGTGAGGGAGAGGATGTGTGTCGGAGTGGATGTGTGAGGGAGTGGATGGGTGAGTTTGTGTATGTGTGTCAAAGAGGATGTGTGAGGGAGCTGAGGTGTGAGGGAGTGGCTGGGTGTCAGAGTGGATGTGTGAGGGAGTGGATGATTGTCAGAGGGGTGTGTGTCGGAGTCGATGTGTGTTGGAGTGGATGTGTGAGGTTGTGGATGAGTCGGAGTTGGTGTGTGTCGGACTGGCTGTGTGTAGGAGTGGATATGTGTCGGAGTGGATGTGTGAGGGAATGGATGTGTGAGGGAGTGGATGTGTGAGGGAGTGGATGTGTGTCAGAGTGGAAGTGTGAGGGAGTGGATGTGTGAGGGAGTGGATGAGCGAAGGAGTGGATGTGTGAGGGAATGGATGTGTGAGGGAGTGGATGTGTGAGGGAGTGGATGAGCGAAGGAGTGGATGTGTGTCAGAGTGGATGTGTATCGGAGTGGATGTGTGAGGGAGTGGATGTCTGAGGGAGCGGATGTGTGTCGGAGTGGATATGTGAGGGAGTGGATATGTGAGGGAGTGGATGTGTGTCGGAGTGGATGTATGAGGGAGTGGATGGGTGAGGTTGTGGATGTGTGTCAGAGAGGATGTGTGAGGGAGCTGAGGTGTGAGGGAGTGGATGTGTGAGGGAGTGGATGATTGTCAGAGGGGTATGTGTCGGAATGGATGTGCGTCGCAGTGGATGTGTGTTGAACTGGATGTGTGAGGGTGCGGATATGTGAGGGAGTGGATGTGTGAGGGAGTGGACGTGTAAGGGAGTGGATGTGTGAGGGTGTGGATGTATGAGGGAGTGGATGTGTGTCGGATTGGATGTGTGTCGGAGTGGAGGTGTGTCGGAGTGGATGTGTGAGGGTGCGGATATGTGAGGGAGTGGATGTGTGAGGGAGTGGATGTGTGAGGGAGTTGATGTGTGAGGGAGTGGATGTGTGAGGGAGTGGACGTGTAAGGGAGTGGATGTGTGAGGGTGTGGATGTATGAGGGAGTGGATGTGTGTCGGATTGGATGTGTGTCGGAGTGGAGGTGTGTCGGAGTGGATGTGTGAGGGTGCGGATATGTGAGGGAGTGGATGTGTGAGGGAGTGGATGTGTGAGGGAGTGGATGTGTGAGGGAGTGGATGTGTGTCAGAGTGGATGTGTATCGGAGTGGATGTGTGAGGGAGTGGATGTATGAGGGAGCGGATGTGTGAGTGAGTGGATGTGTGTCGGAGTGGGTATGTGAGGGAGTGGATATGTGAGGGAGTGGATGTGTGTCGGAGTCGATGTGTGTCGGAATGGATGGGTGTCGGAGTGGGTGGGTGTCGGAGTGGATGTGTGAGGGAGTGGATGTGTGAGGGAGTCGATGTGCGTCGGAGTGGATGTGTGAGGGAGCGGATGGGTGAGGTTGTGGATGTGTGTCAGAGAGGATGTGTGAGGGAGCTGAGGTGTGAGGGAGTGGCTGGGTGTCGGAGTGGATGTGTGAGGGAGTGGATGTGTGAGGGAGTGGATGATTTTCAGAGTGGGTGTGTGTCGGAGTGGATGTGTGTCGGACTGGATGTGTGTCAGAGTGGATGTGTGAGGGAGCAGATCTGTGAGGTAGCGGATGTGTGTTGGAGTGGATGTGTGAGGGAGCAGATCTGTGAGGTAGCGGATGTGTGTTGGAGTGGATGTGTGTCGGAGGGGATGAGTGAGGGAGTGGACGTATGAGGGAGTGGATGTGTGAGGGAGCGGACGTGTGAAGGAGCGGACGTGTGAGGGAGCGGACGTGTGAGGGAGCGGACGTGTGAGGGAGTGGATGTGTGAAGGAGTGGATGTGTGAGGGAGCGGGTGTGTTTCGGAGTGGGTGGGTGAGGTTGTGGATGTGGCTCGGAGTGGATGGGTGTCAGAGTGGATGTGTGAGGGAGTGGATGTGTGAGGTTGTGGATGTGTCCGACTGGCGGTGTGTAGGAGTGGATATGTGTCGGAGTGGATGTGTGAAGGAGTGGATGTGTGAGGGAATGGATGTGTGAGGGAGTGGATGTGTGAGGGAGTGGATGTGTGTCAGAGTGGACGTGTGAGGGAATGGATGTGTGAGGGAGCGGACGTGTGTCGGAGTGGACGTGTGAGGGAATGGATGTGTGAGGGAGTGGATGTGTGAGGGAGTGGATGTGTGAGGGAGTGGATGTGTGAGGGAGCGGATGTGTGAGGGAATGAATGTGTGAGGGACTGGATGTGTGAGGGAGTGGATGTGTGAGGGAGTGGATGTGTGAGGGAGTGGATGTGTGAGGGAGTGGGTGGGTGTCAGAGTGGATGTGTGAGGGAGTGAATGTGTGTCAGAGTGGATGTGTGAGGGAGTGGGTGGGTGCCGGAGTGGACGTGTGAGGGAATGGATGTGTGAGGGAGTGGATTTGTGAGGGAGTGGATGTGTGAGGGAGTGGATGGGTGTCAGAGTGGATGTTTGAGGGAGTGGATGTGTGAGGGAGTGGATGTGTGTCGGAGTGGATGTATGAGGGAGTGGATGGGTGTCAGAGTGGATGTTTGAGGGAGTGGATGTGTGAGGGAGTGGATGTGTGTCGGAGTGGATGTATGAGGGAGTGGGTGGGTACCAGAGTGGACGTGTGAGGGAATGGATGTGTGAGGGAGTGGATGTGTGAGGGAGTGGATGTGTGACGGAGTGGATGTGTGAGGGAGTGGATGTGTGAGGGAGTGGATGTGTGAGGGAGTGGATGTGTGTCAGAGTGGATGTTTGAGGGAGTGGATGTGTGAGGGAGTGGATGTGTGAGGGAGTGGATGTGTGAGGGAGTGGATGTGAGAGGGAGTGGATGTGTGAGGGAGTGGATGTGTGTCGGAGTGGATGTGTGAGGGAGTGGATGTGTGTCGGAGTGGATGTGTGAGGGAGTGGATGTGTGAGGGAGTGGATGTGTGAGGGAGTGGATGTGTGTCGGAGTGGATGTGTGAGGGAGTGGATGTGTGAGGGAGTGGATGTGTGTCAGAGTGGATGTGTGAGGGAGTGGATGTGTGAGGGAGTGGATGTGTGAGGGAGTGGATGTGTGTCGGAGTGGATGTGTGAGGGAGTGGATGTGTGTCGGAGTGGATGTGTGAGGGAGTGGATGTGTGAGGGAGTGGATGTGTGTCAGAGTGGATGAGTGAGGGAGTGGATGTTTTAGGGAGTGGATGTGTGAGGTTGTGGAGGTGTCGGAGTGGATGTGTGAGGGAGTGGGTGGGCGTCAGAGAGGATGTGTGAGGGAGTGGATGTGTGTCAGAGTGGATGTGTATCGGAGTTTATGTGTGAGGGAGTGGATGTATGAGTGAGTGGATGTATGAGGGTGCGGATGAGTGAGTGAGCGGATGTGTGTCGGAGTGGGTATGTGAGGGAGTGGATATGTGAGGGAGTGGATGTGTGTCGGAGTGGATGTGTGTCGGAGTTGATGGGTGTCGGAGTGGGTGGGTGTCGGAGTGGATGTGTGTCGGAAAGGATGTGTGAGGGAGTGGATGTGTGTCGGAGTGGATGTGTGAGGGAGTGGACGTGTGAGGGAGTGGATGTGTCGGAGTGGATGTTTGAGGGAGCTGAGGTGTGAGGGAGTGGGTGGGTGTCAGAGTGGATGAGTGAGGGTGTGGATGTGTGAGGGAGTGGTTGTGTGAGGGAGTGGATGTGTGTCGGACTGGATGTGTGTTGTAATGGATGTGTGAGGGTGCGGATGTGTGAGGGTACGGATGTGGGAGGGTGCGGATGTGTGAGGGAGTGGATGTGTGAGGGAGTGGACGTGTAAGGGAGTAGACGTGTGAGGGAGTGGATGTGTGAGGGAGTGGATGTGTGAGGGTGTGGATGTGTGAGGGAGTGGATTGATATCGGAGTGGATGGGTGTCGGAGTGGACGTGTGAGGTTGTGGATGTGTGTCAGAGTGGATCTGTGTCGGAGTGGATGTTTGAGGGAGTGGATGTGTGAGGGAGCGGATATGTGAGGGAGTGGATGTGTGAGGGGGTGGATGTGTTGGAGTGGATGTTTGAGGGAGCTGAGGTGTGAGGGAGTGGGTGGGTGTCAGAGTGGATGTGTGAGGGTGTGGATGTGTGAGGGAGTGGTTCTGTGAGGAAGTGGATGTGTGAGGGTGTGGATGTATGAGGGGTGTCGGAGTGGATGTGTGAGGGAGTGGATGTGTGTCAGAGTGGATGTGTGAGGGAGTGGATGTGTGAGGGAGTCGATGTGTCGGAGTGGATTTGTGAGGGAGCTGAGGTGTGAGGGAGTGGCTGGGTGTCAGAGTGTATGTGTGAGGGAGTGGATGTGTGAGGGAGTGGATGTGTGAGGGAGTGGATGTGTGTCGGAGTGGATGTGTGTCGGAGTGAATCTGGTCGGAGTGGTTGTGTGTCGGAGTGGATGTGTGAGGGAGTGGATGTGTGAGGGAGTGGATGTGTCAGGGAGCGGATGTGTGTCAGAGTGGATGTGTGAGGGTGTGGATGTGTCAGGGAGCGGATGTGTGTCAGAGTGGATGTGTGAGGGTGTGGATGTGTGAGGGAGTGGTTGTTTGAGGGAGTGGATGTGTGTCGGACTGGATGTGTGTCGGAGTGGATGTGTGTTGGAGTGGATGTGTGAGGGTGCGGATGTGTGAGGTACTGGATGTGTGAGGGAGTGGATGTGTGAGGGAGTGAGTGAGTGAGGGAGTGGATGTGTGAGGGAGCGGATGCGTGTCGGAGTGGATGTGTGAGGGAGTGGATGTGTCAGGGAGCGGATGTGTGAGGGAGCGGATGTGTGAGGGAGTGGATGTGTGAGGGAGTGGATGTGTGAGGGAGTGGATGCGTGTCGGTGTGGATGTGTGAGGGAGTGGATGTGTCAGGGAGCGGATGTGTGAGGGAGCGGATGTGTGAGGGAGTGGATGTGTGTCGGAGTGGATGTGTGTCGGAGTGGATGTGTGTCGGAGTGAATGTGGTCGGAGTGGATGTGTGTCGAAGTGGATGTGTGAGGGAGTGGATGTGTGAGGTTGTGGACATGTCGGAGTGGATGTGTGAGGGAGTGGATGTGTGAGGGAGTGGGTGGGTGTCGGAGTGGATGTGTGAGGGAGTGCATATGTGAGGGAGTGGATGTTTGAGGTTGTGGACGTGTCGGAGTGGGTGTGTGTCAGATTGGCTGTGTGTAGGAGTGGATATGTGTCGGAGTGGACGTGTGAGGGAATGGATGTGTGTCGGAGTGAATGTGTGAGGGAGTGGATGTGTGTCAGAGTGGATGTGCGAGGGAGTCGATGTGTGAGGGAGTGGATGTGTGAGGGAGTGGATGTGTGAGGGAGTGGATGTGTGTCGGAGTGGATGTGTGTCGGAGTGGATGTGTGAGGGAGTGGATGTGTGTCAGAGTGGATGTGCGAGGGAGTCGATGTGTGAGGGAGTGGATGTGTGAGGGAGTGGATGTGTGAGGGAGTGGATGTGTGTCGGAGTGAATGTGGTCGGAGTGGATGTGTGTCGAAGTGTATGTGTGAGGGAGTGGATGTGTGTCGAAGTGGATGTGTGAGGGAGTGGATGTGTGAGGTTGTGGACGTGTCGGAGTGGGTGTGTGAGGGAGTGGGTGGGTGTCGGAGTGGATGTGTGAGGGAGTGCATATGTGAGGGAGTGGATGTTTGAGGTTGTGGACGTGTCGGAGTGGGTGTGTGTCGGATTGGCTGTGTGTAGGAGTGGATATGTGTCGGAGTGGACGTGTGAGGGAATGGATGTGTGTCGGAGTGAATGCGTGAGGGAGTGGATGTGTGTCAGAGTGGATGTGCGAGGGAGTCGATGTGTGAGGGAGTGGATGTGTGAGGGAGTGGATGTGTGTCGGAGTGGATGTGTGAGGGTGTGGATGTGTGTCAGAGTGGATGTGTTAGGGAGTGGATGTGTGAGGTTGTGGAGGTGTCGGAGTGGATGTGTGAGGGAGTGGGTGGGTGTCAGAGAGGATGTGTGAGGGAGTGGATGTGTGTCAGAGTGGATGTGTGTTGGAGTGGATGTGTGAGGGAGTGGATGTGTGAGGGAGTGGATGTGTGAGGGAGTGGATGTGTGAGGAAGTGGATGTGTGAGGGAGTGGATGTGTGAGGGATAGGATGTGTCGGAGTGGATGTGTGAGGGAGCGGAGGTGTGAGGGAGTGGGCGGGTGTCAGAGTGGATGTGTGAGGGTGTGGATGTGTGAGGGAGTGGTTGTGTGAGGGAGTGGATGTGTGTCGGACTGGATGTGTGTTGGAGTGGATGTGTGTTGGAGTGGATGTGTGAGGATGCGGATGTGTGAGGGAGTGGATGTGTGAGGGAGTGGATGTGTGAGGGAGTGAGTGTGTGAGGGAGTGGATGTGTGAGGGAGCGGATGCGTGTCGGAGTGGATGTGTGAGGGAGTGGATGTGTGAGGGAGTGGGTGTGTCAGGGAGCGGATGTGTGAGGGAGTGGATGTGTGAGGGAGTGGATGTGTGAGGGAGTGGATTTGTGTCGGAGTGGATGTGTGTCGGAGTGAATGTGATCGGAGTGGATGTGTGTCGGAGTGAATGTGGTCGGAGTGGATGTGTGTCGGAGTGTATGTGTGAGTGAGTGGATGTGCGTCGAAGTGGATGTGTGAGGGAGTGGAATGTGTGAGGTTGTGGACGTGTCGGAGTGGATGTGTGAGGGAGTGCATGTGTGAGGGAGTGGGTGGGTGTCGGAGTGGATGTGTGAGGGAGTGCATATGTGAGGGAGTGAATGTTTGAGGTTGTGGATGTGTGAGGGAGTGGATGTGTGATGGAGCGGATGTGTGAGGGAGCGGATGTGTGTCGGAGCGGATGTGTGAGGGAGCGGATGTGTGAGGGAGCGGATGTGTGAGGGAGTGGATGTGTGAGGGAGTGAGTGTGTGAGGGAGTGGATGTGTCAGGGAGCGGATGTGTGAGGGAGTGGGTGGGTGTCGGAGTGGATGTGTGAGGGAGTGGATGTGTGAGGGAGTGGGTGGGTGTCGGAGTGGATGTGTGAGGGAGTGCATATGTGAGGGAGTGAATGTTTGAGGTTGTGGATGTGTGAGGGAGTGGATGTGTGAGGGAGCGGATGTGTGAGGGAGCGGATGTGTGTCGGAGCGGATGTGTGAGGGAGCGGATGTGTGAGTGAGTGAATGTTTGAGGTTGTGGATGTGTGAGGGAGTGGATGTGTGAGGGAGCGGATGTGTGAGGGAGCGGATGTGTGTCGGAGCGGATGTGTGAGGGAGCGGATGTGTGAGGGAGCGGATGTGTGAGGGAGTTGATGTGTGAGGGAGTGGATGTGTGTCGGAGTGGATGGGTGTCGGAGTGGATTTGTGAGGGAGCTGAAATGTGAGGGATTGGGTGAGTGTCGGAGTGGATGGGTGTCGGAGTGGATGTGTGTCGGAGTGGATGTTTGAGGGAGCTGAGATGTGAGGGATTGGGTGAGTGTCGGAGTGGATGTGTGTCGGAGTGGATGTTTGAGGGAGCTGAGATGTGAGGGATTGGGTGAGTGTCGGAGTGGATTGGTGTCGGAGTAGTTGTGTGAGAGAGTGGATGGCTGAGGTTGTGGATTTGTGTCGGAGTGGATTTGTGTCGGAGTGGACGTGTGAGGTTGTGGATGGGTGTCGGAGTCGACGTGTGAGGGAGTGGATGTGTGAGGGAGTGGTTGTGTGTTGGAGTGGACGTGTGAGGGAGCGGATGTGTGAGGGAGTGGATGTGTGAGGGAGTGGATGTGTGAGGGAGCTGAGTTACGAGGGAGTGGGTGGGTGTCAAAGTGGATGGGTGTCGGAGTGGATGGGTGTCGGAGTGGATGTGTGAGGGAGCAGATGGATGAGGGAGTGGATGGGTGTCGGAGTGGATGTGTGAGGGTGCTGAGGTTTGAGGGAGTGTGTTGGTATCAGAGTGGATGTGTGAGGTTGTGGATGGGTGTCGGAGTGGATGGGTGTCAGAGTGGATGGGTGTCAGAGTGGATGGGTGTCGGAGTGGATGTGTGTCGGAGTAGATTTGTGAGGGAGTGGATGGGTGAGGTTGTGGATGGGTGTCAGAGTGGATGTGTGTCGGAGTGGATGTGTGAGGGAGTGGATGTGTGAGGGAGTGGGTGGGTGCCGGACTGGATGTGTGAGGGAGTGGATGTGTGTCGGAGTGGATGTGTGAGGGAGTGGATGGGTGCCGGACTGGATGTGTGAGGGAGTGGGTGGGTGCCGGACTGGATGTGTGAGGGAGTGGATGTGTATCGGAGTGGATGTGTGAGGGAGTGGATGGGTGCCGGACTGGATGTGTGAGGGAGTGGATGTGTGAGGGAGTGGATGTGTGAGGGAGTGGGTGGGTGCCGGACTGGATGTGTGAGGGAGTGGATGTGTGTCGGAGTGGATGTGTGAGGGAGTGGATGGGTGTCGGTGTGGATGGGTGTTGGTGTGGATGGATGATTGGCTGAATGGGGCTTCTGAAAGCTTTTTTAAAATGTATATGAAATATGTAACATCATTTGTGTTTTGATGTGAAGTTGCACCAGTCCAATTCTTACAGTGACGTTTCTGTCTATAAAAATTAACAGCCATCTATCAGGGAGAAGGGGAACTCCATTTAAGGACTGTGTGCAGAGAGTCAGGGGATTAGTGTCAGCAGAGACTCAGTTTCAAACACTCTGCTCGCTGAGACAGAGCTGACACCTAAACAGAATCCCACTTTAGGAGACCCCAAATCACTTCACATCCACTGAGAAAACTTCGGTAGTCCTGGTTGTAAAGTGGGAAGCACGGTAGCCAATTTGCGCGCATTAACACAGCGACCCTCCCATAAAGAATAATTTCATAATGACAATATGACTAAAGCAGATTATGTAGTCTGAGGGATTATTATTAGCCAGGACACCGAGGAGATCCATTCTACTCAAGTTTTTTGCCCTCTTGAGAACATAGTTTGCCATCACATGAGGAGGACAGCACTTCTAGCAATGCAGCATTCCCTCAGTACTACAGTGGGGTGTCAGTGAGAGTGCTGCACAGAGGGTCAGTACTGAGGGAGTGCTGCACTGTCAGAGGGTCAGTACTGAGGGAGTGCTGCACTGTCAGAGGGTCAATACTGAGGGATTGCTGCACAGAGGGTCAGTACTGAGGGAATACTGCACTGTCAGAGGATCAGTACTGAGGGAGTGCTGCACTGTCAGAGAGTCAGTCCTGAGGGAGTGCTGCACTGTCAGAGGGTCAGTACTGAGGGTGTGCTGCACTATCAGAGGGTCAGTACTGAGGGAGTGCTGCACTGTCAGAGGGTCAGTACTGAGGGAGTGCTGCACTGTCAGAGGGACTGCACAGAGGGAGTGCTGCACTGTCGGAGGGTCAGTATTGAGGGAGTGCTGCACCGTCAGAGGGACTGCACTGACGGAGTGGTGCACTGCCACAGAGCCAGCAGTGAGGGAGTGCTGCAGTGTCAGTGGGTTAGTACTAAGGGAGTGATATACTGTCAGCAGGTCAATGCTGAGGGAGTGCTACAGTATCGATGGGTCTGTACTGAGGGAGTGTTGCACTGTCCGAGGGCCAGCATTGAGGGAGCGCTGCGCTGTCGGAGAACCTATACTGAAGGAGTGCAGCACGGTTAGAGGGCCAGTACTGAGGGAGCGCTGGACTGTCAGAGGGTCAGTACTCAGGGCACGCCTCACTCTTGGAGCGTCAGTACTGAGGGAGCGCTGCACTGTCAGAGAATCAGTGCTGAGGGAGTGCTGTACGGTCAGAGGGTCAGTGCTGAGGTAGTACTGCACTGTTGGAGGGTCAGTGCTGAGGGAGTGCTGCACTGTCGGAGGGTCAGCACTGAGGGAGTGCTGCACTGTTGGAGGGTCAGCACTGAGGGAGTGCTGCACTGTCAGAGGGTCAGCACTGAGGGAGTGCTGCACTGTCGGAGGATCAGCACTGAGGGAGTGCTGCACTTTCAGAGGGTCAGTACTGAAGGAGCGCTGCACTGTCGGAGGATCAACACTGTGGGAGTGCTGCACTGTTGGACGGTCTGTGCTGAGGGAGCGCTCCACTGTCAGAGGGACTTTATTGTGTGAATGCTGTTGTGTTTAAGGGGTTGCCAATCGGGTTAGATGTTAAAATGACGTCCACAATTCTGCCTGAGCTGGATGTCAGACACAGCACTATCTCAAACAGCATCCGAGTTCTCCCACTGTCCATGTGTTATTACCTCTCCCACAACAGGCTTCACGAAAACTGATCACCTGTCTTTGTTCCTTGATACCCACCACCTGCATCTCACCAGGGTCCCACATTGCTGATGAATTCCTCGTGTTTCTCGGTGTTTGCTGAGGGCTGCTAGCTTTCCAGTACTTTCCCCCCTGAGTCTGGTACCTATGGAGATGGGCTCACCATCACCCAGTGAAGGTGCCCACTGTCTCCCCTCGCTCCCATGGCTCTCCACCGAGCTCTCACTCTTCCTCTTTCACCTCTCTTCATCCGTCTTTCCTTTCTCGACCTTCCCTCTGGCTGACTGTCTTGTTCTCTGTGACTCCTGTTATTGCTCACGCTAACTCTCTCTCGATCTCTCGGCCTTTCCCCCCATGAGGATAAAGTCGGCAGCTGCTGCTGGCTCTCTGTGGCCCCTGGGTTTCGGAGGGAGAGGATAGCCTGGCTTCCTCACTTCTGATCATCCTGCAGGAGGAGCACGTGTGGCTGTGATGGCTCCAGCAGTTGAAGAGAGCTGCCAAGACTTGACGTGAAGGATGGGAGGTTGGGTGAAGTGTGGTTGGGAAGGGAGGGGGGCTCGGGGGTGTCGAGGTAAACAAAAAGGCAGGCTTCTATTGAACATTCAAGCAACAGTGAGGGAGGAGACAGCTCATCAGTGAGTAAAATGGAACAGAATGACGTGACAGACTGCTGCATCTATAAATAAAGATGCGGAGAGTGTCACTGCGTGTACTGAGAGGCTGTGAGATACCGCCTGGGGAGAAGGAGAGGAATCCCACTGTGGCCTAGGCTTCAAACCACCAAAGCAGCCAGGGCCAGAGAGAGAAAAGCACAGCCAATCTCTCAGAGTTCAACTTTTCCTAATGATGTCTCCATTGGACAAATCAATTCATCTGGAACTCTCACTCTCACAGTCTATTAATACTGCTCACTGCCTCCTGTATCCCTCACTCTCACAGTCTATTTACCCCACACACTGTCTGCTCCATCCCTCACTCTCACAGTCTATTTACCCCACACACTGTCTGCTCCATCCCTCACTCTCACAGTCTATTTACCCCACACTCTCTGCTGTATCCGTCACTCTCACAATCTATTTACCCCACACACTATCTGCTGTATCCCTCACTCACACAGTCTATTCACCCCACACACAATCTGCTCTATCCCTCACTCTCACAATCTATTAACTCCACATACCATCTGCTATATTTTTCACTTGATCAGGGTGGTGATAGCATAGTGGTATCGTTACTGGACTAGTATCCAAAGACCCAGGGTAATGCACTGGAGACCTGGGTTCAAATCCTGACAAGGCTGATAGCAGAATTTGAAGTTTTTTTATTAAAAAAAATCGAATGATGACCATGAAACCATTGAGTTCTGAAGAAGAGTCATACGGACTCAAAACGTTAACTCTGTCTTTCTCTCCACACATGCTGTCAGGCCTGCTGAGTTTTTCCAGCTATTTCTGTTTTTGTTTCAGATTTCCATCATCCGCACTGTTTTGCTTTTATGAAACCATTGTCGATTGTTATAAGGTTCACTAATGCCCTTTAGGGAAGGAAATCTACTGTCCTTACCTGGTCTGGCTGCATGTGACTTCCCTCTGAAATGGCCCTAGCAAGCCAGTTGTATCTAAACCTCGACACAAAAATGGAATGAAACTGCACGGACCACCTGGCACCGGGAATGACAACAGCAAAGTCCTCCTGACTAACATCAGGGGGCTAGTGCCAAAATTTGGAGAACTGTCTCAGAGGCTAGTCAAGCAACAGCCTGATGTAGTCAACCTCATGGAATCATATCTTACAGACAAGGTCCCAGACACCACCATCACCAACTCCTGTCCCACCGGCATGATAGACCCAGCAGAGGTGGCAGCACAATGGTATACAGTTGAGAGGGAGTTGCCCTGTGAGTCCTCAACATCGACTCCGGACCCCATGAAGTCTCTTGGCATCAGGTCAAACATGGGCAAGGAAACCTCCTGCTGATTATCACGTACTGCCCTCCCTCAGCTGATGAATCAGTTCTCCTCCATGTTGAACATCACTTGGAGGAAACACAGAGTGGCAAGGGCACAGAATGTACTCTGGATTGGGGCTTCAAAGGATCCATCTCAGCCTCCTCCAGAAGTCCCCAGCATCACAGATGCCAGTCTTCAGCCTATTCGATTCACTGCACGTGATATCAAGAAACAGCTGAAGGCACTGGATACTGCAAAGGCTATGGGACCTGACAATATTCCAGCAATAGTGCTGAAGACTTGTGCTCAGAACTTGCCGTGCCCCTAGCCAAGCTGTTCCAGTTACAACACTGGAATATACCCGGCTATGTGAAAAATTGCCCAGGTATGTCCTGCAAACAAAAAGCAGGACAAATCCAACCTGGCCAATTACCGCCCCATCAGTCTACTCTGCATCATCAGTAAAGTGATGGAAGGGATCATCAACTGTGCTATCAAGCAGCACTTGCTTAGTAATAACCTGCTCACTGACTCCCAGTTTGGGTTCCACCAGGGCCACTCAGCTCCTGGCCTCAATACAGCCTTGGCTCAAACATGGACAAAAGGGCTGAACTCCTGAGGGGAGGTGAGAGTGATTGCCCTTGACATCAAGGCCTCATTTGACTGAGTGTGGCATCAAGGAGCCCTAGCAAAACTGGAGTCAATGGGAATCAGGGGGAAAACTCTCTGCTGGTTGGAGTCATACCGAGCACAAAGGAAGATAGTTGCAGTTGTTTGAGGTCAGTCATCTCAGCTCCAGGCCATCACTGCAGGAGTTCCTCAGGGTAATGTCCTCAGCCCAACCATCTTCAGCTGCTTCATCAATGACCTTCCTTCCATCATAAGGTCAGAAGTGGGGATGTTCGCTGATGATTGCACAATGTTCAGCACCATTTGCAACTCCTCAGATACTGAACCAGTCCCTGTCCAAATGCAGCAAGACTTGGACAATATCCAGGCTTGGGCTAACAAGTGACAAGTAACATTCACGCCACACAAGTGCCAGGCAATGACCATCTCCAACAAGAGAGAATCCAACCATTGATGTTCAAAGGCATTACCATCACTGAATCCTCCACTATCAACATCCTGGGGTTTACCATTGACCAGAAACTGAACTGGACTAGCCACATAAATACCATGGCTACAAGAGCAGGTCAGAGGCTAAGAATGGTCTGATGAGTAACTCATCTCCTGACTCCCTAAAACCTGTCCACCATCTACAAGGCACAAGTCAGGAGTGTGATGGAATACTCCCCACTTGCCTGGATGAGTGCAGCTCCCACAACGCTCAAGAAGCTGGACACCATCCAGGACAAAGCAGCCCACTTGATTGGCACCACTTCCACAAACACACAGTGGCAGCAGTGTGTACCATCTACAAAATGCGCTGTTCCTTCGACAGAACCTTCCAAACCCACGACCGCTACCATCTAGAAGGACAAGGGCAGCAGACACATGGGAACACCAGAAACTGGAAGTTCCCCTCGAAGTCACTCACCATCCTGACTTGGAAATATATTGCCGTTCCTTCACTGTCACTGGGTCAAAATCCTGGAACTCCCTCCCTAACAGCACTGTGGGTGTACCTACACTACATGGACTGCAGCGGTTCAAGAAGGCAGCTCACCACCACCTTCTCAAGGGCAATTAGGGATGGCAATAAATGCTGGCCCAAACAGCGAAGCCCACATCCCGTGAATAAAAATAAAGTCAATAAACCCCAACTCTCCCTGCTGTATCCCTCACCCTCACAGTCTATTAACATCACACAATGTCTGCTGTATCCCTCAGTCTCACAGTCTATTCACCCCAAACACTGTATGATGTCTCCCTCACACTCACAGTCTATTTAATGCACCCACTCTCTCCTGTATCCATTACTCACAATGCCCAGTTATCCTACACAGTCTGTGCTGAATCCCTCAATCTCACAGTTTAGTAACTTCACACACTGTCTGGTGTAACCCTCATTCTCACACTTTATTTACCCTAAACACTACCTGCTATAACCCTCTCACAGGCTATCAACCCATAAACTATTTGATTTATCCCTCACCCTCCCAGTCTATTAACTCCACACACTGCTGTATCCCTCACTTTCACAGTCTATTAACCCCACACACTGTCTGCTGTATCCCTACATCATATGTAGTCGACATGGACTTCAGTAAGGCTTTTGACAAGGTCCCGCATGGGAGAATGGTCAAGAAGGTAAGAGCACATGGGATCCTGGGCAATTTGGCAAATTGGATCCAAAATTGGCTTAGTGCCTGGAGGCAGAGGGTGATGGTCGAAGGTTGTTTTTGCGATTGAAGCCTGTGACAAGTGATGTACCGCAGGGATCGGTGCTGGGACCCTTGCTGTTTGTAGTGTACATTAATGATCTAGACATGAATGTAGGAGGTATGATCAGTAAGCTCGCAGATGACACGAAAATTTGTAGTGTGGTAAATAGCGAGGAGGAAAGCCTTAGATTATAGGACAATATAGACAGGCTGGTAAGATAGGCAGAGCAATGGCAAATGGAATTTAATCCTGAGAAGTGTGAGGCGATGCATTTTGGGAGGACTAACATGACAAGGGAGTACACGATTAATAGTAGGACGCCAGGAAGTACAGAGGATCAGAGGGACCTCGGTGTACATGTCCATAGATCCCTGAAGGCAGCAGCACAGGTAGATAAGGTGGTTTAGAAAGCATATGGGAGACTTGCCTTTATTAGCCGGGGCATAGAATACAAGAGCAGGGAGGTTATGTTGCAACTGTATAAAACACTGGTTAGGCCACAGCTGGAGCACTGTGTGCAGCTCTGGTCACCACACTATAGGAAGGATGTGATTGCACTGGGGAGAGTGCAGAGGAGCTTCACCAGGATGTTGCCTGGGCTGGAGCATTTCAGCTATGGAGAGAGACAAGATAGACTGGGGTTGTTTTCCTTAGAGTAGAGAAGGCTGAGGGGGGACCTGATAGAGGTGTACAAAATTATGAGAGGCATAGATAGGAAGAAAATTTCCCCCTTAGCAGAGGTGTCAATAACCAGGGGGCATAAATTAAAGGTAAGGAACAGGAGGTTTAGAGGGGATTTGAGGAGGGATTTTTTCACCCAGAGGGTGGTAGGCATCTGGAACACACTGCTTGAGTGCATGGTAGAGGCAGGAACCCTCATAACATTTAGGAAGTATTTAGATGAGCACTTGAAATGCCATAGCACACAGGGCTACAGGCCAAGTGCTGGAAAATGGGATTAGAATAGATAGGTGCTTGATGGCTGGCATGGACACGATGGGCCGAAGGGCCTGTTTCTGTGCTGCATAATTCTATGACTCACCCTGAATGCTGTGTCCCTCAGTCTCAGAGTCTATTAACACATTAATGCCTGATGTATTCCTCACTGTGACAGTCTATTGATCCCACACACTCGCTCCTGTATCTCTCACACTCATAGTGTATTTACCCAACTGACTGCCTGCTGTATCCCTCACTCTCACAGTCTATTTACCCAACACACTCTCGACTATATCCCTCACCCTCACAGTTTATTAAACTGACTCAATCTCTGCTGTATCTCTCACTCTTACAGTGTAGAAACCCCATTCACTGTCTGCTCAGTCGCACAGTCTATTTACCCCTCATTCTCCGTGCAGAATCCCTCACAATCTATTAAACCCACACACTGTCTGCTGTATCCCTCACTCTCACAGTCCATTTACCCCACATACTGTCTGCTCTATCCCTCACTTTCACAGTCTATTTACCCCACATACTCACGGACTCCCAGGATACCTGCCCTTTTTGTGGTCTTGTGGAGTCCGTGGACCACATTTATATCGGGTGTTGTAGGCTGCACTCCCTTTTCAGTTATTCAAAAAACCTTTTATTACTGTTTTGTTTGCACTTCAGCCCCACGCTCCTGATCTACGGACACCCGGTGAGGAGAGGGGCCTGGAAGGAGGAGGACCTCCTCATGAAGCTGCTCCTGGGCCTGGCCAAGTTGGTCCATCAACAGGTCCAGGCAGCGGGCAATTGAGGGGGTCATCCCGCCCGATTGTTTGTCCCTCTTCCACGGCTATGTTCGTGGCCGGGTGTCCCTGGAGAGGGAGCACGCGGTGTCTGCCGGCATGGTTGGGGCCTTCCGTGACCGGTGGGCACCGCGGGGTCTGGGGTACTTTATTGACCGCCTTAATCACATTTTGGTTTAATGTTTGTAAGTTTTCTTTAAACTTTGTCGTTGGTTTTACAGCTATCCTAATTTAGGTGCTGAGTTTAGTTTATCCCTCATTCTGTTAATTTAGTTTAATTGTTTGACTCCAAAGGAGTTATCCCACATACTGTCTGCTGAATGCTCACTCTCACAGTCTATTTACCCCACACACTGCCTGCTCTATCCCTATCACTCTCACAGTCTATTTACCCCACACACTGTCTGCTCTATCCCTATCACTCTCACAGTCTTTTTACCGCCCACACTGTCTGCTCTATCCCTCACTCTCATAGTCTATTTACCCCACACACTGACTGCTCTATCCCTATCGCTCTCACAGTCTACTTACCCCACACACTCTCTGCTCTATCCCTCACTTTCACAGTCTACTTACCCCACACACTCTCTGCTCTATCCCTCAATCTCACAGTCTATTTACCCTACACACTGTCTGCTCTACCCCTACCACTCTCACAGACAATTTACCCCACATACTGTCTGCTCTATCCCTCACTCTCACAGTTTATTTAACCCACACACTGTCTGCTCTATCCCTCACTCTCACAGTTTATTTAACCCACACACTGTCTGCTCTATCCTTCACTCACACAGTCCAATCACCCCACACACTGTCTGCTCTATCCCACACTCACACAGTCCAATAACCCCAAACAATGTCTGCTCTATCCCTCATTCTCACAGTCTATTAACCCCACACACTGTCTACTTTATCCCTCACTCTCACAGTCTATTTACCCCACATACTGTCTGTTCTATCCCTATCACTCTCACAGTCTATTTACCCGACACACTGTCTCCTGTGTCCGTCAATCTCACAGTCCAATAACCCCACACACTGTCTGCAATATACCTCACTCTCACAGTCTATTAACCCCACACACTGACTGTTCTATGCCTCACTCTCACAGTCTATTAACCCCAGACACTATTTGCTCTATCCCTCACTCTCACAGTCGATTACTCCCACACAATGTCTGCTCAGTCCCTCACTCTCACAGTCCAGTAACCCCGCACACAGTCTGCTGTGTCCCTCAGTCTCACTATCTATTTATCCAACACCCACTGTCTGTTCTATCCCACACTCTCACAGTCTATTTAGCCCACACACTGTCTGCACTATCCCTCACTCTCACAGTCTATATACACCACACACTGCCTGCTGTGTCCCTCAGTCTCACTATCTATTTATCCCACAAACTGTCTGCTCTATCCCTCACTCTCACTATCTATTAATCCCACACACACTCTCTGCTCTATCCCTCACTCTCACAGTCTATTAACCCCACATACTGTCTGCTCAGTCCCTCACTCTCACAGTCTATATACCCCACACACTGGCTGCTCTATCCCTCACTCTCAAAGCCTATATACCCCACACCCTGTCTGCTCTATCCCTATCAATCAGGGTCTATTAACCCCACACACTATCTCCTCTATCCCTCACTTTCACAGCCTATAACCCCACACACACTGTCTGTTCTATCCCTCACTCTCACAGTCTATAACCCCACACACTGTCTGCTCTATCCCTCACTCTCAGTCTATTAACCCCACACACTATCTGCTGTATCCCTCACTCTCACAGTCCATTAGATAATCACTTGCAATAGCCTCCTGGGCTATGGGCCAGCCGCTGGATAATGGGATTAGTGTAGTCAGATCTTTGCTGACCGCCGCGGAGACAATTTGCCAAATGACCTCCTTCCGTGCAGTAAACATCCATGAGTCTATGAGTCTACAGTGACTGCTCTGTCCCTCATTCTTACGGTACAGTAACCTCACACACTGTCTGCTGTATCCCTCACTCTCACAGTCTAATTACCCCACACACTGTCTGCTCTATCCCGATCACTCTGAGTCTATTTACCCCACATACCGTCTGCTTTATCCCTCACTCTAACAGTCCAGTAACCCCGCACACTGTCTGCTCTGTCCCTCAATCTCACAGTTTATTTATCCCACATACTGTCTGCTCTGTCCCTCAATCTCACAGTTTATTTACCCCACATACTTTCTGCTCTGTCCCTCAGTCTCACAGTCCATTAACCCCACACACTATCTGCTCTATCCCTCACTCTCACAGTCCAGTAACACCGCACACTGTCTGCTGCGTCCCTCATTCTCACTATCTATTTATCCCACACACACTGTCTGTTCTGTCCCTCACTCTCACAGTCGATTTACCCCACACACTGCCTGATGTGTCCCTCAGTCTCACTATCTATTTATCCCACACACTGTCTGCTCAGTCCCTCACTCTCACTATCTATTAATCCCAATACACACTGTCTGCTCAGTCCCTCACTCTCACAGTCTATTTACCCCACACTCTGTCTGGTCTATCCCTATCACTCTCAGTCTATTTACCCCACATACTTTCTGCTCTGTCCCTCACTCTCACAGTCTATTTACCCCACACACTGTCTGCTCTGTCCCTCACTCTCACAGTATATTTACCCCACACACTATCTGCTCTGTCCCTCACTCTCACAGTCTATTTACCCCACACACTGTCTGTACTCACCGTCACTCTCACAGTCGATTTGCCCCACACACTGCCTGCTGTGTCCCTCAGTCTCACTATCTAATTATCCCAAACACTGTCTGCTCTATCCCTCACTATCACTATCTATTAATCCCATACACAGTGTCTGCTCTATTCCTCACTTTCACAGTCTATTAACCCCACATACTGTCCGCTCTATCCCTATCACTCTCACAGTCTACTAACTCCACACACAATCTGCTCAATCCCCCACTGTTAGTCGATTACTCCCACACAATATCTGCACTATCCCTCACTCTCATAGTCCAGTAACCCCACACACTGTCAGCTCTGTCCCCCATTCTCACAGTCTATTTAAACCATGTACTGTCTGCTCTGTCCCTGAGTCTCACAGTCTATGTACCCCACACACTGTCTGCTCTATCCCTCAATCTCACATTGTATTTACCGCAAATACTGAATGAACTATTCCTCACTCTCACGGTCTATTCACCCTACACACTGTCTGCTGTATACCTCACTCTCACAGACTATTTATCCCACACACTGTCTGCTCTATCCCTCACTCTCACAGTCTATTTACCCAACATACTGTCTGCTCTATCCCTATCACTCTCACAGTCTATGTACCCTACACACTGTCTGCTCTATCCCTCAATCTCACATTGTATTTACCGCAAATACTGAATGAACTATTCCTCACTCTCATGGTCTATTCACCCTACACACTGTCTGCTGTATACCTCACTCTCACAGACTATTTATCCCACACACTGTCTGCTCTATCCCTCACTCTCACAGTCTATTTACCCAACATACTGTCTGCTCTATCCCTATCACTCTCACGGTCTATTAGCCCCACTCGCAGTCTGCTATATCCCTCACTCTCACAATCTCTTTACCCCACACACTGCCTGTTGTAGCCCTCACTCTCAGTCTATTTACCCCACACACTGTCTGTTCTATCCCTCACTCTCACAGTCAATTTACCCCACACACAGTCTGCTCTATCCCTCACTCTCACAGTGTAATTACCACACACACTCTCTGCTCTATCCCTCACTCTCACAGTCTATTTACCCCACATAATGTCTGCTCTATCCCTCAATCTCACGATCTATTTACCCCACATACTGTCTGCTCTATCCCTATCACTCTCACAGTCCAGTAATCCCACACACTGTCTGTTCTATCCCTGACTCTCACAGTCTATTTACCCAATACACTATTTGCTCTATCCCTATCATTCTCACAGTCCAGTAACCCCGCACACTGTCTGCTCAGTCCCTCACTTTCAATCTATTTACCCCACACACTCTCTGCTGTATCACTCACTCTCACTGTCTATTTACCCCACACACTGTCTGCTGTATCCCTCACTATCACAGTCTATTAACCCCACATCCTCTCTGCTATATCCCTACCACTCTCACATTCTTTTTACCCCACATACTGTCTGCTCTATCCCTGATTCTCACAGTCTATTTACCCCACACACTGTCTGCTCTATCCCTCACTCTCACAGTCCAGTAATCCCACACACAGTCTGCTGTGTCCATCAGTCTCACAGTCTATTTACCCCGCATACTGTCTGCTCTATCACTCACTCACACAGCCCAATAACCCCACATACTGTCTGCTCTATCACTTTCACTCTCACAGTCTATTTACCCCACATACTGTCTGCTCTATCCCTCACTCTTACAGTCTATTTAACCCACTCGCAGTCTGCTGTATCCCTCACTCTCTCAGTCTGTTTACCCCACACACTGTCTGCTCTATCCCTCACTCTCAGTCTATTTACCCCACACACTGCCTGCTCTATCCCTATCACTCTCACAGCCTATTTACCCCACACACTACCTGCTCTATCCCTCACTCTCCCATTCGATTTACCCAACATACTGTCTGCTGCATCCCTCACTCTCACTGTCTATTTAACCCACACACTGTTTGCTCTATCCCTATCACTTTCACAGGCCAGTAACCCCACATACTCTCTGCTTTATCCCTACCACTCTCACAGTCTATTTACCCCACACACTGTCTGCTGTATCCCTCACTCTCACAGTCTATTTACCCCGCACAGTGTCTGCTCTATCCCTCACTCTCACAGTCTTTTTACCCCACATACTCTCTGCTGTATCCCTCATCCTCGCAGTTTATTTATCCCACTCATTTTCTGCTCTATCCCTCAATCTCACAGTCTATTTACCCAACACACTGTCTGCTCTGTCCCTCACTCTCACAGTCCAGTAACCCCGCACACTGTCCGTTCTGTCTCTCACTCTCACAGTCTATTTAACCCAAACACTGTCTGCTCTATCCCTATCACTCTCACACTCTTTTTACCCCACACACTGCCTGCTCTATCCCTATCACTCTCACAGGCCAGTAACCCCGCACACTGTCTGCTGTAGCCCTCACTCTCACAGTCTATTTACCCCACACATTGTCAGCTCTATCCCTCACTCTCACAGTCTATTTACCCAAAATACTGTCTGCTTGATCCCTGTCACTCACACAGTCTATTTACCCCTCATACTGGCTGCTGTATCCCTCACTCTCACTGTCTATATACCCCACAAACTGTCTGCTGTATCCCTCACTCTCACAGTCTATTTACCCCTCATACTGTCTGCTGTATCCCTCACTCTCACTGTCTATTTGCCCCACACACTGTCTGCTGTATCCCTCACTCTCACAGTCTATTTGCCCCACACACTGTCTGCTGTATCACTCACTCTCACTGTCTATTTACCCCACACACTGTCTGCTGTATCCGTCACTCTCACAGTCTAGTTACCCCACAAACTGTCTGCTCTATCCCTCACCATCACAGTCTATGTACCCCACACATTGTCTGCTGTATCCCTCACACTCTCAGTCTGTTTACCCCACACACTGTCTGCTCTAACCCTCACTCTCAGTCTATTAACCGCACACACAGTCTGTTCTATCCCTCACTCTCACAGTCTATTTACCCCGCACACTGTCTGCTCTATCCCTCACTCTCACAGTCTATTTACCCACACACTGTCTGCTCTATCCCTATCACTCTCACAGGCCAGTAACCCCACATACTCTCTGCTCTATCCCTACCACTCTCACAGTCTATTTACCCCAAACACTGTCTGCTGTATCCCTCACTCTCACAGACTATTTACCCCACACACTGTCTGCTGTATCCCTCACTCTCACAGTCTATTTACCCCACACACTGTCTGCTGTATCCCTCACTCTCACAGTCTTTTTACCCCACATACTCTCTGCTGTATCCGTCACTCTCGCAGTCTATTTACCCCACTCATTTTCTGCTCTATCCCTCACTCTCACAGTCTATTTACCCCACACACTGTCCATTCTGTCCCTCACTCTCACAGTCTATTTACCCCACACACTGACTGCCCTATCCCTATCACTCTCAGTCTATTTACCCAACACACTGTCTGCTCTATCCCTATTGCTCTCACAATCTACTTACGCCACAAACTATCGGCTGTATCCGTAACTCTCACAGTTAATTTACCCAACAAACTATGGGCTGTATCCGTAACTCTCACAGTTAATTTACCCCACAAACTATCGGCTGTATCCGTAACTCTCACAGTTAATTTACCCCACAAACTAGCAGCTGTATCCGTAACTATCACAGTCTATTTACCCCACAAACTGTCTGCTCTGTCCCTCATTCTCCCAGTTTATTTACCCCACACACTGTCTGCTGTATCCCTATCACTCCCACAGTCTAGTTACCCCACACACTGACTGCTCTATCCCTCACTCTCACAGTCTATTTACCCAAAACACTGTCTGCTCTATCCCTCACTCTCACAGTCTATTTACCCCACATACTGACTGCTCTATCCCTCACTCCCACAGTCTATTTACCCCACACACTGACTGCTCTATCCCTCACTCTCACAGTCTATTTACCCCACACACTGACTGCTCTATCCCTCACTCTCACATTCTACTTACCCCACACACTGTCTGCTGTATCCCTCACTCTCACAGTCTATTTACCCCACACACTGTCTGCTCTATCCCTCACTCCCACAGTCTATTTACCCCTGACACTGTCTGCTATATCCCTCACTCTCACAGACTATTTACCCCACACACTGTCTGCTGTATCCCTCACTCTCACAGTCTATTTACCCCACACAGTGTCTGCTCTATCCCTCACTCTCACAGTCTTTTTACCCCACATACTCTCTGCTGAATCCCTCACTCTCGCAGTTTATTTACCCCACTTATTTTCTGCTCTATCCCTCAATCTCACAGTCTATTTACCCCTGACACTGTCTGCTATATCCCTCACTCTCACAGACTATTTACCCCGTACACTGTCTGCTCTATCCCTCACTCTCACAGTCTATTTACCCACACACTGTCTGCTCTGTCCCTCACTCTCACAGTCTATTTACCCCGCACACTGTCTGCTCTATCCCTCACT
Organism: Cetorhinus maximus; assembly: GCF_964194155.1. NCBI lineage: Eukaryota > Metazoa > Chordata > Chondrichthyes > Lamniformes > Cetorhinidae > Cetorhinus > Cetorhinus maximus. Next base: position 72,913,766 of record NC_135895.1, on the reverse strand, counting down.
CTCACAGTCTATTTACCCACACACTGTCTGCTCTATCCCTATCACTCTCACAGGCCAGTAACCCCGCACACTGTCTGCTGTAGCCCTCACTCTCACAGTCTATTTACTTCACTCATTTCCTGCTCTATCCCTCACTCTCACAGTCTATTTACCCCACACACTGTCTGCTCTATCCCTCACTCTCACAGTCTATTTACCCCACACACTGTCTGCTCTATCCCTCAATCTCACAGTCTATTTACCCAACATACTGTCTGCTTGATCCCTGTCACTCTCACAGTCTATTTACCCCTCATACTGTCTGCTGAATCCCTCACTCTCACTGTCTATTTACCCCACACACTGTCTGCTCCATCCCTCACTATCACAGTCTATGTACCCCACACACTGTCTGCTGTATCCCTCACTCTCACAGTCTATTTACCCCTCATACTGTCTGCTCTATCCCTCACTCTCACCGTCTATTTACCCCAAACGCAGTCTGCTGTATCCCTCACTCTCACAGTCTATTTACCCCACACAATGTCTGCTCTATCCCTATCACTCTCACAGGCCAGTAACCACACATACTGTCTGCTCTATCCCTACCACTCTCACAGTCTATTTACCCCAAACAATGTCTGCTGTATCCCTCACTCTCACAGACTATTTACCCCACACACTGTCTGCTGTATCCCTCACTCTCGCAGTCTATTTACCCCAAACACTGTCTGCTCTGTCCCTCACTCTCACAGTCCAGTAACCCCACACACAGTCCGTTCTGTCCCTCACTCTCACAGTCTATTTACCCCACACACTGACTGCTTTGTCCGTCACTCTCCCAGTCTATATAGCCAACACACAGTTTGCTCTATCCCTATTGCTCTCCCAGTCTATTTACCCAACACACTGTCTGCTCTATCCCTATTGCTCTCACAGTCTATTTACCCAACATTCTGTCTGCTGTATCCCTCACTCTCACTGTCTATTTAACCCAAACGCAGTTTGCTCTATCCCTATCACTTTCACAGGCCAGTAATCCCACATACTCTCTGCTCTATCCCTACCACTCTCACAGTCTATTTACACCACATACTGTCTGCTCTGTCCCTCATTCTCACAGTTTATTTAACCCACACACTGTCTGCTCTAACCCTACCACACTCACAGTCTATTTACCCCATACACTGTCTGCTATATCCCTCACTGTCACAAACTATTTACCCCACACACTGTCTGCTGTATCCCTCACTCTCACAGTCTATTTACCCCACACAGTGTCTGCTCTATCCCTCGCTCTCACAGTCTTTTAACCCCACATACTCTCTGCTGTATCCCTTACTCTCACAGTTTATTTACCCCACTCAATTTTTGCTCTATCCCTCAATCTCACAGTCTATTTACCCGACACACTGTCTGCTCTATCGCTCACTCTCACAGTCTATTTGCCCAACAGACTGTCTGCTTGATCCCTGTCACTCACACAGTCTATTTACCCTGCATACTGTCTGCTGTATCCGTCACTCTCACAGTCTATTTACCCCACAAACTGTCTGCTGTATCCCTCACTCTCACAGTCTATTTACCCCACACACTGTCTGCTGTATCCCTCACTCTCACAGTCTATGTACCCCACACACTGTCTGCTGTATCCCTCACTCTCACAGTCTATTTACCCCACACACTGTCTGCTGTATCCCTCACTATCACAGTCTATGTACCCCACACACTGTCTGCTCTATCCCTCAATCTCACAGTCTATTTACCCGACACACTGTCTGCTCTATCGCTCACTCTCACAGTCTATTTACCCAACATACTGTCTGCTTGATCCCTGTCACTCACACAGTCTATTTACCCTGCATACTGTCTGCTGTATCCGTCACTCTCACAGTCTATTTACCCCACAAACTGTCTGCTGTATCCCTCACTCACACAGTATATTTACCCCACACACTGTCTGTTGTATCCCTCACTATCACAGTCTATGTACCCCACACACTGTCTGCTGTAACCCTCACTCTCACAGTCTATTTACCCCACACACTGTCTTCTGTATCCCTCACTATCACAGTCTATGTACCCCACACACTGTCTGCTGTATCACTCACTCTCACTGTCTATTTACCTCACACATTGTCTGATGTATCCCTCACTCTCACAGTCTATTTACCCGTCATACTGTCTGTTGTATCCCTCACTTTCACTGTCTATTTGCCCCACACACTGTCTGCTGTATCACTCACTCTCACAGTCTATTTACCCCTCATACTGTCTGTTGTATCCCTCACTCTCACTGTCTATTTGCCACACACACTGTCTGCTGTATCACTCACTCTCACTGTCTATTTACCCCACACAATGTCTGCTGTATCCCTCACTCTCACAGTCTATTAACCCCACATCCTCTCTGCTCTATCCCTACCACTCTCACATTCTATTTACCCCACATACTGTCTGCTCTATCCCTCACTCTCAATCAATTTACCCCACACACTGTGTGCTCTATCGCTGATTCTCAGTCTATTTACCCCACACACTGTCTGCTCTATCCCTCACTCTCACAGTCCAGTAATCCCACACACTGTATGCTGTGTCCATCAGTCTCACAGTCTATTTACCCCGCATACTGTCTGCTCTATCACTCACTCACACAGCCCAATAAACCCACATACTCTCTGCTCTATCCCTACAACTCTCAAAGTCTATTTACACCACATAATGTCTACTCTGTCCCTCACTCTCACAGTTTATTTACCCCACTCGCAGTCTGCTGTATCCCGCACTCTGTCAGTCTGTTTACCCCACACATTGTCTGCTCTATCCCTCACTCTCACAGTCTATTTACCCCACATACTCTCTGCTGTATCCCTCACTCTCGCAGTCTATTTGCCCCACTCATTTTCTGCTCGATCCCTCACTCTCACAGTCTATTTACCCCAAACACTGTCCGTTCTGTCCCTCACTCTCACAGTCTATTTACCCCACACACTGACGGCTCTATCCCTCAATCTCACAATCTATTTACCCGACACACTGACGGCTCTATCCCTCAATCTCACAGTCTATTTACCCAACATACTGTCTGCTTGATCCCTGTCACTCACACAGTCTATTTACCCTGCATACTGTCTGCTGTATCCGTCACTCTCACAGTCTATTTACCCCACAAACTGTCTGCTGTATCCCTCACTCACACAGTATATTTACCCCACACACTGTCTGTTGTATCCCTCACTATCACAGTCTATGTACCCCACACACTGTCTGCTGTAACCCTCACTCTCACAGTCTATTTACCCCACACACTGTCTTCTGTATCCCTCACTATCACAGTCTATGTACCCCACACACTGTCTGCTGTATCACTCACTCTCACTGTCTATTTACCTCACACATTGTCTGATGTATCCCTCACTCTCACAGTCTATTTACCCGTCATACTGTCTGTTGTATCCCTCACTTTCACTGTCTATTTGCCCCACACACTGTCTGCTGTATCACTCACTCTCACAGTCTATTTACCCCTCATACTGTCTGCTGTATCCCTCACTCTCACTGTCTATTTGCCACACACACTGTCTGCTGTATCACTCACTCTCACTGTCTATTTACCCCACACATTGTCTGCTGTATCCCTCACTCTCACAGTCTATTAACCCCACATCCTCTCTGCTCTATCCCTACCACTCTCACATTCTATTTACCCCACATACTGTCTGCTCTATCCCTCACTCTCAATCAATTTACCCCACACACTGTGTGCTCTATCGCTGATTCTCAGTCTATTTACCCCACACACTGTCTGCTCTATCCCTCACTCTCACAGTCCAGTAGTCCCACACACTGTATGCTGTGTCCATCAGTCTCACAGTCTATTTACCCCGCATACTGTCTGCTCTATCACTCACTCACACAGCCCAATAAACCCACATACTCTCTGCTCTATCCTTACAACTCTCAAAGTCTATTTACACCACATAATGTCTACTCTGTCCCTCACTCTCACAGTTTATTTACCCCACTCGCAGTCTGCTGTATCCCGCACTCTGTCAGTCTGTTTACCCCACACATTGTCTGCTCTATCCCTCACTCTCACAGTCTATTTACCCCACATACTCTCTGCTGTATCCCTCACTCTCGCAGTCTATTTGCCCCACTCATTTTCTGCTCGATCCCTCACTCTCACAGTCTATTTACTCCAAACACTGTCCGTTCTGTCCCTCACTCTCACAGTCTATTTACCCCACACACTGACGGCTCTATCCCTCAATCTCACAGTCTATTTACCCGACACACTGACGGCTCTATCCCTCAATCTCACAGTCTATTTACCCAACATACAGTCTGCTTGATCCCTGTCACTCACACAGTCTATTTACCCTGCATACTGTCTGCTGTATCCGTCACTCTCACAGTCTATTTACCCCACAAACTGTCTGCTGTATCCCTCACTCACACAGTATATTTACCCCACACACTGTCTGTTGTATCCCTCACTATCACAGTCTATGTACCCCACACACTGTCTGCTGTAACCCTCACTCTCACAGTCTATTTACCCCACACACTGTCTTCTGTATCCCTCACTATCACAGTCTATGTACCCCACACACTGTCTGCTGTATCACTCACTCTCACTGTCTATTTACCTCACACATTGTCTGATGTATCCCTCACTCTCACAGTCTATTTACCCGTCATACTGTCTGTTGTATCCCTCACTTTCACTGTCTATTTGCCCCACACACTGTCTGCTGTATCACTCACTCTCACAGTCTATTTACCCCTCATACTGTCTGCTGTATCCCTCACTCTCACTGTCTATTTGCCACACACACTGTCTGCTGTATCACTCACTCTCACTGTCTATTTACCCCACACACTGTCTGCTGTATCCCTCACTCTCACAGTCTATTAACCCCACATCCTCTCTGCTCTATCCCTACCACTCTCACATTCTATTTACCCCACATACTGTCTGCTCTATCCCTCACTCTCAATCAATTTACCCCACACACTGTGTGCTCTATCGCTGATTCTCAGTCTATTTACCCCACACACTGTCTGCTCTATCCCTCACTCTCACAGTCCAGTAGTCCCACACACTGTATGCTGTGTCCATCAGTCTCACAGTCTATTTACCCCGCATACTGTCTGCTCTATCACTCACTCACACAGCCCAATAAACCCACATACTCTCTGCTCTATCCTTACAACTCTCAAAGTCTATTTACACCACATAATGTCTACTCTGTCCCTCACTCTCACAGTTTATTTACCCCACTCGCAGTCTGCTGTATCCCGCACTCTGTCAGTCTGTTTACCCCACACATTGTCTGCTCTATCCCTCACTCTCACAGTCTATTTACCCCACATACTCTCTGCTGTATCCCTCACTCTCGCAGTCTATTTGCCCCACTCATTTTCTGCTCGATCCCTCACTCTCACAGTCTATTTACCCCAAACACTGTCCGTTCTGTCCCTCACTCTCACAGTCTATTTACCCCACACACTGTCGGCTCTATTCCTCACTCTCACAGTCTATTTACCTCACATACTGTCTGCTGTATCCCTCACTCTCACTGTCTATTTAACCCAAACACTGTTTGCTCTATCCATATCATGTTCACAGGACAGTAATCCGACATACTCTCTGCTCTATCCCTACCACTCTCAGTCTATTTACACCACATACTGTCTACTCTGTCCCTCACTCTCAGTCTATTTACCCCACATACTGTCTGCTGTATCCCTCACTCTCACTGTCTATTTACCCCACTCGCAGTCTGCTGTATCCCTCACTCTCTCAGTCTGTTTACCCCACACAATGTCTGCTCTAACCCTCAATCTCAGTCTATTTACCCCACACACAGTCTGCTCTATCCCTCACTCTCACAGTCCAGTAATCCCACACACTGTATGCTGTGTCCATCAGTCTCACAGTCTATTTACCCCGCATACTGTCTGCTCTATCACTCACTCACACAGCCCAATAAACCCACATACTCTCTGCTCTATCCCTACAACTCTCAAAGTCTATTTACACCACATAATGTCTACTCTGTCCCTCACTCTCACAGTTTATTTACCCCACTCGCAGTCTGCTGTATCCCGCACTCTGTCAGTCTGTTTACCCCACACATTGTCTGCTCTATCCCTCACTCTCACAGTCTATTTACCCCACATACTCTCTGCTGTATCCCTCACTCTCGCAGTCTATTTGCCCCACTCATTTTCTGCTCGATCCCTCACTCTCACAGTCTATTTACCCCAAACACTGTCCGTTCTGTCCCTCACTCTCACAGTCTATTTACCCCACACACTGACGGCTCTATCCCTCACTCTCACAGTCTATTTACCCCACATACTGTCTGCTGTATCCCTCACTCTCACTGTCTATTTAACCCAAACACTGTTTGCTCTATCCATATCACGTTCACAGGACAGTAATCCGACATACTCTCTGCTCTATCCCTACCACTCTCAGTCTATTTACACCACATACTGTCTACTCTGTCCCTCACTCTCAGTCTATTTACCCCACATACTGTCTGCTGTATCCCTCACTCTCACTGTCTATTTACCCCACTCGCAGTCTGCTGTATCCCTCACTCTCTCAGTCTGTTTACCCCACACAATGTCTGCTCTAACCCTCACTCTCAGTCTATTTACCCCACACACAGTCTGTTCTATCCCTCACTCTCACAGTCTATTTACCCCACACACTGTCTGCTCTATCCCTATCACTCTCACAGTCTATTTACCCCACATACAGTCTGCTCTGTCCCTCACTCTCACAGACTATTTACCCCACACACTGTCTGCTGTATCCCTCACTCTCACAGTCTATTTACGCCACACAGTGTCTGCTCTATCCCTCTCTCTCACAGTCTATTTACCCCACACAGTGTCTGCTCTATCCCTCACTCTCACAGTCTTTTTACCCCACATACTCTCTGCTGTATCCCTCATTCTCGGAGTTTATTTACCCCACTCATTTTCTGCTCTATCCCTCAATCTCACAGTCTATTTACCCGACACACTGTCTGCTCTGTCCCTCACTCTCACAGTCCAGTAACCCCGCACACTGTCCGTTCTGTCCCTCACTCTCACAGTCTATATAAACCAAACACTGTCTGCTCTATCCCTATCACTCTCACAGTCTTTTTACCCCACATACTTTCTGCTGTATCCCTCACTCTCGCAGTCTATTTACTCTACTAATTTTCTGCTCTATCCCTCAATCTCACAGTCTATTTACCCGACACACTGTCTGCTCTGTCCCTCACTCTCACAGTCCAGTAAACCTGCACACTGTCCGTTCTGTCCCTCACTCTCACAGTCTATTTAACCCAAACACTGTCTGCTCTATTCCTCACTATCACAGTCTATGTACCCCACACACTGTCTGCTGTATCCGTCACTCTCACAGTCTATTTACCCCACAAACTGTCTGCTCTATCCCTCACTATCACAGTCTATGTACCCCACACACTGTCTGCTGTATCCCTCACTCTCACAGTCTATTTACCCCTCATACTGTCTGCTGTATCCCTCACTCTCAGTCTATTTACCCCACACACTGTCTGCTCAGTCCCTCACTCTCAAGGTCTATTTACCCCACACACTGTCTGCTGTATCCCTCACTCTCACAGACTATTTACCCCACACACTGTCTGCTGTATCCCTCACTCTCACAGTATATTTACCCCACACAGTGTCTGCTCTATCCCTCACTCTCACAGTCTATTTACCCCACATACTCTCTGCTGTATCCCTCACTCTCACAGTCTATTTACCCCACAAACTGTCTGCTGTATCCCTCACTCTCACAGTCTATTTACCCCACAAACTGTCTGCTCTATCCCTCACTATCACAGTCTATGTACCCCACAAACTGTCTGCTGTATCCCTCACTCTCACAGTCTATTTACCCCTCATACTGTCTGCTGTATCCCTCACTCCCACTGTCTATTTACCCCACACACTGTCTGCTGTATCCCTCACTCTCACTGTCTATTTACCCCATACACTTTCTGCTGTATCCCTCACTCTCACAGTCTATTTACCCCACATTCCGTATGCTCTATCACTGACACTCTCAGTCTATTAACCCCACGCACTGCCTGCTCTATCCCTCATTATCACAGTCTATGTACCCCACACACTGTCTGCTGTATCCCTCACTCTCACAGACTATTTACCCCACATACTGTCTGCTGTATCCCTCACTCTCACAGTCTATTTACCCCTCATACTGTCTGCTGTATCCCTCACTCCCACTGTCTATTTACCCCACACACTGTCTGCTGTATCCCTCACTCTCACAGTCTATTTACCCCACACACTGTCTGCTGTATCCCTCACTCCCACTGTCTATTTACCCCACTCACTGTCTGTTGTATCCCTCACTCTCACAGTCTATTTACCTGATATACTGTCTGCTCTATCGCTCACACTGACAGTCCAATAATCCCACACACTGTCTGCTCTATGCCTCACTCTCAGTCTATTTACCCCACACACTATCTGTTCTATCCCTCACTCTCACAGTCTCTTTACCCCACACATTGTTTGCTCTATCCCTATCACTCTCACAGTCCAGTAACCCCACTCACTGTCTGTTGTATCCCTCACTCTCACAGTCTATTTACCTGATATACTGTCTGCTCTATCACTCACACTGACAGTCCAATAATCCCACACAATGTCTACTCTATCCCTCACTCTCACAGTCTATTTACCCCACACACTGTCTGCTCTATCCCTCACTCTCACAGTCTATTTACCCCACACACTGTCTGCTCTATCCCTCACTCTCACAGTCTATTAACCGCACACACTGCCTACTCTATCCCTCACTTTCACAATCTATTCTCCCCACACCCTGTTTGCTCTGTCCCTCCCTCTCACAGTCCAGTAATCCCAGAAACTGTCTGCTGTGTCCCTCACTCTCAGTCTATTTACCCCACACACTGTCTGCTCTATCCCTATAACTCTCACAGTCTATTTACGCCACATATTGTCTGCTCTATCCCTCACTCTTACAGTCTATTTATCCCACTCGCAGTCTGCTGTATCCCTCACTCTCTCAGTCTGTTTACCCCACATACTGTCTGCTCTATCCCTCACTCTTACAGTCTATTTATCCCACTCGCAGTCTGCTGTATCCCTCACTCTCAGTCTGTTTACCCCACACACTGTCTGTTGTATCCCTCACTCTCACAGTCTTTTTAGCCCACACACTGCCTGCTCTATCCCTCACTCTCACAGTCAATTAACCCCACACACTGTCTGCTGTATCCCTCACTCTCACATTCTATTTACCCCACAAACTGTCTGCTGTATCCCTCATTCTCACAGTCTATTTACCCCAAACATTGTCAGTTATATCCCTCACTCTCACAGTCTATTTACCCCACATACTGTCTGCTCTATCCCTATCACTCTCAGTCTATTTACTCCACTCGCAGTCTGTTGTATCCCTCACTCTCACAGTCCAGTAATCCCACACACTGTCTGCTCTATGCCTCACTCTCAGTCTATTTACCCCACACACTGTCTGTTCTATCCCTCACTCTCACAGTCTATTTACCCCACACACTGTTTGCTCTATCCCTATCACTCTCACAGTCCAGTAACCCCACACACTGTTGTATATTTCACTCTCACAGTCTATTTACCTCACACACTGTCTGCCCCATCCCTCACTCTCACAGCCTATTTACCCCACACACTGTCTGCCCCATCCCTCACTCTCACAGTCTATTTACCCCACACGCTGTCTGCTGTATCCCTGTCTCTCAAGTGTATTTACCCCATACACTCTCTGCTGTATCCCTCACTCTAACAGTGCATTAACCCCACACTCTGTCTGCTGTACCCCTTACTGTACTTGGAAACTCTAAAACGAACAGTGGCATCTTAGGTCTGATGTAACTATCGCTCTCTATCATTTCTTGCTCTAAATGACCCTCAATCCATCCCTTGCCTTTTCTGTCCTATTTGATCCTGCATTCACTTTCCAATCCCATATCCATACTCTCCTCATTTTCTGCCTCTGTTTCACTGCCTGACTCCATCCAGCTCAGCTCATCTGCTGTTCAACCTTCATCCATTCCTTCGTTACCTCTGGACCTGACTGTCTTAATGCTCCCCTGGCTGCTCTCCCATCTTCTCCGCACCCCCTTGTAAACTAGAGGTCACCCAAAACCCTTCTCCCATATCTGAATTCATTCCTGTTCCACTCACTTATCACCCCTGTTCTTACTGACCTACATTGGCTTCCCATTAAAGAACGGCTTGGTGTTAAATCCTCACTCACATCTGCTATCCCTGCATGGCCTTGACCCTCCCCATCCCTGTCATCTCCTCCAGCACACTACATTCCAAGATATCGATCCTTTTCCAATTCCTATCTCTTGTGTGATCTCCATTTTAATCTCTGTAGCATTGGTGGCCAGGCCACCTGAACTCTTGGATTCCCTCCTGACACCGCTCCACCTCTCATTCTCTCAGTCTTCATTTAAGACGCTCCTTAAAACCTACCTCTGTGTCAAAGTTTTTGGTCATCCGCCCTAGTAATGCGGTTTGGTGCCAATGCTTGTCTGATTTACATTCTTGTGTGCTAACTTGATATCTTAGACAATTCCTAAGTGCAAGCTATTGCAATCTCCAAGAATGCATTCAGTCAAATTTAAGTGACGAATGGTCCTCAACAGGCGATCCCTGGGAACAAGCAAACCCCCCATAGGAATCCTGTCAACACTACCCCCCACCGTCCCCCCCACTTGGACTCTGCTCATCTCTACACTGTCTCACCCCTCAATAAATGCTCCTGAAGATCGTCATTGGAATCGAAGGATGAAATTGAAGCTCTGACCAAATTGGGCTTCAATGAAGCAGAGAACTGTGCCCACATTCAAGAAGGATTTAGACCAGTGGCTGAGGGAAAAGGGTGACAGAGGAATAACATAGGGAAAGAACCGAGCTCTTGTGGTGTAATGGGTAGCGTCCCTATCTCTGAACCAAAAGCTTCAGGTTCAAGTCCCACTCCAGGACTAGATGGCCAAGGAAAGTACGTTCATAATGTGACCAAACAGGTTGAGTATCAACCTGCCAATCCCTCCAACACACGCCACTGGCAGGCGGTAAGAGTGGGAGAGATTCCTGGTCAGCCATGTGATGGAAAGGAATTGGAGCAACTACCATCACTATCTATAGCTCCAGGCTACAACATGGAGGTCAAAGTCTCTGTTACCATAACAACTCGGACTCTTTGGAGGATCCGTTGCCTGGAAGGCTGGTGTGAACCTGATGGGTTCAATCACTGCTCCACAGCGGGGGCACTGTGGGTTGGACCTAACCTCAGGCAGAGAACTGAAAAAGCAGAGAGAGGAAAAGGGTGAGCAACATAGGATTCAGATTACTGCTGGTGTGGAGAGTGAACCCAACACGCAGTGGATGGGCCAAAGGGCCTGTTTCAGGCCATTCTGTGTAGCCTCTGACATTAGTTACTGACTGATGTTGCTCCTTTTCAAGGGCTCCTTCAGTTCTTGAACACTCCTTATATGGGGATTCAGCATTTCTGTAAGAATCCTGAGTGAGCAGAGAAACAGGAGGAGGCCATTCAGCGCCACATCTTAAACACTACAGTTGGATCGGTCAGTCATCTTCTAAACCCGAGGGAATACAAATTTAGTCCATGCAACCTGTCCTCAAAGTGTAAGCCGTCTGAATCCAGCATGTCCAAAAAATTGATATAGGGAGTGACAAGGCATTGGAGGTGTTGGCAGGCTTAAAAGTGGAGAAATCTCCAGGTCTGGATGATTTGTGTCCCAGACTGCTGAGGGAGGCAAGGGAGAGATCTGACCCAAATTTTTAATTCCTCTCTGGCCACAGGGGAGGTGCCAGAGGACTGGAGAACAGCTAATGTGGTTCCACTATTTAAGAAGGGTTGTAGAGATAAGCTAGGGAACTACAGGCCAGCGAGTCTCACATCAGTGGTAGGAAAACTATTGGAGAAAATTCTGAAGGAGAGAATCTATCTCCACTTGGAGAGGAAAGGTTTGATCAGGAATAGTCAGCATGGCATTGTCAGAGGGAGGTCATGCCTAACAAATTTGATTGAATTTTTTGAGGAGATGACCTGTTGTGTAGATGAGGGTAGTGCAGTTGATGTAGTTTATATGGATTTCAGCAAAGCCTTTGACAAGGTTCCACATGGGAGACTTATAAAGAAGGTAAATGCACATGGGATACAGGGTAATTTGATGAGGTGGATTCAAAATTGGCTTAGTCGTAGAAGACAGAGGGTGATGACAGAAGGCTGCTTTAGTAACTGGAAGCCAGTGTCCAGTGGCATATGTATGCTCGGTCCCCTATTATTCGTCATTTATATAAACGACATAGATGACTATGTAAGGGGTAGGATTAGTAAGTTTGCGGATGACACAAAGATTGGCCGGGTGGTTAACAGTGAGGTTGAGTGTCTCGGGCTACAGGAAGATATAAACAAGATGGTCAAACGGGCAGATAAGTGGCAGATGGAATTTAATTCTGAAAAGTGTGAAGTGATACATTTGAAAGGACTAATTTGACAAGAAAGTATTCAATGAACGGCATGACACTAGGAAGTTCTGAGGATCAAAGGGACCTTGGCGTGTGTGTCCATAGATCTCTGAAGGCGGAGGGGCATGTTAGCAGGGTGGTGAAAAAGGCATATGGGACACTTGCCTTTATCTATCGAGACATAGATTACAAAAGTAGGGAGGTCATGTTGGAGCTGTATAGAACCTTGGTGAGGCCACAGCTGGAGTACTGCGTGCAGTTCTGGTCGCCACATTATTGGAAGGATGTGATTATATTGGAGGGGGTGCACAGGAGATTCACCAGGATGCTGCCTGGAATGAAACATTTAAGTTATGAAGAGAGGTTGGATAGACATGGGTTGTTTTGGTTGGAGCAGAGAAGACTGAGGGGTGACCTGATCAAGGTGTACAAGATTGTGAGGGGCATGGACAGGGTGGATAGGGAGCAGCTGTTCCCCTTAGTTCAAGGGTCAGTCACGAGGGGACATAAGTTCAAGGTGAGGGGCAGGAGGTTTAGGGGTGATGTGAGGAAAAACTTTTTTACCCAGAGGGTGGTGATGGTCTGGAATGCACTGCCTGGGAGGGTGGTGGAGGTGGGTTGCCTCACATCCTTTAAAAAGTACCTGGATGAGCACTTGGCACGTCATTACATTCAAGGCTATGGGCCAAGTGCTGGTAAATGGGATTAGGTAGGTAGGACAGGTGTTTCTCACATGTCGATGCAGACTCAATGGGCTGATGGGCCTCTTCTGCATTGTGATTCTGTGATCCTGTGATGTCTAGTCCTACACTGGATCACATGGAGTTTCGTATGAGAACATTTATACTGAGGCAGTAACTGAAGGGACAGAGCAGCCTGTGGGTGAATGGTGAGAGGGTGGTGGGGTGAAGAGTGCTGGGGTAAGGGGAGTACTTGGCCTAGTGGTGTGGGAGTGGGGGTGTTGGCAGCTTCTGTTATGGGGGGTGGAGAGGGTGAATCTCCATCCTCATCCTCTTGTGGAAACATCCACCCCAAATAAACCCAAAAGTATCATCGGGGCTGTCAATAGCAAAGGAGGACCCCCAGTGTCAGCTTCCATCTCCACAACCCCCACCCCACTTCACCGCATGGCCAAACCCCACAATCCTCTCCCCTCACCCCCTCACCCTCTCCTCCCCTCACTAAAATCCCCACCAACTTGTCCTCTCAGCCCTTCCTCTCCCCCCTACCTTCCCTCAGCCATTCCACCCATCCTTCCTGTCCTCACCCCCTCTCCTGCCTGGTCCCAAATCACACCATCACCTCCCCATCCTCTCTTTTCTCCCCTTCTCTCACCCTGACCCCTCCCTTCTTCCAAATCTCCTCATTCCCCCGCCTTTCCCTCACCCTTCCAACCCCTCCCCCAGTCCTCCACCCTCCCCTCCCCATCTCCCAATGTTCACCCCCATTACTCAAATACCCCTTCCCCTTGTTCCTTCCCTCAAGCCCTCTGAGGAGGCACACAACGATTGATGCTTAATCAATTGTTAATTTTAAAATGAAGATTGATAGGTTTTTGTTCATCAAAGTTATTGAGGGATATGGGGCAAAGGAGGGTATATGAAGTTAGGTCAAAGATAAGCCATGCTCTTATTGAATAGCAGAACAGGCTTGAGGGGCTGAATGGCCTCCCTCTGCTCCTATATTCCTAGTTTCCCCACATTTTCCTGGAAAAACCCATGCCGAGGACTGAGCTAACAGAGATCTTTCAAACTATGAAGGGGTTTATAGGGTGGGAGAAAATGTTCCCACTGTGGGGAATCCCAAGCCAGGGCCATAAATATAAGATAGCCATGGATAAACCCAATTAGGAATTCAGGAGAAACGTCTTTACCCAGAGAGGTGGGAATGTGGAACTCGCTACCACAGGGATTGGTAGAGGTGAATATTATAGACACATGTAAGGGGAAGCTTGATAAACACATGAGGGAGAAAGGGCTAGGAGGATCTGGTGATGGGGGTGAGATGAAGATTGGGTGGGAGAACATTCAAAAACACGGGTATGGAACCAGTTGTACCAGATGGTGGATCCCTGCGCTGGATATGCTCCATATAATTCAAGACACACAGCTATGAGAAATAAATGGAGAATATTTTGCATTTATACACAGCTCCCTGAGGTGAGGTGTGTTATGTCTCAATGATTAAATGATTCTGAGTCAGCACGCCTCGATGAATTCAGCTGCCTTGTGACGGAGCAATTGACACCTCAAAGACCAGGCATTTCGATTAAAGAAAGAACTGTGATCAAACTGAGCTCAGAGAGGTTCAAAGTGCTTGTTAAACCCACACAAGGCTGCGGGACTGAAACTGCAGCAAATTGCAGTCCATTTGCTGCTATTACTTTTCTATTTCCGTCCCTGGCTGCCTTCACACAAGATTTCTGCCAATGATGCTTTCTCCTGACAAGGACCCTCTCTCCTCTGACTGGGCCCCTCCCTCTCCTCTGACAGGGCCCCTCCCTCTCCTCTGACTGGGCCCCTCCCTCTCCTCTGACTGGGCCCCACCCTCTCCTCTGACTGGGCCCCTCCCTCTCCTCTGACTGGGCCCCTCCCTCTCCTCTGACTGGGCCCCTCCCTCTCCTCTGACAGGGCCCCTCCCTCTCCTCTGACTGGGCCCCTCCCTCTCCTCTGACTGGGCCCCTCCCTCTCCTCTCCTCTGACTGGGCCCCACCCTCTCCTCTGACAGGGCCCCTCCCTCTCCTCTGACAGGGCCCCTCCCTCTCCTCTGACTGGGCCCCTCCCTCTCCTCTGACTGGGCCCCCCCCTCTCCTCTGACTGGGCCCCTTCCTCTCCTCTGACTGGGCCCCTCTCTCTTTCTCTCTCCTCTGACTGGGCCCCTCTCTCTTTCTCTCTCCTCTGACTGGGCCCCTCTCTCTTTCTCTCTCCTCTGACTGGGCCCCTTCCTCTCCTCTGACTGGGCCCCTCCCTCTCCTCTGACAGGACACCTCTCTCCTCTGACTGGGCCCAACTATCTCCTCTGACTGGGCCCCTCTCCTCTGACAGGGCCCCTCTCCTTTGACAGGGCCCCTCTCTCTCCTTTGACAGGGCCCCTCTCTCTCCTCTGACTGGGCTCCTCTCTCTTTCTCCTTTGACTGGGCCCCTCTCTCCTCTGACTGGGCCCCTCCCTCTCCTCTGACTGGGCCCCTCTGTCCTCTGACTGGGCCCCTCCCTCTCCTCTGATTGGGCCCCTCTCTCTTTCTCTCTCCTCTGACTGGGCCCCTCTCTCCTCTGACTGGGCCTCTCCCTCTCCTCTGACAGGGCCCTCTCTCTTTCTCTCTCCTCTGACTGGGCCCCTCTCTCTCCTCTGACTGGGCCCCTCACTCTTTCTCCTCTGACTGGGCCCCTAACTCTCTCTCTCTCCTCTGACTAGGCCCCTCTCTCTCCTCTGACTGGGCCCTTCTCTCTCCTCTAACTGGGCCCCTCTCTCTCTCCTGACTGGGCCTCTGCCTCTCCTGCCAGTTCCCCCTCTCTCCTTGGTTCCATTTCAGCAAATACCACTAAGAGTATGAGATTTTATCTTGTACTTTACTCTATAGTTATGGTACCTTGGCAAAAGCCTTTTGAAGGTCCACATAAACACTGTTTACCAGATTACTCTCAACTACGACCTAGTCACATCCTCAAAAACACGCTCAACAAAACAGCCCAGATCAACTGCAGGAGCCCACAGGTATCACCCAGGTCAGGCCTGAGCAGTGACAGGCAACATTCATGTCACATAAATGCCAGCTCATGACCACCTCCACCAAGAGTGAGCCCGGTCACTTCCCCTTGAGCTTCACTGGCACCACCATCAGGAGGTCCTTCCCATCAACATTTCGGGGGCTCCTACAAACAGAACCATAACAGGACCAGCCCTATCAGCATCATGGCTACAACAGTAAGGCTGCGGCTGGGTACCCTGCCGATGGCTGCTTCACCCTCTGAACCCTCAGAGTTTTAACCACCTTTACTCCAAGATATTTGATCTCTTAAACCAACCAAAATCTCATGATCTTGAAAGTTCCGATTGACACTCCGACCCAGCTCCAACCGCTTTTCTGGTGAGAGAATTCCAGGTTTCCACTTCCTTTCAAGTGAACGAGGAGCTTCCTGACATCACTTCCTGACATCACCCCCTCTAACTTGGAGGCTATGCCCCCTTGTCCTGGGCTACTCTAGCAACTCATCAACTTAAAATCAACTTAAACACCTCAATCAGATCACTGCTTAATCTTCTATACTTGAGGGATTACAAGCCCCACAGGGGTCTGAACTGGGACCTCAACTTTTTACGATTTATATCAATGACTTAGATGAGGGGAGTAAAGACATGGTAGCTAAATTTGCAGATGACACAATGATAGGTAGGAAAGTATGTTGTGAAGAGGGCATGAGGAGGTTGCAGATGGATATAGATAGGTTGAGTGAGTGGGCAAAGATCTGCCAAATGAGGTTTAATGTGGAAAAATGTGAAGCTGTTCACTTTGGCAGGAAGAACAAAAAAGCAGAGTATTACTTAAATGGAGAACGACTGCATAATTCTGAGGTACAGAGGGATCTAGGTGTTCTAGTACATGAGTAACAGAAAGTTAGTGTGCAGGTACAGCAAGTAATTAAGGCGGCTAATGGAATGTTATCCTTCATTACAAGAGGGATTGAACATAAAAGTAAGGATGTTATGCTTCAGTTATACAGGGCATTGGTGAGACCACACCTCGAATATTGTGTGTAGTTTTGGTCTCCTTATTTAAGGAAGGATGTAAATGCATTGAAGGCAGTTCAGAGGGGGTTTACTAGATTGATACCTGGAATGAGTGGGTTGTCTTATGAGGAAAGGTTGGACAGACTGGGCTTGTTTCCACTGGAGTTTAGAAGAGTGAGAGGTGATTTGATTGAAGTATACAAGACCCTGAATGGCTTTGACAAGGTGGACGTGGAAAGAATGTTTCCTCTTGTGGATGAGTCCAGACCTAGGGGGTACTGGTTTAAAATTAGGGGTGGCCCTTTTAAGACAGAGATGAGGAGAAATTTTTTCTCTGAGGGTTGTGTGACTTTGGAATTCTGTGCCTCAGAAGGTGGTGGAATTTTTAAATTTTTAAAGCAGATTTAATTTTTTAATATTTTTAAAGCAGAGGTGGATAGATTCTTCACAGAGATAAAAACAAAAAACTACTGCGGATGCTGGAAATCCAAAACAAAAACAGAATTACCTGGAAAAACTCAGCAGGTCTGGCAGCATCGGCGGAGAAGAAAAGAGTTGACATTTCGAGTCCTCATGACCCTTTAACAGAACTGAGTAAAGTTAGGAGAGGGGTGAAATATAAGCTGGTTTAGGCGGGGGGAGGGGGGGCGGAATAGGGGGAGAGAAGTTGGGGGGTGGTGGTTGTAGGGACAAGCAAGCAGTGATAGGAGCAGATAATCAAAAGATGTCACAGACAAAGGAACAAAGACGTGTTAAAGGTGGTGATATTATCTAAGGAAATGTGCTAATTAAGAATGGATGACAGGACACTCAAGGTACAGCTCTGGTGGGCGTGGGGTGGAAAGACTGACAGGGCATTATAGTTATAGATTTAAAAATAATGGAAATAGGTGGGAAAAGAAAAATCTATATAAATTATTGGAAAAAACAAAAGGGAGGGGGAGAAAACGGAAAGGGGGTGGGGATGGGGGAGGGAGTTCAAGATCTAAAGTTGTTGAATTCATTATTCGGTCCAGAAGGCTGTAAAGTGCCTAGTCAGAAGATGAGGTGCTGTTCCTCCAGTTTGCGTTGGGCTTCACTGGAACAATGCAGCAAGCCAAGAACAGACATGTGGGCAAGAGAGCAGGGTGGAGTGTTAAAATGGCAAGCGACAGGGAGGTGTGGGTCTTTCTTGCGGACAGACCGCAGGTGTTCTGCAAAGCGGTCGCCCAGTTTACGTTTACCGCCCTCAAGCCTTCTCCTCCCTCCAGAAACATGATAGGGTCCCCCTTGTCCTCACTTATCACCACACCAGCCTCCGCATTCAAAGGATCATCCGCCGCCATTTCCGCCAACTTCAGCATGATGCCACCACCAAACAAATCTTCCCTTCACCCCCCCTGGCGGCATTCCGTAGGGATCGTTCCCTCCGGGACACCCTGGTCCACTCTTCCATCACCCCCTACACCTCAACCCCCACCTATGGCACCTCCCCATGCCCACGCAAAAGATGCAACACCTGCCCCTTCACTTCCTCTCTCCTCACCGTCCAAGGGCCCAAACACTCCTTTCAAGTGAAGCAGCATTTCACTTGCATTTCCCCTAACTTAGTCTACTGCATTCGTTGCTCCCAATGTGGTCTCCTCTACATTGGAGAGACCAAACGTAAACTGGGCGACCGCTTTGCAGAACACCTGCGGTTTGTCCGCAACCAGAAGACCATAAGACATAGGAGCAGAAATTAGGCTATTCGGCCCATCGAGTCTGCTCTGCCATTCAATCATGGCTGATACATTTCTCAACCCCATTCTCCTGCCTTCTCCCAGTAACCTTTGATCCCCTTACCATTCAAGAACCTATCTATCTGGGTCTTAAATACACTCAATGACCTGGCCTCCACAGCCTTCTGTGACAATGAATTCCATAGATTCACCACTCTCTGGCTAAAGAGGTTTCTCCTCATCTATGTTCTAAAAGGTCTTCCCTTTACTCTGAGGCTGTGCCCTCGGGTCCTAGTCTCTCCTACTAATGGAAACATTTTCCCCACGTCCACTCTATCCAGGCCTTTCAGTATTCTGTAAGTTTCAATCAGATCCACCCTCATGCTTCTAAACTCTATCGAGTATAGACCCAGAGTCCTCAAACGTCCCTCATATGTTAAGCCTTTCATTCCTGGGATCATTCTCGTGAACCTCCTCTGGACCCTCTCCAGGGGCAACACATCCTTCCTGAGATACGGGGCCCAAAATTGCTCACAATATTCTAAATGTGATCTGACCAGAGCCTTATAAAGCTAAAGCAGCACATCCCTGCTTTTATATTCTAGTCCTCTCGAAATAAATGCCAACATTGCATTTGCCTTCCTAGCTACCAACTCAACCTGCAAGTTAACCTTAAGAGAATCCTGGACTAGGACTCCCAAGTCCCTTTGCACTCCAGACTTCTGAATTTTCTCCCAATTTAGAAAATAGTCTATGCCTCTATTCTTCCTACCAAAGTGCATGACATCACACTTCCCCACATTGTAATCCATCTGCCACTTCTTTGCCCATTCTCCTAACCTATCCAAATCCTTCTGCAGCCTCCCAGCCTCCTCAATACTACCTGTCCCTCCACCTACCTTTGTATCATCTGCAAACTTAGCCAGGATGCCCTTAGTTCCTTCATCTAGATCATTAATGTATAAAGTGAAAAGTTGTGGTCCCAACACTGACCCCTGCGGAACTCCACTAGTCACCGGCCGCCATCCTGAGAAAGACCCCCTTATCCCCACTCTCTGCCTCCTGCCAGACAGCCAATCTTCTATCCATGCTAGTACCTTGCCTCTAACACCATGGGCTCTTATCTTACTGAGCAGCCTCCTGTGCGGCACCTTGTCAAAGGCCTTCTGGAAGTCCAAGTAGATAACATCCATTGGCTCTCCTTTGTCTAACCTATCCATTACCTCCTCAAAGAATTCTAACAGAGTTATCAGGCATGACCTCCCCTTGATGAAACCATGCTGACTTTGCCCAAATTTACCATGCACTTCCAAGTATTCTGAAATCTCATCCTTAATAATGGACTCTAAAATCTTACCAATGACCGAGGTCAAGCTAATCGGCCTGTAATTTCCCGTCTTTTGCCTCACTCCCTTCTTAAACAGGGGGGTTACATTAGCGATTTTCCAGTCCTCTGGGACCCTCCCTGACTCCAGTGATTCCCGAAAGATCACCACTAACGCCTCCACTATCTCTTCAGCTATCTCCTTCAGAACTCTGGGGTGTAATCTATCTGGTACAGGTGATTCATCCACCTTCAGACCTTTCAGTTTTCCTAGCACATTCTCCTTGGTAATGGCCACCATACTCACCTCTGCCCCTCGACTCTCTTGAACTTTGGGGATGTTACTCGTGTCTTCCACTGTGAAGACTGACGCAAAGTACCTATTCAGTTCCTCCGCCATTTCTTTGTTCCCCACTACTACTTCTCCAGCGTCATTTTCCAGCAGCCCAATGTCCACTTTTGCCTCTCTCTTACCCTTTATATATCTAAAAAAACTCTTGCAATCTTTTATATTACTGGCTAGTTTACCCTCATATTTAATCTTCTCCCTCCTTATTTCTTTTTTAGTTGTCCTCCTGAGACAGCGGGTAGCAGAGACCTCAGCAGACTTCAACACTGTCCTAAAAGCCTTCAACATGTATTTTAGTCTGAAGTGAAACCTCATCAGTGCGCCTTAATCAAACATCCCAAAGAACAGGGGATCTGTTGAATTATTTCTTACCGGCCTATATTGCTTGGCCAGTTCTTGCGGTTAGGTACATTGAAAGGTGAACTAATTCACAACAGCATTGTCGTTGGGGTCTATGATGAAAAGCTCTCAGATTTTTTACAGATGAAAGACGAATCTCTCTGGATCAAGTGGTTCAGTACACAAGGCAGACAAACTTCGAGAGTTAAATCGGCTATAATCCATCATGGCATCAAGGCTTTAGATGACTCTGTTAGCTGGGTAGGCCCAAGGGTGATGGGTAGGCCACAAGGGGCGACAGGTTATTGATTCCTTGTATGTTGTTCACAATCAACGCATGTCCTTATTGAGCGGAGATGCCTGTATACAACTGGGTATTCTAGAAAAAGTGGAGGATGACCTACAGCTGGACAACTGGTTGCCTTTCATGGAGGAGTTTCCAAAGTCATGTTGTGAGCCGGTAGATTCTCACCCTACACCAGCTGGTAGGTTTATTCATTGAGCAGTACTTCACTCTCCATTACAGAGACACCATCCACTTGATCCCGGGCAGATGTTGAGGTTGTGGATCTCTCAGTTCTTTTAGAAGCTAGGTCAGAGGATGCGGACACAGAAGACACTGCAGCAGACGAGGGCCATTCACAAGATGATCTTTTGGACCTGGGCTGGCTCTTTCCTGAATAAGATTATGAGAAAGAAGCCATTGCAGTACCGAGTGATCTGTTCGTCTGTCCAAATATGCTGCTGAAGCGTATGAAGTCTCTGGTTTCTTCTCTGAGGAGTCAGCTTTGTGTTTACTGTGGTAGAGCAGAATTCATATGAAACCACCAAAGAGTTGTATGCTGGTTGACCATGAAGAGTTATCCATGGAGAATAAAATGTTTGATTCCATGAAGGATCACACTGTCAGAGTGTTGCTAGAGTCTTTTAGCTCGGGTGAAAGTAAGTTGACGCCCACACTTCAATTACATCTGAAAATCTTCTTCCCACTAGAGCTATCCTTCAGCACAGAAGCCGGGGCTAATTCTTCAGAGTTTCTACAGCTTCTGAGTCCCATACAGGAATTTCATCTTCATCTCATCTTCCCATTCCTGAAAATGGTGTTGTGTTATCTTCCTATCCTGACACAGCCGTCCCATCGCCCACGATGGAGCAGCTTCACACTGAGGAAAGTGTGATAATGTTACTACTGCCTACAGAAAATCAAAGTGTCATTGGGAAATCATCTCTTCTTCATTTCCTGCAATGTGTAATGGAATTTTGTCATTCTTCTTCTCGTCATCCAGATTTGTCTGAATCTCAGATCTTCAATTCCTTTTCTGTCCTCAATGCAGCAGTGAATGATATGGCTGTGAGAGTCTTCATTGGTTTTGAAGATCCTTCTTCGTCTCAGGACTTTCCCCAATGTGTTTCAAGGGTCAACAAACGAGTCTTTATGGATTGAGCTCAGAAGTAAAAAAGGGGCAGTCACAATACTGGGAGTATACTACAGACCCCCAAATAGTGAAAGGGAAATAGAAGAACAAATATGTAGGCAAATTTCTGCTTGTAAGAACAAGAGGGCAATAATAGTAGGGGACTTCAACTATCCTAATATCAACTGGGATTCAAACAATATAAGGGGCACTGAGGAAGAAAAATTCATGCAGTGTGTCCAGGAAAATTTTTTCAACCAATTAGTGAAAAACCCAACGAGAGGAGATGCAATTCTAGACCTAGTCTCAGGAACAAAGAAGGGCAAGTGGGTGAAGATACAGTTGGCGACCATATCGGGGATGGTGTTCACAATTCAGTTAGATTTAGCATTACCATGGAAAAGGACAGAGATAAGCAGGAGTAAAAGTCTTGAACTGGGGGAAGACAAATTTTGCAGAAACGAGAAGGGACTTGGCTAAGGTGGATTGGACAGCACTGCTGGAGGATAAAACAATGGAAAACCAGTGGGAAGCACTAAAAAGCGAGATTCCAATTGTATAAAGTAGACATGTCCCCTACAAAAATAAGAGTGGCACTGCCAAATTTAGACCCCCCTGGTTGTCTAGAGGAATACAAGGGAAGATCAAACAGAAAAAGAAAGCGTACGATAGGCATAAAGAACTAAGCACTGCAGACAGCCTAGATGAATATAGGAAGTGTAGGGACGAAGTAAAAAAGGAAATAAGGAAATCAAAGAGAGGGCATGAAAAAAGATTAGCAAGTAAAGTTAAAGATAACCCAAAGATGTTTTACCAATACATTAATGCTAAAAGGTTAGTTAAGGAAAAAATGGGACCTATCAGAGATGAAGATGGAAACTTGTGTGTAGATGCAGACGCTGTGGGAAGAGTTTTGAATTAATATTTTGTCTCCGTGTTTACAAAGGAAAGGGAGGATGTAGATATAGTAGTCCAGGAGGAACACTGCGAGATATTGGATGGGATAGTCATAAAGAGAGAGGAAGTACTCGAAAGGTTGAAATCCTTGAAAGTTGATAAGTCACCAGGGCCAGATGGATTGTTTCGAGGCTGCTGAAGGAAGTCAGGGAGGAGATAGCAGATGCTCTGAGGATGATTTTCCAATCTTCACTAGATACAGAGGAGGTACCGGAGGACTGGAGAAATGCAAACGTAGTTCCATTGTTTAAAAAGGGATCAAAGGAAATGCCAAACAATTATAGGCCAGTTAGTCTTACATTGGTGGTGAGTAAATTCGTAGAATCAACCCTGAGAGATAGGATTAACTTTTCATGTGGAAAGGCATGGACTAGTCAGGGATGGTCAGCATGGATTAGTTAAAGGAAGGTCTTGACTCACAAATTTGATTGAATTCTTTGAGGAAGTGACAAGAAGGGTTGATGAAGGTAGTGTAGTGGATGTTGTGTACATGGATTTTGGCAAGGCATTTGACAAGGTCCCACATGGCAGATTGGCCAAGAAAGTAAAATCCCATGGGATTCCGGGTAATGTGGCAAACAGGATAAAAGGTTGGCTTTGTAACAGGAAACAAAGGGTAATGGTCGATGGATGCCCTTGCGAATGGGAATTTGTCTCAAGTGGTGTTCCACAGGGCTCATTGTTGGGACCCTTGCTGTTTGTGTTATATGTTAATGATTTGGACGTGAACGTGGGGGGGCATGATTGGGAAATTTGCAGATGACACGAAGATTGGCCAAGTAGTGGATAGTGTAGAGAGCCAAAATCTCCAAAACGATATAGTTGGGTTGGTGGACTGGGCGGTAAAGTGGCAGATGGATTTTAACATAGAGAAGTGTGAGGTCATACATTTAGGGAGGTCAAACATTTACAGGGATTACAAAATAAATGGGAATATGCTAAGAGGGGTAGATGAAGTGAGAGATCTTGGCATATAAGTACACAGGTCCCTGAAGGCAGCAGTTCAAGTAGACAAGGTTGTAAAGAAGGCATATGGAATGCTCTCCTTCATTGGCAGAGGTATAGAATATAAAAGTAAGGATATAATGTCGGAATTGTGTAAAACACTGGTGAGGCAACAACTGGAGTATTGTGTGCAGTTCTGGTCACCACATTACAGGAAGGACATAATAGCTCTGGAGAGAGTGCAGAGGAGGTTTACAAGAATGTTGCCAGGGTCAGAAAAGTGTAGCTACGAGGAGAGATTGGATAGGTTGGGGTTATTTTCCTTAGAACAAAGAAGGCTAAGAGGTGACTTGATTGAGGTGTACAAAATTATGAGGGGAATAGATAGAGTGGACAGAATAAAACTGTTTCCCTTGATAGAGAATTCTAGAACCAGGGGACTTTTTTACGCAGAGGGCAGTGGGTGTCTGGAATTCACTGCCCAAGTTAGTGGTAGAGGTAGAAACTTTAAACTCTTTTAAAAAGTACCTGAACCTGCACCTAAAGTGCTGTAAGCTGCAGGGCTATGGGCTGGGTGCAAGAAGGTGGGATTAGAAAGGGCACCTGGGTGTCCTCGGGTTAGCATGGACAAGATGGGCTGAATGGCCTCCTTCTGTGCTGTAACTTTTCTATGATTCTATGGAGCCGACGGTCCTAATATTTTCTTGTCAAGAGTTGATGTCCTTCAGCCTTCTCTCTTTGATCAGTCTTCCTTTGAAAAGGTTACATGGTTTATACAGCCACAATGACCTGATATCACTACAATTTTTTGATGTTCGAATATGTTTGAGGTTACATAACCAGTGAGAATCCAAACATTTGAGCCCCCTTCATATAGTCTTATTATTAACAACTCAATTAAATAGAGTTTCACATTTGGGATGTCTTTGAAAGCAGCATATTCAATTCAATAAAGAGAGGCCTGGCGTCTACATGGGGAGCTTTGATCTCTCTACAAGGAGTTTTGACCTGTATATAGTGAGGTTTGACCATTATACATGGGATTTTGACTTTTAAACTGGGAGTTTGAATTTTATACAAGGAGTTTTGACCTTTATACAGGGAGTTTTGACCTTTACAGATGGAATTTTGGTCTTTATACAGTTGTTTTATATGAACATAGGAACGTATGAATGAGGAGCAGGAGTAGGCCACTCGGCCCCTCGAGCCTGCTCCACCATTCAATAAGAACATGGCTGATCTGAATGTAACCTCAACCCCACATTCCTGCCTACCCCCGATAACCTTTCACCCCTTGTTAATCAAGAATCTATCCAGCTTTGCCTTAAAAATATTCAAATACTCTGCTTCCACCCCTTTTTGAGGAAGAGAGTTCCAAAGACTCACAACACTCAGAAAAAATGTCTCCTCATCTCTGTTTTAAATGAGCGACCCCTTATTTTTAAACAGTGACCCCTAGTTCTAGATTCTCCCACAAGAGGAAACATCCTCTCCACATCCACCCTGTCAAGACCCCTCAGAATCTTAAAGGTTTCAATTAAGTCACCTCTTACTCTTTTAAATTCCAATGTATACAAGCCTAACCTGTCCAGCCTTTCCTCACAAGACAACTCACCCATTCCTGGTATTAGTCTAGTGAACCTTCTCTGAACTGCTTCTAATGCATTTACATCTTTCTTTAAATAAGGAGACCAGTACAGTACACAATACTCCAGATGTGGTCACACCAATGCTCTGTACAACTGAAGCATAACGACCCTACTTTTGTAATCAATTCCCTTCACAATAAATGATACCATTCTATTAGCTTCTCTAATTACCTGCAGTACCTGCATAATAACCTTTTGAGATTGAGGCACTAGGACACCCAGATCCCTCTGCATCCCAAAGCTCTGCAATCTCTCACCATTTAGATAATAAGCTTCATTTTTATTCTTCCTGCCAAAATGAGTGATTTCACATTTGCCCACATTATACTCCATGTGCTAGATCTTTGCCCTCACACTTATCCAATCGATGTCACTTTGTAGCCTCTTTACAGCCTCTTCACAATTTACTTTCCTACCTATCTTTAGCCATCATTCCTTCGGTCCCTTCATCGGGTCATTTATATAAATTGTAAAAAGTTGAAGCCCCAGCATTGAGTCCTGTGGCACACCATTATCACATCTTGCCAATTATGCCAACTCTCTGCTTCCTGTTAGCTGGCCAATCTTCTATCCATGCCAATATGTTACTCCCTACACCTTGAGCTTTTATTTTCTACAATAACCTTTGATGTGGCACTTTATCAAATGCCTTCTGGAAATCTAAGTACAGTACATCCATCGGTTCCCCTTTATCCACAGCATGTGACTCCTTCAAAGAACTTCAATAAATTGATTAAACATGGTACCCCTTTTACAAAACCATGTTGACTCTGCCTGATTGCCTTGAATTTTTCTAAGTGCCCTGCTAAAACATCTTTAATAATAGCTTCTATCATTTCCCCATGACAATATTAGGCTAACTGGCCTATATTTTCCTGCTTTCTGTCTCTCTCCCTTTTTGAATATTTGCTATTTTCCAATCTAATGGAACATCCCCCGAATCTAGCGAATTTTGGAAAATTAAGACCAGCACATCAACTATTTCACTAGTCATTTATTTCAAGACCTTAAGGTGAAGTCCATTCGGACCTGAGCATTTATCAGCCCACAGCTCCAACAATTTGCTCAATACCACTTCCCTGGTGATTGTAATTTTCCTGAGTTCCTCCCTTCCTTCCATTTCCTGATTTACAGCTATTCCCGGAATGTTACTTGTGTCCCCTATTGTTAAGGCCAAAGCAAAATACCTGTTTAATTCATCACCATCTCCCTACTTTCCATTATCAATTCCCCAAACATACTCTCCAAAGGACTAATGCTCACTTTGTTAACTCTTTTCTTGTTTAAATATCTATACAAACTCTTACTTTCTGTCTTTATATTACTAGCTAGCTTTCCCTCATACTCCGGTTTTTCCCTCCTTATTAATCTTTTTGTCATTCTTTGCTGTTCTTCATATTCTTTCCAATTTCTGACCTGCCACCTGTCTTTGCGTATTTATATGCTTTCTCTTTAAGTTTGATACTGTCATTAATTTTTTAAGTTAATCACGGATGGTGGACCCTCCCCTTGGGATTTCTCTTTCTCATTGGAATGTATCTATTCTCTGTATTCTGAAATATCCCTTTAAATGTCTGTCACTGAACTTCTATTGACATATCTCTTCACCTCATTTGCCAGTTCACTTTACCTAGCTTTGCTTTCACGCCCTCAATAATTGCCCATATTTAAGTTTAAAATACTAGTCTTGGACGCACTCATTTCTCACTCAAAATGAATGTAAAATTGAATCATATTATGATCGCTGCTACCTAGGAGGTTAACAATTAACAATTAATCCTATCTCGTTGCACAACACCAGGTCTAGTATAGTCTGCTCTCTGGTTGGTTCCAGAACATGTTGTTCTAAGAAACTATCCCAAAAACATTCTATAAACTCCTTTATACAGTGAGGTTTGAACTTTATACAGGGGGTTTTGACCTCTATACAGGGAATTCATACAATCTTTTTTAACCTTTATACAGGGAATTTTGGGCTTCATGCAATCTGTTTTGTCCTTTACATGGGGAGTTTTGACCTTTGTATGGGGAATTTTGACTTTTGCACAGGGAGTTTTGACCTTTATACAAAGAGTTTTGAACTTTATTCAGGGAGGTTTGACCTGTTGAGCCTGGTGCATTTGAAGATCAGATATTACAAGATACAAGAGGAGCTGTAGATTGTCCCTTACTAAAACACTGCCTTTCCCTTATCCCAGAGAATGGTGAGCTCTCAGGAAATCATTTGGAGCTGGGAAAATAGGTGTTACTGTGAACAGTCACCAGCCACAGTTTCAGAGCCTGGGAGAGTTGGTGGAATTATTAATGTATCAATAAATCCACGTAACTGCAGCACAACTAGGGTTGAAACCAGTACAGCTACAACACTGGCGTCTATTCAGCAACGTGGAAAATTGCTCATGTATGCCTTGTACACAAAAAGCAGGACAAATCCAACCAGGCCAATTACCAACCCATCAGTCTACTCTCGATCATCAGTAAGGTAATGGAACGGGTCATCACATTGCTATCAAGTGGCATTTGCTTAGCAATAACCTGCTCACGGACGCCCAATTTGTGTTCTGCCAGGGCCATTCAGCTCCTGACCTCGTTACAGCCTTGGTTTAAACATGGGCAAAAGAGCTGAACTCCCGAGGTAAGATGAGAGTGACTGCCCTTGACATCAAGGCAGCATTTGACCGAGTGTGGCATCAAGGAGCCCTAGCAAAACTGGAGTCAATGGGAATCAGGGGGAAAACTCTCTGCTGGGATAAGGGAAAGGCAGTGCTTTCGTAAGGGACATTCTACAGCTCCTCTTGTATCTTGTAACATCTGATCTTCAAATGCAACAGGCTAGAGAGGTCAAACCTCCCTGAATAAAGTTCAAAACTCCTTGTATAAAGGTCAAAACTCCCTGTGCAAAAGTCAAAATTCCCCATACAAAGGTCAAAACTCCCCATATAAAGGTCAAAACAGACTGCATACGTAACACAAAGGAAGATAACTGTTGTTGTTGGAGGTCAGCTATCTCAGCTCGAGGAAATCACTGCAGGAGTTCGTCAGGATAGTGTCCTTGGCCCAGCCATCTTTAGCTGCTTCATCAATGACCTTCCTTCCACCATTAGGTGAGGAGTGGGGATGTTCACTGATGATTGCACAATGTTCAGCACCATTCGCAACTCCTCAGATACTGAAGCAGCCCATGTCCAAATTCAGCAAGACCTGGACAATATCCAGGGTTGGGTTGACAAGTGGCAAGTAACATTCTCACCGCACAAGTGCCAGGCAATGACCATCTCCAACAAGAGAGAATCTAACCATTGCCCCTTGACAGTCAATGGCATTACCATCACTGAACCCCCCACTATCAACATACTGAGGATTACTATTGACCAGAAACTGAACTGGGCTAGACATATAAATACTGTGCCTACAAGAGCAGGTCAGGGGCTCGGAATCCTGTGACAAGTAACCCACCTCCTGACTCCCCAAAGCCTGTCCACCATCTACAAGGCACAAGTCAGGAGTGTGATGGAATACTCCCCATTTGCCTTGATGAGTGCAGCTCCAACAACACTCAAGAAGCTTGACACCATCCAGGACAAAGAAACCCACTTGATTGGCACCACATCTACAAACATTCACTCCCTCCACCACCGACGCACAGTAGCAGCAGTGTGTACCATCTATAAGGTGCACTGCAGGAACTCACCAAGGATCCTTCGACAGAACCTTCCAAACCCACGACCACCACCATCTAGAAGGACAAGGGCAGCAGATAGATGGGAACACCAGCACTTGGAAGTTCCCCTCCAAACCACTCGCCATCCTGACTTGGAAATATATCACCGTTCCTTCATGGAATACAGAGGCTCAAGAAGGCAGCTCATCACCAGTTTCTCAAGGGCAACTAGGGATGGGGAATAAAATGCTGGCCCAGCCAACAAAGCCCTCTTCCCGTGAATGAATAAAAATAAAAACCCCAATATGAGATACATGGGAGACCATTCTCTTCCAGTGCTAGGCTAATCTGTAAAAGCGATATCCACCCTCCAACACTGGAAAGTATCTCCACAATGTGGGGCAGAAGTCTGTGGTGAACTGCCTTCTTGAACCGCTGCAATCCATGTGGTGCAGGTACAGCCAGAGTGCTGTTAGGGAGAGAGTTCCAGGATTTTGACCCAGTGACAGTGAAGGAACAGTGATATATTTCCAAGTCAGGATGGTGAGTGACTTGGAGGGGAACTTCCAGTTGGTGGTATTCCCATGTGTCCGCTGCACTTCTCCTATGGGTAGTTAGTGGTTTTGAGAGGGGGCAAGATATGGTGATATTTTGTGAATTCAGCGATGATGAGGGGTAAACAAGATGACTGAGGGGGAGTTTCTGCCTGTAACAAATCTTCTAAAAGGACAGAGTCCCTTATATCAGGAGCACTGACACCAGCTCATTGAACCATTCTTTGAACAAGCATACGGAGACGAGCTGTAACACCTGGCTTGTTACCAGTGGGGAGGCAAAGGCACAGTGGTATTGTCACTGGACTAGTAATCCAGAGGCCCAGGGTAATGCACCAGAGACCTGGGTTTGAATCCCACCATGGCTGAGGATGGAATTTGAGTTCAATAAAAATCTGGAATTAAAAGTCTAATAATGACCACACCCTATCAACAAATTTTACAAACTAACTATCACCCGGCTGTGACCAGGAACCGACACTGAGACCTCCCCACTGTTGTTCAGTGTCATGACCGACACTGAGACCTCCCCACTGTTGTTCAGTGTCATGACCGACACTGAGACCTCCCCACTGTTGTTCAGTGTCATGACGGGCACTGAGACCTCCCCACTGTTGTTCAGTGTCATGAACGATACTGAGACCTCCTCACTGTTGTTCAGTGTCATGACCGACACTGAGACCACCCCACTGTTGTTCAGTGTCATGACCGACACTGAGACCTCCCCACTGTTGTTCAGTGTCAGGAATGATACTGAGACCTCCCCACTGTTGTTCAGTGCCATGAACGATACTGAGACCTCCCCACTGTTGTTCAGTGTCATGAATTAAACTGAGACTTCCCCACTGTTGTTCAGTGTCATGAATGATACTGAGACCTCCCCACTGTTGTTCAGTGCCATGCCCGACACTGAGACCTCCCCACTGTTGTTCAGTGTCATGACTGACACTGAGACCTCCCCACCGTTGTCCAGTGACATGAACGATACTGAGACCTCCCCACTGTTGTTCAGTGTCATGAACGACACTGAGACCTCCCCACTGTTGTTCAGTGTCATGAACGACACTGAGACCTCCCCACTGTTGTTCAGTGTCATGAACGACACTGAGACCTCCCCACTGTTGTTCAGTGTCATGAACGACACTGAGACCTCCCCACTGTTGTTCAGTGTCATGACCGACACTGAGACCTCCCCACTGTTGTTCAATGTCATGACTGACACTGAGACCTCCCCACTGTTGTTCAGTGACATGAACGACACTGAGACCTCCCCACTGTTGTTCAACGTCATGACCGACACTGAGACCTCCCCACTGTTGTTCAGCGTCATGAACGACACTGAGACCTCCCCACTGTTGTTCAGTGTCATGACTGACACTGAGACCTCCCCACTGTTGTTCAGTGTCATGACCGACACTGAGACCTCCCCACTGTTTTTCAGTGTCATGACCGACACTGAGACCTCCCCACTGTTTTTCAGTGTCATGACCGACACTGAGACCTCCCCACTGTTGTTCAGTGTCATGACCGACACTGAGAGCTCCCCACTGTTGTTCAGTGTCATGACCGACACTGAGACCTCCCCACTGTTGTTCAGTGTCATGACCGACACTGAGACCTCCCCACTGTTGTTCAGTGTCATGAACGACACTGAGACCTCCCCACTGTTGTTCAGTGTCATGAACGACACTGAGACCTCCCCACTGTTGTTCAGTGTCATGACCGACACTGAGACCTCCCCACTGTTGTTCAGTGTCATGACCGACACTGAGACCTCCCCACTGTTGTTCAGTGTCATGACCGACACTGAGACCTCCCCACTGTTGTTCAGTGTCATGACCGACACTGAGACCTCCCCACTGTTGTTCAGTGTCATGAACGACACTGAGACCTCCCCACTGTTGTTCAGTGTCATGACCGACACTGAGACCTCCCCACTGTTGTTCAGTGTCATGACCGACACTGAGACCTCCCCACTGTTGTTCAGTGTCATGAACGATACTGAGACCTCCCCACTGTTGTTCAGTGTCATGACCGACACTGAGACCTCCCCACTGTTGTTCAGTGCCATGACAACATTGCTTTGTATGTATGAATATATCTGACTTTGTTCCTGCAGGTTTCAGAGCAGTTGCATGATTATCAGCTCTAGGACAACTGAGAAAACATTTTGATAGCCAGTATCTATGCAATTGTATCCCAGGGAGAGTCAGTGTGTGTGGAATTGTACCCCAGTGAGAGTCAGTGTGAGTGGAACCGGAACAGCAGGGAGAGTCAGTGTGTGTGGAACTGTACCCCAGTGAGAGTCAGTGTGTGGAACTGTACCCCAGTGACAGTCAGTGTGTGGAACTGTACCCCAGTGAGAGTCAGTGTGAGTGGAACTGTACCCCAGTGAGAGTCAGTGTGTGGAACTGTACCCCAGTGAGAGTCAGTATGTGTGGAACTGTACCCCAGTGAGAGTCAGTGTGTGTGGAACTGTACCCCAGTGAGAGTCAGTGTGAGTGGAACTGTACCCCAGTGAGAGTCAGTGTGTATGGAACTGTACCCCAGTGAGAGTCAGTGTGTGTGGAACTGTACCCCAGTGAGAGTCAGTGTGTGTGGAACTGTACCCCAGTGAGAGTCAGTGTGTGTGGAACTGTACCCCAGTGAGAGTCAGTGTGTGTGGAACTGTACCCCAGTGAGAGTCAGTGTGTGTGGAACTGTACCCCAGTGAGAGTCAGTGTGTGTGGAACTGTACCCCAGTGAGAGTCAGTGTGTGTGGAACTGTACCCCAGTGAGAGTCAGTGTGTGTGGAACTGTACCCTAGTGAGAGTCAGTATGTGTGGAACTGTACCCCAGTGAGAGTCAGTGTGTGTGGAACTGTATCTCAGTGAGAGTCAGTGTGTGTAGAACTGTACCCCAGTGAGAGTCAGTGTGTGTGGAATTGTATCCCAGTGAGGGTCAGTGTGTGTGGAATTGTATCCCAGCGAGAGTTAGTAAGTGTGGAACTGTACCCCAGTGAGAGTCAGTATGTGTGGAACTGTACCCCAGTGAGAGTCAGTATTTGTGGAACTGTATCCCAGTGAGAGTCAGTATGTGTGTGGAACTGTACCCCAGTGAGAGTCAATGTGTGTGGAATTGTACCCCAGTGAGAGTCAGTGTGTGTGGAACTGTACCCCTGTGAGAGTCAGTGTGTGTGGAATTGTATCCCAGCGAGAGTTAGTAAGTGTGGAACTGTACCCCAGTGAAAGTCAGTGTGTGAAGAACACGTATCCTAATGAGAATTGGTATGTGTGGAACTGTACCCCAGTGAAGGTCAGTGTGTGTGGGACTGAATCCCAGTGAGAGTCAGTATTTGTGTGGAACTGTACCCAAGTGAGAGTCAGTGTGTGTGGAACTGTATCTCAGTGGGAGTCAGTGTGTGGAACTGTACCCCAGTGAGAGTCAGTATGTGTGTGGAACTGTACCCAAGTGAGAGTCAGTGTGTGTGGAACTGTACCCAAGTGAGAGTCGGTGTGTGTGGAACTGTACCCCAGCGAGAGAGAGAGTCTGTGTGGAACTGTATCTCGAGAGTCAGTGTGTGTGGAACTGTACCCCAGCGAGAGAGAGAGTCTGTGTGGAACTGTATCTCGAGAGTCAGTGTGTGTGGAACTGTACCCCAGTGAGAGTCAGTGTGTGTGGAACTGTACCCAAGTGAGAGTCGGTGTGTGTGGAATTGTACCCCAGCGAGAGAGAGAGTCTGTGTGGAACTGTATCTCGAGAGTCAGTGTGTGTGGAACTGTACCCCAGTGAGAGTCAGTGTGTGTGGAACTGTACCCCAGTGAGAGTCAGTGTGTGTGGAACTGTACCCCAGTGAGAGTCAGTGTGTGTGGAACTGTACCCAAGTGAGAGTCAGTGTGTGTGGAACTGTACCCCAGTGAGAGTCAGTGTGTGTGGAACTGTACCCAAGCGAGAGTCAGTGTGTGTGGAACTGTACCCCAGCGAGAGAGAGTGTCTGTGTGGAACTTTATCTTGAGAGTCAGTTTGTGTGGAACTGTAACCCAGTGAGAGTCAGTGTGTGTGGGAATTAATTCAATGTGAGTATCTTTTTAACTGTACCTCAGTGAGAATCTTTGAAGGAGTGAATAGCTGTAAATGAAACTACTTGATTTAAGCTTCCTGTTGCAATGGGGAATTCTCTCACACACTTGTTAAACAGCAGAGGAATCTCTTATTGGTGAGCCAGAAGGGGAAATACCCAATGGAGCCTGTTTCGTAATATCAGCTGGAAATTTCAAGGAGCCCCTTAGTGTGTGCGTGGATGTGAATCCCACATTAAGGTACAGTGTTGTTGCGTCAACCAGCTTGTTACCGAGGCGCCGTTCACCTAGTGTTCCTGCTGGCAGTGTTGGGGCAGGACTGGTGAGTGTGCTGAGCTTTGACCCCCCCACATCACCCTTCAGCTGTATGTGAGCTGGGAGCACTGACAAAGCTTTCCGTTACTTGCAAAAACTAAGCTGCTGGTATACCCCAGCTCTCCACTCTGGCCTCGCCTATTACCTGAATGTTAACCAGAACCAAGCTGAACTCAGAGCGAGTGCAACTTCTACTCAAAGAGGATTAGTCTGGCAGTTTGACACTTTGAAAGAGTAAATTTCCATTAGTTGTGGCCAAATCATCTCTTCAAAGACTCAGAGCCTGTTCAATGTTTTGTAAAGAATGATCAGGACAGTGAAGCAGTTTTTCACTTGCATGTTACTCCTCAAGTGTTCATCAGCAATGAAGAGTCTGAGGCAGAAGCAGGCTGGAGGCTGCTTAACAATCTTACACAGATCGCCTTTGTACAAATGCTTCTCTCTCGGTCTGAGGGACCCAGCTCACAGACAACTGAGCTTCAAATTATACTGCGAACTGCTCAAACACACAAACACACACTGTCACTAATACATCAAATACAATTGACACTTACCTGAGCTTCTGGTGTCAGCTCTGGGTGCTCCTGAAAGTGAGCTTTCTTGGAGAGAGAGAGAGAGAGAGACAGAAAGAGTGAGGGACTTGCTCTCAGTCACTGGCAGAACAGAGAAGCACCAGAGGGGGCAGTGAACAACGACTTAAACACATCCACTCACATCTCACACAGTGATCAGTGTCGTGTTATCCCTGTGTCTCTTTCCCCTTCACACACATCTTTACACAGACACACACATTTACACACATCTTTACACAGACACACACACATTTACACACATCTTTACACAGACACACACACATTTACACACATCTTTACACAGACACACACACATTTACACACATCTTTACACAGACACACACACATTTACACACATCTTTACATAGACACACACACATTTACACACATCTTTACACAGACACACACACATTTACACACATCTTTACACAGACACACACACAGACATTTACACACTGGCACACACACACAGATTTACACACATCTTTACGCAGACACACACACAGACATTTACACACAGACACACACACAGATTTACACACATCTTTACACAGGCACACATACACACAGACATTTACACACTGGCACACACACACACAGATTTACACACATCTTTACACAGGCACATATATACACAGACATTTACACACGCAGACACACACTTTCCACACAGACATTTATACATGCAGGAACACACAGATTTACACACAGACATATATAAACATTTACACACGCTAACAAATATTTACATACGCACAAACATTTAGAACACAGACACACTAATGTTTACACACAGAAACACACATTAAGACACAAAAACACATACTCTCATTTACATACACACACAAACAAACGTGCGCGCACACATGACAATGTTAGTAGTGCAGGTCTCTTTAAGAATGAACCAGGACAAGCTTCAGAGTGAATTGAGAGCAGTGATGCTCATTGAAGACTGTATTTAAGAGCTGGGGTTTTCCCCAGTAAGAGAGTTTTTGCTTCTGGATAGGGAAAGCAACCAGAAGGGAAGAGTTGAAACAGATATTTGGACTGAACTATAGTTTAATAATAAATTAGTTGTGATTCACAGAATGTCTTCTGCTGCCTAATTTGGTATATGGATATCCAGCTGTTAAATGCCACACACACACACACACACACACACACACACACATTTACACACACAACCACAGACAGAAACATACATTACAATAGACACTCACATTGACAATCCTGACAATAATACAGCAATAGTACTGAAGCCTTGTACTCCAGAACTTGCCATGCCCCTAGCCAAGCTGTTCCAGTACAGCTACAACACTGGCATCTACCCAGCTATGTGGAAAATTGCCCAGGTATGTCCTGTACACAAAAAGGAGGACAAATCCAACCCGGCCAATTACCGCCCCATCAGCCTACTCTCCATCATCAGTAAAGTAATGGAAGGGGTCATCAACAGTGCTATCAAGCAGCACTTGCTTAACAATAACTTGCTCACTGATGCCCAGTTTGGGTTCCGCGAGGTCCACTCAGCTCCTGACCTCATTACAGCCTTGGTTCAAACATGGGCAATAGAGCTGAACTCTGGTGAGATGAGAGTGACTGCTCTTGACATCAAAGCAGCATTTGACAGAGTGTGGCATCAAGGATCCGTGGAAAAACTGGAGTCAATGGGAATCAGGGGGAAAACACTCTGTGAGTTGGAGTCATACCTAGCACAAAGGAAGATGGTTGTGGTTATTGGAGGTCAGTCATCCCAGTTCCAGGACATCACTGCAGGAGTTAATCAGCGTAGTGTCCTCGGCCTAACCATCT
The DNA here is from genome assembly GCF_964194155.1 of Cetorhinus maximus. Taxonomy (NCBI): domain Eukaryota; kingdom Metazoa; phylum Chordata; class Chondrichthyes; order Lamniformes; family Cetorhinidae; genus Cetorhinus; species Cetorhinus maximus. The sequence continues at coordinate 72,876,839 of NC_135895.1, read as the reverse complement.
TCAGCTGCTTCATCAATGACCTTCCTTCCATCATAAGGTCAGAAGTGGGGAAGTTCGCTGATGATTGCACAATGTTCAGCACCATTCGCGACTCCTCAGATATTGAAGCAGCCCATGTCCAAATGCAGCAAGACCTGGACAATGTCCAGGCTTGGGCTGACAAGTGCCAAGTCACATTTGCTCCACACATGTGCCAGGCAATAACCATCTCCAACAAGAGAGAATCTAACCATCGCCCCTTGATATAATGATATAGGTACCAATCAACAGCTATATCATTGATGATACAGATGCATCTCGGCACAGTGCATGTGATGTGGTCCATGTAAGCTTGAGAGAGCTCCTGGCTAACAGATAATCCAAAAGGAAGTAATTGAAAACTGTATTGTCTGAATGGGTTTGGAATGTAGTAAGCTCTTGGGACTTCTCTGCAAAATGTACTGTCTAGTAACCATGTTTGGCAGCAAGCTTCAGGAAGAATTTTGCGGCTGCAAATCTCAGATTTAACTCCTCTAATGTGAGCATTTTGTAAGAATAACATTTCAAAACAGCATTTAAACATCATGAATCGAGGCATACTCTCAATGATCTGTCCTTCTTTATGACACGTGATTGAGCTGCAGCAATTGGTGTGCTCTTGGATTCTTCTAATGATTCTGTCTTTCTCCATTTTGTTTAGTGCGACCTTTAATTTGTCTTGTAATTGGATGCTGCACTTCCGTGGTGGATCATTTGACGGACTTGCATTCTCCTGCAAGTGTAATGCTGCAGTCCCCTTGCAACTGCCAATTTTGTTGAAACATTCTGGATACTTCCACATCATCGTCAGTTTCTGGTTTGTCAGTCATCTCATGTGCATGATTATGATGGGATACTGGATGGTCATTCTTATTGCTTGAAGGTCCCCGCAGTGTATGGTCTGTTTGGATCAGTGCATGGCTCTTTGTAGCCGCATCATCCTTTGCTCTAGTCACGGCCGCTGCCAATGGCCTTTTCTGCCACATGCCTTGGAGAGTGGCTGGGGCACCAGGCATTTCCTTGGTTCATGGAGAAGGCCACACCTTCCATATGCCTGACGAGGTTTGGGTGTTCTGGTGAGTGCGTGAACAATCAGGCTTGTACTTAGGGCCTATAAGCTTCGTTGACCAGCTGGGATTGCCTCGTATTTACGTACATCCTTGAGTAGCTCTTCGATGCTTTACGTTTTGGGCTTGTCTAGCAGAACATTCCAGAATGCTTCCATGGGCGTGGATGCGGTCACCAATTCAACAATTCTGTCCACTAGCTCAGTGTTTTAGAAATTGCAGTACATACCCTTTTCTCTACATCTGCTGATGTAGCGGCCTATGGAATCTGTAGGCTGTTGTCGAAATGGCATGAACTCTTGTCGATGAATATGGAACTTTAACCTATTTCTGAACTTGTCTTCCAATGTAGACCATATCTTTTGGCTACATTTATACAAAGGTAGAAAGCTTGAAGGCACCAGAGCTGGGTGTGTGTGTGTTCTGCTCACAGGCAAAAGTGAAACTAAAACTGGATCACATGACATGCTTCCCTTCTAGTTATGTCATTCTGCTAACCCTTAAAGGTATATTACAACAATTAACATCATTGAATCCCCTACCATTAACATCCTGAAGCTCACCATTCACCAGAACCTGAACTGGGCGAACCATATAAATACTGTGGCTTTAAGAGCAGGTCAGAGGCTAGGAATCCTGCAGTGAGCAACTCACCTCCTGACTCCCCACAGCCTGTCCACAATCTACAAAGCACAAGTCAGGAGTGTGATGGAATACTCCCCACTTGCCTGGATCAGTGCAGCTCCAACAACACTCAAGAAGCTGGACATCGTCCAGGACAAAGCAACCCACTTGATTGGCACCACATCCACAAACATTCACTCCCTCCACCACTGACGCACAGTAGCAGCAGTGTGTACCATCTACAAGTTGCACTGCAGGAACTCACCAAGGCTCCTTCGACAGCGTTTTCCAAGCCAAAAACCTCCAACATCTAGGAGGACAAGGATAGTAGATGTATGGGAACACCATCCACCACAGGTTGCCCCCCAAGTCACTCACCATCCTGACTTGGAAATATATCGCCGTTCCTTCACTGTCGCTGGGTCAAAATCCTCACTCCCTAACAGCACTGTGGGTGTACCTACGCCACATGGACTGCAGCGGTTCAAGAAGGGAGCTCAGCACCAGGTCAGCCAAAATAGCTCAGTTGGGAGAGTGGTAGATGGAAGATCTAAAGGTCCCTGGTCCCATCGTGGGTTTCGGATGTGCACTGCAAGTCTACTTACCTGAGCGTCTCCAGCAGCTTGCTGTGTTTACAGAGGAGATTTACCAGGATGTTACCTGGGCTGGAGAGTTTTAGTTATGAAGAGAGATTGGGAAGACTGGGGTTATTTTCCCTGCAGCAGAGGAGATCGAGGGCAGACACGATTGAGGTATATAAAATTATGAGGGGCATAAATAGGGTAGACAGGAAGGAACTTTTCCCATTGGTGGAAAGGTTAATAACCAGGAGGCATAGATTTAAGGGGCAGGAGGTTTAGAGGGGATATGAGGAGGAATTTTTTCACCCAGAGGGTGGTGGGAATCTGGAACTCACTGCCTGAAAGGGTGGTAGAGGCAGAAACCCTCATCACATTTAAGAAGTATTTGGATATGCACTTGCGATGCCATGGCAGACAAGGCTATGGGCCTAGTGCTGGAAAATGGGATTAGAATAGTTTGGTACTTGTTCGACCGGTGCAGACCCAGTGGGCTGAAGGGCCTTTTTCTGTGCTGTAGACCCCTACGACTCTATGACACCACCTTCTCAAGGGCAATTAGGATGGGCAATAAATGCTGTATGAACTGGGAAGAGGTTGCAAGATATTCACACCTGTAAACGATGACCAGAACAGCTGTGCTGCTGGTAGGTGTAGACTGTTAGTCTCCAAGTCCCACAGGGAGGTGTCAGGAATGTCACATTTATAAACAGTTATACTTAAAACTGTCTTTCTAATTCCAAGATGGAATGGAGTTTTGGGTTCTAGAGGGTAGTTGGGGTGGTGGGGGTGACCCTTACTGTGAAAGTCAGCTCAGGAATTAGAAGTTACCTGGCTGGAAAAGAGAAAAGGAAGCAAGTTGTCAGGAGCTGAGAGTAACTTTTTTGGACTGGTTCCTGGGGAATTAATGTCCACTTAAGAGACAGAGTAAAGTATAAACATGGAGGGGGATTTTCAGACATTTGTAAATGTGTGCGTGTGCTTGTGTTTGTGTCTGTGCCTGTGTTTGTGTCTGTGTCTGTGTGTGCACGTGTGTCTGTGTGTGCACGTGTGAGTATGTGTGTCTGTGTGTGTGCGTGTGAGTGTGTGTGTCTGTGTGTGCACGTGTGTCTGTGTGTGCGCGTGTATGTGTGTCTCTGTGTGCGCGCGTGAGTATGTGAGTATGTGTGTGCGCGCGTGAGTATTTGTGTGTCTGTGTGTGCATGTGTGTGAGTGTGTGTGTCTGTGTGTGCACGTGTGTTTGTGTGTGCGCGTGTATGTGTGTCTCTGTGTGCGCGCGTGAGTATGTGAGTATGTGTGTGCGCGCGTGAGTATGTGTGTGTCTGTGTGTGCATGTGTGTCTGTGTGTGCGCGTGTGAGTATGTGTGTCTGTGTGTGCGCGTGTGAGTATGTGTGTCTGTGTGCGTGCGTGTGAGTATGTGTGCACGTGTGAGTATGTGTGTCTGTGTGTGCGTGTGTGTGTGTCTGTGTGTGCACGTGTGTCTGTGTGTGCGCGTGTGAGTATGTGTGTCTGTGTGTGTGCGCGCGTGAGTATGTGAGTATGTGTGTGTGCGCGTATGAGTATGTGTGTGTCTGTGTGTGCACATGTGTCTGTGTGTGCGTGTGAGTATGTGTGTCTGTGTGCGTGCGTATGAGTATGTGTGCGCGTGTGAGTATGTGTGTCTGTGTGTGCGCGTGTGAATGTGTGTGTGCGCGTGTGAGTGTGTGTGCGCGGATGTGAGTATGTGTGTCTGTGTGCGTGAGTGTATGTGTGTGCGCGCATGTGAGTATGTGTGTCTGTGTGCATGTGTGTGAGTATGTGTGCGCGCGTGAGTATGTGTGTCTGTGTGCGTGTGTGTGAGTATGTGTGCGCGCGTGTGAGTATGTGTGTCTGTGTGTGCGCGTGTGTCTTTGTGCATGTGTGAGTCTGTGTGTTAAATGTGTTTTTTTGATTCTTTCATGGGATATGGTCTTCGCTGGACAAGTCAGCATTTATTGCCCATCCTAATTGCCCTTGAGAAGGTGGTGTCATAGAGTCATAGGGGTCTACAGCTCAGAAAAAGGCCCTTCAGCCCATCGAGTCTGCACCAGTCAAACAAGTACCAAACTATTCTAATCCCATTTTCCAGCACTAGGCCCATAGCCTTGTATGCCATGGCATCGTAATTGCACATCCAAATACTTCTTAAATGTGATTAGGGTTTCTGCCTCTACCACCCTTTCTGGCAGTGAGTTCCACATTTCCACCACCCTCTGGGTGAAAAAATTCCTCCTCACATCCCCCTCTAAACCTCTTGCCCCTTACCTTAACTCTATGCCCCCTGTTTATTAACCTCTCCACCAATTAGTTACTGACTGATGTTGCTCCTTTTCAAGGGCTCCTTCAGTTCTTGAACACTCTTTATATGGGGATTCAGCATTTCTGTAAGAATCCTGAGTGAGCAGAGAAACAGGAGGAGGCCATTCAGTGCCACATCTTAAACACTACCGTTGGATCAGTCAGTCACCTTCTAAACCTGAGAGAATACAAACTTAGTCCCTGCAACCTGTCCTCAAAGTGTAAGCCTTCTGAATCCAGCATGTCACAGCAGATTACATTGCTGTAGTGTTTCCATCCCTCCCTCCTCCTCAAACCTAAAAAAAAAGAGAGAGGAAGAGGCAGTGCCTTCAGGAGTTCACCAGAGCTGCGAGGGACACTCTTCTGAAAGTGGATTTTAAAGAAAAAGCAGCTGATTGGTGAGTAAATCCTGGGAGCAGACTCGGAGGGAGGAGCACCGGAGCGGTGAGTATAAATCTAGTTTACCTCGGGGATTCGCGGCCTCATCTTCAGTGAGCAGACTCAGAGGGAGGAGCACCGGAGCAGTGACCTCGGGGCACAGAGTAACTGAAGCCAAAACTGAAAAAGTGACGTCACAGGAAAGCTGTGACCTGATTGGTTGGTAGGAAATCTGCACCAAATTTGAAAAAAAAACACTGCAAAGCTAATTAATAAATTAATTATCTAAATAGAGATGGCTGGGCAGGTGATGTGCTGTAGCTGTATGATGTGGGAGCTGGCAGATCCCATTGCGAGCTGCAGTGAACACATCTGCAGCAAGTGTTGGTTGCTGGAGGAACTCCGGCTCAGAATTGATGAGCTGAGTCCAAGCTCCGGATGCTGCGGGACATCCGGGAGGGGGAGAGTTACCTGGATGCTTTGTATCAGGAGGCAGTCACACCCGGTAGATTAAGTACCTCAAGTCCAGTCAGTGGTCAGGGTCAGCAGGGTGTGACTGCAAGTGAGGCAGGTAGTGGGATACTGTGTTCAGGAACAAAGGAGCCTCAGCTCTTGATCTTGTCCAACAGGCACGACATACTTGCTCCCTGTGTGGATGAGGAACAGGGCTGTAGGGAGGATGAGCCAGCTGACCACGGCACCGTGGCACAGGAGGCCATTCAAGAGGGGGGAGCAAAAAGACAAGTGGTAGTTGTAGGGGATTCTATAATTAGGGGAATTGATAGCTTCCTTTGTAAACAGGATCGAGAGGCCCGCATGGTATGTTGCCTGCCCGGTGCCAGGGTGAGGGACATCTCTGACCGGCTTGAAAGGATATTGGAGAGGGAGGGGGAGGATCCAGTTGTTGTGGTCCACATCGGGACAAATAACATAGGTAAGACTAGGAAAGAGGACCTGTTTGGGGATTATCAGGAACTAGGAACTAAATTAAAGAACAGGTCCTCAAGGGTTATAATCTCCGGATTACTACCCGAGCCACGTGCAAATTGGCATAGGGACACGAGAATGAGGGAAGTAAACACGTGGCTAAAGGAGTGGTGCGGGAAAGAGGGGTTCCATTTCGTGGGGCACTGGCATCAGTATTGGAACAGGAGGGATCTGTACCTTTGGGACTGTCTCCACCTGAACCGATCTGGGACCAATGTACTAGCGAAAAGGGTAAATAGGGTGATCAACAGGACTTTAAACTAGAAAGTGGGGGAGGAGGGAAGGGTAAAATTCCAAGAAATATGACTAATGGGAAACAAAGCAGCAGGTTAGCGTGTGGGGGGGTGGATTCAACTTCATGGAAAATTATGAAAAAACTGAAAAGAAAGGAGAGCCCAGGAGAGGCTATTAAAGTCTCCAGAACACAAAATAAGACAGAGTGTTTGGAAAGGGCTAGGAATCTAACTTCAAGCACATCAGATAAAGGGATGACAATGAGAAAGGGGACAGGAAATACAGGACTGAAGATGTTGTATCTGATTGCACACAGTATACAAAATAAGGTAAATGAGCTTGTGGCGCAGATTGAAATTGGCAGGTATGATTTGGTGGGCATCACGGAGACATGACTGCAAGGGGATCAGGACTGGGAGCAAAATATCCAAGGATATACATCCGATCAAAAAGATAGGCAGGTTGGCAGAGGGGGTGGGGTTGCTTTGTTAGTAATAAATGAAATTAAATCGATAGCAAGAAATGATGTAGGGTCAGATGATGTAGGATCTGTGTGGGTAGAGTTGAGGAACCGCAAAGGTAAAAAAACCATAATGGGAGTTATGTACAGGCCTCCGAACAGTAGTCAGGATGTGGGGCACAAGATACACCAGGAGATAGAAAAGGTGTGTAAGAAAGGCAAGGTTACAGTAATCATGGGGGATTTCAATATACAGGTAGACTGGGAAAATCAGGTTAGTAGTGGATCCCAAGAAAAGGAATTTGTGGAATGTCTACGAGATGGCTTTTTGGATCAGCTTGTGGTGGAGTCCACTAGGGAACAGGCAATTCTAGATTTAGTGCTGTGTAATGAGGCAGATTTGATAAAGGAGCTTAAGGTGAAGGAACCCTTAGGAGGAAGTGACCATAATATGATAGAATTTACCTGCAATTTGTGAGGAAAAAGCTGGAATCAGATGTAACGGTATTACAGTTGAATAAAGGCAACTACAGAAGCATGAGGGAGGAGCTGGCCAGAATTGACTGGGAGATGAGGCTAGCAGGAAAGACAGTGGAAAAGCAATGGCAGGAGTTTCTGGGAGTAATTTGGGAGACACAGCAAAAATTCATCCCAAGGAAGAAGAAGCATACTAAAGGGAGGACGAGGCAACCATGGCTGACAAGGGAAGTCAGCATAAAAGCTAAAGATAAAGCATACAATGCGGAGAAGAGCAGTGGGACACCAGGGGATTGGGAAGCTTACAAAGACCAACAGAGGCCAACTAAAAAAGAAATAAGGAGGGAGAACATTAAATATGAGGGTAAACTAGACAGTAATATAAAAGAAGATTGCAAGAGATTTATAGATATATAAAGGGTAAGAGAGAGGCAAAAGTGGACATTGGGCCACTGGAAAATGATGCTGGAGAAGTAGTAGTGGGGAACAAAGAAATGGCGGAGGCACTGAATAGGTACTTTGCATCAGTCTTCACAGTAGAAGACACGAGTGACATACCCAAAGTTCAAGAGAGTCGGGGGGCAGAGGTGAGTATGGTGGCCATTACCAAGGAGAAGGTGCTAGGAAAACTGAAAGGTCTGAAGGTGGATAAATCACCTGGACCAGATGGATTACACCCCAGAGTTCTGAAGGAGATAGCTGAAGAGATAGTGGAGGCGTTAGTGATGATCTTTCAGGAATCACTCGAGTCAGGGAGGGTCCCAGAGGACTGGAAAATCGCTAATGTAACCCCCCTGTTTAAGAAGGGAGTGAGGCAAAAGATGGGAAATTACAGGCCCATTAGCCTGACCTCAGTCATTGGTAAGATTTTAGAGTCCATTATTAAGGATGAGATTTCAGAAAACTTGGAAGTGCATGGTAAAATCGGGCAAAGTCAGCATGGTTTCATCAAGGGGAGGTCATTCCTGACAAATCTGTTAGAATTCTTTGAGGAGGTAACGAGTAGGTTAGACAAAGGAGAGCCAATGGATGTTATCAACTTGGACTTCCAGAAGGCCTTTGTCAAGGTGCCGCATAGGAGGCTGCTCAGTAAGATAAGAGCCCATGGCATTAGACGCAAGGTACTAGCATGGATAGAAGATTGGCTGTCTGGCAGGAGGCAGAGAGTGGGGATAAGGGGGTCCTTCTCAGGATGGCGGCCGGTGACTAGTGGAGTTCCGCAGGGGTCAGTGTTGGGACCACAACTTTTCACTTTATACATTAATGATCTAGATGAAAGAACTGAGGGCATCCTGGCTAAGTTTGCAGATGATACAAAGATAGGTGGAAGGACAGGTAGTATTGAGGAGGGGGGAGGCTGCAGAAGGATTTGGATAGGTTAGGAGAATGGGCAAAGAAGTGGCAGATGGAATACAATGTGGGGAAGTGTGCACTTTGGTAGGAAGAATAGAGGCATAAACTATTTTCTAATTGGGGAGAGAATTCAGAAGTCTGGAGTGCAAAGGGACTTGGGAGTCCTAGTCCAGGATTCTCTTAAGGTTAACTTGCAGGTTGAGTTGGTAGTTAGGAAGGCAAATGCAATGTTGGCATTTATTTCGAAAGGACTAGAATATAAAAGCAGGGATGTGATGCTGAGGCTTTATAAGGCTCTGGTCAGACCACATTTAGAATATTGTGAGCAATTTTGGGCCCCATTTCTCAGGAAGGATATGCTGGCCCTGGAGAGGGTCCAGAGGAGGTTCACGAGAATGATCCCAGGAATGAAAGTCTTAACATATGAGGAAGGTTTGATGACTCTGGGTCAATACTCGAGGGAGTTTAGAAGGATGAGGGGTGATCTGATTGAAACTTACAGAATACTGAAAGGCCTGGATAGAGTGGATGTGGGGAAAATGTTTCCATTAGTAGGAGAGACTAGGACCCGAGGGCACAGCCTCAGAGTAAAGGGAAGACCTTTTAGAACAGAGATGAGGAGAAACTCGTTTAGCCAGAGAGTGGTTAATCTATGGAATTCATTGCCACAGAAGGCTGTGGAGGCCAGGTCATTGAGTGTATTTAAGACCGAGATAGATAGGTTCTTGATTGGTAAGGGGATCAAAGGTTACGGGGAGAAGGCGGGAGAATGGGGTTGAGAAACTTATCAGTCATGATTGAATGGCGGAGCAGACTCGATAGTCCGAATGGCCTAATTTCTGCTCCTATGTCTTATGGTCTTCTGGTCTTATGTCCAGCAAATTGATATAGGGATTGACAAGGCATTGGAAGTGTTGGCAGGCTTAAAAGTGGACAAATCTCCAGGTCTGGATGATTTGTGTCCCAGACTGCTGAGGGAGGCAAGGGAGGAGATCGCAGGGGCTCTGACCCAAATTTTTAATTCCTCTCTGGCCACAGGGGAGGTGCCAGAGGACTGGAGAACAGCTAATGTGGTTCCGCTATTTAAGAAGGGTTGTAGAGATAAACCAGGGAACTACAGGCCAGTGAATCTCACATCAGTGGTAGGGAAACTATTGGAGAAAATTCTGAAGGAGAGAATCTATCTCCACTTGGAGCGGCAAGGTTTGATCAGGAATAGTCAGCATGGCTTTGTCAGAGGGAGGTCTTGCCTAACAAATTTGACTGAATTTTTTGAGGAGGTGACCTGTTGTGTAGATGAGGCTAGTGCAGTTGATGTAGTTTATATGGATTTCAGCAAAGCCTTTGACAAGGTCCCACATGGGAGACTTATAAAGAAGGCAAATGCACATGGGATATAGGGTAATTTGATGAGGTGGATTCAGAATTGGTTTGGTTGTAGGAGACAGAGGGCGATGACAGAAGGATGCTTTAGTGACTGGAAGCCAGCGTCCAGTGGCGTATCTGTGCACGGTCTCCTATTATTCGTCATTTATATAAACGACATAGATGACTATGTAAGGGGTAGGATTAGTAAGTTTGCGGATGACACAAAGATTGGTCGGGTGGTTAACAGTGAGGTTGAGTGTCTCGGGCTACAGGAAGATATAAACAAGATGGTCAAACGGGCAGATAAGTGGCAGATGGAATTTAACCCTGAAAAGTGTGAAGTGATACATTTGAAAGGACTAATTTGACAAGGAAGTATTCAATGAACGGCATGACACTAGGAAGTTCTGAGGATCAAAGGGATCTTGGCGTGTGTGTCCATAGATCTCTGAAGGCAGAGGGGCATGTTAGCGGGGTGGTGAAAAAGGCATATGGGACACTTGCCTTTATCTATCGAGGCATAGATTACAAAAGTAGGGAGGTCATGTTGGAGCTGTATAGAACCTTGGTGAGGCCACAGCTGGAGTACTGCGTGCAGTTCTGGTCACCACATTATAGGAAGGATGTGATTGCACTGGAGGGGGTGCACAGGAGATTCACCAGGATGTTGCCTGGGATGAAACATTTAAGTTATGAAGAGAGGTTGGACAGACTTGGGTTGTTTTCGTTGGAGCAGAGAAGACTGAGGGGTGACCTGATCGAGGTGTACAAGATTATGAGGGGCATGGAGAGGGTGGATAGGGAGCAGCTGTTCCCCTTAGTTGAAGGGTCAGTCACAAGGAGACATAAGTTCAAGGTCAAGGGCAGGAGGTTTAGGGGGGATGTGAGGAAAAACTTTTTTACCCAGAAGGTGGTGATGGTCTGGAATGCACTGCCTGGGAGGGTGGTGGAGGTGGGTTGCCTCACGTCCTTTAAAAAGTACCTGGATGTGCACTTGGCACGTCATTACATTCAAGGCTATGGGCCAAGTGCTGGTAAATGGGATTAGGTAGGTAGGTCAGGTGTTTTTCACGTGTCGATGCAGACTCGATGGGCTGAAGGGCCTCTTCTGCATTGTGATTCTGTGATCCTGTGATGTCTAGTCCTACACTGGATCACATGTAGTTTCGTATGAGAACATTTATACTGAGGCAGAACTGAAGGGACAGAGCAGCCTGTGGGTGAATGGTGAGAGGTTGGTGGGGTGAAGAGTGCTAGGGTAAGGGGAGTACTTGGCCTAGTGGTGTGGGAGTGGGGGTGTTGGCAGCTTCTGTTATGGGGGGTGGAAAGGGTGAATCTCCATCCTCATCCTCTTGTGGAAACATCCACCCCGAATAAACCCAAAAGTATCATCGGGGATGTCAATAGCAAAGGAGGACCCCCAGTGTCAGCTTCCAACTCCACAACTCTCACCCCACTTCACCCCATGGCCAAACCCCACAATCCTCTCCCCTCACCCTCTCCTCCCCTCACTACAATCCCCACCATCTTGTCCTCTCAGCCCTTCCCCTCCCCCCTACCCTCCCTCAGCCATTCCCCCATCCTTCCTGTCCTCACCCCCTCTCCTGCCTGGTCCCAAATCACACCATCCCCTCCCCATCCTCTCTTTTCTCCCCTTCTCTCACCCTGACCCCTCCCTTCTTCCAAATCTCCTCATTCCCCCGCCTTTCCCTCACCCTTCCAACCCCTCCCCCAGTCCTTCACCCTCCCCTCCCCATCTCCCAATGTTCACCCCCATTACTCAAATACCCCTTCCCCTTGTTCCTTCCCTCAAGCCCTCTGAGGAGGCACACAACGATTGATGCTTAATCAATTGTTAATTTTAAAATGAAGATTGATAGGTTTTTGTTCATCAAAGTTATTGAGGGATATGGGGCAAAGGAGGGTATATGAAGTTAGGTCAAAGATAAGCTATGCTCTTATTGAACAGCAGAACAGGCTTGAGGGGCTGAATGGCCTCCCTCTGCTCCTATATTCCTAGTTTCCCCACATTTTCCTGGAAAAACCCATGCCGAGGACTGAGCTAACAGAGATCTTTCAAACTATGAAGGGGTTTATAGGGTGGGAGAAAATGTTCCCACTGTGGGGAATCCCAAGCCAGGGCCATAAATATAAGATAGCCATGGATAAACCCAATTAGGAATTCAGGAGAAACGTCTTTACCCAGAGAGGTGGGAATGTGGAACTCGCTACCACAGGGATTGGTAGAGGTGAATATTATAGACACATGTAAGGGGAAGCTTGATAAACACATGAGGGAGAAAGGGCTAGGAGGATCCGGTGATGGGGGTGAGATAAAGATTGGGTGGGAGAACATTCAAAAACACGGGTATGGAACCAGTTGTACCAGATGGTGGATCCCTGCGCTGTATATGCTCCATATAATTCAAGACACACAGCTATGAGAAATAAATGGAGAATATTTTGCATTTATACACAGCTCCCTGAGGTGAGGTGTGTTATGTCTCAATGATTAAATGATTCTGAGTCAGCACGCCTCGATGAATTCAGCTGCCTTGTGACGGAGCAATTGACACCTCAAAGACCAGGCATTTCGATTAAAGAAAGAACTGTGATCAAACTGAGCTCAGAGAGGTTCAAAGTGCTTGTTAAACCCACACAAGGCTGCGGGACTGAAACTGCAGCAAATTGCAGTCCATTTGCTGCTATTACTTTTCTATTTCCGTCCCTGGCTGCCTTCACACAAGATTTCTGCCAATGATGCTTTCTCCTGACAAGGACCCTCTCTCCTCTGACTGGGCCCCTCCCTCTCCTCTGACAGGGCCCCTCCCTCTCCTCTGACTGGGCCCCTCCCTCTCCTCTGACTGGGCCCCACCCTCTCCTCTGACTGGGCCCCTCCCTCTCCTCTGACTGGGCCCCTCCCTCTCCTCTGACTGGGCCCCACCCTCTCCTCTGACTGGGCCCCTCCCTCTCCTCTCCTCTGACTGGACCCCTCCCTCTCCTCTGACTGGACCCCTCCCTCTCTTCTGACTGGACCCCTCCCTCTCCTCTGTCTGGACCCCTCCCTCTCCTCTGACAGGACCCCTCCCTCTCCTCTGACTGGGCCCCTCTTTCTCCTCTGACTGGGCCCCTCCCTCTCCTCTGACTGGACCCCTCCCTCTCCTCTGACTGGAACCCCCCTCTCTTCTGACAGGACCCCTCCCTCTCCTCTGACTGGGCCCCTCCCTCTCCTCTGTCTGGGCCCCTCCTTCTCCTCTGACTGGGCCCCTCTCTCCTCTGACTTGGCCCCTCCCTCTCCTCTGACTAGCCCTCCCTATCCTCTGACTGGGCCCCTACCTCCTCTGACTGGGCCCCTCCCTCTCCTCTGACTGGGCCACTCCCCCTCTCTCTCTCTCTCCTCTGACAGGGCCCCACCCTCCTCTGACTGGGCCCCTCCCTCTCCTCTGACTGGGCCACTCCCCCTCTCTCTCTCTCTCCTCTGACAGGGCCCCTCCCTCCTCTGACTGGGCCCCTCCCTCCTCTGACTGGGCCCCTCTCTCCCTCTCCTCTGCTTGGGCCCCTCTCCCTCCACTGTCTTGGCCCCTCTCCTCTCCTGCCAGTGCCCCTCATACCTCTGACTGGGCCCCTCTCTCTCCCTCTCTCCTCTGACTGGGCCCCTCTCTCTCTGCCAATGGCGCTCTCTCCTCTGACTGGGCCCCTCCCTCTCCTCTGACTGGGCCCCTCTCTCCCTCTCCTCTGCTTGGGCCCCTCTCCCTCCACTGTCTTGGCCCCTCTCCTCTCCTGCCAGTGCCCCTCATACCTCTGACTGGGCCCCTCTCTCTCCCTCTCTCCTCTGACTGGGCCCCTCTCCCGCCAGTGCCCCTCTCTCCTCTGACTGGGCCCCTCTCTCTCCTGCCAGTGCCTCTCTCTCCTCTGACTGGGCCCCACTCTCTCCTCTGACTGGGCTCCTCCCTCTCCTCTGACTGGGCCCCTCCCTCTCCCGCCAGTGCCCCTCTCTCCTCTGACTGGGCCCCACTCTCTCCTGCCAGTGCCTCTCTCTCCTCTGACTGGGCCCCACTCTCTCCTCTGACTGGGCTCCTCCCTCTCCTCTGACTGGGCCCCTCCCTCTCCCGCCAGTGCCCCTCTCTCCTCTGACTGGGCCCCACTCTCTCCTGCCAGTGCCCCTCTCTCCTCTGACTGGGCCCCACTCTCTCCTGCCAGTGCCTCTCTCTCCTCTGACTGGGCCCCACTCTCTCCTCTGACTGGGCCCCACTCTCTCCTCTGACTGGGCTCCTCCCTCTCCTCTGACTGGGCCCCACTCTCTCCTCTGACTGGGCCCCTCTCTCCTCTGACTGGGCCCCTCTCTCTCTCCCTCTCTCCTCTGACTGGGCCCCTCTCTCTCTCCTCTAACTGGGCCCCTCTCTCTCTCCTCTAACTGGGCCCCTCTCTCTCTCCTAACTGGGCCTCTGCCTCTCCTGCCAGTTCCACCTCTCTTCTTGGTTTCATTGCAGCAAATACCACTAAGAGTATGAGATTTTATCTTGTACTTTATAGTTATGGTACCTTGGCAAAAGCCTTTTGAAGGTCCACATAAACACTGTTTACCAGATTACTCTCAACTACGACCTAGTCACATCCTCAAAAACACGCTCAACAAAGCAGCCCAGGTCAACTGCAGGAGCCCACAGGTATCACCCAGGTCAGGCCTGAACAGTGACAGGCAACATTCATGTCACATAAATGCCAGCTCATGACCACCTCCACCAAGAGTGAGCCCGGTCACTTCCCCTTGAGCTTCACTGGCACCACCATCAGGAGGTCCTTCCCATCAACATTTCGGGGGATCCTACAAACAGAACCATAACAGGACCAGCCCTATCAGCATCATGGCTACAACAGTAAGGCTGCGGCTGGGTACCCTGCCGATGGCTGCTTCACCCTCTGAACCCTCAGAGTTTTAACCACCTTTACTCCAAGATATTTGATCTCTTAAACCAACCAAAATCTCATGATCTTGATCTTGAAAGTTCCGATTGACACTCCTACCCAGCTCCAACCGCTTTTCTGGTGAGAGAATTCCAGGTTTCCACTTCCTTTCAAGTGAACGAGGAGCTTCCTGACATCACTTCCTGACATCACCCCCTCTAACTTGGAGGCTATGCCCCCTTGTCCTGGGCTACTCTAGCAACTCATCAACTTAAAATCAACTTAAACACCTCAATCAGATCACTGCTTAATCTTCTATACTTGAGGGATTACAAGCCCCACAGGGGTCTGTACTGGGACCTCAACTTTTTACGATTTATATCAATGACTTAGATGAGGGGAGTAAAGACATGGTAGCTAAATTTGCAGATGACACAAAGATAGAAGAGTATGTTTTGAAGAGGGCATGAGGAGGTTGCAGATGGATATAGATAGGTTGAGTGAGTGGGCAAAGATCTGGCAAATGAGGTTTAATGTGGAAAAATGTGAAGCTGTTCACTTTGGCAGGAAGAACAAAAAAGCAGAGTATTACTTAAATGGAGAACGGCTGCATAATTCTGAGGTGCAGAGGGATCTAGGTGTTCTAGTACATGAGTAACAGAAAGTTAGTATGCAGGTACAGCAAGTAATTAAGGCGGCTAATGGAATGTTATCCTTCATTACGAGAAGGATTGAACATAAAAGTAAGGATGTTATGCTTCAGTTATACAGGGTATTGGTGAGACCACACCTCGAATATTGTGTGTAGTTTTGGTCTCCTTATTTAAGGAAGGATGTAAATGCATTGGAGGCGGTTCAGAGGGGGTTTACTAGATTGATATCTGGAATGAGTGGGTTGTCTTATGAGCAAAGGTTGGACAGGCTGGGCTTGTTTCCACTGGAGTTTAGAAGAGTGAGAGGTGATTTGATTGAAGTATACAAGATCCTGAACGGCATTGACAAGGTGGATGTGGAAGGGATGTTTCCTCTTGTGGATGAGTCCAGAACTAGGGGACACTGGTTTAAAATTAGGGGTGGCCCTCTTAAGACAGAGATGAGGAGAAATTTTTTCTCTGAGGGTTGTGTGACTTTGGAATCCACTGCCTCAGAAGGTGGTGGAGACGGGGTCATTGAATATTTTTAAAGCAGAGGTGGATAGATTCTTGTTAGGCAAGGGATTCAAAGGTTATTGTGGGTAGATGGGAATGTGGAAATCGAAACACAGGAAGTTCAGCCATGATCTTATTGAATGGCGGAGCAGGCTCAAGGGGCTGAATGGTCTAGTCCTGTCCCTAATTCCTATGTTTTTAAGCCCAGCCTGTGTGACCTGTGTTTAAAATGTAACCCTCCGAGTATCATTCTGATGAATCAGCACTGCTCCCTCTCTGAAAATCCTGAGCTGCAGTGCCCAGTTCTCCAGAAGGGGTCTGTCCAGAGCTCTGTACAGCCTAACGTGACTTTCATCCCTTTGTATTCCATTCTGTATATACTCACCATTCCATTAACCTTTCCAGGTATTCATCATCTTCCTCAGGAATTTCAGTCTAACGTTTCATACCTGGCCTCTAGCTTTTAGTGATTTCTTGAACTTCCAGATGGCCTTGTTGTTTCAGAGTCGCGCACCATTATGAATTTCCAATCCATCATTCTTAGGTCTAAAGTGGGTGGCCTCACATTGAATGCCATCTACCATTGTTTTACCCACTCAGTAGATGACACCCTGCTCCCATTACTTACTTTTTGTGGTGGAAAGGGTTAATAGAATAGTTATGGTCATGAGTGACGTAGACCATGATGTGACAGTAACATTAGCAGTCATGCGCTAGACACTCAGGAGACAGGATAGAACAGTTTGTACTAATGAGAAACATACCTACTTTGTAATCTATCTTTTATATAGTGTTAATAAAATAGTTTGAAGCAACTACATGAGAAAGACTCTCCAGGTAAGATAGGCCATGCAACCAGCATATGAAACATGGTGGCAGCGGTAGTGACACCAACCTAACAGAGGTTTGGTTCCATCAACGGGACACCCGCAGCGAGAATCTGCAAGAAAACTTGGTAGAAGCGACAATCTGCAAACGTACCTAAGAAGGAGACAAACAGGAAATCGGTAGAGATGGGAGCACCAGGCTGGCAGTCACTGCCCCTACCCCGTCCGTTCACCTGTCTTGATGGCCACACAGAGGCCAAAATTGGAAGTCATGATGAGAGAACTTCCTAAGGTATTGAAAAGCCCCGGGTCTCCTTACCAAACAGCACGAGCACCAGGTTTGTTCATTCCTCAATGCCATAGGGCCCATCGCTCATGAGGTCCTCCTGAGACAGCGGGTAGCAGAGACCTCAGCAGACTTCAAAACTGTCCTAAAAGCCTTCAACATGTATTTTAGTCTGAAGTGAAACCTCATCAGTGCGCCTTAATCAAAGATCCCAAAGAACAGGGGATCTGTTGAATTATTTCTTACCGACCTATATTGCTTGGCCAGTTCTTGCGGTTAGGTACATTGAAAGATGAACTAATTCACAGCCGCATTGTCGTTGGGGTCTATGATGAAAAGCTCTCAGATTTTTTACAGATGAAAAACGAATCTCTCTGGATCAAGTGGTTCAGTACACAAGGCAGGCCAAACTTCGAGAGCTAAATTGGCTATAATCCATCATGGCATCAAGGCTTTAGATGACTCTGTTAGCTGGGTAGGCCCAAGGGTGATGGGTAGGCCACAAGGGGCGACAGGTTATTGATTCCTTGTATGTTGTTCACAATCAACGCATGTCCTTATTGAGCGGAGATGCCTGTATACAACTGGGTATTCTAGAAAAAGTGGAGGATGACCTACAGCTGGACAACTGGTTGCCTTTCATGGAGGAGTTTCCAAAGTCATGTGGTGAACCGGTAGATTCTCACCCTACACCAGCTGGTAGGTTTATTCATTCAGCAGTACTTCACTCTCCATTACAGAGACACCATCCACTTGATCCCGGGCAGATGTTGAGGTTGTGGAT
This sequence comes from Cetorhinus maximus, assembly GCF_964194155.1. NCBI lineage: Eukaryota > Metazoa > Chordata > Chondrichthyes > Lamniformes > Cetorhinidae > Cetorhinus > Cetorhinus maximus. The sequence goes on along the minus strand of NC_135895.1, from coordinate 72,859,028 downwards.
CTCTCAGTTCTTTTAGAAGCTAGGTCAGAGGATGCGGACACGGAAGACACTGCAGCAGACGAGGGCCATTCACAAGATGATCTTTTGGACCTGGGCTGGCTCTTTCCTGAATAAGGTTATGAGAAAGAAGCCATTGTAGTACCGAGTGATCTGTTCGTCTGTCCAAATATGCTGCTGAAGCGTATGAAGTCTCTGGTTTCTCCTCTGAAGAGTCGGCTTTGTGTTTACTGTGGTAGAGCAGAATTCATATGAAACCACCGAAGAGGTGTATGCTGGTTGACCATGAAGAGTTATCCATGGAGAATAAAATGTTTGATTCCATGAAGGATCACACTGTCAGAGTGTTGCTAGAGTCTTTTAGCTCGGGTGAAAGTAAGTTGACGCCCACACTTCAATTACATCTGAAAATCTTCTTCCCACTAGAGCTATCCTTCAGCACAGAAGCCGGGGCTAATTCTTCAGAGTTTCTACAGCTTCTGAGTCCCATACAGGAATTTCATCTTCATCTCATCTTCCCATTCCTGAAAATGGTGTTGTGTTATCTTCCTATCCTGACACAGCCGTCCCATCGCCCACGATGGAGCAGCTTCGCACTGAGGAAAGTGTGACAATGTTACCACTGCCTACAGAAAATCAAAGTGTCATTGGGAAATCATCTCTTCTTCATTTCCTGCAATGTGTAATGGAATTTTGTCATTCTTCTTCTCGTCATCCAGATTTGTCTGAATCTCAGATCTTCAATTCCTTTTCTGTCCTCATTGCAGCAGTGAATGATATGGCTGTGAGAGTCTTCATTGGTTTTGAAGATCCTTCTTCTTCTCAGGACTTTCCCCAATGTGTTTCAAGGGTCAACAAACGAGTCTTTATGGATTGAGCTCAGAAGTAAAAAAGGGGCAGTCACAATACTGGGAGTATACTACAGACCCCCAAATAGTGAAAGGGAGGTAGAAGAACAAATATGTAGGCAAATTTCTGCTTGTAAGAACAAGAGGGCAATAATAGTAGGAGACTTCAACTATCCTAATATTAACTGGGATTCAAACAATATAAGGGGCACTGAGGAAGAAAAATTCATGCAGTGTGTCCAGGAAAATTTTTTCAACCAATTAGTGAAAAACCCAACGAGAGGAGATGCAATTCTAGACCTAGTCTCAGGAACAAAGAAGGGCAAGTGGGTGAAGATACAGTTGGCGACCATATCGGGGATGGTGTTCACAATTCAGTTAGATTTAGCATTACCATGGAAAAGGACAGAGATAAGCAGGAGTAAAAGTCTTGAACTGGGGGAAGACAAATTTTGCAGAAATGAGAAGGGACTTGGCTAAGGTGGATTGGACAGCACTGCTGGAGGATAAAACAATGGAAAACCAGTGGGAAGCACTAAAAAGCGAGATCCCAATTGTATAAAGTAGACATGTCCCCTACAAAAATAAGAGTGGCACTGCCAAATTTAGACCCCCCTGGTTGTCTAGAGGAATACAGGGGATGATCAAACAGAAAAAGAAAGCGTACGATAGGCACAAAGAACTAAGCACTGCAGACAGCCTAGACGATAGGAAGTGCAGGGACGAAGTAAAAAAGGAAATAAGGAAATCAAAGAGAGGGCATGAAAAAAGATTAGCAAGTAAAGTTAAAGATAACCCAAAGATGTTTTACCAATACATTAATGCTAAAAGGTTAGTTAAGGAAAAAGTGGAACCTATCAGAGATGAAGATGAAAACTTGTGTGTAGATGCAGAGGCTGTGGGAAGGGTTTTGAATAAATATTTTGTATCCATGTTTACAAAGGAAAGGGAGGATGTAGATATAGTAGTCCAGGAGGAACACTGCGAGATATTGGATGGGATAGTCATAAAGAGAGAGGAAGTACTCGAAGGGTTGACATCCTTGAAAGTTGATAAGTCACCAGGGCCAGATGGATTGTTTCAAGGCTGCTGAAGGAAGTCAGGGAGGAGATAGCAGATGCTCTGAGGATGATTTTCCAATCTTCACTAGATACAGAGGAGGTACTGGAGGACTGGAGAGATGCAAACGTAGTTCCATTGTTTAAAAAGGGATCAAAGGAAATGCCAAACAATTATAGGCCAGTTAGTCTTACATTGGTGGTGAATAAATTCGTAGAATCAACCCTGAGAGATAGGATTAACTTTTCATGTGGAAAGGCATGGACTAGTCAGGGATGGTCAGCATGGACTAGTTAAAGGAAGGTCTTGCCTCACAAATTTGATTGAATTCTTCAAGGAAGCGACAAGAAGGTTTGATGAAGGTAGTGTAGTGGATGTTGTGTACATGGATTTTGGCAAGGCATTTGACAAGGTCCCACATGGCAGATTGGCCAGGAAAGTAAAATCCCATGGGATTCAGGGTAAGGTGGCAAATTGGATAAAAGTTTGGCTTTGTAACAGGAAACAAAGGGTAATGGTCGATGGATGCCCTTGCGAGTGGAAAGTCATCTCAAGTGGTGTTCCACAGGACTAGGTGTTGGCACCCTTGCTGTTTGTGTTATATGTTAATGATTTGGACGTGGACGTGGGGGGGGCACGATTGGAAAATTTGCAGATAACACGACGATTGGCCGAAAAGTGGATAGTGTAGAGAGCCAAAATCTCCAAAACGATATAGATGGGTTGGTGGAGTGGGCGGTAAAGTGGCAGATGGATTTTAACATAGAGAAGTGTGAGGTCATACATTTAGGGAGGTCAAACAGTTACAGGGATTACACAATAAATGGGAATATATTAAGAGGGGTAGATGAAGTGAGAGATCTTGGCGTACAAGAACACAGGTCCCTGAAAGCAGTAGTTCAAGTAGACAAGGTTGTAAAGAAGGCATATGGAATGCTCTCCTTCATTGGCAAAGGTATAGAATATAAAAATACGGACATAATGTTGGAATTGTATAAAACACTGGTGAAGCCACAACTGGAGTATTGTGTGCAGTTCTGGTCACCACATTACAGGAAGGACGTAATTGCTCTGGAGAGAGTGCAGAGGAAGTTTACAAGAATGTTGCCAGGGTCAGAAAAGTGTAGCTACGAGGAGAGATTGGATAGGTTGGGGTTATTTTCCTTAGAACAAAGAAGGCTACGAGGTGACTTGATTGAGGTGTACAAAATTATGCGGAGAATAGATAGAGTGGACAGGATAAAATTGTTTCCCTTGATGGAGAGTTCTAGAACCAGGGGACATAGATTCAAGATAAGTGGCAGAAGGTGTAGGGGGAACATGAGGAAAAGATTTTTTACACAGAGGGTAGTGGGTGTCTGGAATTCGCTGCCCAAGTTGGTGAATGAGGCAGAAACTTTAAACTCTTTTAAAAAGTACCTGGATCTGCACCTAAAGTGCTGTAAGCTGCAGGGCTATGGGCTGGGTGCAGGAAGGTGGGATTTGAAAGGGCACCTGGGTGTCCTCGGGCTAGCATGGATAAGACGGGCCGAATGGCCTCCTTCTGTGCTGTAACTTTTCTATGATTCTGTGGAACCGATGATTCTAATTTTTTCTTGTCAAGAATTGATGTCCTTCAGTCTTCTCTCTTCGATCAGTCTTCCTTTGAAAATGTTGTATGGTTTTTACAGTTGAGCTGTTATGAAGATCACAACCAGCAATCCTGGAAAGCTGCTGTCCCATTTTGCTGTTGATGATCTCCTCCAAGGAAACGAGGAACACCACATGACTCCAAGACATCTTCCCAGAGAGCTGAGAACACTGTGGGAGACTGAATCCCTTATAACAAATGACTTAGGGGAGTAGGAGTAGGAGCTGGACAGTATCTGCAGCACTCAAAGGGAGTTACAGAGAAACAATGTAAACAGTTGAAAACATAGTTTAACGTCGTTATTAAATAAGTTGATGGTACACTTGGGGGAGGTGTAGTATAATGGGTTAATAGAATAGTTATGGTAATGAGTGATGTAGATCATGATGTAACAGTGGCATCAGCAGTCATGTGCTAGGCATTCGGGAGAGAGGATAGAACACTCTATACTCATGAGAGACATACCTGCTCCCCAACCCATCATATACCTAGTGTTAATAATCCAATTTGAAGTAACTACCAGAGGAAGACTACAATCTCTCCAGGTAGGTTCGGCCATGCAACCAATATACAAAATATTTATTGTGTCTCCTAACCTAATGCCATGTACAAAGTTGCATATACTAAGCTCTGGAATTCCTCCCTAATCTCCCTTTCCTCCTTTAACACGCTCTTTAAAATCTACCTCCTGCGTCCTAATATCTCCTTATGTGGCACAGTGTCACACTCTGCTTGATAAATCTCTTGTGAAGCATTGAGGTGAGTTTTACTCTGTTCAAGTAAGTTGTTGTTGTTTTACACCTCTCTATTCTTTCATCCAAGACTCTCTGGTGAAAAGCCAGGACTCCAGAATCAATCGCCAAGGAACACCACCAGTCACGAGTGTCAAGATATCAAGGCATGTGGACCAAAGGCGGATAAATGGAGTTCAGGCATAGATGAGCCATGATCTATTTGAATAGAGATGCAGATTTGAGGGGCTGAGTCCCATTCCTATGTTTCTCCATTCCACCAAAGCATAGTACATTCCCTACATCCCTGCTTTTGCTGCAGTCTCATAACTGTGTGGTGGTAGGGTTTGAGATCACGAACTAGGCCTGAGAAGGAGCGGGTCAGATCCTGTGCTTAGATTGGAGTGTTGTACAATGCTGGCCTGAGACTACATATATACACCCCTACATGTGTGAGGGAACACGAGGGGGTAAGGGCAGGGCAGTGCCAGTGGTGGGCGGGAGTGTTTTTCTGGTCGATTGTAAAACTGGAATGAATGTCCGGATATTTTGCTGTTGTCAATGCAGCAATGGTTATTTCTAGCTTTGAAAGTGATGTAAAAATGAATCATGAAGGTTGGGTGGGTGAGAACAATTTATCAGGTGCTCCATTGTGTTAACTTGACTAAACCCAAAGGTTGCTTCTGATGCTGTGACAATTTGATGCAATTAAAAGTGTGGAAGAGGCTTGAATGCAAAATATTTCTACACAATACATTCAGTTCCTTTCACAGAAATCTTTTAGAAATATCGTACTAGACCATCTCTCTCAGACTTTGCACTTCTTTTCAATTTTAACTGTGGCTCTGACAGCATTCATAGAAGTTTAAGTTTAAAAAAAGGAAAGCCCTTAAATCTGTGAAGGAGGCCATTCAGCCCATCATACCTGTGCAGCCTCCAAGGAAAACAACCCCTACTTCTCATCTCTCCATGTAACTCATGTCCCTCATCCCTGGGACAAGTCTTGTAAACCTCTGCGACCTCTCCAATACCTTCACATCCTTCCTAAAGTACAGTGCCCAGCACTGGATGCAATAATGCAGCTGAGACCAAATCAGAGTTTTGTGGAAGTTTAGCATGATTTCCTTCCTTGTGTATTCTGTTTATAAAGCCAAAGGCCCAATATCTTTTTTAACAAGTTTCTCAACTTGTATTGTCACCTTCAAAGATTTGTTTGCAGGCATCCTCATGTCCTCTGGAACCAGTTTAAAATGACAGCATTGTCTCTCCTCTTGTTTCCTTCCAAAAGACATCACTTTACGCCTGTGTGTGTTAAATTTCTCCTGCCATGTGTCGGCCCATTGCCAGTCAGTCAATGTCCCCCTGGATGTGTTACTGTTGAAATTGTTTGTCTCTTTTACAGGTGATAATGTGAAATGTTGACAGAAAATCATTGGGATTGCTGACACCATTCACCACCAACGAACCTCCCCCACCACCCCCTCCGCCACCACCCCCTTCCCTCCCCCTCCCTCCATCGACCCCTTACCCCAGGCAGATTTTGCTTTTTTTTAAGTGAATGAGCTCTCTAGACGCTCGTTAGAGGCAGAAGATGAGACACAGAAGCATTGAGGCTCCATTAATATGTAGAGCTGCACTAACTCTCTGAGGCTCCACATCAACAGAGCTTTGCAAAACCCCTGTCCTACCCCTTCCCTCCCCACTCCTCCCCTCTCCCTCCTCCCCTCCCCCTCCTCCCCTCCCCTCTCCCTCCTCCCCCTCCTCACCCTCCTCCCCTCCCCCCTCCTCTGCTCTCCCCTCTCCTCCCCTTCCCTCCCCTCACTTCTCCTCCCCTCCTCTCTCCTCCCCGCTCCTTCCCTCCCTTCCCCTCCCCTCTGCTCTCCCCTCTCCTCCTCTCCCCCTCCGTGTAGCAGTAGGGTCTGTTGCATACAGGGTTAATGTAAAGCTGAGTACAGTGCCGTCCCAGAGCCAGGGTCAGTCTAGAGATGGACAGAGATGAGTAAAAACTGAGACTGGAGTCAGCTCCAGACCTTTACCCACTACTGTGTATGTGTATATAATTATGAGTTGTTAATAAAGACTTCCTGTTAACATATTCTGGACTAGAAAGCCTACTTCATGGTGTCTGAAGAAGGATTCTTCACTCCCATTCTGTCCTCTTCTCCCCTCCCCTCCACACCCCATCAATTTCATCCCTCATTACCCCCTCCTCTTCCCTCCCCACTGCCTTTCCTCTTCTCTCTTCTCCTCCCCTTCCCTCTCCTCCTCTCTCTGTCTTTACCCTTCCCTCCTACCCTCTGCTTCTCCATTCTCTGATCCTACTCACTTCCCCTCCCCCCTCTATGCTTCCCCTTCCCACTCCTCTTCTCCTCTTCTCTTCTCCTTTCCTCCCCTCCCAGCCACCAAAATAAGATAATATAGGAACAAGCAGCAGCACATGACAAAGGAAATTCAGAGGGCTTATTGCTCCTAACACTCAAAAATGGTTCCAAGACGCATGCGCTGGTCAGAGCTTAATGCACATGCATATAGCAACCATTGGTAGCATGCTGACCGAGCAGGTTATGGCGTCAGTCAGTGTGAAATGCTAGTTTGACACCAACAGCTGCCACAGCTGAATGCCACACTCTAGCCTATGCCAGCTTAGGCTCACAGCTGAACACCATGATAAACAAACTCGCTGCCCATGAGGGTGGTGAAAGCAGAGACGCTCAATGATTTCAAAAGGAACTTGGCTGGGCACTTGAGGGAAATAAACATGCAGGACTATGGGGATAGAGCGGGGTGGGGGGGGATGGAGAGCTGGCATGGGATGGGCGGAATGGCCCCCTCCTGTGCCGTTATGACTCTCCTAGGAGAACTATCCCTGTTCTGCCCTCATTTCCCTTAGCCTCCCCTCCCCTGTCCTCCCTCCCCCTCTTCTATCCTCACCTCTCCTGCCCTCTCATAGAAACATAAAAAATAGAAGCAGGGGTAGGTCACTCGGCCCTTCGAGCCTGCTCCGCCATTCAATATGATCATGACTGATCCTCTATCTCAACGCCGTACTCCCGCTCTCTCCACATACCCCTTGATGCCTTTAGAGTCTAGAAATCTATCTATTTCCTTCTTAAATATATTCAGTGACTTGGCCTCCACAGCCTCTGTGGTGGAGAAATCCACAGGTTCACCAGCCTCTGAGTGAAGAAGTTTCTCCTCATCTCGGTCCTAAATGGTCTACCCTGTATCCTGAGATTGTGACCCCTTGTTCTAGATCCCCCTCCCCAGCCAGAGGAAACATCATCCCTGCATCCAGTCTGTCCAGTCCTGTCAGAATTTTATGTTTCAATGAGATCCCCTCTTATTCTTCTAAACTCCAGTGAATGCAGGCCTAGTCGGCCCAATCTCTCCTCATACGATAATCCTGACATCCCAGGGATCACTCTGGTGAACCTTCACTGCACTCCTTCTATGGCAAGTGCATCCTTTCTTAGTAACAGGCAATATGATCGGCGCAGGCTTAGAGGGCCAAAGGGCCTGTTCCTGTGCTGTACTTTTCTTTGTTCTTTGTTCTCTTTTCTTCCCTTGTGTTTTTACGAGGAATTTGGGTCTCACAAGGTATAGCAATTGGTCAGTCCCTGAGGTTTTCAAAGAATTTTCAGCAAAGTTCAACTCGAATTGAAGTCCTCATTTTGGTCCTGTGCACCGTTTACTACAAGCAGGAACCTAAGGCAGCACAACACATGCCAATTCCTTTTCCTTCATTCATTCTGGGGATGTGAAGGATCTGTTAGGGCTCTCATTATTGCCTATCCCTAATTGCCCTTGAGAAGGTGGTGGTGAGCTGCCTTCTTGAACCGCTGCAGTCCATGTGGTGTAGGTACACCCACAGTGCTGTTAGGGAGGGAGTTCCAGGATTTTGACCTGGTGACAGTGAAGGAACTTGGAGGGGAACTTCCAGGTGTTGGCGTTCCCATGTATCCCAATAGTTGAAGTTGCATATTTGAAGCTGTTGATTGCCTCCTGTTCACCACCAGATATTGGGGACCGAGTGTATTTAGAAATCAACTGAATGGTGACTGCCAAATCTTTGCAAACTCTCATCAAAATCCAAACTAGAGGCATGAGGGAAATATAACGATAGTTAACACTTGCAAAAGAGAGCTGAATTGGGATTAAGTTGAGAGTTTACAGGGATAGGAGCAAACTGACAACATCGAAAGCAGGAAGGGTTCGTGGCTGTTGGCAGACAGGGACATGTTGTTCGTGGAAAGTGAGAGGAAGTGGGTGGATTTTGGAAGTTGTGGTGTGGGTGATTATTATTGGACTTTTGTTTGGCTGCTTTAGGTGAACAGGGTTCCTTTACACAGTGTTTGCAATTGGCAAATTAAGCAACCGTCTTCAACTGCTTCATCGATGCCGCCTCTGTCATGAAGCCAAGACTTCGGAGTTCCATTACAGCCTTCCCAAGATGGTTCAAACTGGGAATTAATCTAGTGTCTCTCCTCTTACCCCTTTCCAAAGGTTCAATAGCAGCCACCCAGTGACAGGACCAAAGCTGGACATAGTATGAGCCTTGACTGAGGATTTGCACATGAGGAAAACAGCTTGTAGTCAATAGTTCTATGAATAGGAACCTAGAACACTATTCAACAGAACCTTTAGAGATCCCTGCAGCAGAATCCCCAGATCTCCTTCTTTCCCCGGCTGTTTTTCGTGAAGGGTTTATAAATATTTCACATTCATCCTTCCCACGTGCATAACCCCGCCTGTTTCTGAGGTCATCATAATTGGTCAGTCAGGGGGCCAATCTCATTCTTTACAAACACTGATTGGGCCTCAGCTAGAGTATTGTGACCAAATCTGGTCACCACACTTTAAGCAGGATGCCAAGGCCTTGGGGAAGTTACAAAGTGTAGTATAAGGGTCTGGCACATATAGGGTTAATGTAGTGCAGTACCGCCCACATAGTGATGTCGAACAGCACATGACCTAACAACACCACCTAACGACATCAGGGTCAGTCGAGTGTTGGTCAGAAGCAGTAAGCATGGAGACAGCTCCTAGCTTGTACAATTCATTGTATATTTGTAAATAGTTCTACGAATCAATGAAGGCTTACAGCTAATCTACATACGAATACAAAGACTTCTTCAGACCTACCAAACTGTAACCGACACCCTACAACACAAACATAAAAGCAAAATACAGCGAATGCTGGGAATCTGAAATAAAAGAAAATGCTGCTCCCAGCTCTGAGGAAGAGTCATACAGACTCGAAACCTTAACCCTGTTTCTCTCTCCACAGATGCTGCCAGACCCACTGAGCTTTTCCAGCATTTTCTGTTTTTATACCTACAACACAAAAGTGGTTTACGAGATATGAGAGACTTCACTTATGTGGATAGACTGGAGGAACTGGGGCTGTTCAGTTTAGAGCAGAGGAGGTCAAGGGGAAGTTTTATAGGGAACCCAGTGACCTGGAATACACTGAGTGAAAGGGTGGGAAAAGCAGAGCCAATAATAACTTCCAAAAGAGATTTGGATAATCATGAAGGGGAAGCATTTACAGAAGAATGGGGAACAAGCATGGGGGGGAGGGGGACTAATTGGATTGCTCTCTTAAAGAGCCAGTAAAAGTAAAATGGGCCAAATGAACTCCTCCTGTGCTGTAAGATTCTATGATCCCATATGCTAACTTCAATCGAAGTTTTCAACCCTCTGTGCAGGCCTGACACTCGCACAAATCTTAGTATCATCTGCAAACTGGCTGAACGTTTCCCCAACACTGAGGGATACTGATCCTAACAGCAATCCCTGTGGAACACCTCTGGTGACCTGCCTCCGAACAGATTCCCACAGCCATCCAGAACCTCTTTGCTTCTGAGCTTTCAGTCTTCCCTCAATTCACTGCAGAACATGCCACTAATTATACGCGATTCTACCTTGTACATTACCATATAGTTACGGGACTTTATCAAAAGCTTTTGAAGGTCCACATAAACACTGTCAACTAGATTATTCTGAACTACAAACCTGGTCACTTCCTCAAAAACACACCCAACAAAGCAGTCCAGGTCAACTGCAGGAGCCCACAGGTATCACCCAGGTCAGGCCTGAGCAGTGACAGGCAACATTCATGCCACATAAATGCCAGCTCATGACCACCTCCACCAAGAGTGAGCCTGGTCACCTCCCCTTCAGCTTCACTGGCACCACCATCAGGATTCCCAGAACCTTAACTGGACCAGCCCTATCAGCACCATGGCTACAATAGTAGGGCTGAGGCTGTGTACCCTGCAGATGGCTGCCTCATCCCCTGAACACTCAGAGTCTCTCTTCCATCTCGAAGGCTCAAGTCAAGAGTGTAATGGAATAAAAGAAAGAAGGAAATCCCGTTTATATCGCACTTTTCAAAACCACGGAAATTAGGAACATAGGAGCAGGAGTCGGCCATTCAGCCGCTCGAGCCTGCTCCACCACTCAATAAGATCATGGCTCATCTGGTTGGGATCTCAGCTCCACCCAAGGACATCACAAAGCACTTTACAGCCAATTAAATACTATCAAAGTGTAGTCACTGTTGTGATGTAGGAAAAGCTGCAGCCAATTTGTGCACAGCAAGATCCCACAAACAACAGTGTGATAATGACACAAATAATCTGTTTTAGTGACATTGGTTAGGAGATAAATATTGACCAGGAAACTAGGAGAACTCCCTTTGCTGTGGAAACTCTCACATCTACCTTAAGGGGCAGATGGGGCCTTGATCTAATGTCTCATCCCAAAGATGGTACCTCTGACAGTGCGGCACTCCTTCAGTGCTGCACCGGAAAGGTCAGGTCAGTTTACATGCTCAATTCTCTGCACAGGGTCTTGAACATCATCCAAGTCCATAACCTCTACCTCCTAGAAGGACAAGGGCATGGGAACACCACCGCCTGCAAGTTCCCCTCCAAATCATTCACCATCCTGACTTGGAAATATATCGCCGTTCCTTCACTGTTGCTGGGGCAAAATCCTAGAACTCCCTTCCTAACAGCACTGTGAGTGTACCTGCACCACATGGACTGCAGCGGTTAAGAAGGCAGCTCACCACCGCCACCTCAAGGGCAACTAGGGATGGGCAATAAATGCTGGTCTTGCCAGCGATGTTTACATGCTGAGAATTAATATTTATTTTAAAATAGAAGGAATAGGTTTGACAACTGAGAGTGTGTATACATTGTGGAAGGGGATTAAATGGATGGATAGAGTCTATAATAGGGTAGAGTGTACATGGAGTGTGGAAGGGGATTAAATGGATGGATAGAGTCTATGATAGGGTAGAGTGTACATGGGGTGTGGGAGGGGATTAAATGGGTGGGTAGAGTCTATGATAGGGTAGAGTGTACATGGGGTGTGGGAGGGGATTAAATGGTTGGGTAGAGTCTATGATAGGGTAGAGTGTACATGGTGTGTGGGAGGGGATTAAATGGTTGGGTAGAATCTATGATAGGGTAGAGTGTACATGGTGTGTGGGAGGGGATTAAATGGTTGGGTAGAGTCTATGATAGGGTAGAGTGTACATGGTGTGTGGGAGGGGATTAAATGGTTGGGTAGTGTCTATGATAGGGTAGAGTGTATATGGGGTGTGGAAGCGGATTAAATGGGATGACTGGTTAATATTCTACAGGATATGTTGAAGGAGCAAGTTTGAAAGCCACAATGACCTGTTATCACTACAATTTTTTGATGTTCGAATATGTTTGAGGTTACATAACCAGTGGGAATCCAAACATTTGAGCCCCCTTCATATGGTCTCATTATTAACAACTCAATTAAATATAGAGTTTCACATTTGGGACATCTTTAAAAGCAGCATATTCAATTCAATAAAGAGAGGCCTGACGTCTACATGGGGAGCTTTGATCTCTCTACAAGGAGTTTTGACCTGTATATAGTGAGGTTTGACCATTATACATGGGATTTTGACTTTTAAACTAGGAGTTTGACCTTTATACAGGGAGTTTTGACCTTTATACAGGGAGTTTTGACCTTTATACAGGGAGTTTTGACCTTTATGCAGGGAGTTTTGACTTTTATACAGGGAGTTTTGGTCTTTATACAGTTGTTTTATATGAACATAGGAACGTACGAATCAGGAGCAGGAGTAGGCCACTTGGCCCCTCGAGCCTGTTCAACCATTCAATAATATCATGGCTGATATGAATGTAACCTCAACCCCACATTCCTGCCTACCCCCGATAACCTTTCACCCCCTTGTTAATCAAGAATCTATCCAGCTAATATTCAAAGACTCTGCTTCCACCCCTTTTTGAGGAAGAGAGTTCCAAAGACTCACAACACTCAGAAAAATGTCTCCTCATCTGTTTTAAATGAGTGACCCCTTATTTTTAAACAGTGACCCCTAGTTCTAGATTCTCCCACAACAGGAAACATCCTCTCCACATCCACCCTGTCAAGACCCCTCAGAATCTTAAAGGTTTCAATTAAGTCACCTCTTACTCTTTTAAGTTCCAGTGTATACAAGCATAACCTGTCCAGCCTTTCCTCATAAGACAACCCACCCATTCCTGGTATTAGTCTATTAAACCTTCTCTGAACTGCTTCTAATGCATTTACATCTTTCTTTAAATAAGGAGTCCAGTGCTGTACACAACACTCCAGATGTGGTCTCACCAATGATCTGTACAACTGAAGCATAACCTCTCTACTTTTGTAATCAATTCCCTTCACAATAAATGATACCATTCTATTAGCTTCTCTAATTTACCTGCAGTACCTGCATAATAACCTTTTGAGATTGAGGCACTAGGACACCCAGATCCCTCTGCATCCCAAAGCTCTGTAATCTCTCACCATTTAGATAATAAGCTTCATTTTTATTCTTCCTGCCAAAATGAGTGATTTCACATTTGCCCACATTATAGTCCATTTGCCAGATCTTTGCCCACTCACTTATCCTAGCTATGTCACTTTGTAGCCTCTTTACATCCTCTTCACAATTTACTTTCCTACCTATCTTTAGCCATCATTCCTTCGGTCCCTTCATCGGGTCATTTCTATAAATTGTAAAAAGTTGAAGCCCCAGCACTGAGTCCTGTGGTACACCTTTCATCACATCTTGCCAATTATGCCAACTCTCTGCTTCCTGTTAGCTGGCCAATCTTCTATCCATGCCAATATGTTACTCCCTACACCTTGAGCTTTTATTTTCTACAATAACCTTTGATGTGGCACTTCATTAAATGCCTTCTGTAAATCTAAGTACAGTACATCCACCAGTTCCCCTTTATCCACAGCATGTGACTCCTTCAAAGAACTCCAATAAATTGATTAAACATGGTTCCCCTTTTACAAAACCATGTTGACTCTGCCTGATTGCCTTGAATTTTTCTAAGTGCCCTGCTATAATATCTTTAATAATAGCTTCTATCATTTCCCCATGACAATATTAGGCTAACTGGCCTATATTTTCCTGCTTTCTGTCTCTCTCCCTTTTTGAATATTTGCTATTTTCCAATCTAATGGAACCTCCCCCGAATCTAGCGAATTTTGGAAAATTAAGAACAGCACATCAACTATTTCACTAGTCATTTATTTCAAGACCTTAAGGTGAAGTCCATCCGGACCTGAGCATTTATCAGCCCACAGCTCCAACAATTTGCTCAATACCATTTCCCTGGTGATTGTAATTTTCCTGAGTTCCTCCCTCCCTTCCATTTCCTGATTTACAGCTATTCCCGGAATGTTACTTGTGTCCCCTGTTGTTAAGGCCAAAGCAAAACCCCTGTTTAATTCATCGCCATCTCCCTACATTCCATTATCAATTCCCCAAACATACTCTCCAAAGGACTAATGCTCACTTTGTTAACTCTTTTCTTGTTTAAGTATCTATACAAACTCTTACTTTCTGTCTTTATATTACTAGCTAGCTTTCCCTCATACTCCGGTTTTTCCCTCCTTATTAATCTTTTTGTCATTCTTTGCTGTTCTTCATATTCTTTCCAGTTTCTCACCTGCCACCAGTCTTTGCGTATTTATATGCTTTTTCTTTAAGTTTGATACTGTCATTAATTTTTTTAGTTAATCACGGATGGTGGGCCCTCCCCTTGGGATTTCTCTTTCTCATTGGAATGTATCTATTCTCTGTATTCTGAAATATCCCTTTAAATGTCTGTCACTGAACTTCTATTGACATATCTCTTCACCTCATTTGCCAGTTCACTTTACCTAGCTCTGCTTTCACGCCTTAATAATTGCCCTTATTTAAGTTTAAAATACTAGTCTTGGACGCACTCATTTCTCACTCAAAATGAATGTAAAATTGAATCATATTATGATCGCTGCTACCTAGGAGGTCAACAATTTATCCTATCTCGTCGCACAATACCAGGTCTAGTATAGTCTGCTCTCTGGTTGGTTCCAGAACATGTTGTTCTAAGAAACTATCCCAAAAACATTCTATAAACTCCTTTATACAGAGAGGTTTGAACTTTATACAGGGGGTTTTGACCTCTATACAGGGAATTCATGCAATCTTTTTTAACCTTTATACAGGGAATTGTGGGCTTCATGCAATCTGTTTTGTCCTTTACATGGGGAGTTATGACCTTTGTATGGGGAATTTTGACTTTTGTACAGGGAGTTTTGACCTTTGTACAGGGAGTTTTGACCTTTATACAAGGAGTTTTGAACTTTATTCAGGGAGGTTTGACCTCTCGAGCCTGGTGCATTTGAAGATCAGATATTACAAGATACAAGAGGAACTGTAGATTGTCCCTTACTAAAACATTGCCTTTCCCTTATCCCAGAGAATGGTGAGCTCTCAGGGAATCATTTGGAGATAGGAAAATAGGTGTTACTGTGAACAGTCACCAGCCACAGTTTCAGAGCCTGGGAGAGTTGGTGGAATTATTAATGTATCAATAAATCCACGTAACTGCAGCACAACTAGGGTTGAAACCAGTACAGCTACAACACTGGCGTCTATTCAGCAACGTGGAAAATTGCTCATGTATGCCTTGTACACAAAAAGCAGGAAAAATCCAACCTGGCCAATTACCAACCCATCAGTCTACTCTCGATCATCAGTGCAGTAATGGAAGGGGTCATCACAGTGCTATCAAGTGGCACTTGCTTAGCAATAAACTGCTCACGGACACCCACTTTGTGTTCTGCCAGGGCCACTCAGCTCCTGACCTCGTTACAGCCTTGGTTTAAACATGGGCAAAAGAGCTGAACTCCCGAGGTAAGATGAGAGTGACTGCCCTTGACATCAAGGCAGCATTTGACCGAGTGTGGCATCAAGGAGCCCTAGCAAAACTGGAGTCAATAGGAATCAGGGAGAAAACTCTCTGCTTGGATAAGGGAAAGGCGTGCTTTCGTAAGAGACATTCTACAGCTCCTCTTGTATCTTGTAACATCTGATCTTCAAATGCACCAGGCTAGAGAGGTCAAACCTCCCTGAATAAAGTTCAAAACTCCTTGTATAAAGGTCAAAACTCCCTGTGCAAAAGTCAAAATTCACCGTACAAAGGTCAAAACCCCCTGTATAAAGGTTAAAACAAACTGCATAAAAGGTTAAAACTCCCCATATAAAAGTCAAAACAGACTGCATACATTACACAAAGGAAGATAACTGTGGTTGTTGGAGGTCAGCTATCTCAGCTCCAGGACATCACTGCAGGAGTTCCTCAGGGTAGTGTCCTCGGCCCAACCATTTTCAGCTGCTTCATAAATGACCTTCCTTCCATCATAAGGTCAGGAATGGGGATGTTCACTGATGATTGCACAATGTTCAGCACCATTCGTGACTCCTCAGATACTGAAGCAGTCCATACCCAAATGCAGCAAGACCTGGACAATATCCAGGGTTAGGTTGACAAGTGGCAATTAACATTCTCACCGCACAAGTGCCAGGCAATGACCATCTCCAACAAGAGAGAATCTAACCATTGCCGCTTGACAGTCAATGGCATTACCATCACTGAATCCCCCACTATTAACATACTGAGGATTACTATTGACCAGAAGCTGAACTGGGCTAGCCATATAAATACTGTGCCTACAAGAGCAGGTCAGGGGCTCAGAATCCTGCGACAAGTAACTCACCTCCAGACTCCCCAAAGCCTGTCCACCATCTACAAGGCACAAGTCAGGAGTGTGATGGAATACTCCCCACTTGCCTGGATAAGTGCAGCTCCTGCAACAGTCAAGAAGCTTGACACCGTCCAGGACAAAGCAGCCCACTTGATTGCCACCACATCCACAAACATTCACTCCCTCCACCACCGACGCACAGTAGCAGCAGTGTGTACCATCTATAAGATGCACTGCAGGAACTCACCAAGGCTCCTTCGACAGAACCTTCCAAACCCACGACCACCACCATCTAGAAGGACAAGGGCAGCAGATAGATGGGAACACCAGCACTTGGAAGTTCCCCTCCAAACCACTCACCATCCTGACTTGGAAATATATCACCGTTCCTTCATGGAATACAGAGGCTCAAGAAGGCAGCTTATCACCAGCTTCTCAAGGGCAACTAGGGATGGGCAATAAAATGCTGGCCCAGCTAACAAAGCCCTCTTCCCGTGAATGAATAAAAATAAAAACCCCAATATGAGATACATGGGAGACCATTCTCTTCCAGTGCTAGGCTAATCTGTAAAAGCGATATCCACCCTCCAACACTGGCAAAGTATCTCCGCAATGTAGGGCTGTAGTCTGTGGTGAGCTGCCCTCTTGAACCGCTGCAATCCATGTGGTGTAGGTACACCCAGAGTACTGTTAGGGAGAGAGTTCCAGGATTTTGAGCCTGTGACAGAGAAGGAACAGTGATATATTTCCAAGTCAGGATGGTGAGTGACTTGGAGGGGAACTTCCAGTTGGTGGTATTCCCATGTGTCCGCTGCGCTTCTCCTATGGGTAGTTAGTGGTTTTGAGAAGGGGCAAGATATGGTGATATTTTGTGAATTCAGCGATGATGAGGGGTAAACAAGATGACTGAGGGGGAGTTTCTGCCTGTAACAAATCTTCTAAAAGGACAGAGTCCCTTATATCAGGAGCACTGACACCAGCTCATTGAACCATTCTTTGAACAAGCATACGGAGACGAACTGTAACACCTGACTTGTTACCAGTGGGGAGGCAAAGGCACAGTGGTATTGTCACTGGACTAGTAATCCAGAGGCCCAGGGTAATGCACCAGAGACCTGGGTTTGAATCCCACCACGGCTGAGGGTGGAATTTGAGTTCAATAAAAATCTGGAATTAAAAGTCTAATAATGTCCATGAAACCATTATCGATTGTTGTAAAAACCCATCTGGTTCACTAATGTGCTTTCGGGAAGGAAATCTGCTGTCCTTACCCGGTCTGGCCTACATGTGACTCCAGACCCACAGCAATGTGGTTCACTCTTAAATGCCCCCTGAACAAGGGCAATTCGGGATGGGCAATAAATGCGGGCCTTGCCAGCCCACATCCTATCAACAAATTTTACAAACCAACTATCACCTGGCTGTGACCAGGAACCGACACTGAGACCTCCCTGCTGTTGTTCAGTGTCATGACCGACACTGAGACCTCCCCACTGTTGTTCAGTGTCATGAACGACACTGAGACCTCCCCACTGTTGTTCAGTGTCATGACCGACACTGAGACCTCCCCACTGTTGTTCAGCGTCATGACCGACACTGAGACCTCCCCACTGTTGTTCAGTGTCATGAACGATACTGAGACCTCCCCACTGTTGTTCATTGTCATGACCGACACTGAGACCTCCCCACTGTTGTTCAGTCTCCTGAACGATACTGAGACCTCCCCACTGTTGTTCAGTGCCATGACTGACACTGAGACCTCCCCACTGTTGTTCAGTGCCATGAACGATACAGAGACCTCCCCACTGTTGTTCAGTGCCATGACAACACTGCTTTGTATGTATGAATATATCTGACTTTTTTCCTGCAGGTTTCAGAGCAGTTGCTTGATTAACAGCTCTAGGACAATTGAGAAAAGATTTTGACAGTCAGTATCTATGCAACTGTATCCTAGGGAGCGTCGGTGTGTGTGGAACTGTACCCCAGCGAGAGAGAGTGTCTGTGTGGAACTGTATCTTATTGAGAGTCTGTGTGTGGAATTGTACCCCAGCGAGAGAGAGTGTCTGTGTGGAACTGTATCTCGAGAGTCAGTGTGTGTGGAACTGTAACCCAGTGAGAGTCAGTGTGTGTGGGAATTAATTCAATGTGAGTATCTTTTTAACTGTACCTCAGTGAGAATCTTTGAAGGAGTGAATAGCTGTAAATGAAACTACTTGATTTAAGCTTCCTGTTGCAATGGGGAATTCTCTCACACACTTGTTAAACAGCAGAGGAATCTCTTATTGGTGAGCCAGAAGGGGAAATACCCAATGTAGCCTGTTTCGTAATATCAGCTGGAAATTTCAAGGAGCCCCTTAGTGTGTGCGTGGATGTGAATCCCACATAAGGTACAGTGTTATTGCGTCAACCAGCTTGTTACCGAGGCGCCGTTCACCTAGTGTTCCTGCTGGCAGTGTTGGGGCAGGACTGGTGAGTGTGCTGAGCTTTGACCCCCCCACATCACCCTTCAGCTGTATGTGAGCTGGGAGCACTGACAAAGCTTTCCGTTACTTGCAAAAACTAAGCTGCTGGTATACCCCAGCTCTCCACTCTGGCCTCGCCTATTACCTGAATGTTAACCAGAACCAAGCTGAACTCAGAGCGAGTGCAACTTCTACTCAAAGAGGATTAGTCTGGCAGTTTGACACTTTGAAAGAGTAAATTTCCATTAGTTGTGGCCAAATCATCTCTTCAAAGACTCAGAGCCTGTTCAATGTTTTGTAAAGAATGATCAGGACAGTGAAGCAGTTTTTCACTTGCATGTTACTCCTCAAGTGTTCATCAGCAATGAAGAGTCTGAGGCAGAAGCAGGCTGGAGGCTGCTTAACAATCTTACACAGATCGTCTTTGTACAAATGCTTCTCTCTCGGTCTGAGGGACCCAGCTCACAGACAACTGAGCTTCAAATTATACTGCGAACTGCTCAAACACACAAACACACACTGTCACTAATACATCAAATACAATTGACACTTACCTGAGCTTCTGGTGTCAGCTCTGGGTGCTCCTGAAAGTGAGCTTTCTTGGAGAGAGAGAGAGAGAGAGAGAGACAGAAAGAGTGAGGGACTTGCTCTCTGTCACTGGCAGAACAGAGAAGCACCAGAGGGGGCAGTGAACAACGACTTAAACACATCCACTCACATCTCACACAGTGATCAGTGTCTTGTTATCCCTGTGTCTCTTTCCCCTTCACACACATCTTTACACAGACACATACACATTTATACACATCTTTACACAGACACACACATTTACACACATCTTTACTCACACACAATTTACACACATCTTTACACAGACACACACATTTACACACATCTTTACACAGACACACCCACATTTACACGCATCTTTACATAGACACACACACATTTACACACATCTTTACACAGACACACACACATTTACACACATCTTTACACAGACACACACACACACACACACACACACATTTACACACATCTTTACACAGACACACACACAGACATTTACGCACTGGCACACACACACACACATTTACACACATCTTTACATAGACACACACACACACACACACATTTACACACATCTTTACACAGACACACACACAGACATTTACACACTGGCACACATACACACAGATTTACACACATCTTTACACAGGCACACACAGAGACATTTACACACAGACACACACACACAGATTTACACGCGTCTTTACACAGGCACACATACACACAGACATTTACACATGCAGACACACACAGATTTCCACACAGACATATATAAACATTTACACACGCTAACAAATATTTACATGCGCACAAACATTTAGAGACACAGACACACACATTAAGACTCAAACACACATACTCTCATTTACATACACACACAAACAAACGTGCGCGCACACATACACACACACACACATGACAATGTTAGTAGTGCAGGTCTCTTTAAGAATGAACCAAGACAAGCTTCAGAGTGAATTGAGAGCAGTGATGCTCATTGAAGACTGTATTTAAGAGCTGGGGTTTTCCCCAGTAAGAGAATTATTGCTTCTGGACAGGGAAAGCAACCAGAAGACCATAAGACATAGGAGCAGAAATTAGGCCATTCGGCCCATCAAGTCTGCTCCGCCATTCAATCAGGGCTGATAAGTTTCTCAACCCCATTCTCCTGCCTTCTCCCCGTAACCTTTGATCCCCTTACCAATCAAGAACCTATCTATCTCGGTCTTAAATACACTCAATGACCTGGCCTCCACAGCCTTCTGTGCCAATGAATTCCATAGATTCACCACTCTCTGGCTAAAGAAGTTTCTCCTCATCTCTGTTCTAAAAGGTCTTCCCTTTATTCTGAGGCTTTGCCCTCGGGTCCTAGTCTATCCTACTGATGGAAACATCTTCCCCACATCCACTCTATCCAGGCCTTTCAGTATTCTGTAAGTTTCAATCAGATCACCCCTCATCCTTCTAAACTCCATCGAGTATAGACCCAGAGTCCCCAAACGTTCCTCATATGTTAAGCCTTTCATTCCTGGGATCATTCTCGTGAACCTCCTCTGGACCCTCTCCAGGGCCAGCACATCCTTCCTGAGATACAGGGCCCAAAATTGCTCACAATATTCTAAATGTGGTCTGACCAGAGCCTTATAAAGCCTCAGCAGTACATCCCTGCTTTTACATCCTAGTCCTCTCGAAAGAAATGCCAACATTGCATTAGCCTTCCTAACTACTGACTCAACCTGCAAGTTAACCTTAAGAGAATCCTGAACTAGGACTCCCAAGTCCCTTTGCACTTCAGATTTCTGAATTCTCTCCCCATTTAGAAAATAGTCTATGCCTCTATTCTTCCTACCAAAATGCATGACCTCACACTTCCCCACGTTGTATTCCATCTGCCAATTCTTTGCCCATTCTCCTAACCTGTCCAAATCCTTCTGCAGCCTTGCCGCCTCCTCAATATTACCTGTCCCTCCACCTATCTTTGTATCATCTGCAAATTAGCCAGAAGGGAAGAGTTGAAACAGGTATTTGTACTGAACTATAGTTTAATAATAAATTAGTTGTGATTCACAGAATGTCTTCTGCTGCCTAATTTGGTATATGGATATCCAGCTGTTAAACGCCACACACACACACACACACACACACACACACACACACACATTTACACAGACAACCACAGACAGAAACATACATTATAATAGACACTCACATTGACAATCCTGACAATATTACAGCAATAGTACTGAAACCTTGTGCTCCAGAATTTGCCATGCCCCTAGCCAAGCTGTTCCAGTACAGCTACAACACTGGCATCTACCCAGCTATGTGGAAAATTGACCAGGTATGTCCTGTACATAAAAAGCAGGACAAATCCAATTACCGCCCCATCAGCCTGCTCTCCATCATCAGTAAAGTAATGGAAGGGGTCATCAACAGTGCTATCAAGCAGCACTTGCTTAGCAATAACCTGCTCACTGATGCCCAGTTTGGGTTCCGCGAGGACCACTCAGCTCCTGACCTCATTACAGCCTTGGTTCAAACATGGGCAAAAGAGCTGAACTCTGGTGAGATGAGAGTAACTGCTCTTGACATCAAAGTAGCATTTGACAGAGTGTGGCATCAAGGATCCGTGGAAAAACTGGAGTCAATGGGAATCAGGGGGAAAACTCTCTGTGAGTTGGAGTCATACCTAGCACAAAGGAAGATGGTTGTGGTTGTTGGAGGTCAGTCATCTCAGCTCCAGGGCATCACTGCAGGAGTTCCTCAGGGTAGTGGCCTTGGCCTAACCATCTTCAGCTGCTTCATCAATGACCTTCCTTCCATCATCAGTTCAGAAGTAGGGATGTTCGCTGATGATTGCACAATGTTCAGCACCATTCGCGACTCCTCAGATACTGAAGCAGCCCATGTCCAAATGCAGCAAGACCTGGACAATGTCCAGGCTTGGGCTGACAAGTGGCAAGTCACATTCGCTCCACGCATGTGCCAGGCAATAACCATCTCCAACAAGAGAGAATCTAACCATCGCCCCTTGATATAATGATATAGGTACCAATCAACAGCTATATCATTGATGATGCAGATGCATCTCGGCACAGTGCATGTGATGTGGTCCATGTAAGCTTGAGAGAGCTCCTGGCTAACAGAAAGTCTGAAAGGAAGCAATTGAAAACTGTATTGTCTGAATGGGTTTGGAATGTAGTAAGCTCTTGGGACTTCTCTGCAAAATGTACTGTCTAGTAACCATGTTTGGCAGCAAGCTTCAGGAAGAATTTTGTGGCTGCAAATCTCAGATTTAACTCCTCTAATGTGAGCATTTTGTATGAATAACATTTCAAAACTGCATTTAAACATCATGAATCGAGGCATACTCTCAATGATATGTCCTTCTTTATGACTCGTGATTGAGTTGCAGCAATCGGTGTGCTCTTAGATTCTTCTAATGATTCTGTCTTTCTCCATTTTGTTTAGTGCGACCTTTAATTTGTCTTGTAATTGGATGCTGCACTTCCGTGGTGGATCATTTGACGGACTTGCATTCTCCTGCAAGTGTAATGTTGCAGCTCCCTTGCAACTGCCAATTTTGTTGAAAAATTCTGGATACTTCCACATCATCGTCAGTTTCCGGTTTGTCAGTCATCTCATGTGCATGATTATGATGGGATACTGGATGGTCATTCTTATTGCTTGAAGGTCCCCACAGTATACGGTCAGTTTGGATCAGTGCATGGCTCTTTGTAGCCGCATCGTCCTTTGCTCTAGTCACTACCGCTGCCAATGGCCTTTTCTGCCACATGTCTTGGAGAGTGGCTGGGGAACCAGGCATTTCCTTGGTTCATGGAGAAGGCCTCACCTTCCATATGCCTGACGAGGTTTGGGTGTTCTGGTGAGTACGTGAACAATCAGGCTTGTACTTAAGGCGTATAAGCTTCGTTGACCAGCTGGGATTGCCTCGTATTTACGTACATCCTTGAGTAGCTCTTCGATGCTTTACGTTTTGGGCTTGTCTAGCAGAACATTCCAGAATGCTTCCATGGGCGTGGATACGGTCATCAATTCAACAATTCTGTCCACGAGCTCAGTGTTTTAGAAATCGCAGTACATACCCTTTTCTCTACATCTGCTGATGTAGCGGCCTATGGAATCTGTAGGCTGTTGTCGAAATGGCATGAACTCTAGTCGATGAATATGGAACTTTAACCTATTTCTGAACTGGTCTTCCAATGTAGTCCATATCTTTTGGGAACATTTATACAAAGGTAGAAAGCTTGAAGGCACCAGAGCTGGGTGTGTGTTTGTTCTGCTCACAGGCAAAAGTGAAACTAAAACTGGATCACATGACATGCTTCCCTTCTAGTTATGTCATTCTGCTAACCCTTAAAGGTATATTACAACAATTAACATCATTGAATCCCCTACCATTAACATCCTGGAGCTTACCATTCACCAGAACCTGAACTGGGCGAACCATATAAAACAAAAACAGAATTACCTGGAAAAACTCAGCAGGTCTGGCAGCATCGGCGGAGAAGAAATCAGTTAACGTTTCGAGCCATATAAATACTGTGGCTATAAGAGCAGGTCAGAGGCTAGGAATCCTGCAGTGAGCAACTCACCTCCTGACTCCCCACAGCCTGTCCACAATCTACAAGGCACAAGTCAGGAGTGTGATGGAATACTCCCCACTTGCCTGGATGAGTGCATCTCCAACAACACTCAAGAAGCTGGACACCGTCCAGGACAAAGCAACCCACTTGATTGGCACCACATCCACAAACATTCACTCCCTCCACCACTGACGCACAGTAGCAGCAGTGTGTACCATCTACAAGTTGCACTGCAGGAACTCACCAAGGCTCCTTCGACAGCGTTTTCCAAGCCAAAAATCTCCAACATCTAGGAGGACAAGGATAGTAGATGTATGGGAACACCATCCACCACAAGTTCCCCCCCAAGTCACTCACCATCCTGACTTGGAAATATATCACCGTTCCTTCACTGTAGCTGGGTCAAAATCCTGGAACTCACTCCCTAACAGCACTGTGGGTGTACCTACGCCACATGGACTGCAGCAGTTCAAGAAGGGAGCTCAGCACCAGGTCAGCCAAAATAGCTCAGTTGGGAGAGTGGTAGACTGAAGATCTAAAGGTCCCTGGTCCCATCGTGGGTTTCGGATGTAAACTGCAAGTCTACTGGCCTGAGCGTCTCCAGCAGCTTGCTGTGTTTACAGAGGAGACTTACCAGGATGTTGCCTGGGCTGGAGAGTTTTAATTATGAAGAGAGATTGGATAGACTGGGGCTATTTTCCCTGGAGCAGAGGAAATTGAGGATGGACATGATTGAGGTGTATAAAATTATGAGAGGCATAGATAGGGTAGACAGGAAGGAACTGTTCCCATTGGTGGAGAGGTTAATAACCAGGAGGCATAGATTTAAGGTAAGGGGCAGGAGGTTTAGAGGGGATGTGAGGAAGAATTTTTTTACCCAGAGGATGGAGGGAATCTGGAACTCACTGCCTGAAAGGGTGGTAGAGGCAGAAAACCTCATCACATTTAAGAAGTATTTGGATGTGCACTTGCAATGCCATTGCAGACAAGGCTATGGGCCTAATGCTGGATAATGGGATTGGAATAGTTAGGTACTTGATTGACCGGTGCAGACTCGATGGGCTGAAGGGCCTTTTTCTGTGCTGTAGACCCCTATGACTCTATGACACCACCTTCTCAAGGGCAATTAGGATGGGCAATAAATGCTGACTTGGCCAGCGAAGCCCACATCCCATGAAAGAATCAAAAAAACACATTTAACACACAGACACACATACTCACACGCATGCACACAGACACACATACTCACAAGCACGCACACAGACACACATACTCACACGCACGCACACACAGACACACATACTCACACGCACGCACACAGACACACATACTCACACGCACGCACACAGACACACATACTCACACGCACGCACACACAGACACATGCACGCACACAGACACACATACTCGCACGCGCGCACACACTCACACGCAGACACACGCACGCACACAGACACACATACTCACACGCACGCACACAAATACACATACTCACACGCACGCACACAGACACACATACTCACACGCAGACACACAGACACACATACTCACACGCACGCACACAGACACACATACTCACACGCACGCACACACAGACACATGCACGCACACAGACACACATACTCGCACGCGCGCACACACTCACACGCAGACACACGCACGCACACAGACACACATACTCACATGCACGCACACAGACACACATACTCTCACGCACGCACACACAGACACATGCACGCACACAGACACACATACTCGCACGCGCGCACACACTCACACGCAGACACACGCACGCACACAGACACACATACTCACACGCACGCACAGACACATATACTCACACGCAGACACACATACTCACACGTGTGCACACACTCACACGCGCACACACAGACACACGCGCACACAGACACAGGCGCGCACACAAATACAAACACACACACACATTTACAAATGTCTGAAAATCCCCCTCCATGTTTATACTTTACTCTGTCCCTTAAGTGGACATTAATTCCCCAGGAACCAGTCCAAAAAAGTTACTCTCAGCTCCTGACAACTTGCTTCCTTTTCTCTTTTCCAGCCAGGTAACTTCTAATTCCTGAGCTGACTTTCACAGTAAGGGTCACCCCCACCACCCCAACTACCCTCTAGAACCCAAAACTCCATTCCATCTTGGAATTAGAAAGACAGTTTTAAGTGTAACTGTTTATAAATGTGACATTCCTGACACCTCCCTGTGGGACTTGGAGACTAACAGTCTACACCTACCAGCAGCACAGCTGTTCTGGTCATCGTTTACAGGTGTGAATATCTTGCAACCTCTTCCCAGTTCATACAACCTGCAACACTCCCCCTCCCCCCACCCACCTTTAACCTTCAACCCCCCCACCCTTAACCTTCAACCCCCCCCCACCCTTAACCTTCAAACCCCCCATAACCTTCAACCCCCACTCCCCCCACCTTAGCCTTCAACCCCCCCACCCTTAACCTTCAACCCCCCCACCCTTAACCTTCAACCCCCCCACCCTTAACCTTCAACCCCGCTCTTCTCCCACCCTTAACCTTCAATCCCCCTCCCCCCACCCTTAACTTTCAACATCCGCCCCACCCTTAACCTTCAACACCCCCTCCCTCCACCCTTAATCTTTAACCCCCCCACCCTTAACCTTCAACAACACCATCCTCCCCCCACCCTTAACCTTCAACAACACCATCCTCCCCCCACCCTTAACCTTCAACAACACCATCCTCCCCCCACCCTTAACCTTCAACAACACCATCCTCCCCCCACCCTTAATCTTCAACAACACCCCCTCCCCCCACCCTTAACCTTCAACACTAGCCCTCCCCCCGTTAACCTTCAAAACTCCCCCCTCCCTCACCCTTAACCTTCAACACTAGCCCTCCCCCCACCCTTAACCTTCAACACTCCCCCCTCCCCCCACCCTTAACATTCAACACTCCCCTTACCCCCGACCCTTAACCTTCAACACCCCACACCCCCAACCCCACACCCCCACCCCCCTCCAACCACCCAAACCCCACCACCGACTGCCCACAGCCCCCTCACCAACTTACCCACACCCCCCCACCCTACCCCCACACCCCCCACCACCCACCACCCCCAACCCCTCCCACCATCCCCCACCCCCCACACGCTCCTAGACCCCCACCACCCCACACACCTCCCCAACCCCCCCACACCCCCACACCCCCTCCACACACCACCCCCCAACACTCCCCCCTCACCCCACCCTTAACCTTCAACAACCCCCCGCACCCCACCCTTAACCTTCAACAACACACCCTCCCCCCATCGTTAACCTTCAACACCCCCCTCCCCCACCCTTAAACTTCAACAACCCCTCTCCCCCCACCCTTAACCTTCAACAACCCCTCTCCCCCCACCCTTAACCTTCAACAACACCCGCCTCCCCCACCCTTAACCTTCAACAACACCCCACCTTAACCTTCAACAACACCCCCACAACCCTTAACCTTCAACAACACCCCCCTCCCCTCACCCTTAACCTTCAACAACACCCCTCCCACTTAACCTTCAACAGCCCCCCTCCCCCCACCCTTAATCTTCAACAACACCCCTCTGCCCCCACCCTTAACCTTCAACAACACCCCTCTCCCCCGACCCTTAACCTTCAACAACACCCCTCCCCCCATCCTTAACTTTCAACAACACTCCCTTCCCCCATCCTTAACCTTCAACAACACCCCCCTCCCCCACCCTTAACCTTCAACAACACCCCTCTCCCCCCACCCTTAATCTTCAACAACACCCCTCTCCCCCAATCCTTAACCTTCAACAACACCCCTCTCCCCCAATCCTTAACCTTCAACAACACCCCTCCCCCATCCCTAACCTTCAACAACACCCCCCCCCCCTACCCTTAACCTTCAACAACCCGCCTCCCCCATCCTGAACTTTCAACAACCCCCCTCCCCCCACCCTGAACCTTCAACAACCCCCCTCCCCCCACCCTGAACCTTCAACAACCCCCCTCCCCCCACCCTGAACCTTCAACAACACCCACCTCCCCCCACCCTTAACCTTCAACAACACCCCACCTTAACCTTCAACAACACCCCCACAACCCTTAACCTTCAACAACACCCCCTCCCCCCACCCTTAACCTTCAACAACACCCCCTTCCCCCCACCCTTAACTTTCAACAACACCCCTCTGCCCCCACCCTTAACCTTCAACAACACCCCTCTCCCCCCATCCTTAACTTTCAACAACACTCCCTTCCCCCCATCCTTAACCTTCAACAACACCCCCCTCCCCCACCCTTAACCTTCAACAACACCCCTCTCCCCGCACCCTTAATCTTCAACAACACCCCTCTCCCCCCATCCTTAACCTTCAACAACACCCCCCTCCCCCTACCCTTAACCTTCAACAACCCCATCCCCCAACCCTGAACCTTCAACAACCCCCCTCCCCCCACCCTGAACCTTCAACAACCCCCCTCCCCCCACCCTGAACCTTCAACAACCCCCCTCCCCCCACCCTGAACCTTCAACAACCCCCCTCCCCCCACCCTGAACCTTCAACAACCAAGCCCCCCAAGCTTGTTGCCAGGTAGAATTCAAAACAGGTCATATGACCCACTTCATTCCTCCATTTTAATCTAAATTAAAGAGGCAGTTCCAAAACATAACAATCTTACAAACTTTATATTTGCAACATTACAGAGACGTACAGACATACACACACATGCATACACATGTGCACACAGACACACAGGCAAAAACACACACACACACAGACACACACAGAATCACACACTGACCCACACAAAGATACACAGGCATACACACATTTACACACACAGTGACACACATTTACACACACAGACACACACTTGAACACACACAATTACATATGCACAGACAGATACGAACACGTTTACAAATGCACACAAATGCACACAAACACATACAACAATAACTTTAGATTGTAAAACATAAGAAGGCGCTTCACAGGAGCATTATCAAACACATTTTACAACTGAGCCTTGAGGCAGGATATTAGGACAGGCAAACTAATGCTTGGTGAAGGAGGTAAGGAGGAAAGAGGGGTTGAGAAGTGACAGGGTATAGGGCCTCGGCTGTTGAAAACACAGCTGCTAATGGTGAAGAGGCCCTGCGGGAAAAGGAGATGGTGGATCCTGTTGGATGGTTCCCCGAACAGACTGTCAAAGTCATTTGGCAGAATCCCTCCTCACCAGAACTTTCAAGCAAGCATCAAAACATAGCTTGGCTGGTGGTGAGAAAGGTCCTCCCCGTCAGATCCTTCCTACACGCAAGGAGTCTCACCCCGTCTGCACATTGCCCTCGAGGTGGCTGTGGTGGGGAAGAGACTGTTGTTCACCTCCATGTGGAATTTGCCTTTGCAAAGAAGGTCTGGAGAGAGATGCAGTGGTTTCTGTCGAGGTTCATCCCAAGCAGTTCTGTGACACAGGACTCTGTGCTCTACGGGCTGTTCCCAGGGACACACACCAAGACAAACATCAACTGCAGCTGGAGGATCATCAACTTGGTGAAAGACGCTCTTTGGTCTACCCGAAACTTGTTGGTCTTCCAGTGCAGAGTTGTCTTCAACTGAGTGTTGCAGACGGGCACATTCCAAGGTCCAGGACTACATGCTGAGGGGTGCACTAAACCTTGGGGCAACCACCACAGAGGCACAATGGGGAAAGGTCGCTGTCTAAGAACTTTCAGCCATAGTGCACTGAGAGTCTGGGAACTGTGTAGATCCCCTCGGTCTGTATGTTTGATGTGTAATGCATACTGTAAATATTAACTGTAATTGTAAATGTAGTAAATAACCTACAACATTGTAAGAAGCTGATTTGGTTTTGCACATTATGCAATGTAAACTTTTAATGGTCATGTAATGTACTTTTATACATTTTCTGAATAAAGAACATTTTGAGGAAAAAAAAGAGTTTAAAATCAGGGATCGGGAAAAGAAAAGCCAGACTGAGAGGCAGAGATCGTGAGGAGTTATGGAGCTGGAGGGGATAACAGGGATTGGGAGGAGGGGACAAGACCGTGGAAACAAGGATGAGAATTTTAAAATGCAGACAGTGCCAGACTGGGAACCGATGTGGGTCAGCGAGCACAGGGGTGAAAGGTGAATGGGGCTTGGTGCGAATTAGGGCACAGGAAGTAGAGCTTTTACTGACTCCAAGCTTACTGACGGTTATCGATTGGAAGCCAGCCTGGAGTGCGTTGGAATCGTCAGATCCACAAGGCATGGAGGTGGTTTCAGCAACAGCTGGGCTGAGACAGGGGTGAAGTCAGGTGATGTTACACCGGTCTTAGGCAGTCTTAGTCATAACATTAATGTGTGGTCAGAAGTCATTTCAGAGTCAATTATGACACCAAGGTTGAGAATAGTGTGGTTCAGCCTCAGATAGTTGTGAGGGAGAGGGATGGAGTACATGGCTAGGGAACAGAGTTTGGAGTGGGGACCAAAGTTAATGGTTTCAGTCTTCCCAATTTTTAATTGTAGGAAATTCCTGTTCATCAAGTACGGGATGTGGGATAAGCAGTGGAAGGATGCTTTTCTGAATGGAGAGCTGTGACTAGTGGTGTTCTGCAGGGATCAGTGCTGGGACCTTTGCTGTTTGTAGTATATGTAAATGATTTGGAGGAAAATGTAACTGGGCTAATTAGTAAATTTGCAGACGACACTAAGGTTGGAGGAGTTGCAGATAGTGAAGAGGATTGTCAAAGGATACAACGGGATATAGATCAGTTGGAGACTTGGATGGAGAAATGGCATATGGAGTTTAATCCGGACAAATGCGAGGTAATGCATTTTGGAAGGTCTAATACAGGCAGGAATCATACAGTAAATGGCAGAACACTTAAGTGCGTCGATGGGCAGAGGGATCTGGGTGTACAGGTCCACAGGTCACTGAAAGTGGCAATGCAGGTGGATAAGGTAGTCAGGAAGGCATATGGCATGCTTGCCTTCATCGGCAGGGGTATTGAGTATAAAAGCTGGGAAGTCATGCTGCAGCTGTATAGAACCTTGGTTAGGCCACACTTGGAATATTGCGTGCAATTCTGGTCGCCACATTACCAAAAGAATATGGAGGCGTTGGAGAGGGTGCAGAGGAGGTTTACCAGGATGCTGCCTGGTCTGGAGGTTATTAGCTATGAGGAGAGGTTGGAGAAACTCGGATTGTTCTCACTGGAGCGACGGAGATTGAGGGGCGACTTGATAGAAGTTTACAAAATTATGAGTGGCATGGACAGAGTAGATAGTCAGAAGCTTTTTCCCAGGGTAGAAGAGTCAATTACTAGGGGACATAGATTTAAGGTGAGAGGAGAAAACTTTACAGGAGATGTGCGGGGCAAGTTTTTTACGCAGAAGGTAGTGAGTGTCTGGAATTCGCTGCCAGAGGAGGTGGTGGAAGCAGGTACAATAGTGATGTTTAAGAGGCAGCTTGACAAATACATGAATAGGATGGGAATAGAGGGATACGCACCCCGGAAGTACAAAATATTTTAGTTTAACAGGCAATTTGATCAGCGCAGGCTTGGAGAGCCAAAGGGCCTGTTCCTATGCTGTACTTTTCTTTGTTCTTTTTTCAGTCTGATAATTTAGCAACAGTGGAGGAGTCGAGAGAGGTGGCAGTGAGGTAGAGCTGGGGGTCTTCAGCGTACATGTGAAAACTAATACTGCCTTCAGATGATAGATAGATAGAGGGATAAAGAATAGAGGGATAAATAGTTGATAGAGAGTCAGAGTATAGATAGGGGCTGTACGGTGAGGTATAATTTAGATATAGAGAAAAGATAGAAGACCAAGAACTAGAGGATAGCAGTATGGTTAGATTGGTAGAGGAGAGAGGGATAAGTGGAGAGCAATAGAATAGATAGCGATGATAGAGGATGCAGAGAAAGGGTATAGAAAGATAGAGAATGGAGAGAATGTGGATGGAGAGATAGAGGATAGATAGATCGATAGACAGACAGACAGACAGATAAATAGATAGATAAATAGATAGAGAGATATAGAGAGAGAGATACAGAGAGAGAGAGAGGGAGATAGAGATAGAGAGATAGAGATGGAGAGATAGAAAGATGGATCACAGATAGAGAGATGCCAGACCTGCTGAGTATTTCCAGCATTTTTTGTTTTTATTTCAGATTTCCAACATCAATCGAGGCATAGATTACAAAAGTAGGGAGGTCATGTTGGAGTTGTATAGAACCTTGGTGAGGCCACAGCTGGAGTACTGTGTGCAGTTCTGGTCGCCACATTATAGGAAGGATGAGATTGCACTGGAGTGGGGGCAGAGGAGATTTACCAGGATGTTGCCTGGGATGAAACATTTAAGTTATGAAGAGAGATTGGAT
The DNA here is from genome assembly GCF_964194155.1 of Cetorhinus maximus. Taxonomy (NCBI): domain Eukaryota; kingdom Metazoa; phylum Chordata; class Chondrichthyes; order Lamniformes; family Cetorhinidae; genus Cetorhinus; species Cetorhinus maximus. The sequence continues at coordinate 72,826,646 of NC_135895.1, read as the reverse complement.
CGACTTGGGTTGTTTTTGTTGGAGCAGAGAAGACTGAGGGGCGACATGATCGAGGTATACAAGAGTATGAGGGGCATGGACAGGGTGGATAGAGAGCAGCTGTTCCCCTTAGTTGAAGGGTCAGACACGAGGGGACACAAGTTCAAGGTGAGGGGCAGGAGGTTTAGGGGGGATGTGAGGAAATACTTTTTTACCCAGAGGGTGGTGAAGGTCTGGAATGCGCTGCCTGGGAGGGTTGTGGAGGTGGGTTGCCTCACATCCTTTAAAAAGTACCCGGATGAGCACCTGGCACGTCATAGCATTCAAGGCTATGGGCCAAGAGCTGGTAAACGGGGTTAGGTCGGTAGGTCAGGTGTTTCTCACGTGTCGGTGCAGACTCGATGGGCCGAAGGGCCTCTTCTGCACTGTGAGCTTCTATGATTTGTAGGATTTTGTTTTTAAACAAATGCTGTGTGTTTAGATCTGAATAACAGTAATTTAATATTAAACAACAGGAGTTTTGACACCCGCTATTTTATAAACTTTGTTTTTTTCAGCTGAGGATAATTAAATTTAAAATAATTGTTCGTCACTGCTCAGCATGTTTTAATTCCCTTCAAGCAGAGTGAACTGTATCTGACAGATAGGAAATGAAAGGGGCCTGGAGTTGTTGCTGCAGATGAGATACGGTGGGATGATTCAAGCAACAACAACTTGCATTTATGTAACACCCTTAGTGCAGTGAACCGTTCACAGGAGCTTATCGAACAAAACACGACAGCCAGCCGAAGGGTAGTGACAAAACAAGACAACAGGTTAGGACAGAGCAACTGATGGATGACAGCAAGGACTGGAATCCGTGATGGTAGAATGAAGTGGGGCAACATAGATTACACAGTACAGCTTTGAAAGGTGTGCATGAACAGAAGGAACTGGGAGTTCACACGTATTCATCTTCAAAGGTTACAGGAGAGATTTGTAAAGCTTTTCTTGGAATGGTTACAGCACAGAAGGAGGCCTTTCAGCCTATTGTGCCAGTGCTGGCTCTCTGCAACAGCAATTCACCTAGTCCCACTCTCCCGCCCTTTCCCCATATCCCAGCAAATTAAAACAAAATATGGGCTTTATAAATAGAGGTATAGATTACAAAAACAAGGAATTTATGCTAAACCTTTACAAAACACTCTTTAGGCCTCATCTGGAGTATTATTGTGTTCAATGCTGGGCACCGGACTTTAAGAAGGATGTCAGCGTCTCGGAGGGTGCAGAACGGTGGCACGGATGAGGGACTTCAGTTATTAGGTGCAGAAGCTGGGGTTGTTCTCCTTAGAGCTGAGAAGGTGAAGGGGAGGTATAGTAAGGTGATCAAAATCAGGAATGTATGGTGGAGAGGTTCAGTAACTGGAGGACACAGGTTTAAGGTTATTGGCAAAAGGGACAGAGGAGATTTTTTGGTTTTGCACAGCAAGTTGTGATAATCTGGAATTCACAGCCTGAGAGGCAGGTTCAAAAGAGAATTGTATTGTTTTCATTTGTTCAGGGGATGTGGGCGTCACTGCCTAGACCAGCATTTATTGCTCATCCCTAATTGCTCTCATTCAGAGGGCATTTTTTTAAGAGTCAACCACATTGCTGTGGGTTTGGAGCCACGTGTAGGTCAGACCAGGTAAGGATGGCAGATTTCCTTCCCTAAAGGACATTAGTGAACCAGATGGGTTTTTACAACAATTGACAATGGTTTCATGGTCATTATTAGACTTTCATTGAATTCAAATTTCAGCATCTGCCGTGGTGGGAATTGAACCCGGGTCCCCAGAGCATTACTCTGGGTCTCTGGAATACTAGCCCAGTGACAATACCACTATTCCAACCACCTCCTCCTTGAAAAAGAAAAATAATGCAGGGTTATGGGTAGTGGGCTTAATTGGATAGCTCTCAAAGAGCCAGCATGGGCAAGATGGACTGAATAGCCTCCTTCTGTGCTGTGTCACAATATGATTGTGAAAAAGAAAGATTTGCATTTATATAGTACCTTTCACAACCTCAGGATATCCCAAATGGCCGTACAACCAATGAACTATTTTTGAAGTGTAGTCACTGTTGCAATGCAGGAATTATGACAGCCAATTTGCACCAAAAGGACGACACCTCCAACAGTGCTGCACTCTTTCAGTAATGCAGCAGGAGTGCCAGTCTGAAGTATGGTGCTGAAACTTCTGGAGTGGGACATGAACCTGTGACCTTCTGACTCAGAGACAAGAACATTAGTGACTGACACACAGCTGACAGGAGAATGGTATGAAATGAGCACTGGCTGCAAAAAGCAATGAGACAGACTGAAGGAAGAAGGTCAAATTGAATGTAAGATAGACATTCCTCACATTTGAAACCCCCCAATACACTGGTCAGACACAAAGGAAACATCTTGGGCATATTTGGAAACTCTGATCCAGACTGGAGAGGTTCCAGGCTGTGTTTAAGAAACACTAAAATATGGATAATGCCACTGAGTGCTCATACAAATCACAGCCACTGGCCTTGAGAGGAGTATTGTAAAAAATGTTCAGACACACCACTCAGATAACAGAATGGACAGTCTCAATGACCACCCCCCACTCCCAACCACCCACTCTTCCCCCCTTCTTTTTAACTGTACCTCTCTTTAAAACAGCTGAAGAAAGAGAATGGGATAAATACTGGAAAAGGGAGAAAATTGCAGGGTTTATGGGAAAGAGCCGGAGAGTGGGATTAAACTTATGCCCCTCCCAGAGAATCTGCAGAGGCCTGATGGGCCTTCTCCAATACTATACAATTCAATATGCTTTTGGAGTAGTAGGGTCTGGTACATGCAGGGTTAATGTGAGACTGAGTACAGTACCGTCCACACAGTGATGTAAGAAGGCACATGGCCCAGAGCCAGGGTCAGTCTCGAGGTGGACAAGATGTGTAAAGATCGAGACTGGAGTCAGCTCCAGACCTGTACCCTTTGCTTTAAATATGTACATAGTAATGATTTGTTAATAAAGACTGGCTGTTAATATACTCAAGGTTACGGAGCCTACTTCCTGGTGTCTGAAGCAGGATCCTTCATGGTGACAGTGTCCAGATCGAAAACCCTCATCCTCACAAGAATCCAGAAAAGCTAAGAAAAAGGACACCTTCAACGGATCCTGAACTGAAACAAACTCCCAACTGGGGCTACAGACGCAGAGAAAATTCAGCAGAAAGAGAAAGCTCCAGAGACAGAAGAGCCTGGAAGCAAAATGTAGACATTTTATTCCAGCAGGAGACTCCATTGACTCTCTATTGGAAGTCCAGCTTCAGCAAGCAGAGCTCACGGCCTACAAGGGTGAGATTCTTTTTACAATTCCAGGCCAGCCAGTCCTGACAAAACCCCTTTTCGTTCATCAGGTCAGAAGCGCCGTTTAAAAGAAACCTGTCGCTGATCCTGATCCCCGACTCTGAGTCCCAACACATGGCAAAGAGAAAGAAATTAAGAGTCAATTTTGTCTATTTCAGGTACCTCATGACCGTCCGATTTCCTAAACAGCAAGCCCGCGGTCCGATTCAACATGTCTCGCCTCACAACATCATACTGCTGATTAAATTCCATCAGCAGCCAGCTGACCCATGCAGCCACTGGGGGCCCTTCTGCAGACAGAAGCACCCCGCCGTCATTTTGGAAGACCTGTCGTAAACTGACAAGCACGGCAAGGTCCACTGTTTGGTAGTGAACGGTGACGCCATCTTGGAAGCCTGCAATCTCATAAAGCTGTACCCACACATTTAAAAATCTTCAAAATGGATCACAAGCCCACACTTCCAGCTCCACTGGGATTCACCCATAGCCCAGGCCAGTCACAGAATTGGAGTCTTTGGAGGAAGAGGTTTTTAAGATACAGCATTGCTACAGGCCTAAAAGAAATATCAGAGGCAGAACAAGTCAATACACTTCTTTATTCAATTGGGACAATTGCAGATGAAATAACTGCACAACACGCTATCGATGAATCATCTGTGAAATTTGATGATGTCTTAAAATCCTTTGACGTTTATTTCAATCTAAAAGCCAGTAAAATATTGGAGAGTCAAATTTAATAAGGGAGTCCAACTGCCCGGGGAACCAGTCGATTCCTTTATAAACAATCACTACAAGGTGGCAGAGGAATGTGAACATAGCGATTTAAAGTCTGAGCCCATCCCAGACAGAATTGTGGCGGGTGTTGCAGATGATTCACTCTCTGAGTTCCAACAAGTTAAAGATGATCTCATCCTAGATAAGGCAATCCAGATAGTCAGACTGCCTGAGCTATGTCAACAAAACAGGGCCATCCTAAGGGAAATGGACATGACTTGGGGCAAAAACCAACCCTCAGTCCAACAGAAACACAGTGACCATCCAAGTCAGGGAAAGCAATTCCTGAGCCGCCCAGCAGAGTGACCTTGCCAGCGCTGCAGTGTGAAGCACCCTCACAGGGGAGATCAGTGTCCTGCGAGTACAGCCCAATGCATCCACTGTAATAGACCAGGGACACAGAATCACAGAATTTTAATGGCACAGAGGGAGGCCATTCGGCCCATCATATCTGCACCGGCTCTCCAAATGAGCATTATGACCGAGTGCCATTGCCCTGCCTTTTCCCTGTACCCCTGCACATTGTTTCTATTCAAATAATCATCTAATGCCCTCTTGAATGACTCGATTGAACCTGCCTCCACCACACTTCCAGGCAGTGCATTCCAGATTTGAACCACTCGCTATGTGAAAAAGTTTTTTCTCACATCACATTTGCTTCTTTTGCAAATCACTTTAAATCTGTGCCCTCTCATTCTTTTACGAGTGGGAACAGTTTCTCCCTATCTACTCTGTCCAGCTCCCTCATGATTTTGAACATCTCTATCAACCTCCTCTTAGCCTTCTCCTCTCCAAGGAGAACAGTCCCAATCTCTCCAATCTATCCTTGTAGCTGAAGTTTCTCATCCCTGGAACCATTTTTGTAAACCTCTTCTGCACTGTCTCCAATGTGTTCACATCCTTCCTATAATATGGTGCCCAGAACTGTACACAATACTCCAGCTGAGGTCTAACAAGTGTCTTATATAAATTCAGCATTACCTCCTTGCTCTTGTACTCTATGCCCCATTAATAAAGCCCAGGATACTATATACTTTATTAACTGCTCTCTCCACCTGCCCTGCCATCTTCAATGATCCATGCAAATATACACCCAGGTCTGCTTCTGCAACCCCTTCAAAATGTCACCCCTTATTTTATTTTGCCCCTCTCCACCCTTTACACTATCACTGTCCCAGTCTACATTCAGGTAATTAATTATAACTACTCTGTAATGCTTGCATCTCTGTGCAGATTTCCCTGCAGATTTGTTCTTCTACATCCTTCTCACTATTTGGTGGTCTATAGACTACACCGAGTAATATGATTGCACTCTTTTTGCTCCTTAGCTCTAGCCAAATTGATTCTGCCCTTGAACCCTCTGGGACATCTTCTTTCTCCAGCACTGCAATGCTCTCCTTAACCAATACCGCCACCCTTCCTCCTTTTCTTCCTTTCCTATCTCTCCTGAGCACCTTGTACCCAGGAATAATTAACATTCAGCCCTGCCCTTCCTTGAGCCAGGTCTCTGTTATCTCCACAACATCATATTTCCATGGTAATCTGTGCCTGTAACTCCCCAATCTTATTTACTATACTCCGTGCATTCACATACATGCACAGTAACCCTGATTTAGATTTTGTTACTTTCTCCCTTACCCCAACTTTACCTATTAACTTACTATTCTCTATACTAGTGATATCTGTCCCTCCCAGTATTTTGTGAACCCTGGTATTCCTCTCTACTATTTTTTCTTGGTTCCCACACCCCTGCTGAGTGTGTTTAAAGCCCTCCCAACAGCACTGGCAAAAGGCCCCGCAAGGAACTCAGTCCCAGCCCTGTCCAGATGCAACCCATCCGGCTTGTACAGGTGCCATCTCCCCCAGAGCCAGCCCCAGTGCCCCAGGAATCTAAATCCCTCCCTCCTGCACCATCTTCATTCATCTGCCTTATCCTCCTATTTCTGTCCTCACTGGCACTGGGAGCAATCCGGAGATTACTACCTTAGAGGCCCTACTTGCTAATTTTCTACCTAGCTCCCTAAATTCTGATTGCAGGACCACATCCCCCTTTCACCCTAAGTCATTAGTCCCAATGTGGACCACGACCTTTGGCTGATCACCCTCCCCCAGAAGAATGTCCTGCAGCTGCTCTGTGATATCCCTGATCCTGGTACCAGGGAGGCAACATACCATCCTGGAGTCATGTCTACGGCCACAGAAATGCCTGTCTGCTCCCCTAACCAATGAAACTCCCTATCACTATAGCTCTTCCTTTCTCCTCCCCTCCTGTACAGCCAAGCCGCTCACGGTGCCACAAACTTGGCTCTGACTGCACTCTTCTGAGGAACCAGCGCCATCACCAGCTTCCAAAACGGATCTGTGAGCAGAACACCAGGGGACTCCTGCACTACCTGCCTACTTCTCTTGGATTGCTTGGTGATCACCCATTGCCTCTCTGTCTCCAGGCCCTTAAGCTGCGGTGTGAGCACCTCTCTAAACATGCTATCCACGTAGCTCTCAGACTCATGGATGGGCCACAGTGACTCCAGCCGCCGCTCGAGCCCTGAAACCCGGAGCTCAGGTTTCTGCAGCTGACAGCACTTCCTGCACATGTGGTCCATCTAGGACACCAGTAACGTCCACGACTTCTCACATATTACAGGACACGCATTCCACTTGACTGAGCTGCCCTGCCACGCCTTAACTCTACTTCCTTTATGTTAATTTTATTCTACTTTGGATTATTTATATTACTTTATTATATTGGCCCTAAATTTCCCTTATTCCTTGTGCTTCTCAGTTAAATCCATGTATAGCTACTTGTTCAAAAATATTACATTTTTCTAATTTAATCACCAGGTCCTACTTACCAAGGCCGTCGCTCTTCTTTCTGAGGAACGGTAGAAAAGGGAAGGGGCACCTCCTCCCTCCTCACCGAACTCCTTCAGTCACCAAACTCTAGCTTAAGCACTCTACACTAGCCCAAAACAGCACTCCACTGCAGACAAAACGGACACTTTGGTAAACTGTGCAAATCAAAACCCCAGCACCCGACAGAAAGCTCAAAGGTCATCCACGAGGTCAAGACGGAAAACCCTGAAGACTTACAACCATTGCTTCAAGGTTGAGATCAGAGAATGCGGCTCTTTGTTTTGGAATGCTGATATCCTGGTAAATGGTCATCTAACAAATTTTAAATTAGATTCAAGTTCCAGTGTGACCATCCTGTCAGATGAGGAACCATGGCTGTAAGACCTTTGTATTCAAAAGACGCACACTCCACTGTATGGAGCGGGGGGATTCCGACTCCCGGTCATTGGCATCATCCTTGAACCATTGACATATAGTGACAAACAAATCTTTGAGCTAATGTGAGCCATCTGCAATCAGCCTTTCTCTCTTCTGAGCAGGGATACCTGCGTAGCCCTTGATCTTCTCCAGCCAGTGGAAGATGTCAAGACTACAACAATCGTTAGCCAGTCAGAACAGCATGGTCTTGAATCCTCAAACACTAAAGAGTATTCAGGCTCTGATTTCATCTGTGATCTTCTCTTTTAGCAGAGCAGGTTTGTCCATCATCATTCTAGGTCTTGGAAAGTCCCCAATAGTCAGATCAACTACCACACATGAGATTACCATGGGACCTCCGGTTGAAGTCATACCAGAGAAAGATCAACAGTCTGAGGAGCCTCTACCTCCAACTACAATGATGGTACAGTCAGTAACACAACAACATACTGTACATATACAGTAAATTCCAGCCAGTGTGCCAGAACCACAAGGGATGCTGGAACCTCACAGAATCCTCACACCATCAACAACAAAAAGCAGAGGTGAGCATGCTACTCAATCTTCTTCGTGCCACAGAATGCTCTTCCTCAGCCTCAGAGAGCTTTCCAAACGGAAAAAAGATGAAGATAAAACACTGCCAAGCAGACAAATACCATTTTCATCCACCCCACAAGATACAATCAAGGGTAACAACAACCATACGCCTCCAAACCAACCAGACCAACCAGGCACGGGTTAACATCAAGCAATGGAGGAAACCAAACCCAAACACCGGTCCAACCTCCAAGCCAACAGCAAGAACCAGAACCACCAGAGCCTACCGCTCTCCCAATATAACAGCAAATGAGATGTGGAAGGGTTATAAGGCCTCCAGACTGCATGAACCTCTAACTTCAAGGGGGGGAGTTGGGATAGTGAGAATATCGTAAATGTTAATTCAGTAATAGCAATAATGTTGGAATAGCATTAAGATTGTAACAGTAAGAAAAATGCACAAGACTTATAACAATGTAAGACATGAAGTAAACTAAAGTAACTCTATATCAATGGGATAAAGACTAGAGGGGGAGGTGTAGTAATAGGGCATGGTACATAGAGGGCCCCACACAGTGATGTAAGAAGGCATATGACCCAGAGCCAGGGTCAGTCTGGAGATGGACAGAGATGTGTAAAGACCAAGACTGGAGTCAGCTCCAGACCTGTACCATCTGTGTATTTGTACATAGTTACGAGTTGTGAACAAAGACTTCCTGTTAATACATTCAAGATTACGAAATCTATTTTATGGTGTCCGGAGCAGGATTCTTCGAGAAGTCTTCAGCTCCCATCTGAATGAATCACAGTTTGACCCAATGAATTAGAAGACATTTGCTAGTTGATAATTAAACCAGATGAAATAGTGGCAGGAATAGGTCACATGGCCCATCAAACTTGCTCCCCTTCCAAAAGCAATCATAATTGATCTTTGACATTAACTCCACTTTCCTGCCCTCTCCCTTTCTCTTTTAGTGTTGAAATCTCTTCGAGCTCAATTTGAATGTACTCAGCAATGGAGTATCCATCATCTTGCGTAGAGAATTCCAAAGATTTGCCACCCTCTGAGTGAAGAAATTCCTCCTCATCTCAGTTCAAAATGGCTGACATCTAATTCTGAGACTTTATCCAATGGTTGCAGACTTCCAAAATGGGGAAACATCCTCCCAACATTATCCTGTCAAACCCTCATCAATGAGGGCACCTCTCATCCTCCTACATTCCACAGAATATAGGCTCATTCTGCTCAGCCAACCTGCTCCGGTATTAATGTAGTGAACCTTCAAATTACCCACACTAAGGCGACTCTTCTATAGGTTTGAACTAACATGCTGAAAGGTTCCAGGTGACCTCAATTCCAGCTTCAAGAGGGATAAGGATAGCTGGAGTGGGGTCCATGGAACTGGACCCCAGTGAGAGCCAGCACCTTCAGGAAAGGAGGGGAGTGGGATCCATGGAACTGTACCCCAGTGAGAGCCAGCACCTTCAGGAGAGGAGGGGAGTGGGGTCAGTGGAACTGTACCCCAGTGAGAGCCAGCACCTTCAGGAGAGGAGGCCAGCACCTTCAGGAGAGGAGGGAAGTGGGATCCATGGAACTGTACCCCAGTGAGAGTCAGCACCTTCAGGAGAGGAGGCCAGCACCTTCAGGAGAGGAGGGAAGTGGGATCCATGGAACTGTACCCCAGTGAGAGTCAGCACCTTCAGCAGGAGTGGAGTGGGATCCATGGAACTGTACCCCATGGGGTATAGTTCCATGGAGCCCACTTCCCTCCTCTCCTGAAGGTGCTGACTCTCACTGGGGTACAGTTCCATGGATCCCACTTCCCTCCTCTCCTGAAGGTCAGCACCTTCAGGAGAGGAGGGGATTGGGCTGCATGGAACTGTACTCTGTACAGAATGAGTCTCAATTAAATCCTTACTCACTGTCACGTTTATTGACATTATGATCCATTGAATGCATATACCTCCTAATTCAACCACACACAGTTTCACTCATTGTCTCTTACTCTGTGCTCAAGTGAAGCAACAATTAATTTCCTCCGCCTGCCATGTAGTTAAACACATTTAATCTTCAATTGGTGTGATCTTCAGTGTGATCCATGGAGGAGTGCCTGCCTGCAGAGTAGAACCAACGACATCCAAATTACTGGGGACAGGGTCATTTAACCATTTGAGGGGTGGGATGTCCAAGGCGGGATGTGTGATCTGGGGAGGGGTGAGAGTGGGTGAGGGCAATGTGATCAGATGTCCTTGACCTGATAGCACCCTGTACTCAATACTGTCTAAGTAGAGGAACAGGTGGAAAGTGATTATCTCCCAGAGGGAAATTTCTCAATTTTGACTGTTTTTTTACCCTTGTGGGCCAGCATTGAGCCTCCATGTTTACCATGGTCAGTCTCCTGCTCCCTCCACTAATTCTAGGGCGTAGGGTAAGGAGTTCCTCAGTCTAGTCCACAGCTGAATCTGCCCTGGGGGCTGGGGGGTGGGGGGGGGGGGGGGGCGGTACCTGAGACCTCCCGAACAGCACCTTCCTGACATGGGGAAGGGGCAGGACCGCACTGATGGGGGCTCACAGCTCTTGCTCGGCACTGGGTGGGAAAGCAGAGGAAGATCTCGTTCTGACCTGCTTTCCCATCTCCTGGTGAGGAACTCAGCTGTGGCCTGTACCAGAATTTCGCATCCTAAGGGGCCTGAGTTTGTGAAGGCCGCGAGGTTGAATTGCCATTGACGGGTGGTCAGGAAGTTATTCTAAAAGCAGCACACCATGGATGCGGGCAATCTGAAATGATAGCACAAGCAGCAGAAGGTGTAGGGGGGACATGAGGAAGAACTTTTTTATGCAGAGGGTAGTGGGCGTCTGGAATTTGCTGCCCAAGTTGGTGGTAGAGGCAAAAACTCTAAACTCTTTTAAAAAGTACCTGGATCTGCACCTTAAGTGCTGTAAACTGCAGGGCTATGGACCAGTTGCAGGAAGATGGGATTAGAAAGGGCACCTGGGTACCCTCGGGCTAGCATGGACAAGATGGGCCGAATGGCCTCCTGCCGTGCTGTAACTTTTCTATGGTTCTAAGGCAAAAGGGAGTTTTAACGGGAGCCCAATTGGAATGTCCTTTAGCCATTTGCAACCCCTTTGAACGTGCACAATGATCCCTGTTAATCAATCTCTCCCGTCTTCTACCTGATCACAGAGCTTCCCTTCCATTCTTTTCCCCCCTTTCTCCTCCCCTCACCCCTTTTCCCAGACTCAGGGTTTAGTTAAAAACTGTTAATCTCTCCCAGTTCTGATGAATTTGCTCTATTAACTCTCTCGGCCTGGCCTGCTGAGTGTCTCCAGCATTGTCTGTTGCTATTTCTGGGATTATTTGACTCCTCATCAGATCTGAGTTAATTGGCATGTGGAGAGATGTCATGAGAAGCTGAAAACACTTGTAGCAATAACATCAGCTTGAATCAGTCCAGCAGCCTAAATATGGATAAAACATCTCGAGGCATTACACTGGAGGCTTATCAAGTGGCCGTAAGCTGGGTCAAAGGAGTAGGCTTTAACCAAGCCCTGCTTTTCCTGCCGCTACATCATGAACTGCACCGACTGTTACAGGCAGGCGGGGTTCTCAGCAATGCCTTTGCACCGGTAAAATAATCGCTATGGACTGGGAGCTGATCACAATGTCACTCAGCTCCATACTGGGTGGGTTCCACAGGGCAGTCACTGGAGACCATGTCATGAAAGCTGCCAGCAATGGTGTAAAGAGGTACAATCGCAGGGGTCAATCAACACAGCCAGATATTCACAACCCCCCTGATCAAACATTTCAGGGCTGTTAAAATGGCCCCAGCCATAGAAAGTCAGGAGGCGGAGCAAGACAGAGAGAGAGAGAGAGACAGGGAGGGAGACAGGGAGAGAGAGATAGAGAGGGGAGACAGAGAGAGAGGGAGACAGAGAGAGAGAGAGAGAGGGAGATAGACATTCAGACAGACAGCACGAGAAAGAGGAAGAGAGACAGAGACACAGTGAGAGAGAGACAGAAAGAGACAGAGAGCGTGAGAGAGAGAGGGCCGGAGAGAGAGAGAAAGAGAAAGATGGAGAGAGACTAAGGCAGAGAGATGGACAGAGAGAGGGAGAGAGAGAGATAGACAGAGAGAAAGACACAGAGAGACCGAGGGAGAAAGAGACAGGGAGAGAGACAGAGAGAGAGAGAGAGACAGACATGGCTGGAAATGAGTGATGCTGAATCATAGCCATCCCACACTGCCGGATATCAAGTCCTCACACAAAAACCCTGACGGTGTCCCTCTCCCTCATACCACCCCTCATACCGCCCCTCATACCGCCCCTCATACCACCCCCTCACACCGCCCCTCATACCACCCCCTCACACCGCCCCTCATACCACCCCCTCACACCGCCCCTCATACCACCCCCTCACACTGCCCCTCATACCACCCCCTCACACTGCCCCTCATACCACCCCCTCACACTGCCCCTCATACCACCCCCTCACACTGCCCCTCATACCACCCCCTCACACTGCCCCTCATACCACCCCCTCACACTGCCCCTCATACCACCCCGACTTTGTCCCTCATAAAAACCCCTCAATTTTCCCCTCATATCATCCCCTCCTATTACCCCCCCTCACTTTGCCCCTCATATAGAAACATAGAAACATGGAAACTAGGAGCAGGAGTAGGCCATTCGGCCCTTCGAGCCTGCTCCACCATTCATTATGATCATGGCTGATCATCCAACTTTCAGCTCCCGCTTTCTCCCCATACCCTTTGATCCCTTTCATCCCAAGAGCTATATCTAACTCCTTCTTGAAAACATACAATGTTTTGGCCTCAACTACTTTCTGTGGTAACGAATTCCACAGGCTCACCACTCTCTGGGTAAAGAAATTTCTCCTCATCTCAGTCCTAAATGGTCTACCCCATATCCTCAGACTGTGTCCCCTGGTTCTGGACTCCCCCACCATCGGGAACATCCTTCCTGCATCTACCCTGTCTAGTCCTGTTAGAATTTTATAGGTTTCTATGAGATCCTCCCCTCATTCTTCTGAACTCCGGCGAATATAATCCTAATCGACTCCATCTCTCCTCATATGTCAGTCCCGCCATCCCAGGAATCAGATGAGGAAAGGTCAATGCTGCAGAAAGTCTCGAGGGAGATCAAAAGGGAAGATTTGAAACTAGAAAGGAAATTAGCAAAACAGAGAGAGAACATGAAAACGTATTGCCAAATAATATCAAGAAAACATCAAATAATTATTTTTAAATATATAAAGAGCAAGAGGATAACTAAGGAATGAGTTGTGTCTATTAGAGACCAAAAAGATAACTGTGCACGGGGGCATATGACACGGAGATGCTGCTCAACGAATAATTTGCATCTATTTTCATAAAAGGAGAATTGTGAAATATTGGATGGGATAAACATAGTGAGAGAGGAAATATTAATACGTTTGTCATCAATCATAGTGGATAAATCCTCAGGCCTGGATGAAATGTATCCCAGGCTCTTTAGGGAAGCAAGGGAAGAAATAGCGGAGCTTGGCTACAGGCATGGTGTCGGAGGGTGGGAGGACTGATAGTGTGGTACCCTTGAGTCTAACCTCGGTTGTATAAACCATCATGTATAAATTAATTCATGACAGTCAGCTGCATGGATTTGTTAAGGGAAAGTCACGTCTGACAAACTCGATGGAATTGTTCAGTATGTTACAAAGAGGATGTTAGAATTTGCTTGAGCTCCATCAAAAGCTAATCACATCTCAGATAAGGATTTGTGTAAACATCAGATCTCAGTCAGAACAATGGAAGTGGCTACAGGAGTGGAGAAGATTTCTTTTATTACCAGTCCCCAGACTGTCCACCTACGAGTCAGGCACATGAACTATGAATTATTCTATTGTTTACAACTTGTAACGTACACTATTCTCACAAAATGTTTTTTCTTGAACACAAGTACACATGCGTGTATGTGCACGTGCTTGCATGTGTGTGGGTGGGTGTACGCGTGAGTGTGTGTCTGTGTGTGTGCACATGCATGCACATGTGTGGGTGTGGGTGCACATGTGAGTCTGTGTGTGTATGTGTCTGTGCGCATGTATGCATCTGAGTATATGCGTGTGCATGCATGTGTGTGTGTGTGTGTGAGACAGTGTATGTGTGTGAGAGAGAGCATGTGTGTTTCTGTGTGTGTGTGCGCGCGCTGAGTGATTGTCGTCACGTTTAGGCTTTTGGGGTGAATGCATGAATAAATAATCCTCAGTACTGACCCTCCGGCAATGCAGCACTCCCTCAGCACAGTCTCTCAAACTGTTCCGCGCTCCCTCAGTTCTGATCCTCCGACAGTGCAGCACTCCCTCAGTACTGACCCTCTGGCAGTGCAGCACTCCCTCAGTACCGACCCTCCGACAGTGCAGCACTCCCTCAGTACCGACCCTCCGACAGTGCAGCACTCCCTCAGTACTGACCCTCCGACAGTGCAGCACTCCCTCAGTACTGACCCTCCGACAGTGCAACACTCCCTCAGTCCTGACCCTCCAACAGTGCAGCACTCCCTCAGTACTGACCCTCCGACAGTACAGCACTCCCTCAGTATTGACCGTCTGACACTGTAGCACTCCCTCAGGACTGAGCTTCTGACTTTACAGCGCCCCTCAGTACTGACCATCTGACAGTGCAGCGCTCCCTCAGTACTGACTCTCCGACAGTGCATCTCTGCCTCAAGTCTGAAGCTTTGACAGTGCGGCACTCCATCAGTACTGACCCTCCGACACTGCAACACTCCCTCAGTACTGACCATCTGGCACAGAACCTCTCCCTCAGTACTTACCCTTCGACAGTGCAGCACTCCTTCAGTACTGACCCTTTGACAGTGCAGCACTCACTCAGTACTTACCCTTCGACAGTGTAGCACTCCCTCAGTACTGACCCTTCGACAGTGTAGCACTCCCTCAGTACTGACCCTTCGACAGTGCAGCACTCCCTCAGTACTGACCCTCTGACAGTGCAGTGTCCCCTCAGTACTGACCCTCCGAAAGCACAGCACTCCCTTAATACTGACCCTCTGACAGTGCAGCACTCCCTCAGTAGTGAACTGCTGACAGTGCAGCACTCCCTCAGTAGTGAACTGCTGACAGTGCAGCACTCCCTCAGTACTGACCCTCTTACAGTGCAACATTCCCTCAGTACTGACCCTCTGACAGTGCAGCACTCCCTCAGTCCTGACCCTCCGTGCTGCAGACCCCTGCTCAGCGTTGACTCTCCAACAGTGTAGTGATCCGTCAGTACTGACCCTCTGACAGTGCAGCACTCCATCGGTACTGACCTTCTGACAGTGCAGCACTCACTCATTGTTGACCCTCCGACAGTGCAGCACTCCCTCAGTACTGACCCTCTGACAGTGCAGCACTCCCTCATCGCTGACCCTCTGACAGTGCAGCACTCCCTCACTACTCACTCCCAAGCAGTCCATGTCCAAATACAGAAAGACCTGGACAATATCCAGGCTTGGGCTGACAAGTGGCAAGTAACATTCATGCCACATACGTGACAGGCAATGACCATCTCCACCAAGGGAGAATTCAACCATTGCCCCTTGATGTTAAATGGACTTTCCATCACTGTCAAGATCCCCACTATCAACATCCTGATGGTTACCATTGACCAGAAACTGAACTGGACTAGCCATATAAATACTGTGGCTACAAGAGCAGGTCAGAGGCTAGGAATCCTGCAGTGAGTAACTCACCTCCTGAATCCCCAAAGCCTGTCCACCATCTACAAGGCACGTGTCAGGAGTGTGATGGAATAATCCCCACTTGCCTGGATGAGTACAGCTCCCACAACACTCAAGAAGTTGGACACCGTCCAGGACAAAGCAATCCACTTGACTTGCACCCCATCCACAAACTCCCTCCACCACCGACACACAGTAGTAGCAGTGTGTACCATCTACAAGATGCACTGCAGGAACTCACCAAGGCTCCTTCAACTGTACCTTCCAAACCCATGGCCACTAGATCTAGAAGGACAAGGGCAGCAGACACAAGGGAACACCACCTCCTGGAAGTTCCCCTCCAAGTCACTCACCATCCTGAATTGGAAATATTTCACCGTTCCTTCACTGTCACTGGGTCAAAATCCTGGAACTCCCTTCCTAACAGCACTGTGCGTGTACCTTCACCACATGGACTGCACTCATCCAGGCTATAGTAAGGTTAGGAGCTGAGTGGCCCTGTCGAAACCCAAACTGTGAGTCAGTGTGCAGGTTATAGCTAAGCAAGTGCTGCTTGATAGCACAGTTGATGATCCCTTCCATCACTTTACTGATGATTGAGAGTAGACTGATGGGGTAGTAATTGGCTGAGTTGGATTTGTCCCGATTATACCTGGGCAATTTTCCACATTGCTGGGTAATTGCCAGTGTTGTGGCTGTGCAGGAACAGCTTGGCTAGGGGCGCGGCAAGTAATCTTCAGTATTATTGCAGGAATGTTGTTGAGGCCCTTTTATGTTTTAAGTTTTCAGGTTCGCTTTGTCTAGCTAGTGCTAGCTGCGCCCTTGATATTAGCACATTAGTTGGTGTTTGAAACAATATAGGCAGGGAGACCGATTAACTGAACAAACACTGGCGGTTTATTGGGACTAAGAACAGGACACTAACACCACGTCTGCTTCTTCAATCACCTCCAGCTCTAGACTTCCTGTTACCCAAGAAACCCACGCTATGTAGTGATTGGTCAATACAGTCACATGGACAACTGACTACATTCTCTTAAAGGTACATAGCACTCCACTTTACCACATCCCTCCCCCTTTACTTGAAAGTACAACTGACAATCTTCACAACATCTCGATTATTTACATGATTAACTATTTACAAATCAAGTCTCTCAGGCGGCTTCCTCGGACGTGTCGAGCGTCGCAGCTCAACGGCCTCGGCTGGTTTCTCCGAGACCCCCTCCTCAGAGGTCAGCTGTCCACCAGGCTCCTCGGTGGAAGTGGGTAAGTTTGTGTCTTCGACCCTCTCGGGTCCAACAGGCCCCACTGGTACTTCCAAATCCTGTGACATTTCTTCCATGTGCGGCACAGACTCAAATGCAAATGATGATGGCCTTCCTTCTAATTGGACTGTCGCTCTTCTCCAGAGATGATCCACATGTTGTCTAATTATTCAACCTTATAGGAGAGAGGTCCTGTCCCGGCACTCGCTTCACCCGATAGCCAATAGGGCCCATCTCCAAAGTTCTTAGCGAGAACTGTGTCTCCCACCGTGAAATTTCTTTCATGATTATGGCCGTCATGTCTGGTCTTCTGGGCCTCTTGGCTTTTCTCCACCCTCCCCGCTAAACTCGGTCTGATAAGAGGTAGACGGGTGCGGAGACCTCTCCTCATTAGTAATTCAGCGGGGCAATACCGGTGATCGTGTGCGGTACCGTCCGGTATGTGAATAGGAACCATGACAACTAGGGGGAGGTGGTGGCATAGTGGTATTGTCACCAGGATATTGCTCTGGGGACCCAGGTTCAAATCCCACCATAGCAGCAAATGGTAAAATTTGAGTTCAATAAAAATCTGGATTTAAAAGTCTGATAATGACCGTGAAACCATTGTCAATTGTTGTAAAAACCCATCTGGTTCACTAATGTCCTTCAGGGAAGGAAACCTGTTGTCCTTACCCAGTCTGACCTACATGTGACTCTAGGCCTACCACAATGTGGTGGCTCCTAAATGCCTCCTGAAGCAGGGCAATTAGGGATGGGCAATAAATTCTAGCCCAGCCAGCAATGCCCACATCCCATTAATGATTAAAATAAATCTGGTGCTGATGGAGTCCCCGTCCAGCTTTTTCATCCCGGACTTAAAAGTTTGGACTGCCCGCCCAGCCAAACCATTAGAGGCGGTGTGGATAAGGCGAGGTTTTGATATGAGTTATTCTGTTTAGGGTTATAAACCTGTGGAACTCCCCGCTGGTAACTGCAGTCCCGTTGTCTGACACGAGCACCTCTGCTAACCCGTGCACTGCAAAACTCTATCGCAAACAGTGGCAGCAGATGTGGGTGACCGGACTTCATAGACATCCAACCACTTGGAGTGGGCGTCTATTCCTAAAAGGAAAATCGTGCCTAAGAAAGGCCCCAGGTAGTCGATGTGGAGGCGTACCCATGGTCACCCGGCCATTCCTAGGGGTGCAATGGAGCTAAGGGGGGGGTAGCTTTTGTACCTGCTGGCATTGAAGACAACTTTTGACTAGAGTTTCGATGTCTGCATCCATCCCTGGCCACCACAAGTAGCTGCACGCGAGCATCTTCATCCTACTAATGCCAGGGTGAGCGCTATGTAATTCGACCAGGAATGGCCTTCACCCTCTTGGGGGCACGATAACTCTTTCTCCCCAGAGCGATATGCTGTCCTGGCAGGTGAGCTCATATCTGCGATTGAAATAAGGCTTCATGTCATCAGACCTTGGCTCTCCTGACCATCCATTCAAGACCTCCTCCCAGACGTGAGATAAAAATGGATCTCGACATGTCCACTCATGGATTTGTTTGGCCTGGGCAAGGGAGGAATTCAAACATTTAGCACTAAGACAAGTTCCTGGGGAATTGGAACCTTTATGTTGTTATCTGGCAGGTGGAGGTGGCTCAGCGCGTCAGCATGTGTGATCTGTCTTCCCGATCGGTGAATAAAAGTGTATTCGTAAGCAGCCAATATCAGTGCCCACCTCTGGGTGTGAGCAGATGCGATGGGGTGGGTATCGCCTTATCCTCTCCAGATAATCCCAGCAGATTATGGTCGGATATAACGTGAAAATGGCGACCGTGGAGGTATTGATGGAATTTCCAAGCACCAAATGGAACAGACAAACCCTCCCTCTCAATTTGAGAACATTGTCACTCTGCAGCACTGAGCGTGCGAGATGTATAACCAATGGGTCATTCAGAGCCGTCCGCCATCCGATGTGAAAGTACAGCCCCTACTCCATAAGTTGCAAGTTAAAATCAATTCTTTCTTTGGGAAGAAGTGGACCAGTAGGGCTGATGATCTTAACAATTGCTTTACCTTCAGAAACACATCCTGGTGCGGATCTTGCCAAATCCATTAATGGTTTTTTTTTAAGCAATGTGTATAATGGAGCCAGTACGGTTTG
Organism: Cetorhinus maximus; assembly: GCF_964194155.1. Lineage (NCBI taxonomy): Eukaryota > Metazoa > Chordata > Chondrichthyes > Lamniformes > Cetorhinidae > Cetorhinus > Cetorhinus maximus. The sequence continues at coordinate 72,807,569 of NC_135895.1, read as the reverse complement.
GGAGAAATCGCCCATAGTAGTTTATCATGCCTAAGAAGCCTTTAGTTCTGTAGTGTTTCTTGGTCTTGACCTTTTCTTCATTGGGATGCAAGCCCTGTGCATCGACCTTATGGCCCAAGTAAACAACCTCTTTGACTTGGAAAAGACATTTTTCTCACTTCAAGCCCACCTCCACTTGTGAGAAGCGTTTCAGCACCTCCTCCAAATTAGCTGTGCTCTTTGTTGAAGAGTCATACAGACTCGAAACGTTAACTGTGTACCTCTCCGCAGATGTTGTCAGACCTGCTGAGTTTTTCCAGGTATTTTTATTTTTGTTTTGGATTTCCAGCATCTGCAGTTTTTTGCTTTTAGCTAAGTGTTCTTGATCAGTTTGTCCAGTGACTGAGGCATCATCCAGATAAACCACAACATGGGGCAGTCCCTGAAGCAGATTTTCCCTGGTACGCTGGAAAATAGCACAGGCCAATGAGACCCCAAAGGGTAGTCGAGTATATTGATAGAATCCTCGATGTGTATTGATAGTCACAAATTCCCTGGAGCTTTCTTCCAACTCTACCTGCTGGTAGGTGTGGCTCATATCGAGTTTTGAATATGTGCTGCCCCCCCAATTTCAAATTTAATTCGTCAGTCTTCAATATAGGGTGTCTATCAGGTTTGTCCACTCTGTTTACAGTTAACTTATAGTCACCGCATAAACGAACAGTTTGGTCTGGCTTCAGTACGGGTACTGTGGGTGCTACCCACTCAGAAAATTGCACTGGTTGTAAGATACCCAACTTTTCCAGCCTGTTTATCTTAGTCTCAACCTTGTACCGTACAGCATAAGGGACTGGTCTGGCTCTGATAAATCTGGGGGTTGCGTTAGGGTCTACGTGGATTTTGGCTTGTTGCCCACGAATCCTCCCTGGCTCGTCCCTGAAAATGGAAGTGTAATTTTGTAACAATTCCTGTAAGTTTCTCATTCTGATTTGAAACATCTCAGACCATTGCAATTTAATCTTTTTGAGTTGTTGCAACCAATTAAACTGGGGCCTGCCCCAGCTACTATTATAAGGAGCAATTTTGCAGACTGATCCCCATACTGCACCAGGACTGGACATATCCCTTTCACTCTTATTCCTTGGCCTGCACATGCTTTTAATTTAGTGTCTGATTCTTCCAAACTTAAAGGATGGACTCCTTTATCCAAGTGTCTGAACTTATGTTCTCCTATGACAGACATTGATGCCCCAGTATTGACCTCCATCTTGATGGGTTGTTCTTTGACTCTGATGACTACCTGGACTGGCTCAGTTCTACCCACTTTCCGGTTGTGCAACGAATAGATGTCAGATTCTGCTTCCTCTGGTTCTTCAACAAGACAGATTTCGCGATTCCTACCCTTGTTTTTAAAATGCTGTCTCAGTCTATCTTTACAGTGCCGCATTATGTTAAAAAGCATTCGATATTTCTGAACTGTCGATCACCTGCAGGCTGCCTGGATGCATTTCTCTCATTAATGTTGTGGGTTTTCACTGTGGTTCTGCTGTTCTTCAATGGTCTGTACATAGTGGGTGTTCCCCGCCTTTCTACAGAGTCTGACGTTTCTGTGCCTTTTGTTACCGGCCCTTCCTGCCCTACAAGATGGACGGCCCCATTTTGTGTATCTTTTATTGCTCCCGAGTCTCTAACAGCCTCTCCACAGCTGCTGCCAATTGTAACGCCTGACTGAAGTCTAGATTATACTGAGATAGCAATCTCTTTTGAATAGCATCGTCCCCGATTCCGCACATCGATCGGTCTCGCCACATGTCATTAATTGAAGTTCTGAACTCACAATATTCCATTAATTCCTTTAAAGCAGCTACGTAGCCAGTGATTGCCTCTCCTGGAAGCCTATTCCTCGGATTGAATTTAAAACTCTGTACAGTAACTGAGAGCTTTGGCTTCAGGTGGTTTTTTACAATGTTTACTAACTCATCGAAAGTCTTCATATCGGGGGTGTGAGGTGATGTGAGGCTGCGGATCAGCCATACGTTTTGCTCCCGTATGTGGACAAAAGAATCGCCCCCTTCTTGTCCCCCCCACGATGTCATTAGCGGTAAAGAAGAAAGCTAAACGTTCGACATAATGAGACCAGTCATCAGAAACAGGGTCGAATGGTTCAAGATGCCCAAACCGCAGCTTACTCAATGACTAAGGAGACTGCACTTTCCAACAGCTTTCAAGGTAGTGGTGAAGTCACGTAGCTGGCTCACTGCAGCTTTCTTGACTGCCGACAATGGATCCGGTTTATCCTCGTCACCAGTTTTATGTTTTCAGGTTCGCTTTGTCCGGCGAACACTAGCTGTGCCCTTGATATTAACACGTTAGTTAGTGCTTGAAATAATATAGGCAGAGAGACCGATTAACTGAACAAACACGGGCGGTTTATTGGGACTAAGAACAGGACTCTAACACCATGCGTGCTTCTTCAATCACCTCCAGCTCTAGACTTCCTGTTACCCAAGAAACCCACGCTGTGTAGTGATTGGTCAATACGGTCACATGGTCAACTAACTACATTCTCTTAAAGGTATATAGCACTCCACTTTTACCACAGGTCCCATAACCTTTACACTATCCAGTGCCTTTAGCCGTTTCTTGATATCATGTGGAGGGAATCGAATTGGCCGAAGACTGGCATCTCTGATGCTGGGGACCTCCAGAGGAGTAGAGATGGATCATCCACTCGGCGCTTCTGGTTGAAGATTGTTGCAAATGCTTCAGCCTTATCTTTTGCACTGATGTGCTGGGCTCCTCCATCATTGAGGATGGGGATATTTGTGGAGCCTCCTCCCCCAGTCAGTTGTTTAATTGTCCAACACCATTCACGACTGGATGTGGCAGGACTGCAGAGGTGACCTCCTGATGATGCCTCTTAACCCACCCTTTGCTCCTGGCTCTGCTGACTGTGCTAACGTCTATTCCTGTCTGCACAACGGTCTAAAGGGTCCCAACCTTTCCCACAGCTTCACCCGGACACTCAGTCTCAATCGTGTGTTCTACCTGGCTACTGATTTCATCAGTTTGCACTGTGTCCTGACCCCAGGACCCAGTAGGTGTAACATCCCTTAACAAGCTGTATGAAGAGCCAAATCACACACTGAGACAACAGCTGACCAAATCAGTTCCACAGGGAGAGTGAGCCTGAGGGGAGTCCGTCTGAGAGGCCGAACAGATCAAAACAGCAGAGAGTCACTGAACTGGAGTGTGAGCGGAGGAGACACTGACACAAAGGAAGGGAGAGCAGTATCCGGACTGTTCACTCCAGATTTCAGTCTCGCCTCGTGGAGAGGTGCAGGGTCAGAATGGGGCTGGTGTGAGTGTTAACGTACAGAATAAGGGGATCCCAGTAGAGACAGAGAATGAGGTGCTGCAGAAACAGATCCTAACCAACAGCTACAATGTACTATCTACCTGTGAGGAGAGAGATGGAGACTGTTAGAAAGACAGGCTGAATGTGGACAATGGACCCTTGGAGCAGGAGGCTGTCCAAAGGGGAGGAGGGAGTGGGAGATGAGGGGCTGTATAATGTGGTAGTTGCATAGGATTCAATAATGGGGGGGGGGTTAGTTACCATCATTTGTAAGTAGGATTGAGATTTCCACAAGGTCTGTTGTCCATCTGGTGACAGGGTGAGGAACAACTCGAACCATTTGAAAGGATATCGGAGAGGGAAAGGCAGGATCCAGTCTTTGTGAGAAATGTTTGGACCAATAGTATTGGGAAGTTCAGGCAAGAGGGCCAATAGAGTACAAGGATCTAGGAGATAAATTAATGAACCGAACTTCAAGGATTATAATTTCGGGATTATTAACCAAGCCAAGTGTAAATTGGAAAAGGGATGAACAGATAAACAGATTCAGGAGGTGAACATGTGCCTGTAGGAGGGGTGTGGGAAAGAGGATTTCCATTCCATAGGACACTAACACCAGCACTGGGACAGGAAGAAACCACTGGGACAGGCTTCACCTGAACTGACCTGGGACAAGGGTCTGAGTGAAACAGAGAAATAGAGAGGACACAGGGACTTGAAACTAGTCAGTGGGGGAGGGATCAGGTGGAAAAACATGGGCCGGAATTTTCTGTGGCTGCTGGTGTGGGGCATCATGGCGAGAAGGCCAAAAAGCGGTTTCACAGTGTGGTGAAACCAGTATGTGATTGTCCACTCTGCCTGTCAATGGCAGGCTGCATTTCCCACTGTCACACACCGGGACTGGAATTTTAATCCACCTCCGTATCATTATAAGCCCTGCCCGTCAAGGTCATCCCCTCACACTGGATCGTCCGGGCACACCAACGTGTTTCACTGCAGCATTTAAAAGGCGTGCATCCAGTGAGCCGCCCTTCGAGGGGAACTCAGAGGTTAGTGCACAGCGAGGCTGCACAGCGCTCGCCAGGGTCGCCTCTTTGGATTTCAACGAAGGCAAGATGCTTCTTCCTGGCTGGCTGACAGAGCGGTGACAGGGCAGGGGCTGCCGGATGGTTGGGGTGAGCTGGGGGGGGCAAGACAGCCCAATCTGATGGTAGTGCGCAAGCACGTGTGGGTGGGGGGTAGGGTGGGTGAGGGAAGCAGCCACACATCAGGGACACTGTGTATAAAGTGACCATTCCTCTGCAGCTGAGACAGTTCAGGCACAGCCACATTGATATGATTGGAGTCGGGCCTCTAGCTTATCTGCCCACTCAAGCAACACAGAGACATCAAAGTGCCACCAAATGTTCCAGAGCTTTTCACCCCTTGGCCACAGATTGCAAACTAATGAGCATTTTCCTGGTCTACAATCTCCTCATTAAAGCTGCTCATGGAGCAGTCACTGCTGGAGGTGCTCACAGCCCCTGTGCAAGGTCATCATCCCGGTTTGGACCAGTCTCCCCCATGGTCCAAGCTAACAGAGCAGCCTTGCAGTGTGGGTTAGGAGAATGTCTGTAACTGAGCTGAGAGCACAGCATGCAGTCCAATGGGCAAAGCTGCTGCCAATCGGTCAGGTGGAGTGGGGCGGAGGTGGAGTGGGGCGGAGGAGGGTGGGGTTTCGGGCAGCCATGCAGGACACAAATCTTTGGCCATCCAAGTGGTGGCCAGCACTCTCCGGGATGTGTTAAGGGGCTTTCAGACTTAACCAGGAGAGGTTCTTAGTGCACCCATGTTAACCACGTGTCTCTCTCTCTCTCATCCTGCAGGAGGAGTACATCAGGATCATGGAGCCCGGTGACCTAGCTGTATGCCTCGCGGATTACAGAAAGAGAAGACGATGGAGAAGAGAGTGACTGAGGCTTCTGGCTGGGCAGAGGGAGGAGCAGCACCCTCAGGAAGAAGGGGTGGCTGGGGCTCCCACACAAGCCGCTGAAGAGCCACAGCCATCGCTGGTCGGTGCCTAGTGACAACCAGGGTCTATAGACACCGCCTGTCATTCCTGTAGATGACCAAGAACCAGGGTCACTGAAGACAGCGCGTGTCCAGGGAACTGGTCGCTCACATCTGCCACCTGCTGCAGGATTTGGTGCCACGGGGACATGGAGGGCGTCCACTGCCAGTGGCTGTGAAAGTGACAGCGGTGCTCAATTTTTACACCAGTGGCTCCTTTCAGGGCTCCACAGGTGACCTCTGTGGGATCTCACAATCCACCACCCAAAAATACACCATGAGGTCACAGACGCCATCTTCACAAAAGGACACAACTTTGTGCATTTCGCCCGGGACCAGGACAGCCAGGAAACAGGAGCGCTGGGATTCACCCAGATCTCGGGATTCCCACAGGTGCATAATTCACTACACTCATGTGGCGCTCAGGTCTCCCTCACAACACGGGGTCAACAACACTAACCCACAAGGGCTTCCACTCGCTGAATGTGCAGCTGGTGTGTGACCACCGCAAACACATCCTGCAGGTCTGCGCACGGTTTCCAGGGAGAGTCCACAACTCCTACATTCGCAGATCCCTGAAATCTTCCAGGATCCACAGAGGCTGCAGAGTTGGCTCCTCAGGGACAAGGGCTACCCACAGAGGATGTGGCTGATGACACCCGTGCAGCGGCCTCAGACTGCAGCTATAATGAGGCTCATGCTGCAACTCGCAACCAGGTAGAGCAGACCATCGAGATGCTGAAGATGAGGTTTCAGTGCCTGGACCGGTCTGGTCAAGCCCTGCAATACAGTCCACAGAGGGTGTCACACATCATCGTCGTCTGCTGCACCCTTTACAACCTGGCACTCCAACAGGGAGAGGAGCTGCCTGAGGAGGAGATGGAGGAGCTGGAGGTCTCCTCCGATGAGGAGGACGTCAACGGGGATGAGGGTGAGGAGGTCCTCGAAGGTGACGATGATGGGGATGAGGCCATCACCTTGTCCAGGCAATGCAGGTACGCTCAGAAGCCCTTTTAGTTGCTGGATTCATGGGGGCTGAAGACAAGATGCAGTGAGGAGACACTATAGATCCTCATATCGCATCTGTGAACATTTGACTCCATTCTGGCTGATGGCAGTGCACATACCCTCTGTGAAAAGGCTCCTGTCATGGAGACACAATGGATGCCCATAGTCCCTACCTTCCAGGAGGATGATGCCAACATGCGGTGGGGACTCTCCATAGATTCTCACAGAGCTTGTGTGAATGTCTGGCTCCTGTCTGGCTGATGGCAGTGCCAATACTCTCTGTGATAAGGGTCTTGTTATGGAGACACAGTGGATGCCAATAGTCCCTACCTTCCAGGAAGATGATGCCAACATGCAGTGGGGACTCTCCATAGATTCTCACAGAGCTTGTGTGAATGTCTGACTCCTGTCTGGCTGATGACAGATCACTTGTTCTCTGTGAACAGGGTCAGATCTTGGAGGTGCAGCGGGAAACTTTAACTTCTCCTGATCCTTTGTCCGCCTTCAGCACCTGAGCCCTTCAGGAGCACAGTGTCACTGGACACAGATGCTGATGAGATGTGGGGCCAGCCGCTCCTCAAAGGTGCTGAGAGCACAAAGAGAATGAGGGAACTCTGTACCGCCGGCCCAGGACATTTGGCAGCAATGATAAGCCCCATCGAGGTGCAGGCATGACTGATGTGTCCAGTGACAGTGAAGCCGCACCAGCAGTGTGCTGGGAAGGCTGCACAAAGCACAGGGAGGAGGCCCTGGACTGAGACACCTGCCTTTACCTTGTGCAGAAAGGTTTCACATCTGAGTGACACAAACACTGCTCATCAGAACAAGGAGCCATTGGCAGGGAGACATTGTTGTGAGTTTATTCACAATAGTGAACATTATGTACAAGTGATTAATGCCCGTTCCCACAGGGTGAAACTACATCTTCTTAACAGTCCTAACCCTGCCGCTATGTCTTGGTGCTCCCCGGACATCCACAGCGGAGGTGGAGGCGGCTTGCTGACTGCGACTCCCTGTCTGTGATGACCTTGGCAGGCATCCTCTGGAGGGTCAAGACCTGGAGGGCCCCGGCCTGCTTTCGGGGTCCTGCTGTGTGGCAGTGGCACCCTCCTCGGCCTGTGGAGCTGGAGCTGCTGGGGTCACAGGAAGAGGGGATTTGGATGGGCCGGAAACTCCCGGAGTCACCTGGGTGGATGACCCTGGTGGGTGCACCTGCTGATCCTCCTCCCTATGGATGCTCAAGCAACCCTGGGAGACTCCTTGAGGAGAAGGGGAAGCTGGAGTGAGATCGAGCTGCCCCGCGTCCCTCTCCCGTTGACACTGTTGGAGGCCAACTATGGCGTCAGTGATGGAGTTGAGCCCGTGCAGCAGTGCAGGACCGACATCCTGGACCAAGGTCTCCATGGCAGCCGCCATCCTACCAGTGTTGACCTCGGTGCGTTGCAATGCTGGCGCTATCACCTCAGCCTGAAGACGGATGGATTCCTCCATCGTGCCTTGCAATCTGAGGGGTGCAGCGGACATCCCTTCCTGATGTTCCCGAGTTTGCCTTTGCAGCTCCAGCAACTGTGACATGACTGAGTCCAGAGGCTCCTCATCTGACTTGGACTCAGCAGATTTCTGGCCTCCAGCTGCCCTCCGAGTGCCGGGGACCTGGGAAGTCCCTGCCTCCGCCTGCTGTGGATCAGACAATGGGATGTGCTTAGCAGATTGTGACCCCGAGGCTACTCTAAAGCTAGGTCCCACTGTGCTGGTGGAGGGTGTGGGTGAGCGCTGTGACAGGTCTTCAATTAGGATGTCATCAGAATCTTCTTCCGAGGTGTCTTCAGGGCTTGAGTCGAGGATCTGGGTTGTGGCCCCCCCAGCTGCTTCCCAGATGTGCGAAAGATCATAAGACATAGGAGCAAAAGTAGGCCATTCAGCTCATCGAGTCTGCTCCACCATTCAATGAGATCATGGCTGATGTGATAATCCTCAACTCCACTTTCCTGACTTTTCCCCATAGCCCTTGATTCCCTTACAGATTAAAAATCTGTCTACCTGAGCCTTGAATATACTTAACAACCCAGCCTCGACAGCCCTCTGCAATGAAAAATTTCACAGATTGACTATCCTCTGAGAGAAGAAATTCCTCCTCATCTCTGTTTTAAATGGGCAACCCCTTACTGTGAGATTATGTCCTCTGGTCCTAGACTCTCCCAAAAGGGGAAACAACCTCTCAGCATCTACCCTGTTAAGCCCCCTAAGAATCTTATATGTTTCAATAAGGTCACCTCTCATTCTTCTAAACTCCAATGAGTACAGGCCCAACCTACTCAACCTCTCCTCATAAGAAAATCTCTCCATCCCTGGGATCAACCTAGTGAATCTTCTCTGGAGTTCCTCCAATGCCAATATACATTTCCTTAGATAAGGGGACCAAAACTGTTCACAGTATTCTAAGTGGCCTTGTATAGTTTTAGCAAGACATCCCTATTTTAATAGAAAGCAAAGAGAGATAATTAGTGCGTGGCAGTGACCTGTGAAAGAGGACACATCACTCAGGCCTTGGTTGTCTGATGGATGTCTCACTGCTGGATCCTCCCTTGTTAGAGCAGCACCGACCTCACCGTCAGCACAGGAACGGTCCCGGTCATCACCGGCCAGCTGGATGGCTCTGTTTTCAAAGTCCATGAGGACCTTGATCTCATTCATCCACCGGTCTGTGTCCTCTCCCTGTTGTTGTGTGCCAGCTTGTCCTGCATGAATAGAGATGGAGAAAGTGTAAGAAGGCAGATAATAAGGATGCCTGGCATGTGTGTGGTTGGTGAATGGTGCCATGGACAGGATGAGGACATGATCCACAGGGTAAATGAAAGTGTGTGTGAGAGAGTGAGTGGTGATGTCCCTTGAACTGGCAGTGAGTGCGGGCCCTGTGGGTGTGTGATGGGTTTGTGAGTGTGTGAGTTGAGAGTGATGAGAAGAGTGACTTACCCTGGCAGAACGGAGGAGATTATTCATCCCCTTTCGGCACTGGGTGGCTGTCCTCTTTTGCAGGGCATTGGCACTGACCAACGCTGCCACCACCTCCCATGCTGGGTTGGTGACCTTGCACAAAACAAAAACAGAATTACCTGGAAAAACTCAGCAGGTCTGGCAGCATCGGTGGAGAAGAAATCAGTCAACGTTTCGAGTCTTCATGACCCTTCGGCAGAACTGAAGCATACCTTGCTCGCTGGTCTTCACCCAGAGCGAGGCTAGGGGACATCACGGCAAGCCTCCACTGTGTCTAGTTGGTGCTCAAGGGGAGGTGTCACTAAATTCTGGGGCAGTATTTGGCAGCCATGCTTTCCAGCAGCTTCTGATGCTTCAGAGAGAGCTAGCTCTGTGCATGGGCAGCCTTTAAATATGGCGCCCAGATTACTGAAGCCCTGAGGCGGGTGAATCGGAGACTTCCCCGGGAGTAATCCAGCGTGTTTCCTGAGAATGCATTACTAATGATGAAAGTTAATTCCAGGAATGGAATAATATGGTGCGAAAACCCGCCATTGCGGGCGGTGGGTATAATGTACGTTTTCCTGCCCGCTACTGCACTTTGTGCAAGGAATGAATCCGCCCTATGGATACAATTAAGAAATAGAAAAGGTTTTCAGTCAGTAGCGGGAGTTGTTTACAGGGCCCCTGTTAGCAGCTGTGAAGTGGTAGATTGTATAAACGCAGAGATCAGACAAGCATGTAGTAAAGGCAGAGTGGGTTTAATGGGGGATTTTAACTTCCATACAGATTATGGTAACCAGACAATTACATGTCAGAAAGGGAGTGAATTTCTAGAGTCTGTGTTCGGGGTCGCTTTCTGCAGCAATATGCCCCTGAACCAGCAGGGGGCAGGTCGTATCAGATTTAATAATGAGGAATAAGGCACATTTAGTGAACAGCCGAATGGTGAGTGAACATTTATATATTGATATCTTAATATAATCGATTCAATGCAGTGTCTGAAAGGGAGGAACATGAAACAGCTATTTGGATTCTAGCTTTAGGTAAGGCTGACTTCAACTGGATGAGACAGAGACAGCCCATAGTAAACTGAACAAATCTGTTAATGGGGAAAATGACAGAAGATCAGTGAGAGGTGTTCAAAAAAATAATTTAACGTGATACAGAATCAGTTAATACCCCGAAGGGACAAGAGCTCTACTTACCCAAAAATACAGCCATGGGAAACTGAGGAGGTAAAAGACAACATCAAACTAAAAGAAAAAGCAGACAAAAGTCCTGGTGAATGGGAAAGATACAAACAACAGCAAAGGATGACAAAAGCAGAAGCAGATAGTAAGAGCTACAAAAAGGGAGTATGAAAAGAAACTTGCAAGGGAATCAAAATCAACATAAAATCTTTTCACAATTCTTCTTCCCCAGGCACTGTTGTTGATTATTCATTGGTCACTGGCTGCTGTGCTTGTTACTACAGAGCAGGGTGAGGAGGCTGGCTCTAAGTTTACTTCTCCTGTAAAAAGGATCGAACCCTGTGCTGTTGGTGTTGTTATTCCAAGTCACACGCCAGCCATCCAGGAAACTGGGCGAACAAATCCTCCTTTTGATAATCCCATTAGGAAAAAGAGGGTGCTTCAGGAAAAGTAAGAAAGAATTGCATTTCTATAGCTCTTTTCATGACCACTGGATACCTCAAAGCACTTTACAGATAATGGAGTAGTTCCCACAAACAGCAATGTGATAATGCCCCAGACCATTTGCTTTAGGTGTAATTGAGGGATGAATGTTGACCAGGGCATTGAGGAGAGCTCCCCTGCTCTTCTTCAAAATAGTGTATGGGACCTTTCAACTCCATGTGCGAGAGCAGTCAGGGACTTGGTTAAATGGCTCATCCAAAAGCCAGTACCTCCAACAATGCAGGCACTCCCTCAGTACTGCCCTTGCGTGTCAGTGTAGATTGTTGTGGTCAAGTTCTGGAGTGAGACTTGAGTCCTGGAGTGGGACATGAAGTCCTGGAGTAACCCTGGCCCCTTGAAAACTGATAATAATGATATTAGCAATGAAAATAAGGAACTGACAGACATGCTGATTAATCATGTTGCATCAACATTTTACAGTTGAGAAAGAGGTTAGCATGCTGGACCTCTTAAGGAAATGAAAACTGAATCAGGGACCGAGAATCCCTCAAATTAACTTAAGTAAAATATCAGGAATGAGGAAAATAATGGTCCCAAAGAACGATAAATCCCCAGGATCAGATGTTTTCCAACCCAGGGTTTTGAAGGAAGTTAGTGAGAGCATTACAGGTGTCCTAACTGTAAACTTCTGAAGTTCTCTCTATTTGAAAACCTTTCCCTTTGATTGAAAAAATTTGCTTGTCACTCTGCTATCTAATTACACGCATCTATAATTCAGGTTTGAGCGATGGTGCACCTGGGAATCTTGCAGCCAATGAAAGAGAACCAGTGTGGGTCTGTAAAGGGTAGGTCATTCCTGATGAACTTGACTGAATATTTTGAAGAGATGACCGAAGTTGTGCAAGGGAATTTCTATGGATATTATTTATATAGACTTCCGGAAGACGTTTAATAAAGTCAGTCATAAAAGATTGTTAGCTAAAGCTGAAGGTCATGGAATTAAAGGTGAAGCATTGACCTGGTTAGGACATTTGCTGAGCAGTAAGAGACAGAGAGTGGGGATAATGGGCAGGTACTCTCATTGACAGGAAGTGACTAGTGGAGTCCCACAAGGATCTCTGGAGGGGCCACAACTATCTAGTAACATAGGTGGAGGAAAATAAAGTTACAGATCCAAATTTGCCAAAGACGCAAAGAGAGGCAGCACTATAAGCAGTGTGGATGGGAGCATAAAATTAAGAGATATTGATAGATTAAGTGTGACATGTGCCAAAAACATTAAAGAAATGATAAACTATGAAAATCAAACTTTATTCTTTTTTGCTAATTTAAAAATTAACTTTACTGAACCAAAAGATGACTGCCACAAGTCACCTGATGTATGGAATTGTAAGGTGACCACTAGGGCATTATATGAATTGCACTGGAGACATACCTTGACATGTGGCTCATAGACTTTCATGCCTTGGACTGACAAGGTCCATTTCAAAAAAGAACTATTGAAAGGAAATGGATGTCATTTGCATCTTTATAAGCTTACCCCTCTAGGAGAGTCCGAGGGTCTACCAAGACAATTGCTGCCCATAGCAGAGTCATCAATATGAATCATGACTCTTTCAGAGGCAAATGGCTGAGACATTATAAACCACCAAACAAAAGCCAGATCCAGACACCAGATAAACATCCCTTTATGAAATCAATGTGGAGGAGGAGGCCACATGATTTGAGTGATCATTTTGAAATCTCTTTATACGGTTGAGAACTCAGAAGCAGGCTGGTCTGTTAATTTAGTTCCAGCCTGCAAACATCCAACAGCAGGACTCCAGGCTGACCAAGCAACCAGCAAGAAGCCCTCCTCGAAGCCTGTTTACCTGGAAGCCACTGGCTACTGCCTGTCGAGCAGACTAATTCCCTGAATATCAGCACAGTCTCACTGCATCGCTGTCATCTTTAAAGGAATTCTGCACTTCTGCCTTCAGCCAGGAACCCACCTGAACTGGAACTTTTCTGTGAGGGAGATCCTCTAGGTTTGAACTTCCTAGACTCTGACACGTGAACTGATATCTATTTCTGTGATTTGTTTTACTGTTGAATTATTTATAGTTGTAAAGCCCCTCTTTCTTATCCCCTTACTGTATACGTGTGTGTGTGTGTGAAATTGCGATTCTGAACCACCCCAGGGTTTGAATGTGTGAGTAAACTAAACTTCCAATTTTAATCCTGAGAATTTTTTGTGAGTCGCTTTAAACATTGACCACAAAAATGGAGGATTTTTGGAATAAGTGTCAGAGCCTATTTTCTAAACAAAAACAACCCTGCTTATGGTGAAAGAATAAAGGAGTTCAGTTTTGCTCCCTCTTCTGTCCGTAGCAGTGAATGGGTAAAACCATGGCAAATAGATTTCAGTGTGAGGTTATTCACTTTGGACCTAAAAAGGATTGAACAGGGTACTTTTGTAATGGTGGAAAAACTAAAAAGAGTGGAGTAAAAAAACTAAAATGTCATGAACAGGAACAGGAGACAATCAAAAAGGCTAATGGAATGCTGGCCTTTATAGCTGCAGGATTAGAATACGAGGAGTTAGAAGTCATACTTCAGCTATACAAAGCCCAGGTTAGACCACACCTGGAGTTACTGGGAGCAGTTCTGGGCACCACACCTTAGGAAGGATATTGGCCTTTGAGGGAGTGCAGCGAAGATTTACCAGAATGATATCTGGACTCCAAGGGGTAAATTATGAAGAGAGATTACACAAACTAAGTTTGTACCAACATTCCGCCCCCCACAGCTAGGTGACTGTGCAGCAGTGTGAACAATCTCTCTCAGGCTGCCCACAATTTGGTCCCTTTAGGTTACCACATGGGCACAGACGCATAAATTTAAAGAGTTTGTGCAGTTAAATGAATGGGCCATGCGTCCCCAAAAAAATAGAGTACTTTAGCTGTATTAGCTGGAATTCGGAATATTCAGGGGTGACTTGATCAAAGTTTTGAAAATATTAAGGGTAACAGAGAGAGAGAAACTATTTTTGCTGGTTGGAGAGTCCAGGAGTAGGGGGGATGATCTAAAACGCTTGAACCAATCTTTTCAGGAGGGAAATTGGGAAACACTTCTAGAAGATTTGAACTCACGTTCATAAAGACAACAGGTGGAATTTTCCGTGCCCGCTGGTGTCGGGCGTATTCGGTGGCGTGGGCGGGCAATATGGCGCCATCAGTTTTACAACAGTGTGAAACCAGTTTGCCAATGGCGGCTGCGTTTTCCGCAGTGAAACGTCGGGAACCTCATTGTAATACATCATTATCAGGCCCGCCCACCGGAATCATCCCCCCCACCGCCGGATCGTCCATCCACTCGGCCAGGAAACACACCGACATGTTTTACAACAGCACATAAACCGTGTGCACTTGGAGGGCTGCACTTTGAGGGGAGCGCGGAGGTGAGCACACAGTAACGTTGTGCAGCGCTCACCAGGGTCACCTGTCAGACTTCAAGCTTCAGGGTCGTCGGGGGGTCGGGGTTAGGGGCAGCCCTGTCATTGAGGCAACTTGTTGAGGTGAGGGCAAGGACAGCCCTGTGGTTGATGTGACTTGTCGGGAGGGTGGGGGGCAGGGTGCTGGCCTGTGGTTGAATATAACGCACAAGCTTTCGGGGTGGGGGGTAGGGTGGGTGAGGGAAGCAGCCACACATCAGGGACACTGTGTATAAAGTGACCATTCCTCTGCAGCTGAGACAGTTCAGGCACAGCCACATTGATATGATTGGAGTCGGGCCTCTAGCTTATCTGCCCACTCAAGCAATGTAGAGACATCAAAGTGCCACCAAGTGCTCCAATGTTTTTCACCCCCACCTCACCCCCACCCCCACTGGCACAGACTGAAAATTCATGAGCATTTTAGTTTACAGCAGAACAGTTGGGCGGCTGCACACGTTGTACAATCTCCTCACTAAAGCTGCTCATGGAGCAGTCACTGCTGGAGGTGCTCACAGCCCTTTGCAAGGTCATCATCCCGGTTTGGACCAGTCTCCCCCATGGTCCAAGCTAACAGAGCAGCCTTGCAGTGTGGGTTAGGAGAATGTCTGTGCCTGAGCTGAGAGCACAGCATCCAGTCCAAAGGGCAAAGCTGCTGCCAATCGGTCAGGTGGAGTGGGGCGGAGGAGGGTGGGGTTTCAGGCAGCCATGCAGGACACTAATCTCTGGCCATCCAAAACGATATAGATGGGTTGGTGGAGTGGGCGGTAAAGTGGCAGATGGATTTTAACAGAGAGAAGTGTGAGGTCATACATTTAGGGAGGTCAAACAGTTACAGGGATTACACAATAAATGGGGATATACTAAGAGGGGTAGATGAAGTGAGAGATCTTGGCGTACAAGTACACAGGTCCCTGAAGGCAGCAGTTCAAGTAGACAAGGTTGTAAAGAAGGCATATGGAATGCTCTCCTTCATTGGCAGAGGTATAGAATATAAAAGTAAGGATATAATGTCGGAATTGTATAAAACACTGGTGAGGTCACAACTGGAGCATTGTGAGCAGTTCTGGTCACCACATTACAGGAAGGACGTAATAGCTCTGGAGAGAGTGTAGAGGAGGTTTACAAGAATGTTGCCAGGGTTAGAAAAGTGCAGCTATGAGGAGAGATTGGATAGGTTGGGGTTATTTTCCTTAGAACAAAGAAGGCTGAGAGGTGACTTGATTGACGTGTACAAAATTATGAGGGGAATAGATAGAGTGGACTGGATAAAATTGTTTCCCTTGGAGGAGAATTCTAGAACCAGGGGACATAGATTCAAGATAAGTGGCAGAAGGTGTAGGGGGGACATGAGGAAGAACTTTTTTATGCAGAGGGTAGTGGGTGTCTGGAATTCACTGCCCAAGTTGGTGGTAGAGGCAGAAACTCTAAACTCTTTTAAAAAGTACCTGGATCTGCACCTAAAGTGCTGTAAGCTGCAGGGCTATGGGCCGGGTGCAGGAAGGTGGGATTAGAAAGGGCACCTGGGTATCCTCGGGCTGGCATGGACTAGATGGGCCGAATGGCCTCCTGTGCTGTAACTTGTCTATACTTCTCTGGTCCTATGGTGTCCAGCACTCTCCGGGATGTGTTAAGGGGCTTTCAGACTTAACCAGGACAGGTTCTTAGTGCACCCATGCTAATCACATGTCTCTCTCTCTCATCCTGCAGGAGGAGTACATCAGCATCATGGAGCCCGGTGACCTAGCTGTATGCCTCATTGCTTACACAGCACGAAGAAGACGGAGGAGAGAGTGACTGAGGCTCCAGGCTGGGCAGAGGGAGGAGCAGCACCCTCAGGAAGAAGGGGTGGCTGGGGCTCCCACACAAGCCGCTGAAGAGCCACAGCCATCGCTGGTCGGTGCCTAGTGATACCCAGGGTCTATAGACACCGCCTGTCATTCCTGTAGATGACCAAGAACCAGGGTCACTGAAGACAGCGCGTGTCCAGGGAACTGGTCGCTCACATCTGCCACCTGCTGCAGGATTTGGTGCCACGGGGACATGGAGGGCATCCGCTGCCAGTGGCTGTGAAAGTGACAGCGGTGCTCAATTTCTACACCAGTGGCTCCTTTCAGGGCTCCACAGGTGTCCTCTGTGGGATCTCACAATCCGTCACCCACAATTGTATCCATGAGGTCACAGACGCCATCTTCTCCATGGCACACAACTTTGTGCATTTCACCCGGGACCAGGACAGCCAGGATACAAAGGCCATTGGATTCTCCCGGGTCTTGGGATTTGCCCAGGTACAGGGTGCGATTGCCTGCACACACATGGTACTTAGATCTCCATCACAACACACGGTCAACTATATCAACCGCAAGGGCTTTCACTAGCTGAATGTGCAGCTGGTGTGTGACCACCACAAACACATCCTGCAGGACTGCACATGGTTTCCAGGGAGTGTCCACGACGCCTACATCCTGAGTCACTCACAGATCCCTGACGTCTTCCAGGGTCCACAGAGGCTGCAGGGATGGTTCCTCGGGGACAAGGGCTACCCACAGAGGCCGTGGCTGATGACACCTGTGCAGCGGCCTCAGACTGCAGCAGAGCGACGCTATAATGAGGCTCATGCTGCATCTCGCAACCAGGTAGAGCAGACCATCGGGATGCTGAAGATGAGGTTCCGGTGCCTGGACCGGTCTGGTCGAGCCCTGCAATACAGCCCACAGAGGGTGTCACACATCATCGTCGTCTGCTGCACCCTTTACAACCTGGTGCTCCAACAGGGAGAGGAGCTGCCTGAGGAGGAGATGGAGGAACTGGAGGTCTCCTCCGATGAGGAGGATGTTGATGAGGATGAGGGTGAGGGGGTCCTTGAAGGGAATGATAACAGCGATGAGGCTCTTTCACTGGCCAGATGAGGCAGGCGTGCTCGGGAGGCCCTCATAGCTGCCAGATTTGTGGAGGATGATGACGACATGCAGTGAGGAGACTCCATAGATCCTCACATCACAGTTGTGAACGTTTGACTCCAGTCTGGCTTATGGCAGTGCCAATACCCTCTGTGAGAATGCTCCTGTCATGGAGATGCAGTGGAGGCCCTAATAGTCACTCGATTGCAGGAGGATGATGACAACATACAGTGAGCACACTCCATAGATCTTCACATAGTCTCTGAGAATGTCTGACTCCTGTCTGGCTGAGGCCAGCTCGCTTGCGCTCTGTCATCAGGGCCATCTCATAGAGACACAGCCATGAAACTTTAGAAGCATCGATGCTTTGTCTGCCTTCAGGACCTGAGCCCTTAAGGAGCACAGTGTCACTGGTCGCAGATGCTGGTGTGATGGGGACAGCCCCACCTTAATGTCCTGAGAGCACACAGAGAGAATGATGGAACTCTGTGCCATCTGCCCACTCCATTCTGGCAGCAATGACCAGCACCGCCGAGGTGCAGGCATCAGTAATGTTTTCAGGGAGCGTGTGGCTGGACCATCACTGTGGTCTGGAGGCTGCACAGAGCACAGGGAAGAGGCCCTGGACTGAGACACCTGCCTTTACCTTGTGCAGAAAGGTTTCACATCTGAGTGACACAAACACTGCTCATCAGAACAAGGAGCCATAGACAGGGAGATATTCTTAGAAGTTTATTGATGATAGTGAACATTATGTACAAGTGATTAACACCCGTGCCCAGGCTGTGCAACTAATTCTCCTTAACATACCTAACCCTGCCTCTAAGTCTTGGTGCTCCCCGGACATCCACAGCGGAGGTGGAGGCAGCCTGCTGACTGCAACTCCCTGTCGGTGATGGCCTGTGATGGCGGGCGACCTCTGGAGGGCTGAGACCTGGAGGGCCCTGGCCTGCTTTTGGGGTCCTGCTGTGTGGCAGTGGCACCCTCCTCAGCCTGTGGAACTGGAGCTGCTGGGATCACAGGAAGAGGGGATTCGGATGGGCCGGACACTCCTGGAGTCACCTGTGTGGATGACCCTGGTGGGTGCACCTGCTGATCCTCCTCCCTAATGGGTGCCCGAGGCCCCTGTCTGACTCCTTGAGGAGAAGGAGAAGCTGGAGTGAGATCGAGCTGCCCTGCACCTCCCTCCCGTTGACGCTGTTGGAGGCCAACCATGGCTTCAGTGATGGAGTTCAGCCCGTGCAGCAGTGCAGGACCGGCATCCTGGACCAAGGTCTCCATGGCGGCCGCCATCCTACCAGTGTTGATCTCGGTGCGTTGCAATGCTGGCGCTATCACCTCAGCCTGAAGATGGACGGACTCCTCCATCGTGCCTATCTGAGGGGTGCAGCGGACATCCCTTCCTGATGTTCCCGAGTTTGCCTTTGCAGCTCCAGCAACTGTGACATGACCGAGTCCAGAGGCTCCTCATCTGACTCGGACTCAGCAGATTTCTGGCCTCCAGCTGCCCTCCGAGTGCCGGGGACCTGGGAAGTCCCTGCCTCCGCCTGCTGTGGATCAGACAGTGGGATGTCCTCACCAGATTGTGACCCCGAGGCTACTCTAAAGCCAGTGAGGTGTGTGTTTCTGTGCTGGTGGAGGGTGAGTGAGCGCTGTGACGGGACTTCAAGGAGGGTCCCTTCAGATTCCACCTCCAAAGTGTCTTCGGGGTTTGATTGGAGGCCCTGGGTCATGGACTCTGTCAGCTGTTTCACAGATGTGCCTGCGAAAGCAAGGGGAGACAAGGTGGCCTGTGAACATCACTCACAACATGGTTATCTGATGGATGTTGCACTGCTAGATCCTCCCTTGTTAGAGCAGCACCGACCTTACCGTCAGCACAGGAACGGTCCCGGTCATCGCCGGCCAGCTGGATGGCTCTGTTTTCAAAGTCCATGAGGACCTTGATTTCAGACATTCCTCCACCGGTCTGTGTCCTCTCCCTCTTGCTGTGTCCCAGTTTGTCCTGTATGAATAGAGAGGGGGAGAGTGTATCAGGATGCCTGCCAGGCCAGATGATAAGTGTGCCTGGTCTGTGTGGGTGGTGAGTGGTGCCATGGACGGGATGAGGACAATGAAGGTGAGTGTGAGAGAGTGAATGGTGATGTTCCTTGAACTGGCAGTGAGTGAGGGCCCTGTGGGTGTGTGATGGGTTTGTGAGTGTGAGTTGGGAGTGATGAGAAGAGTGACTTACCCTGGCAGAACGGAGGAGATTATTCATCCTCTTTCAGCACTGGGTGGCTGTCCTCTTTTGCAGGGCATTGGCGCTGACCCCCGCTGCCACCACCTCCCAAGCTGGGTTGGTCAGGCCAGTGCCCCTCCTGCGGCCAGAGCGGGGACATCCCAGTGGGACTCCACTGCATCCAAAAGGCATTCCAGAGACACTGCCTCTGAAGCGGGAGGCTGCAGTCTTTTTGCCTTTCCTGTCTTCCGTGCAGCAATGGAGGTCTGGGCGCACTGAGATGTCTGGCTGGGCTTTAAATATGGCGCCCAGCGTGATGGAGCAGTGGGGTGATGGCAGGCAGGCAAATGAGATTCCGCCTGCCATGGAAACGGCGTGTTTCCCGGCAGTGCAGAAATAAAGTGGCGGGATTGGTACAATACGGCGTGAAAAACCCACCATCGCCACCAACAGGTAAAACATTGCTTTACCTGCCCGCTACCGCACTTCGTGCAAATCTGGGACAATTACACCCAACAAGTGAAACAGGCACTCAGTCGAGTGCATATCTTCACCATGCTATGTAACTTAATGTTATTAGAATTACACCATTCTTACTTGAGGCTTTCTCCTCCCTGGGTGATGTTCTGTAACTACAAAGCTTAAAAAAGGATTTTTTTTTTATTCAGAGCTTCCATCTCACTTAGAGGGGTTCAGGCCAATCCACACTCTACAACCTGATCTGAAAACTCTGCTCACATGTTGACAGCTATGACAAATTTCCCCACAGCCATTGAGACAAGCTACAACATTCTTAAACGATCAACAACGTTCTAAATCAAACAGCCCACAATATCCGAAAAGGAATACCAATGTTAACGGATCCTTTAAAAAATTCCAGGATCTGGACCCAGAGCCACACCTTCACCAAAAGCTCTTCAGTTCTTCTTTGGGCCATGCCCTCTCTGTCTACCAAGTGTTGTTGAAATCCATCTGTTTACAGACAAACAGACTAACAGGGATGAAAACTTTCCTTCCCCTCATCTTCAGTGATGGAAATAATAAATGACAGATCAATTGTTACTTTTAAACCTAGAATCACAGAATCACAGAATCACACAGTGCAGAAGAGGCCCTTCGGCCCATCAAGTCTGCACCGACACGTGAGAAACACCTGACCTACCTACCTAATCCCATTTACCAGCACTTGGCCCATAGCCTTGAATGTTATGATGTGCCAAGTGCTCATCCAGGTACTTGTTAAAGGATATGAGGCAACCCGCCTCCACCACCCTCCCAGGCAGTGCATTCCAAACCGTTACCACCCTCTGGGTAAAAAAGTTTTTCCTCACATCCCCCCTAAACCTCCTGCCCCTCAACTTGAATTTATGTCCCTTCATGACTGACCCTTCAACTAAGCGGAACAGCTGCTCCCTATCCACTCTGTCCATGCCCCTCATCATCTTGTACACCTCGATCAGGTCGCCCCTCAGTCTTCTCTGCTCCAACGAAAACAACACAAGTCTATCCAACCTCTCTTCATAACTTAAATGTTTCATCCCAGGCAACATCCTGGTGAATCTCCTCTGCAACCCCTCCAGTGCAATCACATCCTTCCTATAACGTGGTGACCAGAACTGCACACAGTACTCCAGCTGTGGCCTCACCAAGGTTCTATACAACTCCAACGTGACCTCCCTAATTTTGTAATCTATGCCTCGATTGATAAAGGCAAGTGTCCCATATGCCTTTTTCACTACCCAACTAACATGCCCCTCCGCCTTCAAAGATCTATGGACACACACGCCAAGGTCCCTTTGTTCCTCAGAACTTCCTAGTGTCATGCCGTTCATTGAATACTTCCTTGTCAAATTACTCCTTCCAAAGTGTATCACCTCACATTTTTCAGGGATAAATTCCATCTGCCACTTATCTGCTCATTTGACCATCCCGTCTATATCTTCCTGCAGCCCAAGACACTCAACCTCACTGTTAACCACCCGACCAATCTTTGTGTCATCCGCAAACTTACTAATCCTACCCCCCACATAGTCATCTATGTCATTTATATAAATGACAAATAATAGGGTACCCAGCACAGATCCCTGTGGTACGCCACTGGACACTGGCTTCCAGTCACTAAAGCATCCGTCTGTCATCACCCTCTGTCCCCTACAACTAAGCCAATTTTGAATCCACCTTATCAAATTACCCTGTATCTCATGTGCCTTTGCCTTCTTTATATGTCTCCCATGTGGGACCTTGTCAAAGGCTTTGCTGAAATCCATAAAAACTACATCAACTGCACTACCCTCATCTACATGGCTGGTCACCTCCTCAAAAAATTCAATCTATTCTAGATGAATAATTTTTTGTGAACAAGGTATTTTAAGGGATAGGGAAATATGGTCATTAAGGAGTTAGATCACATTTAAGCCATGATGGCTGAACAAAGTCCAGTAGCTAGACAGCCTCCTCCGCCCTTGTTCAAATCTTTTCCAAAGGTCAGTCTAATGCATGCAGAAACAAGTTATGATTTCTCTAGAATATAACAAGTGAATTTCGAAGCTGGAGCTTTGAAATGTTATCAATAAATAAAATTTCAGGGCTTCAGGTTCTGTGTGATAAAGTTAGTTTTGTCTGTTTGAATTCCCAGCCCATGAGTTCCAGGAAGGTTTCAGGTATCAGGTTCTCTCCTCTGTCTGGATTCCAAGCAAAAGCTGCAAGACCATGACATAACGAATCACTCCCAGGAAGCTCTATTTATTACTCCATTTATAAATCATCCAAACCCCTCGATTAGATTCCTGCCTGTAACTCACTCCCGAGTGTAGAGTAAAGGGTTAATATCAGAAGCACCTGGTAGTGATGTAACGATGATGTAATGACACATGACCAAATAACAGAAATCCTGAGGGAGGTGAAGTTCTATCCCCTACAGGGTTCCTAAGATGCACAAAGAGCTGTAAATAAATAGTAATGGTTTTCACAAACTACAGTCTTGAGTAGCTTACTTAGGGAAAATAGACAAACCCCGAAGAACCCCATCTAGACCCCGAACACACAAGGAAACATGGTGGCAGTGGACAGCGAGTAAAAGAGCCAGGAAAACTCCAAGAAAAGATTACAGGCCTGACAAGCATACAAACCTTTGAAAGAAGGAGGAAAGGAGAAGATTGAAGACTCAGCAAAAATGTCAGAGCATTGTGGATGTAGCAGATGCAAACTGAATGACAGACCCAGAGTCTGGACAACAGGGAGCTCAGACCAGAATCAACAGCAATGCCAGTGAAGCAGCAACAGGTCCAGAGCTTGGTACAAGCATATAATCTACACTGCCACTCCCAGAATCTTTCCAAAGTGCTGAAGGCTCACAACAGGCTTAGCACTGGGACAACTGGAGAAAGAGGTTTTCCAGCATATTGAACCGCTTCTGGTTTGTGCAAAAAGGAACAAAAGAATCAGGCCAGTGTATTACTCTATGCAGTTGGAGCTATTGCTGATGACATAATAGAGGCAGGGAGTTGATGAGACTTCAAGCTCTTACAATGAGGTCCCCCAGGCATTTGATTCATATTTCAGCATTCTCAAAAATGTAATTATAGAACGAGTAAAATTTAACAAGCGAAAACAAAGGCCCAGTTAGAGCATGGATTCATTCATCAACAATCTGTACGGGCTGGCAGAAAATTGCGGCTGCAGAATATTGAGGGATGAATTGGTTTGTGATTGCATGGTAGTTGGGGTTCTAGATGAAGCTCTATCAGATCCCTTGCAAATGAGAAAAAGATTTAAGCCTGGTCAAAGCAGTGCAAATCGTGAGGGCAAACTGAGCTCAGAAAGCAAAGTAGAGTGGTTTGTTCAAGGGGGAGGTGAGATCCCTTTGAAGTGAATGATTGAGGCTGTTCAATATGTAGGCCAGAAGAGGGAAAGCACACCAAAACAGAAATCCGGGAAAACAGGGAAAAACGCACCCGCCACCATCCTGAAATGCTCTAGGTGTGGCGGGAAAAATGTGCACAAGTGGGAAGAATGCCCAGCACGGGGGGAAGAGTGCCACAACTGTGGGGAATTAGGACATTTTAAAATGGTCTGCCGATCTAAAACACCAATAGCCAGCAAAAAGGAGGAAAAAAACATTAAGGCCAAACCACATAGAAGACATGGAAGAACCACAGAAAAAGGAAATAACTTTCCAAGGAGAAATACATGAAACAAAAATTAAATACTGGAGCATTAAACTTGGAGTGGATAGACATTCCACAGAGTTTAAATTAGATTCAGGGACAGGAATTTCAGTCTTACCTGATGTAGTAAAGTGACCTAAGCACATTACACCAGTTACAAGGTCCAGGTGGGACTACACTGACTGTCATAGGGCACCATGTGGCAAAATTAAAATACAAAGATAGAGAAATCATTGAACATCTGTCATACAGAACCAAGTATCATCATTATTAAGCAGGAAGGCATGCTAACAATTGAAGCTGATCTATAAAATTGATGAAGTTATTGACGAGCAGTATATTCAGGGATGAATTTCCAAGATTATTTACAGAATTGGGAAAACTGAAGATGGAGCACCATGTTACTCCAAGAGCTGATGCTAAACCAATTTGCCTCGTCACACTGAGGAAGGGCCCTCACTTACTCTTGGACAAAGTCAAATGTGAAATTGAGCACATGCTACAGCAGTGGATTATCTCTCCACTGACAAAGTGGTGTTCTGTAATGGTCACAGTCCCAAAACCAAATGCCTCAATCTACATGGACTTGACTCAACTAAACAAATTAGTGGAATATGTGATCCATCCAATGGTGTCTGTAGATAAGAGTCTTGCTAAACCAGCTAAAAGTCCCCTGCTCACCAAATTAGATACAAAGATGGATTTTGGTAGTTGCTTTGGACAAAGAATCCAGAGTGCTGGCCACTTTATAACACCATTCAGGTGTTTATGCTTTAATAGATTACCATTCGGAATGGCATCCAATCTAGAAATATTCCAGAGAACAATGTCCCAAACCCTAGAAGACATGGAAGGATATGCCAAATGGAGGACATACTTGTACATGGCTCCATGAGGAAAGAGCATGACTGTAGAGTGAGAGCAGTTCTGAAAGTTCTACAGGACGTAGGTTTGACACTGAATGAGAAATGTGAATTCACAAACCTATGATTACATTTTTAGGGTAAATCATGCAAACCTTAGGAATAACAGCCAACCCACAGAAAACAAAGGTGATTAGAGGCTTTCCACAACTCAGGAACATCACAAAGCTACAGAGATTCCTAGGAATGGTCAACCAAATAGGCAAGTTCTGACCAAATTTAGAAGAAACCAATGAACCGGTTGAGATAGCTGTTGAGACAAGGTCAACAGCAGTGCTGGAATGAGGAGCAGCAAAATGCTTTTGAGAAGATGAAAAAACTTATAGTTTCTCCTGAAATTCTATTGCACTATGATTCAGAACTGCTGACCACTTTAGCAGCAGATGCATTGTCTACAGGTCTGGATGCAGTTTTATTCCAAGTACAAAGAGAGGGTAAACATAGGCTAGTTTATTATGCCTCACGATCACTCACAGACACAGCAAAAAGATATGCTATAACTGAGAAGGAAGCATTGGTAGCAACAAGGGCATGCGAGAAGTTCTCACACTATGTGATGGGATTGTGGTTTAAAATCGAAACCAACCACAAGCCATTAGTCTTCTGACCATGATGGAGATTCCGCCTCAAATTCAATGCTTCAGACTAAGACTAATGAGGTATGATTTAGTAACTGAGTATGTTCAAGAGAAGTACCAGGCAATAGTAGATGCACTATCATGAATACCAGTGGAAGGAACCAAAATAGAGGATTTGAATTTATTGAGGAGGTGGAAGCGTATACATCATTCATTACCAAATACCTATTGACTACAGCACAGAAACTGAAGAAGATAAAATAAGCACAACAGCAAGATAATGAATGTATCCAGATAAAGGATACAGGCTGGAAGGATGGCTAGAGTATACTCCTAACCACCTAGTACTATGGCAGTACTTCAAAAAGAGAAAGCACCTCACAAAGATTGATGATATCCTAGTTTTTAATGACAGAATAATCATTCCAGGAACACTTTCGCTTGATATTCTCCAAAAAAATTCATCAAAGTCACTTAGGGATAGCAATATGTCGAGCAAGAGCCCAGCAATCAGTCTGGTAGCCAGGCATTACTCATTCTATTGAAGAACTCATTTTGAATTGCCTTATGTGTGCGGTGAACAACCAAGAGCAAACAGAACCACTATCACCCTGCACTTTTCCATCAAGACCGTGGGAGCACCTGGGAATATCTTTCTTTGATTTTAAAGACAAGATATTTCTTATTGTTGTTGATTACTTCTCCAGGTGGTTTGCAGTAAAGAGATTGCACAACATCACGGCAGAAGCAGTCATTCACTCACTGAAGGGAATTGGCATTCCGGACATTGTAATGTCAGACAATTTGCTAGTGAGTTATTCCACAATTCATTCATGTGACGAGCTCACCTCCGTGTCCTTGGGCAAATGGAAAAGCTGAGAGAGGTGTTCTTGATGAAGAAGAATGAAGATCCCAACTTAGCCCTTCTTAGTTAGCGAAACTCACCGCCACAAATGGGCTCTCACCATGAGAGTATTTACCGGGTATCTGTTATTTTATATATAAACCAGCCGAATCCCTCAATTAGGTTCCAGTCTGTAACTCATTCCCAGATATCTATTATTCTATATATAAACCACCTGTGATAATTGAGGGTATAGCCTCCTCTGCTGTCTATCAGAGGCCACATGCTTGTTCTTTGATGCTCCGACCCTAAGTGTGGGTAATCCGGGGTTGGGGCTTCTTGACGAGAGTCCTGATCATGCATGGAACACCTGAGAAGCTCTCTGTAATAAAGTTTACCTGTTTCTTGTTGAAACCTGTCCGCTCCCTCGAGTCATTACATTTGGCAACGAGGGTAAAATAGCTCCGTCTCTGCACCTCACCTTGTTAACGTGGGTACAACGAATCTTAAGGAAAAAAAATAACTCACCAGTCATGCCACCCTTTGGCAGAATCAGTCCTTACGATGCGACTATGGAAGTCTGGAGCCAGTATAGGGCGCCTCGGATTTTATTTCGTAGCGAACGAGATTACTGCGGAGGAAAAGCAGAAAGACATCCTTCTGAATGTATGTTGCAGAAAAACATACAACCTCATCTGCAGCCTGACAGCCCTGAGCACACCCAATTCTAAGTCCTTAATGAATTAGTGGACCTCGTGTAACCGCATTTCCAGATGAAGCCACCTGTAATAATGCAGAGTTTTAAATTTAATTCCAGAGTGAGGGCCCCGGGAGAGTCCATCACAACCTATGTAGTGAACCTGAAGCAGTTAACAGAACACTGCAACTTTGGGGGAACGTTAAATGATAAGCTGCAGGACCGATTAGTGTGTGGAGTTTAGGACGATGCTGTACAGCGCTGTTTACTCACATTGGCTTTAAGTGCACCCTAGGAATCTCCCTCACCATGGAAAATGCTGTGAGAGATTCACAGGCTTTACAACACACACAGCCTGGCACCGTTCTTCATGTGGGGGGGAACCTATCACCGAGCGTGGAGTGAAATCCAAACCCACAGTGTCGAAGCGAGAGGCAATGTCCACTGTTAGAAATATGGAAAAGCTGAGTAGAAACACTTCAGCAGCGACTCCAAGATTAAACTGTTATAGATGTGGAGGTGACCGCGGACCAGACACCTGCAGATTCAAGGAGGCAGAATGTCTTTACCGCTGGAACAACCTCAAAACAGCAAAGCAACATGATTGAATTAAAGAATACAGCAGAGGCTGAAGCTGCTGACACTGATGTTTATTCCCTGTATAACGTAACCGCTGTAAAAACTGAACCTATCACTGTCACAATCCGTGTTAATGAGAAGCCACTAATAATGGAGGTGAATACGGGAACCTGAACAACAATAATAGGAAAGCAGACTTTCAAATACCTTAATGAAGGTCAACAGCCAATAAACCTGGAGCAGACAACTGCTAAATTAAAGGTATTACTGGAGAATCTATTCAGGTAAAGGGTATTGCCACAGTACCGGTGTCTTATAGACAATAGACAGCCCAGCTGCCTGTGATAATAGTGAAAGGAGAAGGAGCCAGTCTTTTAGGCCGTGACTGGTTACAGAAGATCGAGCTTGACTGGCCTGAGATATTTCACCCAGAAACCGGAGGAATTCCTGAACTGCTGAGCAAATACGACAGGGTTTTTCGGAATGAATTAGGGAAGTTAAAAGGTGTGCAGGCCAAGATGTATGTGGATCCTCAGGTGACACCACATTTCTTTAGGGCCAAATCTGTGCCTTACGTCCCAAAGTAGAAGGTGGATATAGAACTGTGCCAGTTAGAAAAGCTGGGCATCATCCAACCTGTCCAATTCTCAGAATGGGCAGCACCCATAGTTCCAGTGGTTAAGCTTGACCAGACTATACGCATTTGTGGGGACTATAAATTGACTGTGATTAAGGCAGCCAAACTAGGCAAGTACCCCATTCCAAGGATACATGACTTATATGCAAAGGTGACTGGAGGAAAGTCCTGTACAAAATTGACTCTGAGCCACGAATCTGAGCAATTAGAATTGGACCCGTCGAGAGAATACATGACTATTAACACACACAAGGGTCTTTATCAGTGCACTCGCCTGCCCTTTGGAGTATCGTCAGCATGCGCTATCTTCCAAAGGACAATGGAGAGCCTTTTGCAAGGACCTTCCTGAATGGTAGTAAACCGAGATGATGTACTGATCACAGGGTTAACCGGAACCGAACACTTGGTCAACCTGGAGGAGGCGCTAAGAAGGTTCATGGAAGCTGGTGTATGGTTAAAGAAGGAAAAATGCACATTTCAAGCACCAGAAGTTACTTGCCTGGGTCACAGGGTGGACACCATGGGTTTGCATGTGGTAGCAGAGAAAGTTCGGACAATAAAAGATGTACCCTCACCCTCCAACATAACTGAATTCAATTCCTTCCTGGGGATGATCAACTACTATAGCGGTTTCTTGCCTAACTTATTAACTGTGTCAGCACCATTACACTTACTGTTAAAAAAGAATCACCATTGGTCATGGAATTCACAACAGGAAGAAGCCTTTGTGAAAGTAAAGAAACTGTTGCATTCATCGTGTTTATTGCTGCGCTACGACCTATTGAAAGAGTTGGTATTAGCATGTGCTGCCTCTACTTATGGTGTAGGGGCAATGTTACCACACAACCTGGAACCCCTCGATTATATTCCAGTCTGTAACTCACTCCCGGGTATCTGTTATTCTATATATAAACCACCCCGAACCCCTCGATTAGATTCCAGTCTGTAACTCACTCCCGGGTATCTGTTATTCTATATATAAACCACCCCGAACCCCTCGATTAGATTCCAGTCTGTAACTCACTCCCGGGTATCTGTTATTCTATATTTAAACCACCCCGAACCCCTCGATTAGATTCCAGTCTGTAACTCACTCCCGGGTATCTGTTATTTAATACATAAACCATTTTGAACCCCTGGAAAAGATTGCAGCAGTCCGCTCTCAGCCTCGATGTTAGATAGCTTCACACAGAAGGCACAGTGATGATTCATCGCATGTCCTATTCCGTCCTTTTTTTGACGGGTGGAGATTATTAATTAATGTCCTTTTGTCAATGCCTGTGTACATGGAGGAGTTAGAGCTCTGCTGATTGCCTGCTGAATCACTTGCTGTAAAATTGTAGATCAATGCCATTTAGGTCCTGCCACATCCCATCAGAAACAAAGGAGTAGCAGATATGCAAATCGAGTGAAGTAAACTCAAGCTGACCCTGTTTAGAATAAAAGTCTGACAAAAAAAAAGTGCAACAGTTTGAAATAAATAGCCCTGCAATTACTGATCAACAGCTGAATGCTCGTGACAATGGAAACTTCCGGTAGTTCTGCAACTGACTCACTCTGCTGCTTTCTCTCTGCATATATCTCCTGTCTCCCCTCTCAGCCTCTCTCTCCACTCTCTCCCCACTCCCTGTCCCTTCTCTCTCTACTCACGCCTTTCTGCTCTCACTCTCTTCTCTCTCTCTCTCTCTCTCTCTCATCTCTCCTTCTCTGTCTCTTTCTCTCCCTCTCTCCCAGCCTCTCACCCTCTCACCCTCCTACTCTGCCTCCCTTCTCTTCCCACTCGAACTTCCCACTCTCTGTCTCTCTCTCTCTCTCTCCCGGTGCTGTCCCGCCCCTCGCTCCCCTCATCCCCCCCTCTCTATTTCCCCCTCTTTCTGATTCACTCACACATTTCTCTACTTACTCCTCTCTCCCGCTTTCTTCTCTCCCTCTCATACAAACATACGAATCAGGAGCATGAGTAGGCCACTCGGCCCCTCGAGCCTGCTCCGCCATTCAATAAGATCATGGCTGATCTGAATGTAACCTCAAACCCACATTCCTGCCTACCCCCGATAACCTTTCACCCCTTGTTAATCAAAAATCTATCTAGCTTTGCCTTAAAAATATTCAAAGACTCTGCTTCCACCACCTTTTGAGGAAGAGAATTCCAAAGAGTCACAAGCATCTGAGAGAAAAAAATTCTCCTCATCTTTGTTTTAAATGAGCGACCCCTTATTTTTAAACAGTGACCCTTAGTTCTAGATTCTTCCACAAGAGGAAACATCCTCTCCACATCCACCCTATCAAGACCCCTCAGAATCTTACATGTTTCAATTATGTTGCATCTTACTCTTCTAAATTCCAGTGTATACAAGCCTAACCTGTGCAGCCTTTCCTTATAAGACAACCCACCCATTCCTGGTATTAGTCTAGTAAACCTTCTCTGAACTGCTTCTAATGCAGTTACATCTTTCTTTAAATAAGGAGACCAATACTGTACACAATACTCCAGATATAGTCTCACCAATGCCCTGTACAACTGAAGCAAAACCTCTTGTATTCAATAAATGATAACATTCTATTAGCTCTCCTAATTACCTGCTATACCTGCACACTAGCCTTTTGTGATTCATGCACTAAGACACCCAGATCCCTCTGCAACTCAGATTTCTGCAATCTCTCACTATTTAGAGAACAAGCTTCTATTTTATTCTTCCTGCCAAAATGTATGATTTCACATTTTCCTACACTTTTCTCTGTTTGCCAGATCTTTGCCCACTCACTTATCCTATCCATATCTCTTTGTAGCCTCCTTACATTCTCTTCATAATTTACTTTCCTACCTACCTTTGTGCCATCAGCAAATTTAACAACCATTCCTTCGGTCCCTCCATCAAGTCATTAATGTAAATTGTAAAAGGTTGAGGCCCCAGCACCGATCCCTGTGACACACCATTATCACACCCTGACAACCGGAAAAAGACCCATTTATGCCAACTCTCTGCTTCCTGTTAAGTGGCCAATCTTCTATCCATGCCAACATGTTACCTCCTACACCATGACCTTTTATTTTCTGCAATAACCTTTGATGTGGCACTTGGTTAAATGCTTTCTGGAAATCTAAGTACAGTACATCCACCAGTTCTCCTTTATCCACAGCACATGTAGCTCCTTCAAAGAACTTCAATAAATTGGTTAAACATGATTTCCCTCTTACAAATCCATGTTGACTCTGCCTGATTGCCTTGAATTTTTCAAAGTGCCCTGCTATAACATCTTTAATAATAGCTTCTAACATTCCCCTATGACAATGTTAGGCTAACTGGCCTATAGTTTCCTCCTTTCTGTCTCTCTCCCTTTTTGAATAAAGGAGTTACATTTACTATTTTCCAATCTAATGGAACCTTCCCCGAATCTAGTGAATTTTGGAAAATTAAAACCAATTCTTTCAAGACCTTAGGGTGAAGTCCATCCAGATCTGGGATTTGTCAGCCCACAGCCCCAAAATTTGCTCATTACCACTTCCCTGGTGATTCTAATTTTCCCCAAGTTCCTCTCTCCCTTCCATTTCCTGATTTACCGCTATTCCCGGAATGTTACTTGTGTCCCCTATTGTTAAGGCCAAAGCAAAATACATGTTTAATTCATCCGCCATCTCCCTACTTTCCATTATCAATTCCCCAGACGCACATCTATAGGTCCAACACTCACTTTGTTAACTCTTTTCTTCTTTAAATATCTATAGAAACTCTTACTTTCCGTCTATATATTACTAGCTAGCTTTCTCTCGTATTCTAATTTTTCCCTCCTTATTAATCTCTTTGTCATTCTTTGCTGTTTTTTATATTCTTTCCAGTCTTCTGACCTGCCACCTGTCTTTGCGTATTTATATGCTTTTTCTTTAAGTTTGATACTGTCTTTAACTTTTTTAGTTAACCACGGATGGTGGGCCCTCCCCTTGGGATTTCTCTTTCTCATTGGAATGTGTATTCTGAAATATCCCTTTAAATGTCTGTCACTGAACCTCTATTGACATATCTCTTCACCTCATTTGCCAGTTCACTTTACCTAGCTCTGCTTTCACGCCCTCAATAATTGCCCTTATTTAAGTTTAAAATACTAGTCTTGGATGCACTTGTCTCTCCCTCAAAATGAGATGTAAAATTGAATCATATTATGATCACTGCTACCTAGGGTGCCTTCACTAGGAGGTTAACAATTAACCCTATCTTGTTGCTCAATACCAGGTCTAGTATAGCCTGCTCTCTGGTTGGCTCCAGAAAGCGCTGTTCTCAGAAACTATCCTGAAAACATTCTATGAACTTCTCATCTACCCTACCTTTGCCCATCTGATTTTTCCAGTTTATATAAAGATTAAAATCCCCCATGATTATTGCTGTGCCTTTCTGAAAAGCTCCCATTATCTCTTCTTTTGTACTCTATCCTACTGTGTAGTTACAATTAGGGGCCTGTTCACCAGTCCCACAAGTGACTTCTTGCCTTTATCATTCTTCAGCCCAAACCTCTTCTACATCCTGGTTTCCTGAACTTAGGTCATCCCTCTCTAATATGCTAATACCATCAATAATTAACAGAGCCACCCCACCAGCTTTTCCTTACTTCCTGTCCTTCCTAAATGTCACATACCCTTCAATATTCAGGTCCCAATCGATGTCATCCTGTAGCCATGTCTCTGTAATGGTTATCAGGCTGTATTTATTTATTTCTATGTGCACTATCAGTTCATCTGTTTTGTTTCAAATGTTATGTGCGTTTAGATACAGAGCCTTTTGTTTTGTCCTTTTATTATTTTTGTAGTGTCTAGCCTTATCTGCTGATTACTCAGATTTGTACTCTCTGTCCCTTCCTGTCACAGTCTGCTTATTATTTCCCATAATAATACTTGTCTCTCTTGCCTTCTCTATACTCTTTGGTTTACCACATCTTCCCAAATTTGATCCTTTGCCCCCACTTTTCAGTTTAAAACACTCTACTTCCCTAGTTAGGCAGCTGGTGAGGACACCAGCCCCAGCATGGTTCAGGTGTAGACCATCCCAACGGTACAGATCCCACTTTCCCCAATACTGGTGCCAGTGCCCCGCAAACCAAAACCCACCTCTCCCACACCAGGCTTTGAGCCACACATTCATTCCTCTGATCTTATTTGTTCTATACCAGTTTGTACGTGGCTCAGGTAATAATCCAGAGATTATTAAGTTTGAGGTTCTGCTTCTTAATTTGGTGCCTAGCTTCTCATACTGACTATACAGAGTCTCCTTGCTCATCCTGCCTATGTTGTTGGTACCTACATGGACCACGACCACTCGATCCTCCCCCTCCCACTGCAGGTTCCTCTCCAGACCTGAGCAGATGTCCTGAACCTTGACACTGGGCAGGCAACACAGCCATTTGGGCTCTCGCTCTTTGCTATAGAGAACAGTGTCAATCCCCCTCACTATACTGTCTCCCACTACCACTACATTCCTTTTTGCTCCCTCCCACTTGAATGGCTTCCTGTCCCACGGTGCCATGGTCAGTTTGCTCATCCACTCTGCAGCCCCCACTCTCGTGCATACAAACTGAGAGAACTTCAAACCTGTTGGACAATTGCAGAGGTTCACACTCCTGTGCTCCTGCCCTCTGGGTCCCCTTACCTGCCTCACTCACAGTCACACCCTTTCTGGCCACTGACCAAATCAGAAGACCCTATTCTAAGTGGTGTGACTTCCTCCTGGCATAAAGCATCCAGGTAACTTTTCCCTGATGTGTCACAGTGTCTGCAGCTCAGCATCCAGCTCAATGACTCAGAGCCGAAGTTCCTCAAGCCACAAACACTTACTGCAAACGTGTTTGCCCTGGATCACAATGTTATCCAGGAGCTCCTACATGTCCTGCCACCCTTAAAGTGTTTTAAATAATGACTTAATTAGATTAATCACTTATTTATGTTGCTTTCTTTTTTATTTGATTAACTTTACACCAAATTTTGTACTTGTTATGACACAGGAGATGGTAAATGCTGAGCTGTTCAAATCCCAGAGGGAAACTTGAAACAATTGTCACAACTAATTTTCAATTTGTATGTTTTGATGTGCGGGCTTTGAATTCAGTAATAATAAGACCACCGAGTCTTAAGGGATTTAATAAAACTAAGTTAAACATTTATTAATAAAAGAAAAGATTGTAAGCACATACATATGTCCACAAATTGCTGCTACAATAATTTTTAAATCCCCTAGTTAATCTGATTCCCAGTTACACCTTTGTTAAGGCAACACTAAGGCTCACAGATTTTAAAAGACCCAGGCAAAGTAAACGATGCCCTGAACAGTCGAATTCAAAGTGAGTTCTCTTAACTTCAGTCCCTGAAGGCAGCAGTTTGGTACATATAGGCTGAAGGCATTTTACAATTGTTGAACTTTAGACTGCCTACCCTTACATACAGACTTCACTCCTTTATACATATTTTCCCCTTTGAATGCAAATACCCATTGTTTCACTATGTCTTTGGACTTTACCTTCCTGAAATAAATCTCTCATAGCACTAAGTTTTGCCAGTAATCTTTGGGAAAAATAAACACACTATTTCTAACCTTCACCTGGCTAGGTGACACATTTCACCCTCCTTTGAAAACAATCCAGTCTGGTTTATTTCAAAATGCAAATGTCCTTTTACACCTTACATTCTAAACTTCCCCCATGTTTATATCAAAGCCTTCAGACCAGCTGCCTTTAATCCAATTAAGTTAAACACACACACACACACCCCACTATTTTACAATAAATTCCAATAACATTATGAGAATTATTATATCTTCCTGACGGGCCAAACCATCTTCAGCTGCTTCATCAATGACCTTCCTTCCAGGACCTTCCTTCCATCATAAGGTCAGAAGTGAGGATGTTCGCTGATGATTGCACAGTGTTCAACACCATTCACGACTCCTCAGAGAGTGAAACAGTCCATGTCCAAATGCAGCAAGACTTGGACAGTATCCAGGCTTGGGCTGGCAAGTGGCAAGTAACATTCGCAGCACACAAGTGTCAGGCAAGGACCATCTCCAACAAGAGAGAATTTAACCATCACCCCTTGATGTTCAATGGCATTGCCATCACTCAATCACCACTATCAGCATTCTGGGGGTTACCATTGACCAGAAACTGCACTGGACTATAAATACTGTGGCTACATGAGCAGGTCAGAGGCTAGGAACCATGCACCGGATAACTCGCCTCCTGACTCCCCAAAGCCTGACCACCATCTGCAAGGCACAAGTCAGGAGTGTGATGGAATACTCTCCACTTGCCTGGATGAATGCAGCTCCAACAACACTCAAGAAGCTTGACACCTTCCAGGACAAAGCAATCCGCTTGATTGGTATTGCAGACACTACCTTAAACATTCACTCCCATCACCACTGATGCACAACGGCAGCAGTGGGTAACATCTAAAGATGCACTGCAGGAACTCACCAAGGCTCCTTCAGCAGGACCGCTCAAACCCATGACCTCTACTATCTAGAAGGACAAGGGCAGCAGATAGATGGGAACACCACCACTTGGAAGTTCCGCTCCAAGCCACTCACCATCCTGACTTGGAAATATATCTCAGTTCCTTCACCTTCGCTGGGTCAGAATCCTGGAACTCCCTCCCTAACAGCACTGTGGGTGTACCTACACCACATGGATTGCAGTGGTTCAAGAAGGACGCTCACCACCACTTTCTCAAGGGCAACTAGGGATGGGCGATAAATGCTGGCCCAGCCAGCGATACCCACATCCCATGAATGAATAAATAAAAAAGACTTAGGTTAAAATAATGGCCACTTATATTGGCCAGGACTGTGTGGAGATGTGGTTGAATTCTGCAAGTCATGTCACACATGTTCACTAGTTGGGAAGACCCAGCCATTAATTAAACCAGCTCCATTGATCCCAGTACCAACTTTTAATGAAGCATTTAATATGATTCAAGTCGGTAAGGTTGCCAACCTTCCAGGAGTGACCTGGAGTTTCCAGGAAGTGAAGATCAATCTCCAGGACACTGCTCTGTGTCACCCTGGAGAAAAGTCATCAGGATATTAAAAAAAGACCTTCCTTATGTCATTTTCCTTGAATGTTTCACTTTACCATACATAAACAAATTGCAAATGATGTGAAAAGGCTGTTTGGCTGACAGTCAAGCATCATCCAATTGGTTAATGAGTCTTTTTGCTTTTCAATTGGCGTTGGAAGGTAGTGCATCACAAGGAGAGATGTGTTGGCTGACTAATGGCTGGAGTGTGAGGCCAAGTCATGTGTTGAAACCTCCAGGAAGACATTTAGTCACAGTTGGCAATGTTATTAGTTGCTAGTGTGGGACCTCTACCCAAAACCAAAATGGAGAATCAATATCTTATAACAATTATGGATTTGCCTGTCTGATTACCAGAGACAATACCCTTAAGGATAATTACAGTAAAGGTTTAATTCAGTTTTTCACCAGGCATGGGTTACCCAGACTGATTCAGTCTGATCAGGGATCAAATTTTTTGTTATAAGTGTTCCAGGAGGTAATGTGTAGCTTAGCAATAAAGCAGAGCAAACCATCTGCATACCATCCCCAGTCTCAGGGAGAATTGGAAAGAAGCCATCAAATCTTAAAGACTACGATCAGACCTTATTGCTGTGAATGTCCTGAGGGGTGGGCTAAGAGATTTTAATTTTTATATTTGCCAGTAAAGGTGCACCTAATGAGTCAACTGGGTTCAGTGTCTTTAAGTTAGTTGATGGACTGAAGCAAGAGGGACAATTTAAGTTCATTAAAGAGAACATTATGGCCCAAGAAATTACTTTCTTAGACCATTTCCAAGTTTGAGAAAGATTATCAACAGCTTGCTCAAAAATATCTTAAGGTTTCCCAAGAAGTAATGAAAAATCGAGTCGGTGAGGCAGCTGAAACTCAAAATTTTAAATCTGGGGCTAAAGCGCTTGTTCTATTCCCTGGGCTGGGTGAGCCACTAAGGGCCAGGTTTTGTGGACCTTATTATATTAAAAAAAAGACTCAATAAGGTAATCTATATCATCAGTACATCATAGAGCAAGAAACATCAATGAGGGTGTCATATCAAGATGCTGAAACGGTATTCTGACAGGGAGGCTAGTCAACCAGTGAGTGCACTTTTTAAAAATTCTGTCATGGGATGTTGGCATCGGCAGAAAGATCAGCATTTGTTGCCCAATCCTAATTGCCCTTGAACTGCGAGGCTCGGTAAGCCATTTCAAAGGGCAGCTAAGAGTCAACCACATTGCTGTGGGTCTGGAGTCACTTTTTAAAAAATCATTCACGGGATGTGGGCGTCACTGGCTGGGCCAACATTTATTGCCAATCCCTAGTTGCCCATGAGAAGGTGGTGGTGAGCTGCTTTCTTGAACCGCTGCAGTCCATGTGGTGTAGGTACTCCCACAGTGCTGTTAGGGAGGGAGTTCCAGGATTTTGACCCAGTGACAGTGAAGGAACAGCGATATATTTACAAGTCAGGATGGTGAGTGATTTGGGGGAGAGCTTCCAGGTGGTGGTGTTCCCAGCTATCTGCTGCTCTTGTTGTTCCAAGTGGTAGAGGTCGTGTGTTTGGAAGGTGCTGTCTAAGGAGGCTTGGTGAATTCCTCCAGTGCATCTTGTAGATGGTACACACTGCTGCTACTGTGTGGTCAGTGGTGGAGGGAGTGAATGTTTGTGGATGTGGTGCCAATCAAGTTGGCTGCTTGGTCCTGGATGGTGTCAAGCTTCTTGAGTGTTGTAGGAGCTGCACTCATCCAAGCAAGTGGAAAGTATTCCATCTCACTCCTGACTTGTGCCTTGTAGATTTTGGACAGGCTTTGGGGAGTCAGGAGGTGAGTTACTCGCCACAGGATCCCTAGCCTCTGAACTGCTCTTGTAGCCATAGTATTTATATGGCAAGTCCAGTTCAGTTTCTGGGCAATGGTAACCTCCAGGATGTTGATAGTAGGGGATTCAGTGATGGTAATGCCATTGAACATCATGGGGCAATGGTTGGATTCTCTCTTGTTGGAGATGGTCATTGCCTGGCACTTGTGTGGCGCAAATGTTACTTACCACTTGTCAGCCCAAGCCTGGAGATTGTCCAGGTCTTGCTGCATTTGGGCATGGACTGCTTCAGTATCTGAGGAGTCGCGAATGGTGCTGAACATTGTGCAATCATCAGCGAACATCCCCACTTCTGACCTTATGATGGCAGGAAGGTCATCGATGAAGTAGCTGAAGATTGTTGGGCCGAGGACATTATCCTGAGGAGCTCCTGCAGTGATGTCCTGGGGCTGAGATGATTGACCTCAACAACCACAGCCATCTTCCTTTATGCTAGGTATGACTAGGTATGAGCGGAGAGTTTTCCCCCTGATTCCCATTGACTCAAGTTTTGCTAGGGCTCCTTGATGCCACACTCGGTCAAAGGGTGCCTTGATGTCAAGGGCAGTCACTCTCACCTCACCTCGGGAGTTCTGCTCTTTTGTCCATGTTTGAACCAAGGCTGTAATGAGGTCAGGAGCTGAGTGACCCTGGCAGAACCCAAACTGAGCATCAGTGAGCAGGTTATTGCTAAGCAAGTGCCGCATGATAGCACTGTTGATGCCCCCTTTCGTTACTTTACTGATGATGGAGAGTAGACTGATGGGGCGGTAATTGGCTGGGTTGGATTAGTTCTGCTTTTTGTGGACAGGACATAGCTGGGCAATTTTCTACATAGCCGGGTAGATGCCAGTGTTGTAGCTGTACTGGAACAACTTAGCTAGGGGCGAGGCAAGTTCTGGAGCACAAGTCTTCAGTACTATTGCCGGAATATTGTCAGGGCCCATATCCTTTTCAGTACCTAGTGTCGTCAGCCATTTCTTGATATCATGTGGAGTGAATTCAATTGACTGAAGACTGGCATCTGTGATGCTGGGGAATTCCAGAGGAGGCCGAGATGGATCATCCACTCGCCACTTCTGGCTGAAGATTGTAGCAAATGCTTCAGCCTTAGCTTTTGCACTGATGTGCTGGACTCCTCCATCACTGAGGATGGAGATGTTTGTAGAGCCTCCTCTTCCAGTGAGTTGTTCAATTGTCCATCACCATTCACGACTGGATGTGGCAGACTGCAGAGCTTAGATCTGATCCGTTGGTTGTGTTATCGCTTGGCTCTGTCTATCACTTGCTGCTTATGCTGTTTGGCATGCCAGTAATCCTGTGTTGTAGTTTCACCAGGTTGACACCTCATTTTTAGGTATGTCTGGTGCTGCTCGTGGCATGTTCTCCTCCACTCTTCATTGAACCAGGGTTGATCTCCTGGCTTGATGGTAATGGTAGAGTGGGAGATATGCTGGGCCATGAGGTTACAGATTGTCTTTGAGTATAATTCTGCTGCTGCTGATAGCCCACAGCGCCTCATGGGTGCCCAGTCTTGAGTTGCTAGATCTGTTTGAAATCTATCCCATTTAGCACGGTGGTAGTGCCACACAACACGATGGAGGGTATCCTCAATGTGAAGATGAGACTTCGTCTCCACAATGACTGTGTGGTGGTCACTCCTACTGATACTGTCATGGACAGATGCATCTGCAGCAGGCAGGTTGGTGACGATGAGGTCAAGCATGTTTTTCCCTCTTGTTGGTTCCCTCACCACCTGCCGCAGACCCAGTCTAGCAGCTATGTCCTTTAGGACTCGGCCAGCTTGGTCAGTAGTGGTGCTACTGGGTCACTCTTGGTGATGGACATTGAAGTCCTCCACCCAGAGAACATTCTGCACCTTTGCCACTCTCAGTGCTTCCTCCAAGTGGTGTTCAACATGGAGAGGCACTGATTCATCAGCTGAGGGAGGGCGGTACGTGGTAATCAGCAGGAGGTTTCCTTGCCCATGTTTGACCTGATGCCATGAGACTTCATGGGGTCCAGAGTCGATGTTGAAGACTCCCAGGTCAACTAACTTCTGACTGTATACCACTGTGCCGCCACCTCTGCTGGGTCTGTCCTGCCGGTGGGACAGGACATACCCGGGGATGATGATGGTGGTGTCTGGGACATTATCTGTAAGGTATGATTCTGTGAGGATGACTATGTCAGGCTGTTGCTTGACTAGTCTGTGAGACAGCTCTCCCAATTTTGGCACTAGCCCCCAAATGTTAGTAAGGGGGACTTTGCAGGGTCGACAAGACTGAGTTTGCCGTTGTCGTTTCCGGTGCCTAGATTGATACCGAGTGGTATTTTTGAGACTTTCAGCGGTTTGATACAACTAAGTGGCTTGCTAGGCCATTTCAGAGGGAATTTAAGAGTTAACTACATTGGAGTCCACATGTTGGCCAGAGCAGGTAAGGACAATAGCTTTCCTTCCCTAAAGAAAGGGCATTAGTGAACCAGGTGGGTATATTATGACAATCGACAATGGTTTCAGGGCCAATTCCAAGTTTATTAATTAGTTGAATTTAAATTGCACCAGCTGCCATGGTGGGATTTGAACCCATGTTCCCAAGGTATTAGCCTGGGCCTCCTGGATCACTAGCCCAGTGACATTACTGCTACCCCACCATTGGCAGTTAGCAAGGAATGTAAATGGTGATTTTGAATGCTTGAGAGTTCAATGGATGAGTCAGGGATTGAAAGCTGTCAGATTGAACCCCCAGTAATAAAATTATCCATCACGGGCGTGTTAAAACATTTGGATAGAATATTACACCACCTTCTACAGAAGTTTCAGGG
The DNA here is from genome assembly GCF_964194155.1 of Cetorhinus maximus. Lineage (NCBI taxonomy): Eukaryota > Metazoa > Chordata > Chondrichthyes > Lamniformes > Cetorhinidae > Cetorhinus > Cetorhinus maximus. Next base: position 72,766,833 of record NC_135895.1, on the reverse strand, counting down.
TGACGTGGCCAAGCTGCTTAAAAAATGTGAGTCACTGTGTATAGATAGACCAAGGTGAACTTCGTTAGCTATGCATGATGTTGTTGTGGGAAAAGCTACACTTTTCATACAAAACCCTTACTGAGTCAATCCTGGCAAATTGGCTCAAATTGGCTCTGACAATGATAAAATCGAACCAAATCAAAGTAACTGGACTTCTCCAGTCACACTGGCACCACTCGATCACTAAGGCTCCGCACTGATTGCAAGAAAGTTAATGCTGTAATAAAAATTGATCCCTATCCTATTCCCCGGCTTGAGGATTACTTTGATAGAGCTGGGAGTTCAGACTTTGTTAGCGAAATCGATTTGCTAACAAGTTATTGGCAAGTTCTGCTCACAGATCAAGCCAAGGAAATCTCTGCTTTCGTAACCCTGGGCGGCCTGTACCAATGTAAGGTTATGCCATTTGGGATGAAGAATGCACCAGCTGCCTTTCAAAGATTAACAAACCAAGTAATTGTTGGATTACACAGCTGTGTTGTGTGCATTGAGAGTAATACTTGGGAAGGACAGATGGAACATCCAAGTGCCCTATTGATATACTACAAAAAGCTGATTTGATGATAAATTTGGCAAAAAGTGAGTTTGCCAAGGCCAAAGTCACCTATTTGGGGCATGTTGTGGGGCAACATTGAGTGGTTACAGTTCAGTTAAAGACATTGCTGTCCCTGAAACAAAAAAGGTTCCTCAGGAGTTTGGGTCTGCTTGAATTTCAGTGTGGTCATCTCCCCATTAATGAACTTGTTGAAGAAAAATATAATAGAATCTTTATCAGACTGCCTTAGACAGGCTGGATGCTGTCTTAATAATTGAACCTGCTTTTTCTTCTTTGACTTTCAATAAACCATTCATAATAGCTATTGATGCCCATGATGTGGACATAGAAGTGATGTTGCTGCAAGCGGCTGATACTGGATTAGAGCATCCAGTCAGTTATTTCCCAAGAAAATTTGGTACATAACAATGAGAACACTCCACAGTTGTAAAGGAAATGTTAAGTCTGGCTCTTCAACAATCTGATATATATGTTTCGAATAATCAAGGAGAGACATTAATCTACACTGATCAGATCCTACTGCTGTTTTTGGAAAAACTCCGCATGAAGCATTTTCAAATGTTTCGCTGGAATTTTGATGCTGCAGCTCTTCAACCTCAAAAACGGCCAGGTAACTGCTGATACTCTGTCCAGAGTTTAAATGAAGGGTGTGGGAGAAAAGAGGGTACCAGGGGTATCTGGAGATCTCCCAGCGTGGGGTAACCCTGCCCCTTTTGCGAGCTGCAGGTTCAGCTGACCTAGCTGATAGTCCCTGAAGGGTACCTATGCCAGGGTTACAGTGAAGCCATTGTGGCAACAGGTTGGTGGACCTTCTTGGCCGGTGGAAACCTGCTTTAAACCTAGGTTGACTGTTGTAACAACAGCGGAGTCAAGCTGTTGTTAGTTGAGCACTGCACCCTGCCCAAGGCAACGGCAAACCACCACAGTGCCTTGCTAAGCATAACTACCGGTCAACACAAATCAATGAAAAGCTACAACAGCAGCAAGTGAATCCCCTCCAAGCAGGAAGGAACATCTCAATTGGTACAGGTAGTCATGTGCCACAGATGACACTGGATCATCATCACACTACTGTCAGCTTCCAAACAAAGAGACCAGCACTGGAACACAGAACATGAGAACCCTGTTACAAACTGGAAAACTGATGAATATCAAGCATGAAATGAGGAGTTTGAAAGTCAACATTCTTGGTTTGAGTGAAGCATGCCAGAAAGATGGCATCACACTCACCTACTCAGGAGGCCAAAAGCATGAGAGAGGTGGAGGAACATAGAAACTAGGAGCAGGAGTAGGCCATTCAGCCCTTCGAGCCTGCTCCGCCATTCATTGTGATCATGGCTGATCATCCAACTCAATAGTCTGCTCCCACTTTCTCCCTATATCCTTTGATCCCTTTCACCCCAAGAGCTATATCTAACACCTTGAAAACATACAATGTTTTGGCCTCAACTACTTTCTGTGGTAGCGAATTCCACAGGCTCACCACTCTCTGGGTAAAGAAATTTCTCCTCATCTCAGTCCTAAATGGTCTACCCCATATCCTCAGACTGTGTCCCCTGGTTCTGGACTCCCCCACCATCGGGAACATCCTTCCTGCATCTACCCTGTCTAGTCCTGTTAGAATTGTATAGGTTTCTATGAGATCCCCCCTCATTCTTCTGAACTCCAGATGAGAAAGTTTCAAAATGTGTGCTGGGTTACTCTGTCTCAGAAGGATGATCCTAGTTAAAATCAAAGCCCAATATTTCAATCTTGCCATCAGCCAAGTCTACTCACCAACATCTGGCAGCGAAGAAGAGGGTATTGACATGATAATGAAAGAAAAACACCGAATTGCATCCGGAAATATTGGACTTTAAAAAATTTGGCCTGAGTTCTTAAAAATGCACTCAAGCCACTGGCTGGAATGTTGCAGGGTGACTCCCTCAGAGATAATGGAACCCCACCCTGTTGCCAAACAAGGTACTTCTAAAGACATCCAGAAACTAATTGCTCCCTCCGGTAGAGACAATGGGGCGTAGTGAGAGATGAGTATCATCTCATCAAGAAACCCTGTGAACAATGCCCAGACAGATTTGTGAATTTGCTTCCCACTTGGAATATACAAATCAATGAAAAGCTACAACAGCTGCAAGTGAATCCCCTCCAAGCAGGAGGGAATGTCTCAATTGATACAGGTAGTCATGAAGTGAGCTGAAAAGCTGCCCCAGTGTCTGTTGGTGGATGTTCTGAGAGAGAGCAAGTGCTGAAAGTTTGACTCAGAAGTAACAACCACACACAGTACCCCTGCAAATCATTATTTTGCAGGTATCCCAATCTTTCTGTCTCTCTCTCTCTCTACCAAATTCAGCACTACTAGAACCTCGAAACCAACTATTCGTCTACTAGAGTCAACACTACTGGAACCTCGAATCCGACTATTTGTCTACCGGGGCCAATTCAACTGGAATCTCAAACCACAGCACAATCACCTATTCCCCACAAGTCAAGAACTGTTCTGTATACCAAACATACATATATGTATTCACTTACTTCAAGCTAAATTCTTACTTTCAACCTGTATGACCATATATGCATGTGTTTTGTCCTTTCTTGCCCTTAGTAGTTAACGAAATTACTCCTATCTTTAACTCAAGGAAGTCTGATCAAATTGGCTCCTTCAAAACCAGAACAATTGGCTCTGGGAAAAAGGTGTCTGAGAAAGGGATCCTTTTTTATATTAAATCTTGTTGCAACCAACAGATAGTGGTAGGGGTGGGGGGTGCTGAATAAAGACAGGGAGCCAATTCATCACCCCTCACCTGGGGCATAACAATTTGGGGGGTGTCCCAGCCAGACAGTGACAAATTGAGGGGTCTCGCCTGGATCAACAACTTGGGGAAACCTCACCTGGGGGTGGATCAGAACAATATTGTTGACTTCTATGAAGACCTGATTAAAGCCAAACTTCAAACTAAAACAAATGATCGAACAGAACTTAAGTATTGCTGAAAGGAGATGTTTTATCAAAATTTTTCATCTTGCACTCACAGGACAATTCCAAAGAATATAATGCAAGGAAAAACAACAAATTTATACTGTATGAGAGGACAGTGCTGCTTGGTTGGCACATGGACTCTGAGTGGTAGAGGCATTGCCATAGAGAATGCACATGTATATACATTGCACCTGTTTCAGCTCAACAAAATATGTGACAGCCATTCGCTGGTTCATTCCTCAGGGAAATGCCTGACCCATCAGCATAAAGCTACCTGGTTTAAATTTCAAACAAGGCTTGGCAGTTAACTGTCAGTCACCATCAACTGGTGCATTCTCCATGGCAATGCCTTTACCAATCAGGAATGGCCCTGATAAGTGCAAGGTGAAACGCTTCAATAAAATGGCTCTTTTTTAGCAATAAAACAAATGAGGTGATGTTTGTTATGGGTGACCTAAATGCAAAAGTAGGTTCTATCAGGAAAGGCAACAGAGTCGGACTTCATGGGCTGGGTGATCCCAATGAAAGAGGGGAAATGTGAATTGATTGGTGCAAAGCAAATGATCAGGTTGTTCAAGGAGCATCCAAGAAGGAAATACACCTGGCAAAGTCCTGGCAAGATGATTAGAAACCAAACTGACTGCGTGACAATAAACAGCAAGTTCTTAATCGCAGTTCAACAAGCAAAGACCTACCCAGGCACCAACCACAGACTCAACCATGTGCCTGTAGCTTGCACCCGCAAAATAAAGCTGAGGAAACTGAAAAACACAAGGACATTAAAGAGGCTAGATTATGAAACACTCAATACAGAGAGCTCAATTAAAGAAAAAGTTAAAGTGGAAGTTCAAAACCGTTTCGAACAGCTTGAAGACCAGGGAGACTTTTCAACATGGAGAATGTTCAAACATCAATGTTTGAATCATCAAAGAGCACCATTCCAATTAAAGAAAAGAGAAATAAACAAAAATGGATGACAGATGAAATACTGGACCTGATGGAGGACAGAAAGGAAATAGGTCATCAAGAATATTAGGAATTGGATAAAAAGGATCAAAACTGAAATGTGTTGGAGAAGGAAAAGTGGCCGAACAAAAATGTGGAGGAATAGAGAAATGTAAAAAGAGAGGCTCAAGAACAATACGTAAAGACATTTGGGGAATCACAGGAGAAGTTGGGGGACATCTGGTGGATGCATCAAAGGGAAACATGGGGGTGTTATCCTGGAGGTGCTTGCAAGATGGACTGAATACACACAAGGCTTATGTGAGGACAACAGATAAGAGGAAAAGCCAACAACTAAGAACAACATGGATGATCCAAAGGTCATGAAAGATGAAGTAAAGGCAACAATAAATAAGTTGAAAAACAATAAAGTCAAAGGCCCAGATGAAATAATCACCAAACAAATGAAAAGTTTAATAGACTTTGGAATAAACAAACTGACTCTCACCTTTAGTGAAGTTTACGAAATGAGAGAAATCCCAGAAGACTTGAATAAATCAATATTTATTGCACTCCCTAAAAAGGCCAGAGCAATTGAAAATGAACTCCATCACACCATCAGTCTGATGAGTCACATTACCAGGATCCTTCTTCAACTGGTGATGAATAGGGCCAGGATTAAGAGAAAGCCAGAAATTACAGCTGTTCAATTTGTAGAAGGTAGAGGAATGAGAAACACTATCTTTATGGTACGCATGCTATCAGAAAGAGCCATAGAGATGAAAAAAGATGCATTTGATTGGTTATAGTAAGGCATTTGATCACGTGAGACATGAAGAACTGATGATCACGTTGGACTCTCTTGATCTTGGTGGCAAAGATCCTGGAGTGATAAAATGTTTTATTGAGGACAAACCGTAGCCGTAAACATTAAGAACGACCTAAGTGAAGATTGAAAAAGGGGTCAGGCAGGGGTGTGCTTTCTCTCCAGATTTATCCAATTTGTGTAGTGAAAATGTTCTCAGAGAGATTGAAGAGCTTTCTGAATTATTAGCTGGAGGTTGCAACCTTATTAATATAAGATACGCAGATGACACGTTCGTACCATCAACTCTGAAGAGAAACTGCAAAAGATTTTTGATAGAGTAACCAGAAGAAAGCGCTGAGCATAAATTGTTAGAAAACAAAATGCCCAGCAGTGTCCAAAAAAAAGTCAGACCAGAATGGAAGATCACAGAGAATAAAGAAAAGGTCACACGAGCAGACAAATGTAGTGAACCTAGGAAGGATGTTAACATCAGACGAAAAGTGTGGCCAAGAAATAAGACAAAGGTAAAAGCAAAATACGGCGGATGCTGGAAATCTGAAATAAAAACAGGGAACGCAGGAAGAGCTCAGCAGGTCTGGCAGCATCTGTGGGTTTCTCTCCCCATAGACGCTGTCAGGCCTGCTGAGATTTTCCAGCATTTTCTGTTTTTATTTCAAATAAGACAAAGGATTGGAATGGCCAGAGATATATTTCAAAAGTAAGGATTATGGTCAGTACAAATTGAGCCATGAAAACAAAGCTGAGAATCCTGGAATGTGACATCACACCAATTTTGACACGGGGGCGGGATTGTCGCAGATTTGTACTAAGAGCAGTGGGGGGTTTTCACACCGTATCATCCCGAACCTGCCACATTATTTATACACTCCCAGGAAACACGCCGTTTCCATGGCAGGTGGGCTCTCATCCACCCGCCCACAGTTACCCCGCCACGGCTTCATGCCAGGCACCATATTTAAAGACCAGCCACACATCTCAGTGCGTCCAGACCTCCACTGCTGCACGGAAATCAGGATGGCCCCGAAAGGCAAAAAGACTGCAGCCTCCCGCTTCAGAGACAGTGTCTCTGGAATGCTTTTTGGATGCAGTGGAGTCCCACTGGGATGTCCCCGCTCTGGCCGCAGGAGGGGCAGCGTCACCAACCCAGCATGGGAGGTGGTGGCAGCATTGTCAGTGCCAATGCCCTGCAGAGGAGGACAGCCACCCAGTGCCGAAAGGGGATGAATAATCTCCTCCGTTCTGCCAGGGTAAGTCACTCTTCTCATCACTCTCAACTCACACACTCACAAACCCATCACACACCCACAGGGCCCTCACTCACTGCCAGTTCAAGGAACATCACCACTCACTCTCTCACACTCACCATCATTGTCCTCATCCCGTCCATGGCACCACTCACCACCCACACAGACCAGGCACACTTATCATCTGACCTGGCAGGCATCCTGCTGACACTCTCTCTATCTCTATCCATGCAGGACAAACTGGTGCACAAGAGGGAGAGGACACGGGCTGGTGGAGGAATGTCTGAAATCAAGGTCCTCACGGACTTTGAAAACTGAGCCATCCAGCTGGCCGGCGATGACCGGGACCATTCCTCCTCTTCCTGTGACCCCAGCAGCTCCAGTTCCACAGGCCAAGGAGGTGCCACTGACACACAGCAGGACCCCAAAAGCAGGCCAGGGCCCTCCAGGTCTCAGCCCTCCAGAGGACGCCCGCCAAAGTCACCACAGACAGGGAGTCGCAGTCAGCAGGCTGCCTCCACCTCCGCTGTTGATGTCCGGGGAGCACAAAGACTTAGAGGCAGGGTTAGGAAATTTAAGGAGAATTAGTTGCACAGCCTGGGCACGGGTGTTAATCACTTGCACATAATGTTCACTATTGTCAATAAACTCTCAAGGACGTTACCCTGTCTGTGGCTCCTTGTTCTGATGAGCAGTGTTTGTGTCACTCAGATGTGAAACCTGAGTTTCTGTACAAGATAAAGGCAGGTGTCTCAGTCCAGGGCCTCTTCCCTGTGCTTTGTGCAGCCTCCAGACCACAGTAATGGTCCAGCCTCACACTCCCTGGAAACATTACTGATGCCTGCACCTCGATGGTGCTGGTCATTGCTGCCAGAATGGAGTGGGCAGGTGGCACAGAGTTCCATCATTCTCTCTGTGTGCTCTCAGCACCTTTAAGGTGGGGCGGCCCCCATCTCTTCAGCATCTGTGACCAGTGATGCTGTGCACCAGCTCCCGAAGGGCTCGGGTGCTGAAGGTGGACAAAGGATCAAATGCTTTTAAACTTTCATGGCTGCATCTCTGAGATGACCCTGATCAAGGAGCACAAGCGAGCTGCCCTCGGCCAGACAGGAGTCAGACATTCTCAAAGGCTGTGTGAAGATCTATGGAGTATCCTCACTGCATGTTGTCATCATCCTCCTGCGATCGAGTGACTATTAAGGCCCTCACTGCATCTCCATGACAGGAGCATTCTCACAGAGGGGATTTGCACTGCCATAAGCCAGACTGGAGCCAAACGTTCACAGGTGTGATGTGAGGATCTATGGGGACACCTCACTGCATGTTGTCATCATCCTCCACAAATCTGGCAGCTATGAGGGCCTCCCAAGCGCACCTGCATAGTCTAGCCAGTGTGAGGGCCTCATTCCTGTCAATCCAATCACTTGCATCCTGGCTGTCTTGGTTCCGGGCGACATGCACAAAGTTTTGTTCCATGGAGAAGATGGCATCTGTGACCTCATGGGTGTATTTTTGGGTGGCGGATTGTGAGATCCCACAGAGGTCACCTGTGGAGCCCTGGAAGGAGCCACTGGTGTAGAAATTGAGCATCGCTGTCACTTTCACAGCCACTGGCAGTGGATACCCTCCATGTCCCCGTGGCACCAAATCCTGCAGCAGGTGGCAGATGTGAGCGACCAGTTCCCTGGACACGCGCTGTCTTCAGTGACCCTGGTTCTTGGTCATCTACAGGAATGACAGGCGGTGTCTATAGACCCTGGGTGTCACTAGGCACCGACCAGCGATGGCTGTGGCTCTTCAGCGGCTTGTGTGGGAGCCCCAGCCACCCCTTCTTCCTGAGGGTGCTGCTCCTCCCTCTGCCCAGCCTGGAGCCTCAGTCACTTTCCTCCATCGTCTTCTCTCTCTCTGTCAGCCATGAATCATACAGCTAGGTCACCGGGCTCCATAATCCTGATGTACTCCTCCTGCAGGATGAGAGAGAGAGACACATGGGGGAGACTGGTCCAAACCGGGATGATGACATTGCACAGGGGCTGTGAGCACCTCCAACAGTGACTGCTCCATGAGCAGCTTTAGTGAGGAGATCGTAGACCCGGAAAATGCTCATTAGTTTGCAATCTGTGGCCAAGGGGTGAAAAGCTCTGGAACACTTGGTCGCACTTTGATGCCTCTGCATTGCTTGAGTGGGCAGATAAGCTAGAGGCCCGACTCCAATCATATCAATAAGATAAAAGCAAAAAACTGCGGATGCTGGAAATCCAAAACAAAAATAAAAATACCTGGAAAAACTCAGCAGGTCTGACAGCATCTGCGGAGAGGAACACAGTTAACGTTTCAAGTCCATATGACTCTTCAACAGAACTAAGGAAAAATAGAAAAGAGGTGAAATATAATCTGGTTTAAGGCGGGGTGGGACAAGTAGAGCTGGATAGAGGGCCAGTGATAGGTGGAGATAACCAAAAGATGTCACAGACAAAAGGACAAAGAGGTGTTGACAATGGTGATATTATCTAAGGAATAAGGAAGGTGACATTAAGGGTAGAAAGCAGGACGAGCAAGGTACAGATAGCCCTATTGGGGGTGGGGTGGGGGGAAGGGATCGAAATAGTCTAACAAGTAGAGGTAAAACAATGGATGGAAATACATTTAAAAATAATGGAAATAGGTGGGAAAAGAAAAATCTATATAAATTATTGGAAAAAAGGGGGATCGGAAAGGGGGTGGGGATGGAGGAGAGAGTTCATGATCTAAAGTTGTTGAACTCAATATTCAGTCCGGAAGGCTGTAAAGTGCCTAGTCGGAAGATGAGGTGCTGTTCCTCCAGTTTGCGTTGAGCTTCACTGGAACATTGCAGCAGGCAAAGGATGGACATGTGGGCAAGAGAGCAGGGTGGTGTGTTAAAATGGCAAGCGACAGGGAGGTCTGGGTCATGCTTGCGGACAGACCGAAGATGTTCTGCAAAGTGGTCACCCAGTCTGCATTTGGTCTCTCCAACGTAGAGGAAACCGCATTGGGAGCAGCGAATGCAGTAGACTAAATTGAGGGAAGTGCAAGTGAAATGCTGCTTCACTTGAAAGGAGTTTTTGGGCCCTTGGACGGTGAAGAGAGGAGAAATAAAGGTGTTGCACCTTCTGCGGTTGCATAGGAAGGTGCCGTGGGAGGGGGTTGAGGTGTAGGGGGTGATGGAGGAGTGGACCAGGGTGTCCCGGAGGGAACGATCCCTGCGGAATGCCGCCAGAGGGGGTGAAGGGAAAATGTGTTTGGTGGTGGCATCATGCTGGAGTTGGCGGAAATGGTGGAGGATGATCCTTTGAATGCGGAGGCTGGTGGGGTGATAAATGAGGACAAGGGGGACCCTATCATGGTTCTGGGAGGGAGAAGAATGTGTGAGGGCGGATGCGCGGGAGATGGGCCGGACACGGTTGAGGGCCCTGTCAACCACCGTGGGTGGAAAACCTCGGTTAAGGAAGAAGGAAGACATGTCAGAGGAACTGTTTTTGAAAGTGGCATCATCAGAACAGATGCGACGGAGGCGAAGGAACTGAGAGAATGGGATGGAGTCCTTACAGGAAGCGGGGTGTGAGGAACTGTAGTCGAGGTAGCTGTGGGAGTCAGTGAGCTTGTAATGAATATTGGTGGACAGTCTATCACCAGAAATTGAGACAGAGAGATCAAGGAAGGGAAGGGAAGTGTCAGAGATGGACCACGTGAAAATGATGGAGGGGTGGAAATTGAAAGCAAAATTAATAAATTTTTCCAGGTCGTATGGAAGTTGGAGAAAAGTGGAGAGTTTTGATAACTCTATGATGTTAATCCTAATTGTTATATTTACTTGCTTTTGCTTGGTTAAGCCATTATAATGTTATAATTATGATATGTGCAATGTTGAGATATGAGAAAGGTTACCTGCACAGTAAGTAATAATCTGTTTATTATAAGATGTTGATGATCATAAGAAACTGTTGTAAAGAAAATTTTGCTACTGTACAGTGTGCTTTCCCCAAGGAGAAAGAAGGCTGGAATCTGTAGTTTCAGAGATTGTAGTTTATAAGATGGGCCCCAATTGAAAAAAGAAGCTGAGAATGAAAATTGACAACACCCCCAATTGCCACCATACCAACAACCACTCTCCCCGAGAATCCCAGCAAACAAAACATGAAACTGAGCTTGGAAACCAAAAGTTTTGTGGAGTCTGAAACTGTGGAAGAGAAATAAAAAGACAGAACTCAATCCGAGATCATTGAGTGATGATGAGTCCAGCGATGTAGCTTAGGCAGGCTGAAGAAGACAGAACCAGTAATTTTCCTGTGACAGCACTCCCTCAGTACTGACCCTCCGACAGTGCAGCACTCCCTCAGTACTGACCCTCTGACAGTGCAGCACTCCCTCAGTACTGACCCTCCGACAGTGCAGCACTCCCTCAGTACTGACCCTCTGACAGTGCAGCACTCCCTCAGTACTGACCCTCTGACTGTGCAGCACTCCCTCGGTACTGACCTTCCATAGTGCAGCACTCATTCCGTACTGACCCTCTGACAGTGCTGCACTCCCTCAGTATTGACCCTGCAACAGTGCAACACTCCCTCAGTTCTGACCCTCTGACAGTAAAATGCAGCACTCCCACAATGCAGACCCTCCGACAGTTTGTCTCTCCCTCAGTACTGACCCTCCAACAGTGTGGCACTCCCTCATCAATGACCCTCCAACAGTGCGGCTTTCCCTCAGTCCTGACCCTCCTACAGTGCGGCACTCCCTCAACAATGACCCTCCAACAGTGCGGCTTTCCCTCAGTCCTGATCCTCCAACAGTGCGGCTCTCCCTCAGTACTGATCCTACGATAGTGCAGCACTCCCTCCGTACTGATCCTATGATAGTGCAGCACTCCCTCCGTACTGACCCTGTGACAGTGCAGCACTCCCTCAATGCTGACCCTCTGACAGTTGCCAGGAAGGTATAATAATTCTCATAATGTTATTGAAATTAATTGTAAAATAAAGTAAGAGTGGGATGTATGTGTGTCTGTGTGACTTAATTGGATTAAAGGCAGCTGGTCTGAAGGCTTTGATATAAACATGGGGGAAGTTTAGAATGTAAGGTGTAAAAGGGCATTTGCATTTTGAAATAAACCAGACTGGATTGTTTTCAAAGATGGGGTGAAATGTGGCACCTAGCCAGGTGAAGTACTGGTAAAGCTTGAGACTATGAGGTAAAACTATGAGAGATTTTCATTATCAGGAAGATGAAGTCCAAAGGCACAGTGCAAAAGTGGGAATTTGCTTTCAAAGGGGAAAATGTGTACAATGGAGCAAAGGCTGTGTGTTAGGGAAGGCATTTTAAAATCTAACAAGTGTGAAAAGCCTTAACATCTGTGCCTCAAGCTGCTGTCTTCAGAGGACTGAAGTTTAGAAAACTCACTTTGAATTCGATTTGTTCAGGGTATCATGTTTCTTTGACTGGGTCTTTTAAAATCTGTGTGTCTTACTGTTGCCTTAACAAAAGTGTAACTGGGAGTTAGATTGATTAGGGGATTTATAAGTTATCATAGCAGTAATTCGCACATCTATGCATGTATTTAAAATCATTTCTCCTATCAAAAAATGTTTAATCTAGTTTTGTAAAAAACCTATAAGACTTGGTGGTTTGAATTCAAGGCACACACATCAGAATTTATACAAATTGCGAAACAAGTTGTGGCAGTTGTTTCAAATATCCCTTTGGGATTTGAACACCTCAGCATTTACCATCGGCTGTGTCATAACATAGCTGGGGGCTTGTCCGGGATATATTTGAAATTCCTTGATTGGTTTGGAGCTGGTGAATCTTAAGGTTACGAGTCCGAGAAGCACTTTGAATTCAGGAGTTGGTGAGAGGTTTTTTTTTAAGTGGTGAAACTGCAATATGGCTTTGGCTGTTGCTCAGACTTGTCTGGGAGTTGAAGTTATAACTTTGACTGGTTTACAAAAAGTAACTAAAGTTAAGTTATTGGAATTGGCGAGTAAATTACAATTATGGGTTACCTGCAGGGGAAAAGAAAGCAGATATAATTGAAGGTATAGCACAGCATTTAATCTTGGAAGTGATATCTGACACTAGCGAGTCACAGCTGGAGGTAGTGAGACTTAAGTTAGAAATGAAAAGGCTTGAATTTGAACAAGCAAAGGAACTGAGAAAACTTGAATTGGAGGCAAACGAAAAGGAAAAAGAATTGGAAATTAAAAAAACTGGAACTAAAGGCAGCAGAATATAAAAAGGATAACGAGAGATTATTTCAAAAAGAAATGGAAATGCGAGAACTTGATCTCCAGAGGGAAAAGTTAACAATGGAAGAGAGAATGAAAGAAAGAGACAGAGAATATCGGCTTAAAAAGCTGAATTTTAAAAACGGGACAACAGATTCTGAGGAAAGTTCTGATGAGGAAAAAACATTTAACCTTAAACCTAGTGGGGAGATGTTTAAATTTGTATAAGCTCTTCCAAGGTTTGAGGAAAGAGATGTGGAAGCATTCTTTATTTCATTTGAGAAGATAGCTAAACAAATGAAATGGCCACAGGAAAACTAGACATTGTTGTTACAATCCAGGTTGGTGGGTAGAGCACATGAAGTTTATGCTTCACTGTCAGAATAAATGTTGGTGCATTATGATGTGGTAAAAAAGGCTATTTTCGGTGCATATGAGTTAGTTCCTGAGGCATACAGGCAGATATTTAGGAATATGAGAGAACAGACTGGACAAACTTATACTGAGTTTGAAAGAGTAAAACAAAGTAATTTTGATCGATGGATACGAGCATTAAAGATAGAGACAACATATACAGCTCTTAAAGAAATAATTCTTTTGGAAGAATTTAAAGATTCAATCCCTTCGATAGTGAGAACTCATGTGGAGGAACAGAGGGTTCAAACTGTAAGACAAGCAGCAGACTTTGCTGATGATTGTGTGTTAGTTCATAGAGCTAAACCATTTTTCCGTCACCCTTTCAAATCGCAGAAGGATAGAGAGTGGGAAGGTGAAAGGAAGGTTGGTAGTCAGGGAAAAGAAGGGGTAGATGAAAATTTTCAGGAAGTTTTTTCTCACAATAAACAGGAAGGTGCTGAGGTTAGAAGTGAAATTCAAAAATTGAGGTGCTTTCATTGTAATGGAGTTGGGCACATGAAGTCAGTGCGCTGGAAATTGCAGGTAAAATCTGATATGGGGCGCAGAAAAGATCTGGAAGTAAAAGTGCTGTGGGTTCTGAGGTTCAGGTTCAGGTTCAGGAAAAACCAGTGGTGTGCGTACAGGTGAAATGGAGAATCAGTGATAGAGAAAGAAGTAGGAATGTGTTCACAGTTCACCCAAGAGAATTCTGGGGTGCAGGTTGCAGAAATGTTCAAAGATGTGTGTGAAGGGGAAGTCTTTCCATGTGTACAGGGTGGAGTAGGTAAAGGTGTTAATATTTTAAGAGACACAGGGGCTAGCCAATCCTTAATGTTGTGGGATAGTGATATTTGTTGTTCAGCAGGAGTTTTGCATGAACAGGTGATAATAAGTGGGGTTCATGGAGATGCTCAACCTATTCATTTGTGGAAGGTAAATTTAAAGAGTAAGTGGAAAACAGGTGAAGTGACTGTAGGAGTGTTGGAAAAATTGTCCATTGCAGGAGTTCAATTTATCTTGGGTAATGATATAGCTGGATCACAAATGTGGGTGATGCCTATGGTAGTTGAGCAGCCTGTAGCAGTGCCTTCAACAGAAGTGTTGCAGAGAGAGCTTCCTGGATTGTTTCCAGATTGTGTGATAACAAGATCACATGTTCATAGGTTGAAACAAGAACAGGAAGTTAAAAGACAGGGCAGGGTGTGGAAATCCAATTAGCTGACACTGTGTTTGATAACATTGTTCAGGAGGAAAAACTAGAAAACAATTCAGCTGAAGTGTTTAACTCAAGGCAGTTGGTAGAGTTACAGAAAAGGATTTGCAAATACAACATTTATATCAAACAGCTTACTCAGAAACAGAGGCAGAATGTATTCCAGAATGTTATTATCTTAAGGGTAATGTTTTAATGAGAAAATGGAGGCCCTATAATGTTTCAGCAAATGAAAGCTGGAGCGAGGTACATCAGATTATAATACCATTAGGATATAGAAATGAGATTCTGAGGATAGCTCATGAAATTCCAATTAGAAAGACACAGGCAAAAGTACAAAAACATTTTTTTTGGCCTGGATTGCATAGGGATGTAGTCAAATTCTGTAGAACATGTCACACATGTCAGGTAATAGGGAAAGCACAAGCAGTAATTAAGCTGGCACCTTTAATTCCAATTCCAACATTTGAAGAACCTTTTACTAGGGTCATGATTGATTGTGTAGGTCCCCTCCCTAAGATTAAACGTGGAAACCAGTATTTACTGACAATATTGGATGTGTCTACCAGATTTTTTGAAGCAATTTGAGAAACATTACAACAAACAGGGTTGTGGAAGAATTAACCAAATGTTTTACAAGATATGTTTTACCTGAGGAAATACAATCCGATCGGGTTCAAATTTTATGTCACAGCTGTTTAAGGAAGTAATGAACAATTTGGGATTAAACAATTTAAATCAACAGTTTATCATCCTGAGTCACAAGGGGCTTTGGAAAGGTGAGAGCATAGAGTCAGGATTATCCACAGGGTTGGGTTCGAGGAATTCCATTCCTGCTATTCGCTATTAGGGACGCACCTAATGCATCCATTGGTTTTAGTCCTTTCGAACTAGTCTATTGTCATGAGGTAAGGGGACCACTGAAATTGATTTATGATAAATTGGTGGGTCAAAATTCAGAAACTATTCTCCTGGATTACATATGAAACTTCAGAGAGAGATTGTACAGAGCTTGTGAGTTGGCTAGGAAGCATTTAAAGATATCACAGCAAATGATGAAAGTGAAAAGTAGACAGGAAGTGTACAGCTCTGAATCTTGTTGCTGGAGAGAAAATGCTAGTTCTGTTACCAGTACTGGGTGACTCATTAAAGGCAAGGCTTAGTGGGCCTTCCAGGATTGAAAAGAAACTGAATGGAGTAAATTATTTAATAAATACTCCAGATAGAAAAGAGAAATAGAAGGTGTGTCATGAAAATATGCTTAAAAAGTACATTGAGAGGGAAGAGGACCAAAAGGAGGTGTTAGTGGTGGTAGATAAAGAGAAAGAAGTAGAAATACAGGATTCTGAAACTGATTTTCCTATGTTGGCCAGAGGCTGTAGCCGAACTGCTGACACAGGCAAAAGCAACTTTTAACCTGAAGTAACCTGAGTCCAGTCACTGGCCTGAGCTGGCTGGAACCGGTTTGAAGTAACTGAGTTTCATAAAAAACAAAGAGAATGTGGTAAGATACAAGTCCTTATTTAGGAAAGGGGTAATGAGGTAATGCTACCTAAGTTCTTGGGACAGAGCCAATAAGGAGAAGCCACAGACTAGGCGTGCAAGACTAAACTAACGGGAGAGAGAGAGACAGCACAGCTTGGAGAGATAAGATTCGGAATAAGAATGGAGAATCTCGGGCCTGGAGCCAGCAAAGACTCCGGAGACCAACCATTGCGGAAGTGGAAGAACCTACGTCAGCAACGTAGAGACGATGTGGAAAGAGAGAGAGAATGGAAAGCCTGACCAGAGTCAGCTCTCCTTTCCGGGTATTAGCTTTTATATTCTGTGACCACTCAGGGAGTGTCAGAGAAACCTAGTGGGTGTGCGTTTAGATCCTAGTTTGGGTATAAAAATGTATAACCTGCTGCAAACTGCATGTCTATATCTAACCAGATGTATAAGCTATATGTATATGATCTAACAATGTGAATAAAGCAAATTTAGAGTTAAGAGAGAATTGACTCTTCTCCTCTTTGTACTAAGCCAATAACAGTTACCGATGACCCCTGGTCAACACCTTTAATTAAATTGGATAATGAGGGGGTACTTGAAAATTTAAATGAAATATCGAATCACCTTCCAGACAATTGTCAAAGTGATTTGGAAAGTTTATCACTGTCACACAAATGTATTTGTGGAAATTAGCTGGGAAGGACAAAATTAGCTATACATGATGTATGTGTAGAGGTTTCAGCTTCGCTAAGGCAACATCCTTCTAGATTAAATCCAGAAAAGTTATCACAATTACAGAAAGAAATTGATTTCATGCTTCAAAATGATATCATTGAGTCTAGTTGCAGTAACTGGAGTTCGCCTATTGCACTGTTGCCGAAACCAGATAGAACACAAAGACTGTACGTGGACTATCGAAAGGTTAATGCAGTGATGAAAGTGGATTCATATCCCTTACCACGGTTGGAGGATTGCATTGAGAAAGTGGGACAATCAAAATTTAACACAAAGATTGACTTGCTAAAAGGATATTGGTAAGTAACGTTATCGGAGAGAGAAAAGGAGATATCGGCTTTTATGACGCCAGATGGACTGTATTAGTTTAAAGCCATGCCATTTGGTATGAAGAATGCACCTGCAACATTTCAAAGGCTGATGAACAACATCATTGCAGGTCTAAGCAATTGTGCTGTTTATATTAACAACTTGATAGTTTTCAGTCCTACGTGGGAGGAGCATTCACAGCATCTGGAAGAATTATTTACTTGGTTATAAGAAACTAATTTGGTGATGAACTTGGCTAAAAGTGAATTTGGAAAAGCGCAAGTTACATATCTAGGCCATACCATTGGACATGGTAAGGTGGCTCCGAGAGATGTGAAAGTCGAGGCTATCGTGGATTTCCCAGTGCCTACAACAAAACAAGAAGTTTTGAGATTTCTGGGCATGAGTGGGTTTTACCAGAAATTTGTACCAAATTTTAGCCGAGCGGTTGCTCCACTGGCTGAACAATTAAAAAACAAGAAGTTTCAATGGACGCTTTTGACAGTTGAAAACTGTATTAACTACGACACTAGTGTCGGCAGTACCCAATTACGCCAAGCAATTTAAGTTGGCCATTGACACAAGTGATATAGGCATTGGGGCGGTACTGTTACAAGATGACCACACTGGAATTGAAAAGCCGATGGGGTATTTTTCACGAAAGTTGAATATACAACAGTGAAGACATTCAACGATTAAAAAGGAAACTTTGGGTTTGGTGTTGCAGCATTTTGAAATTTATGTGGCAACCAATTAACCAGAAACAATTGTTTATACAGACCACATCCTTTAAAGTTTCTGGACAAATTTTGAGACAGAAGTGCAAGGCTATTCAGATGGAGTTTATTACTGCAACCATTTAATCTATAGATTATACATGTAGTTGGACAAGAAAATCTGATTGCAGATGCATTGTCAAGAGTTTGAAGCTTAAAGGGAAATCTGGACATTTAAAAACCTGGACAGGGATGATTTCTGTTGATGCAAAGCTTTTGTGCATATATTGTTATGTTAATGCATGCATCTGGTACTATAATAGTGTAAGTATATAGGTAAGTATAGGAGATAAATGCTGGCCTAGCCAGCAGCCCCCATATCCCATGAACAAATAAAAAACAGATAATATAAGATGGGTTAATAAAAATGAAGCAATCTTTTTAAATTATGATGGTTCATTTTTTAATAATGAAGGGGATATCAAGAAAATATAATAATTCTCATAAAAGTTATTGGAATTTATTGTAAAGTAATAATAGGATGTGTATTTGTGTGTGTGTGTGTGAGAGAGAGAGAGAGAGAGACTTAATTGGATTAAAGGCAGCTGATCTGAAGGCTTTGATATAAATATGGTAAACATGGGGGAAGTTTAGAATGTAATGTATAAAAGGACATTTACATTTAGAAATAAACCAGACTAGACTGTTTTCAAAGGAGGAGTGAAATGTGTCACCTAGCCAGGTAAAATTTAGAAATAGTATGTTTATTTTTCCCAAAGATTACTGGCAAAGCTTAATGCTATGGGAGGTTTTTTTAATCAGGAAGATAAAGTCCAAAGGCATAGTGAAATAATGGGAATTCAAAGGGGAAAGTATGCATAAAGGAGCGAAGGCTGTGTGTAAGGGAAGGCATTTTGAAATCTAACAAGTGTGAAAAGCCTTCAGCATCTATGCATCAAGCTGCTGTCTTCAAAGGGCTGAAGTTAAGAAATCTCACTTTGAATTCGACTTGCTCAGGGCATCATGTTTCTTTGCCTGGGTCTATTAAAACCCATATGTCTTACAGTTGCATTAATGAAAGTGTAACTGGAAGTTAGATTGATTAGGGGATTTAGAAGGTACAGTAGTAATTTGCAGACCTATGTATATATATAAAAATTATTTCTCCTATTAATAAATGATTAAACTAGTTTTGTAAAAACCTATAAGATTTGGCGGTCTTATTACTACTGAATTTAAGGCACACATCTCTAAATTTATACAAACTGCAAAGCAAGTTGTGGCAGCTGTTTCAAGATTCCCTTTGGGATATGAATTCAGCATTTGCCATTGGCTGTGCCATAACACAGTGCAGAACTCCTTGAGACGTGACGCCCTTGAGTAGCACTTCCTCAGTACTGATCCTCTGACAGTGCAGTGCTCCATCAGTAATGACTCTACGACAGTGCAGTGTTCCCTCAGCGCTTAACCTACGACAGTGCAGCACTCACTCAGTCCTGACCCCCTGACAGTGTGACACTCCCTCAGTCCTAACCCTCCGACACTGCAGCACTCTCTCGGTACTGGCCCTCTGACACTGCAGCACTCCCACAGTACTGACCAGCTGACAGTGCGGCACTCACTCAGTCCTGACGGCCTGACAATGCAGCACTACCTCAGCACTGACCGTCTGACACTGCAGCACTCTCTCAGTACTGACCCATCAACGGTGCAGCACTCGCTCAGTACTGACCCTCTGACAGTGCCGCACGCTTTCAGTACTAACCCTACAACAATTCAGCAATCCCTCGGTACTGACCGTCTGACAGTGCAGCACTCCCTCAGTACTGACCCTCTGACAGTGCAGCACTCCCTCAGTACTGACCCCCTGACAGTGCAGCACTACCTCAAGCCTGACACTTTGACAGTGCAGCACTCCCTCAGTACTGACCCTCTGACAGTGCCGCATGCTTTCAGTACTAACCCTACAACAATGCAGCAATCTCTCAGTACTGACCCTCTGACAGTGCAGCACTTCCTCAGTACTGACCTTCTGACAGTGCAACACTCCCTCAGTACTGACCCTCTGACAGTGCAGCACTACCTCAATCCTGACACTTTGACAGTGCAGCACTCCCTCAGTACTGACCCTCGGACAGTGCCGCACGCTTTTAGTACTAACCCTACAACAATGCAGCAATCTCTCAGTACTGACCCTCTGACAGTGCAGCACTCCCTCAGTACTGACCTTCTGACAGTGCAACACTCCCTCAGTACTGACCCTCTGACAGTGCAGCACTCCCAACACATTGACAGTGCAACACTCCCTCAGGACTGACCCTCTGACAGTGACGCACGCTTTCAGTACTAACCCTACAACAATGCAGCAATCCCTCGGTACTGACCCTCTGACAGTGCAGCATTCCCTCAGTACTGACCTTCTGACAGTGCAGCACTCCCTCAGTACTGACCTTCTGACAGTGCAGCACTCCCTCAGTACTGACCCTCTGACAGTGCAGCACTCCCGACACTTTGACAGTGCAGCACTCCCTCAGTGCTGACCCTCTGACAGTGCAGCACTCCCTCAGGACTGACCCTCTGACAGTGCAGCACTCCCTCAGTACTGACCCTCTGACAGTGCAGCACTCCCTCAGTACTGACCCTCTGACAGTGCAGCACTCCCTCAGTACTGACCCTCTGACAGTGCAGCACTCCCTCAGTACTGACCCTCTGACAGTGCAGCACTCCCTCAGTACTGACCCTCTGACAGTGCAGCACTCCCTCAGTACTGACCCTCTGACAGTGCAGCACTCCCTCAGGACTGACCCTCTGACAGTGCAGCACTCCCTCAGGACTGACTGTCTAACACTTCTGCTCTCCCTCGGTGCTGCACTGACAATTGGTGCTTAGATTATGTTTAGATCCCATTGCGATATGTGAAAACCATTAAATTCTATGTTCTTTCTGCATTTATGTGCCAGGCAACAGTATCCTTGGTAACCATCATGGGTTTTACTCTCCACGCTGTGTGGCTTGTCCTTTCCATCTTTAATTCCATTTATTAGATTTCTTCCCTTTGATTCAATGAACGAAGTTTTCCATCAAACAGCAGCACAAATACAAAAGGTGAAAGTTCAGAGTGATAATACTAGGTTTCCTTGCACGCTGTTTATGTCTTTCGCAATACAGCTGTGACAGCTACACGTTTCCCCAGCAACTAAATGTCATTCTTCCACACGTGCTCAGATTGCTCAGGCTCCCACTGTGTTTGTGTCGTTCATGGCATATATTATGGTGCAGTGACAGCGTAGACCCTCCATTTAACTCAATCCACAGAGCAGTGATCACCAGAATACAGTGACACAGAGGAACATGGGGTGGGGGGGTGCTCCTCATGCATTACAACACTCATTGCAGAGCTAGTAACAGTGCACAGTGAGCTTCACTCTGTATCTAACCCCGTGCTATATATGGCCTGGGAGTGTTTGATGGGGACAGTGTAGAGGGAGCTTCACTCTGTATCTAACCCCGTGCTATATATGGCCTGGGAGTGTTTGATGGGGACAGTGTAGAGGGAGCTTCACTCTGTATCTAACCCCGTGCTATACATGGCCTGGGAGTGTTTGATGGGGACAGTGTAGAGGGAGCTTTACTCTGTATCTAACCCCGTGCTGTACCTGTCCTGGGAGTGTTTGATGGGGACAGTGTAGAAGGAGCTTTACTCTGTATCTAACCCCGTGCTGTACCTGTCCTGGGAGTGTTTGATGGGACAGTGTAGAGGGAGCTTTACTCTGTATCTAACCCCGTGCTGTACCTGTCCTGGGAGTGTTTGATGGGACAGCAGTTGCTTTCATTCACCAGCACAGGTATCAAGCTCACATGAGGCACCTTGTTTGCCCTGTGGAACATTCTGGTATGTACAGGAATGTCAAGGAATGTGTAAAGACGTCGGTTTAACCCGTGAAGTGAAGGCTGTTTCTTAGCGGGCACCAATCTCACTCATGATTCTGAAGCCTTAAATCAGGCAAGCTGCTCTTTGATATGGACACAGTCAGAGTAATCATTTCTTTTTAGTTGAAAGATTTACATAATCTTTACATCAGAGAAATAGACCGTGTGGTCCATGTCAATGAACCCTCAGCCTCTTCTCACCCCATTTACATGTCCTTTTTTACTTCCTGTCTGACATGTTTCCCTTGCTTCCCCTTAAATGTAACTCTGTTATCCACATCAACCACTCCCTGTCGTAGTGAGATCCACATTCTAATCTCTCTATGGTAAAGAGGTTTCCCCTCAATTCCTTATTGGATTTATTTGTGACCATCTAACTTTTAAGGTCCCTAGTTTTGTTTCACCAGCAAGTGGATACATCTTCTCTCTGTCTCCTCCATCAAAACCATTTTCTTATTTTAAATCCTCTCTCCAGTCGCTCGTTACTCTTCTCTAGAGAAGAGGGTTCCAGCCTCTTTGTTCTTTCGTCCCTCAGTTCTGCTGAATCTTTCCTTGCCCTTCTTCAGAGCGTGTGGCACTCACTGTTCTGGGTGATTCGGTGAACACAATGATCAGCAGGTGACACATTATTGTCTCTGGTTATCTAACAGGATGAGAGGGAGAAGCAGCAGGGATGCTTCGATGGGTCATAAACACAATAGCAGACTGTCTGAATTAAAATAACTCTCTCTGAATGTGTCCCTGAACCTGATCGAGTAACAGCCAGAAACGAGTCCCATGTCACACTGTGAGCAACTCCCTTTCTCAGTCTCTTTGATTTTTACTCTACAGTAACAACTTGTATTTATATAGCACCATTATGTCTTAAAATGTTTCACAGGAGCTTAAACTGATGGAATATGACACTGAGGGGGTGTTGGGGCAAATCGCCAAAAGCTTGGTCAATAAGATATGATTTCAGGAGTGTCTTGAAGAAGGAAAGAGAGAAGGAGAGGTTTGAGGAGGGGATTCCAGTTTAGGGCCCAGGCAACTGAGGATACAGCCACCAGTGTGGAGTGAAGGGAATGGGGGAATTGACAACAGTCACATGTATAGAGTACCTTCAGCCTAGCAATATCTTCTGTGGTACTTTGCAAAGCAACACAAGGAGAGTGGGTGCCAGTTGGGTTATTGGAGACAGTCATGCAGACTGACCTTCAAATGGATCTAAAGCAAGGGTTTAAGGATGGAGATTGGGAAGATGCGCTGGCAGACAACTGGTGGTGCGGTGAAAGGATTGGACAACTGGATTCAGAGGAAAAATGAGTGAGGGAGAGTTTGAACAGTTTGCAGAGCTGAGAATGTTCCAGTAACATTCAGGGGCTGAGAGTAAGAGGACACATTGCCAATCCATGGGAAGTAAGTGCTCAGGGAGCAGAGATAACATCCAGTGTTAAGGCAAAGATTTACTCAGTGTGTACTGTACAGGAGCTGACACTCAGTCACTCACAATCCTTACAGTACAAGATAGGAGTGAATTACTCCCCTTTACCTACTGTGTGCTGTACATTTACAAGAGCTGACACTGAGACACATACACTTATATAGGATATATGCCACATAAACAGGCCATTTGCCCGAACCAGCCCATTCTTGTGTTTAAGCTCCACTCCAAATTCCTCCCATCTTTCTGTTAATGTTGAATCATGCTGCAATAACACTCAAGAAGCTTGACACAATCCAGGACAAAGCAGCCGCTTGATTGGCACCACATCCACAAACATTCACACCTCCACCACCAACGCACAGTGGCAGCAGTGTGTACCATCTACAAGATGCACTACAGGAATTCACCAAGGCTCCTTCAACAGCACCTTCCAAACCCACGACCACTACCATCTAGAAAGACAAGGGCAGCAGACAGATGGGAACACCACCACCTGGAAGTTCACCTCCAAGTCACTCACCATCCTGACTTGGAAATATATCGCCGTTCCTTCACTGTCGCTGGGTCAAAATCCTGGAACTCCCTCCCTAACAGCACTGTGGGTGTACCTACACCACATGGACTGCAGCAGTTCAAGAAGGCAGCTCACCACCACCACCTCAAGGGCAACTAGGGATGGTCAATAAATGCTGGTCTAGCCAGCGAAGCCCACATCCCATAAATGAATAAAAAAAGAGCAGCTGTTCCCAGTTAGTTAAAGATTAGGGAATCATTGTAAGAGTTTAAGAACCAGTTCACACTGGGCGTTGGGAAGAACAAGAGAAATCTGTGCCATCACTCTGCAGTCTTGGAAATAAATCTGGCTTAAGGAAAAGACTGGCTTCAGATTCATCCTTTCCTCGATATATGATTAATGAGATTAACAATTTCCTTATCTAAATCTACCATCGTAACCCTCTATTCCCTCCTCCCTCATATACTTATCTAGTTTCCCCTTAAATGTATCAATATGATTCATTTCAACCACTCCGTGTGGTACTGAGTTCCACATTCTCCCTACTCCCTGAATTCCCTATTGAATTTTTGATGATTATCTTCTATTGATGTTCTCTAGTTATGCTATCTCCACAAGAGGAAACATTCTGTCTGTATCCACTCTATCAAAACCTTCCAGGATTTTAAAGACCACTATTAGATCACCCCTCAGCCTTCTTTTGTCAAGAGAAAAGAGACCCAGCCTGTCAATCCTTTCCTGGATTTTATACTCGCACATTTCTGGGTTCATCCTTCTCAATCTTCTCTGCACCCTCTCCAGTGCCTCGATATCCTTTTTATAACAAGGTGACCCAGAACTGCAGGCAGTATCTAAGTGTGGTCTAACCAAGGTTCAATACAGGTTTAACAAAACTTCCTCCTTTTCAATTATATCCCTCTAGAAATAAACCCTTATGCTGGGTTTAATGTTTATGTCCTTGTTAACCTGTGACACAACTTTTAGTGATTGATGTATTTGTATCCCCAGACCCTGGGTGATTGATGTATTTGTGTTCTGAGATCCCTTTGTTCCTCTATCCCACCCAAACTTGTACCTTCCAAATAATAAGTGACCTCACTATCCCTCCTATCAAAATGGACTACCTCACACTTATCTGGATTGAACTTCATTCACCAATTATTTCCCCATTCTGCAAATTTATTAATGTCCTTCTAAGTTCTCCTCAGTATTGACCATTCCCACCCTCCCAATTTCATGTCATCTTCAAATTTAGAAATTGGATATTTGATTCCAAATTCCATGAGGGGACGTGTCTGAGTAATTTTTTTTCTCTTTGTTTCAATTTTTCAGAATGAAACTAATCTCCATGAGGCAGCTCTGTGCCTCAGGGAATTTCTGCGCTCTTTCACGTGCATGCACTAAAGAGCACAGGCCCCGACTCAGCCTATTCCCCCCGCCCGCACAGGGAGCACTCAGCGCTTCTGGGTGGGCGTCCCGCTGGGCGGGCCTTAATTGGCCTGCCCACGTAAAATGGCGGCGTGTAGCCGATCGTGGGCGGCGATCGACTGTGCGCCCACCCACGCCCGCTCCCGACTGGCCTGCCCAACGGGGAGAAAATTCTCCCTCAAATGGTTCATGTAAATTGTGAACAGCAGTGATCCCAGCGCTGATCTTTGTGGAACTCCACTTCTCACCTTCTGCCAATCTGAATAACGACCCTTTACTCCCACTCTCTGCTTTCTGTCCTGGAACAATCCATTCTGACACTTGTCCCCTGACTCCACATTCTCTGACCTTATTCATCAGTCTATTCTGGGGCACCTTATCGAAGGCCTTTTGAAAATCCAGATACATTACCTCTACCTCATTACCAGTGTCTACTCTTTCTGTTACCTCCTCAGAATATTCAATAAGGTTGTTCAAGTAATATTTTCCCTTTTGAAATCCATGTTCACACTTCATTATTACATTTCTCATTTCTAGTTGATCTCCTATTCTCTCCTCCAGTAAGGATTCCATTATTTTCCTACCACCCACGTTAAGGTGACTGGCCTATAATTCCCTGGACATGTAATTCCTATATTTTAGAATGGGGGACAGAACATTAGTTATCCATCAGTGTCTGGCACTCCAGCTGTATCAGGCAGGAGTGAATCATTGCATTTTACCCGCTGTGTACTGCACATGTACTGGAGCTGACACTGAGTCACGCTCGAGCTGTACAGTACTAGACAGGAGTGAATCATTCCATTTTGCCCGCTGTGTACTCGAACATTTACAGCAGATTGTGCTGTGCTGCCTCCCTGATCTGCCTGAGGAAGAACATTTGTCAGATTGACCTGGAGCAGAATGAGCTGAAAGGAAGGATTGCAGCTGTCTTGATAACCATCTCTGTCAGTTTCAGTTCCGTGGGGAGCATTCTCACCTTTGCGTCAAAACGTTGTGGGGTAAAGTGGCTGTCCAGGGGTTTGAGCAGATAATTCATGCTGACATTTCAGTGCTGCACTGAGGCAGGGCAGGAGATGCCATCTTTGGTTTCACAGATCATCCAAAGTCTCCGTCTACACTCACAGGTGGGTGTAAGAGATCACACAGCAAATTGATCATCCTGCCTGTATTAATCCCACAACCAATAGCACAAAAAAACAAATTATCAGGTCCCAAATGTCATTGCTATTTGTGGGATCTTGCTGTGCACAAATTGGCTGCCACTTTTACCACATTAAAACACTTACAACACTTCGAAAAGTGCTTCATTGTCTGTGAAGTGTTTTGGGAATGGCATCACATCAATAGCAATCTTCCTTTTTATTCCTCACAGGCAGACTGAAAGTCCATTGTGATGATCAGTGTCAGCTACTGCACCAGTAATTCTGAGCAGGGCAACCTGTCAATCCCGGTCTGATGGCTCCTACCCTGATTCTTACAGAATGTAGACAGAAGCTGCACCTTCCTTTCCCAACATTCCAAATCAGGCCTGGGGACAACAGTACAGGACAGTGGAATCTCGAGCATTGAACACGGGGATATTATCACTGAGATATTATCACGGGGGATATTATCACGGGGGATGTCATGACAGGGAAATTATCAATGGATATTATCATGGGGAGATTATCATGGGGGTTATTATCACAAGATTATTATCATGGGGATAATAACACGGGGAAATTATCAGGGGGATATTATCACTGGGATAATATCACAGGGATATTCTCATGAGGATATTATCATGGGTGATATTATCACGGGGGATTTTATGTCAGGGAAATTATCACTGGGATATTATCATGGGGAGATTATCACGGGGGTTATTATCACAAGAATATTATCAAGTGGGATAATAACACGGGGATATTATTATGAGGATATTATCACAGGGACATTATCATGGGGGATATTATCACGGGGGATATTATCAGGGGAATATTATCACGGAGATATTATCATGGAGGATTTTATCATGGGGATATTATCACGGGGATATTATCACAGGGGATGTTATAACAGGGATATAACCATGGGGGATATTATCATGGGACTTATCACCGGGGATATTATAACAAGGGACATTATCATTGGGGATACTATCATGGGGATATTATCACGCAGATATTATCACAGGGATATTTTCACGGGGGATATTATCATAGAGGTATTATCATGGGGATGTTATCACAGGGGAAATTATCACAGGGGACATTATTACAGGGACATTATCATGGGGATATTATCACGGGGACATTATCATGGGGATATTATCATGGGGATATTATCATGGGGATATTATCACGGAGGATATTATCATGGAGGATATTATCATGGGGATATTATCACAGGGGATGTTATCACAGTGATATAAACATGAGGGATATTATCACGGGACTTATTTTCATCGGGGATATTATAACAGTGGATATTATCATTGAGGATACTATCATGGGGATATTATCATGCAGATATTATCATGGTGGATATTATCAAGAGGAAATTATCACGGGGTTATTATCACAGGGATATTATCAAGGGGGTATTATCATGGGGATATTATCACGGGGATATTATCACAGGGATAGTATCAAGGGGGATGTTATCATGGGGATATTATCACGGAGGATATTATCACAGGGTTATTACCATGTGGATATTATCATGGGGGATATTAACACAGGGGATATTGTCATGGGAATATTATCACGGTGGATGTTATCAGAGGAATATTATCATGGGGTTATTATCACAAGGATGTTATCGCGATAATATTATCATGGGGATATTGTCACAGGGATATTATCATAGGGATATTATCAGTGAAATTTTCATGGGTTATTATCAAGAGGGATATTATCATGGGGGATATTATCATGTGGATATTATCACAGGGGGTGTTATCATGGGGATATTATCACGGGGATATTATCAAGGGGGATATTTTCATGGGGACCTTACCATGGAGATATTATCACGGCAGATATTATTACGGGGATCTTATCATGGGGATCTTATCACAGTGGATATTATTACGGGGGTATTATCATGGAGGATACTATCATGGGGATATTATCACGCAGATATTATCACAGGGATATTTTCACGGGAGATATTATCCTGAAGATATTATCATGGGGATGTTATATGGGGAAATTATCACAGGTATATTATCACGGGGATATTATCACAGGAATGTTATCAGGGGAAATTATCATGGTGATGTTATCATAGGGGATCTTATCACAGTGGATATTATCATGGGGATATTATCATGGGGATATTATCAAGGGAGCTATTATCATGGGAGATATTATCATGGGAGATATTATCATGGGAGATATTATCATGGGAGATATTATCATGGGAGATATTATCATGGGAGATATTGTCATGGGGATATCATCACAGCGATATTATCAAATGGAATGTTATCACAGCAATATTATCTCACAGGGATATTATCAAGGAGGATATTATCATGGGGTTATTATCAAGGGGATATTATCACGGGGACATTATCATGGGGATATTATCATGGGGATATTATCATGGGGGATATTATAATGGAGGATATTATCATGGAGGATATTATCATGGAGGATATTATCACGGGGATATTATCACAGGGATATAAACATGGGAGATATTATCACGGGTCTTATTATCACTGGGGATATTATCACGGGGATATTATCATTGGCGATTCTCTCATGGGGATATTGTCATGCTGATATTATCATGGGAGATTTTATCAAGGGGGGTTTTATCATGGGGATCTTATCATGGGGGATTTTGTCACTGGGGATATTATCACAGGGATATTATCAAGGGGGATATTATCACAGAGATATTATGACAGCAGATATTATCATGGGGATGTTATCACAGGGGACATTATCATGGGGATATTATCACAGGGATGTTATCAGGGGAAATTATCATGGCGATGTTATCACAGGGATAACATCACGGGGGATATTATCACGGGGATATAATCATGGGGCATATTAACAAGGGGGATATTATCAAGGGGGATATTATCATGGGAGTTTTTTTTACGGGGATATTATCACAGGGGTATTATCACAGAGGATATCATGGGGTTATTATCAAGAGGGATATTACCATGGGGGATATTATCTCAGGGGGTGTTATCATGGGGATATTATCATGGGGATATTATCAAGGGGGATATTTTCATGGGGACCATACCATGGGGATATTATCATGGGGGATATTATCAATAGGATCTTATCACGGGGGTATTATCACGGGGGTATTATCATGGAGGATATTATCATGGGGATGTTATCACAGGGATATAAACATGGGGGATATTATCACGGGTCTTATTATCACTGGGGATATTATAACAGAGGTATTATAAAAGGGGATATTATCATTGGGGATGCTATCGTGGGGATATTATCATGCAGATATTATCATGGGAGATTTTATTAAGGGGGGTTTTATCATGGGGATCTTATCATGGGGGATTTTGTCACCGGTGATATTATCACAGGGATATTACCATGGTGGATATTATCACGGGGGTATTATCACGGGGGTATTATCACACGGATATTATCACACGGCTATTATCACATGGATATTATCACAGGGATAGTATCAAGGGGGATATTATCACGGGGATTTTATCATGGTGGATATTATCAAGGGGATATTATCATGGGGGTATTATCACGGGGGGATTATCACACGGATATTATCACACGGATATTACCACACGGATATTATCACACGGATATTATCACACGGATATTATCACACGGATATTATCACAGGAATAGTATCAAGGGGGATATTATCACGGGGATTTTATCATGGGGGATATTATCACAGTGTTATTACCATGTGGATATTACCATGTGGATATTATCACGGGGGATGTTATCACGGTGGATGTTATCACGGTGGATGTTATCACGGTGGATGTTATCACGGTGGATGTTATCATGGGGGTATTATCACGGGGGTATTATCACGGGGGTATTATCACGGGAATGTTATCACGGGGATGTTATCATGGGGATGTTATCACGGGGATGTTATCACGGCGGTATTATCACGGGGGTATTATCATGGGAGATATTATCATGGGAGATATTATCATGGGAGATATTATCATGGGAGATATTATCATGGGGATATCATCACAGTGATATTATCAAATAGAATGTTATCACAGCAATATTATCTCACAGGGATATTATCAAGGAGGATATTATCATAGGGTTATTATCAAGGGGATATTATCACGGGGACATTATCATGGGGATATTATCATGGGGATATTATCATGGAGGATATTATCATGGAGGATATTATCATGGGGGATATTATCACAGTGTTATTACCATGTGGATATTATCATGGGGGATATTATCACAGGGGATATTATCACGGTGGATGTTATCACGGGGATATTATCATGGGGATATTATCACGGGGGTATTATCACGGGGGTATTATCACGGGGGTATTATCACGGGGGTGTTATCACGGGGATGTTATCACGGGGATGTTATCACGGGGGTATTATCACGGGGGTATTATCACACAGATATTATCACAGGGATAGTATCAAGGGGGATATTATCACGGGGATATTATCAAGGGGGATATTATCACGGGGATATTATCACAGTGTTATTACCATGTGCATATTATCATGGGGGATATTATCACAGGGGATATTATCACGGTGGATGTTATCACGGGGATATTATCACGGGGATATTATCATGGGGATGTTATCACGGCGGTATTATCACGGCGGTATTATCACGGGGGTATTATCATGGGAGATATTATCATGGGAGATATTATCATGGGAGATATTATCATGGGGATATCATCACAGTGATATTATCAAATGGAATGTTATCACAGCAATATTATCTCACAGGGATATTATCAAGGAGGATATTATCATAGGGTTATTATCAAGGGGATATTATCACGGGGACATTATCATGGGGATATTATCATGGGGATATTATCATGGAGGATATTATCATGGAGGATATTATCATGGGGGATATTATCACAGTGTTATTACCATGTGGATATTATCATGGGGGATATTATCACAGGGGATATTATCATGGTGGATGTTATCACGGGGATATTATCATGGGGATATTATCACGGGGGTATTATCACGGGGGTATTATCACGGGGGTATTATCACGGGGGTATTATCACGGGGGTGTTATCACGGGGATGTTATCACGGGGATGTTATCACGGGGGTATTATCACGGGGGTATTATCACACAGATATTATCACAGGGATAGTATCAAGGGGGAAATTCTCACGGGGATATTATCAAGGGGGATATTATCACGGGGATATTATCACAGTGTTATTACCATGTGGATATTATCACGGGGGATATTATCACAGGGGATATTATCACAGTGGATGTTATCATGGGGATATTATCACGGGGATATTATCACGGGGATATTATCACGGGGATATTATCACGGGGGTATTATCACACAGATATTATCACACAGATATTATCACACAGATATTATCACACAGATATTATCACACAGATATTATCACAGGGATAGTATCAAGGGGGATATTATCACGGGGATATTATCAAGGGGGATATTATCACGGGGATATTATCACACAGATATTATCACAGGGATAGTATCAAGGGGGATATTATCACGGGGATATTATCAAGGGGATATTATCACGGGGATATTATCAAGGGGGATATTATCACAGGGTTATTACCATATGGATATTATCAGGGGGGATATTATCACAGTGGATATAGTCATGGGGATATTATCATGGTGTATGTTATCACAGGGATATTATCATGGGGTTATTATCATGGGGATATTATAATAGGGATATTATCACAGAGGATATTATTAAGTGGTTATTATCAAGAGGGATATTATCATGGGGATATTATCACAGGGATATTATCACAGCGATATTATCAAATGGAATATTATTACAGCAAATTATCAAGGGGGATAATATCACAAGGATAGTATCATGAGGATTTTACCACATGGATATTTTCATGGGGATATTATCAAGTGGGATATTATCACAGGGTTATTATCAAGGGGGATGTTATCACGCGGTTATTATCAAGGGGGATGTTATCACGGGGTTATTATCACAGGGACCTTATCACAGTGGATATTATCATGAGGATATTATCAAATGGGATGTTATAACGGGGATATAGTCATGGGGGATATTATCAAGGGACATATTATCACCAGAGATATTATAACAGGGGATATTATAATTGGGGATACTATTACAGGGATATTATCAAGAGGATATTATCAAGGGAGATATTATCACAGGGATGTTATCAGGGGAAATTATCATGGCGATGTTATCACAGGGATAACATCATGGGGGATATTATCATGGGGATATTATCATGGGGCATATTGTCAAGGGGATATTATCATGGGGGATATTATCATGGGGGATATTATCATGGGGGATATTATCATGGGGGGTATTATCATGGGGGATATTATCATGGGGGATATTATCATGGGAGATTTTTTTTATGGGGATATTATCACAGGGGTATTATCACAGGGTTATTATCATGGGGATATTATCACGGTGATATTATCACGGGGATATTATCATGGGGATATTATCACGGGGATATTATCACGGGGGATATTATCACGGGGATATTATCACGGGGGACCTTATCACAGTGGATATTATCATGGGGATATTATCATGGAGGATATCATGGGGTTATTATCAAGAGGGATATTATCATGGGGGATATTATCATGTGGATATTATCACAAGAGGTGTTTTCATGGGGATATTATCATGCAGATATTATCAAGGGGGATATTTTCACGGGGACCTTACCATGGGGATATTATCATGGGGGATATTATCAATAGGATCCTATCACGGGGGTATTATCACGGGGGTATTATCATGGAGGATATTATCATGGGGGTTTTATCATGGAGGATATTATCATGAGGATATTATCACAGGGATATTATGACAGGGGATGTTATCATGGGGATATAACCATGGGGGATATTATCACGGGACTTATTAACACCAGGGATATTATAACAAGGGACATTATCATTGGGGATACTATCATGGGGATATTATCACGGGACTTATTAACACTGGGGATATTATAACAAGGGACATTATCATTGGGGATACTATCATGGGGATATTATCATGGGGATATTATCATAGGGATAGTATCAAGGGGGATATTATCACAGGGATATTATCATGGGGATATTATCACAGGGGATATTATCACAAGGTTATTACTATGGGGATATTATCAATGGGGCTATTATCATGGGGCAAATTATCACAGAGGATATTGTCATGGGGATATTATCATGGTGGATTTTATCACCTGGATATTATCACGGGCTTATTATCACAGGGATATTATCACGAGGGTTGTTGTCATGGGAATATTACCACTGGGAAATTATTACAGTGATATTATCATGGAGGATATTATCACAGGGGATATTATCACAAGGGATATTATAATGCGGATCTTATCACTGGGAATAATGTCATGGGACATGGTATCATGGGGGATATTATAGCAGGGTATATTATCATGGAGATATTATCACAGAGGATATTATCATGGGGATATTGTCATGAAAGATATTATCATGGGGATAGTATCATGGAAGATATTATCAGCGGGATATTATCACACAACATAATATCATGGGGGATATTATAACAGGGGATATTATCATTGGAGACACTGTCTTGCGGATATTATCAAGGGTGTATTATCACAGGTATATATTCACAGGGGATATTATCAAGGGGGGTTTTATCATGGGGGATATTAACAAGGGGGATTTATCAGGGGGATATTATCTCAGCGGTATTATCATGGGGGGAATTATCACGGGATATTTTTATAGGGGATATTGACATGGGGGATATTATGACAGGGATATTATCACGGGAATATTACCACAGGGGATATTGTCATGGGGATATTATCATGGTGGATATTATGATGGGGTTATTATCACGGGGTCATTATCACAGGGTCATTATCACGGGGATATTATCACGGGAATATTATCACGGGAATATTATCATGGGAATATTATCACGGGAATATTATCAAGGGGGATAATAACATGGGGATATTATCACGGGGATATTATCATGGTGGTGTTATCATGGGGATGTTATTACAGGGATATTATTAAGGGGGATATTACCATGGGGATATTACCATGGGGATATTACCATGGGGATATAATCACAGGGGGTATAATCACAGGGAGTATAATCACAGGGGGTATAATCACAGGGGGTATAATCACAGGGGGTATTATCACGGGGGGTATTATCATGGGGGATATTATCGTGGGGATATAACCACAGGATTTATTATCACAGGGGATGTTATCACGCAGGATATTATCATGGGGATATTATCAAGGGGATATTATCAAGGGGGTTATTATCATGGGGATATTATTAAGGGGATATTATCATGTGGGATATTATCATGGAGATATTATCACAGGGGATATTGTCACAGGGGATATTGTCACAGGGGATGTTATAATGGGAATCTTATCACTGGAAATAATGTCATGGGACAGGGTATCATGGGGGATATTATAGCAGGGTATATTATCATGGAGATATTATCACAGAGGATATTATCATGGGGATATTGTCACAGCAGATATTATCATGGGGATAGTATCATGGAAGATATTATCAGGGGGATATTATCACGGGACATATTATCATGGGGGATATTATAGCAGGGGATATTATCATTGGAGACGCTGTCATGGGGATATTATCAAGGGTGTATTATCAAAGGGATATAATCACAGGGGCTATTATCAAGGGGGTTTTATCATGGGGGATATTGTGAAGGGGGATTTATCAGGGGGATATCATCTAAGGGGTATTATCATGGGGGGAATTATCACAGGGATATTTTCATAGAGGATATTGACACGGGGGATATTATGACAGGGATATTATCACGGGGATATTATCACAGGGGATATTGTCATGGGGATATTATCATGGTGGATATTATGATGGGGTTATTATCACGGGGTTATTATCACGAGGATATTATCATGGTGGTGTTATCATGGGGATATTATTGCAGGGATATTATTAAGGGGGATATTATCATGGGGGTATTACAATGGGGATATAATCACGGGGGGTGTTATCGTGGGGGATATTATCGTGGGGATATAATCACAGGATTTATTATCACAGGGGATGTTATCACGCAGGATATTATCATGGGGATATTATCATGGAGATATTATCAAGGGGGTTATTATCACAGGGATATTATTAAAGGGATATTATTATGTGGGATATTATCAAGGGGATGTTATCATGGGAATATTATCATGGGGGTTGTTTTCACGGGCATATTAACACAGGGTTATTATCACAGGGATATTATCATGGGGGATATTGTCATGGGAATATTATCACAGGGAAATTATTGCAGTGATATTATCATACAGGATATTATAAATGGGGATATTATGAAGGGGATATTACCATTAGGTATATTATCATGGGGATATTATCACTGGTGATATTATAATGGGGATATTATCACGGGGATATTATCATGGTGGTGTTATCATGGGGATATTATTACAGGGGTACTATTAAGGGGGATATTACCATGGGGATATTATCACAGGGGATATAATCACAGGGGGGGTGTTATCACGGGGTATATTATCATGGGGATATAATCACAGGATTTATTATCACAGGGGACGTTATCACGCAGGATATTATCATGGGGATATTATCATGGGGAAATTATCAAGGGGTTTATTATCACGGGGATATTGTTATGGGGATATTATCATGGGGGATATTATCACAGGGATATTATCATGGGGGATATTATCATGAGGGATATTGTCATGGGAATATTATCACAGGGAAATGATTACAGTGATATCATCATAGAGGATATTATAAATGGGGATATTATAATGGGGATTACCATTAGGGATATTATCACTGGGAAAAATATCATGGGGCTATTATCACGGAGGATATTATCTCAGGGGTTATTATCGAGAGACATATTATCATGGGGGATATTATAGCAGGGTATAGCATCACAGAGATATTGGGCTGAATATTTCTGTCGGCGAGCAGAGGGCGGGGCACACTCGCCGATGCGAAAATGACACGGGATGATGTCGGGTGAAACCCCCAACGTCATCCCACCCCATTTAATTATTCAGGAAGGCAGGGGGACAGCACGATCAGCTTGTCTGCCCGCCGCCCTGTCAATGGCCAATTGAGGCCATTGACACGATAATTGAGGCAATTAATGGCCCTGCCTGTCCAACCTTAAGGTTGGTGGGCAGGCCAGGAACCCCAGCGGGCTTCTGAAAAACATGAAACCTCACCCACTGGCGGGATGAGGTTTCATGTAGGTTTTAAAATGTTTATTAAAGTTTTTGCGAAATTTATTAACATGTCCCATCTCGTGTGACATTGTCACATAAGGGGGACATGTTAATGATTTTTTATTTTTTGATTTTTAGAGTTTGAGAAACTTTCAGAAATCTCCCCGAAGCAGCAGTTAGCCTCAGGGAGATGTGTCCTCTTTCGCACGCATGCACGAAAGAGCGCACTCTCGCATCAGGGGAATCCCCTCCTCTACCCCCACCCCCCCCCCCCACCCCACTGCACAGGGAGCGCATAGCGATTTCCAGCGGACGTCACGTTGGGTGGGCCTTAATTGGCCCGCCCACTTAAAATGGTGGCAGGGCCCGCTTCTCCAGTGGGGATTGGCTCCCCGCCCGCCAGAGATTGGGTCGGGCCCGTCCGACCAACAGGCAGAAAATTCTGCCCAATATCACAGAGGATATTATCACAGAGGATATTAACAGGGGGGTATTAGCACGGGATATATTATCACGGGGGATATTATTACAGGGGATATTATCATTGGGGTTACTGTCATCGGGATATTATAGAGGGGATATTATCACAGGGACATCTTCACAGGGGATTTTATCACGGGGTTATTATCAAGGGGGATTTTATCACAGGGGATATTGTCACGGGGATATTATCAGAGGGGTGTTATCACACAACATATTATCACGGGGGATATTATAACAGGGATTATTATCATTGGGAATACTGTCATGGAGATTTTATCGAGTGGATATTATCACAGGGTATATTGTCACTTGGATATTTTCACAGAGGATATCATCAAGGGGGATTTTATCATGGTGATATTGTCATTGGGGATATTCTCAAAGGGAACATTGTCACAGGGATATTATCACGTGAATATTATCAGGGGAATATTATCATTGTGGATATTATCAAGAGGGATAATATCACGGGAATATTATCATGGTGGGTATTATGATGTGGTTATTATCACGGGGTTATTATCACGGGGTTATTATCATGGGGATATTATCATGGGGATATTATCATGGTGGTGTTATCATGGGGATATTATTACAGGGGTATTATCATGGTGGTGTTATCATGGGGCTATTATTACAGGGATATTATTTAGGGGGATATTATCATGGTGATATTACCATGGGGATATTATCATGGGGATATTAGCATGGGGATATAATCACAGAGGGTGTTATCACTGGGGATATCATCGCGGGGATATAATCACAGGATATTATCATTGGGATATTATCACGGGGATATTATCAAGGGGGTTATTATCACGGGGATATTGTTATGGGGATATTATAATGGGGGATAATACCATGTGGGATATTATCAAGGGGGATATTATCATGGGAATATTATCATGGGGGATGTTTTCACAGGGATATTATTGCAGGGTCATTATCACAGGGATATTATCATGAGGGATATTGTCATGGGAATATTATCACAGGGAAATTATTACAGTGATATTATCATAGCGGATATTATCATGGGGATATTATAATGGGGATAGTATCACTGGGAAAAATATCATGAGGCTATTATCAAGGAGGATATTATCACGGGGGTTATTATCGAGAGACATATTATCACGAGGTATATTATAGCAGGGTATATTATCACGGAGATATTGGGCTGAATGTTTCTGTCGGTGAGCAGGGGGCGGGGCCCACTCGCCGATGTGAAAATGATGCGGGATGATGTCAGGGGGCAACCCCAACATCATCCCACCCCATTTTAATATTCAGGAAGGCGGGGGGACAGCGCGATCATCTGACCACCCGCCGCCCTGTCAATGGCCAATTGAGGCCATTGACTCGATAATTGAGGCAATTAATGGCCCTGCCTGTCCAACCTTAAGGTTGGTGGGCAGGCCAGGAGCCCCAGCGGGCTTCTGAAAAAACATCAAACCTCACCCACTGGCGGGATGAGGTTTCATGTAGGTTTTAAAAAAGTTTATTAAAGTTTTTGCGAAATTTATCAACATGTCCCATCTCGTGTGACATTGTCACATAAGGGGGACATGTTAATGATTTTTTATTTTCCGATTTTTAGAGTTTGAGAAACTTTCAGCAATCTCCCCGAAGCAGCAGTTAGCCTCAGGGAGATGTGTCCTCTTTCGCACGCATGCACGAAAGAGCGCACTCTCGCATCAGGGGAATCCCCTCCTCTCCCCCCATTGCACAGGGAGCGCATAGCGATTTCTGGTGGACGGCACGCTGGGTGGGCCTTAATTGGCCCGCCCACTTAAAATGGTGGCAGGGCCCGCTTCTCCAGTGGGGATTGGCTCCCCGCCCACTGGAGTTTGGGTCGGGCCTGCCCACTCAACAGGCAGAAAATTCTGCCCAACATCACGGAGGATTTTATCACGGAGGATATTAACAGGGGGGTATTAGCACGGGACATATTATCACGGGGGATATTATAACAGGGGATATTATCATTGGGGTTACTGTCATGGTGATATTATCGAGGGGATATTATCACAGGGACATCTTCACAGGGGATTTTATCATGGGGTTATTATCAAGGGGGGTTTTATCACAGGGGATATTGTCACGGGGACATTATCAGAGGGATGTTATCACGTGACATATTATCACGGGGGATATTATAACAGGGATTATTATCATTGGGAATACTGTCATGGAGATTTTATCGAGTGGATATTATCACGTGGTATATTGTCACTTGGATATTTTCACAGAGGATATTATCAAGGGGGATTTTATCATGGGGAATATTGTCATGGGGATATTCTCACAGGGAACATTGTAACAGGGATATTATCACATGAATATTATCAGAGGAATATTATCATTGGGGATACTATCAAGGGGGATATTATCATGGGAATATTATCATGGGGGATATTATCACAGCGGTATTATCATGGAAAGCATTATCATAAAGGATATTGTCATGGAAATATTATCATGGGGAAATGATTACAGCAATATTATCAAGGAGGATATTATAATAGATGATATTATAACAGGGATATTACAATTGGGGATATTATCATGGGCATATTATCATGGGGATATAGTCATGGGGATATAATCATGGGGATATAATCACGGGGATATAATCACAGGAGATTGTATCACGGGGGACATTATCATGGGGATATTATCATGGGGATATTATCCAGGCGATATTATCCGGGGGATTTTGTCTGGAGGATATTATCATGGGGATATTAACCAGGGGATATTATAACGGGGATATTATCAAGGTGGATATTATCATGTGAATATTATCATGGGGGATATTATCACCAGGGATATCATCACGGTGATATTATCATGGGGATATTATCACGGGGGATATTGTCACTTAGATATTTTCACAGAGGATATTATCAAGGGGTATTTTATCATTGGGGATATTATCACGGGAGATAATGTCATGGGGATATTCTTGCAGGGAGTATTGTCACAGGGATATTATCATGGGGATATTATCACAAATGATATTGTCATGGAAATATTATCACAGGGAAATTATTACGGCGTTATTAACATGGAGGATATTATAACAGGGGATAATATAACGGGGGATATTACAATTGGGGATTTTATCATGGGGATATTATCACAGGGGATATTATCATGAGGGATATTGTCATGAGGGATATTGTCATGGGGATATTGTCATGGGGATATTGTCATAGGGGATATTATCACAGGGGATATTATCGTGGGAATATAATCACTCAGGATATTATCACAGGGGGTGTTATCAAGGGGGATATTATCACGGGAATATTATCACAGGGGATATTATCGTGGGAATATAATCACTCAGGATATTATCACAGGGGGTGTTATCAAGGGGGATATTATCACAGGAATATTATCACAGGGGATATTACCATGGGGATGTTATCACAGGGAATATTATAATGGGGATATTATCAAGGGAAGATTATCATGGAGATATTATAAAGGGAATATCATCACAGGGATATTATCACTGGGATATAATCATGGGGGTAATTATCATAGGGGATGTTAACACGGGGGATATTATCATGGGGATATAATCACAGGGAATATTACCACAGGGGATGTTATCATGGGGGATATTATCACAAGGGATGTTATCACGGGGGATATTAACATGGGGATATTATCTTGGGGATATTATCACAGAGATATTATCATGGGAGTATTATCCGGGAGATTTTATCAAGGTGGATATTATCATGGGGGATATTATCACCAGGGATATTGTCATGGTGATATTATCACAGGCGATATTATCATGGGGATAATATCACGGGGATAATATCACGGGGATATTATCACGGGGATACTATAACAGAGATATTATCACGGGGGATATTATCATGGGCGTAGTACCATGGGGCATATTATCACGGGGATATTATCACAGGGATGTTATCAGGAGAAATTATCATGGCAATATTATCAAGGGGGATATTATCATGGGGGACATTTTCATAGGGATTTTATCACAGTGGTATTATCACAGGGTTATTATCATGGGGAAATTATCATGGGGAATATTATCAAGAAAGATATTATCATGGAGGATATTATCAGGGGGGATATTATCACAAAATCACAGAATCACACAGTGCAGAAGAGGCCCTTCAGCACATCTGAGAAACACCTGACCTACCTACCTAATCCCATTTACTAGCACTTGGCCCATAGCCTTCAATGTTATGACGTGGCAGGTGCTCAACCAGGTCCTTTTTAAAGGATGTGAGGCAACCCGCCTCCACCACCCTCCCACGCAGTGCATTCTAGACCATCACCACCCTCTGGGTAAAAAGGTTTTTCCTCACATCCCCCCTAAACCTCCTACCCCTCACCTTGAACTTATGTCCCTTCATGACTGACCCTTCAATTAAGGGGAACAGTTGCTCCATATCCACCCTGTCTATGCCCCTCATCATCTTGTACACCTCGATCAGGTCGCCCCTCAGTCTTCTCTGCTTCAACGAAAACAACCCAAGTCTATCCAAACACTCTTCATAACTTAAATGTTTCATCCTAG
Organism: Cetorhinus maximus; assembly: GCF_964194155.1. Taxonomy (NCBI): domain Eukaryota; kingdom Metazoa; phylum Chordata; class Chondrichthyes; order Lamniformes; family Cetorhinidae; genus Cetorhinus; species Cetorhinus maximus. Next base: position 72,725,232 of record NC_135895.1, on the reverse strand, counting down.
GCAAAATCCTGGTGAATGTCCTCTGCACCCCCTCCAGTGCAATCGCATCCTTCCTATAATGTGGTGACCAGAACTGCACACAATATTCCAACTGTGGCCTCAACAAAGGCCTATATAACTCCAACATGACCTCCCTACATTTGTAATCTATGCCTCGATTGATAAAGGCAAGTGTCCCATTAGCCTTTTTCATAGGGGATATTATCAAGGGGGATTTTATCATGGGGATATTGTCATGGTGGATATTATCACAGCGATTTTATCACGGGGATATTATCATGGGGGTATTATCAAGGGGGATATTATCACAGGGATATTATCACAGCGAAATTATCAAATGGAATGTTATCACAGCGATATCACAGGGGGATATTATCAAGGGGGATTTTATCAGGGTGATATTATCAGGGGGATATTATCACTGGGGATACTTTCACAGGGGATATTATCAAGGGGGATTTTATCATAGGGATATTGTCATGGGAATATTACCACAGGGATATTATCACAGCGAAATTATCAAATGGAATATTATTACAGTGATATAATCAAGGGGGATATTATCACAGGGATAGTATCATCGGGATTTTACCATCTGGATATTATCATGGGGCTATTACCAAGGGGGATATTATCATGGGGATATTATCACAGGGATATAATCATGGTGACATTTTCAAATGGAATGTTATCACAGTGATATCACAGGGGGATATTATCATGGGGATATTATCATGGGGATATTATCAAGGGGGATGTTATCACGCTGTTATTATCAAGGGAGATGTTATAACGGGGTTATTATCACAGGGACCTTATCACAGTGGATATTATCATGGGGATATTATCATGGGATGTTATAACAGGGATATAATCATGGGGGATATTATCAAGGGACACATTATCACTGGGAATATTGTAACAGGGGATATTATCATTGGGGATACTATTACAGGGATATTATCTCGGGGATATTATCAAGGGGGATATTATCACGGGTGATATCATCATGAAGATATTATGACAGCAGATATTATCATGGTGATGTTATCACAGGGGACATTATCACGGGGATATTATCACAGGGGACATTATCACGGGGATATTATCACAGGGATGTTATCAGGGGAAATTATCATGGCGATGTTATCACAGGGATAACATCACGGGGGATATTATCATGGGGATATTATCATGGGGGATATTATCATGGGGATATTATCAAGGGGGATATTATCATGGGAGATTTTTTATGGGGATATTATCACAGGGGTATTATCACAGGGTTATTATCATGGGGATATTATCACGGGGATAATATCATGGTGATATTATCATGGGGATATTATCACGGGGATATTATCACAGGGGATATTATAATGGGGATATTATCACTTCAAATAGTATCATGGGACATGTTATCGTGGGGGATATTATACCAAGGTATGTTATCACAGAGATATTATCACAGAGGATATTGTCACAGCAGATATTATCATGGGGATAGTATCACGGAGGATATAATCAGGGGTATATTATCACATGACATATTATCATGGGGGGTATTATATCAGGGATTATAATAGTGGGAATGCTGTCATGGGGATATTATTGAGGGGATATTACCATGGGGATATTTTCATAGGGGATATTATCAAGGGGGATTTTATCATGGGGAATATTATCAAGGGGGATTTTATCAAGGGGGATATTATCAAGGGGGATATTATCAAGGGGGATATTATCAAGGGGGATATTATCATGGGGGATATTATCACTGGGGATATTATCATTGGGGACACTATCATGGTGAAATTATTGCGCAGATATTATCACTGGGGAAATTATCACAGGGATATTTTCACAAGGGATGTTATCAAGGAAGATTTTATCATGGGGATAGTGTCATGGGGATATTACCATGGTAGATATTATCACGGGTATATTATCATTGGGATAATTTCACAGGGATATTATCAAGGGGGATATTATCATGGAGAAATTATCATGGAACATATCTCACAGGAGATACTATCATTGGGGATACTGTCATGGGAATATTATCGTGGGGATATCATCATGGGGGTATTTTCACAGGGGATTTTATCACAGGGGATATTATCATGGAGGATATTATCAAGGGGGATATTATCACGGGGATATTGTCACGGGGGATATTGTTGGGGTAAATTATCGTGGGACATATTATCACGGGGGATATCATACCAGGGGGTATTATCTTTGGGGCTACAGTCATGGGGATATTATTGCGGGGATATTATCACGGGGGATATTTTCCACAGGGGATATTATCACGGTGCATATGATCATGGGGATATTACCAGCGGGGATATTGTCATGGGGATATTGTCATGGGATATATTATTACAGGGAATATTGTTGCGGGGATATTATCATGGGGATATTATCACAGGAATATTATCAGGGGGATATTATCAACGGGCAAATTATCAAGGGGGATATTATCTCGGGAATATTATCACAGGGGATATTATCACAGAATCAGAATCACTGAATCACAGTGCAGAAGAGGCATTTCAGCACATCGAGACTGCACCAACACAAGAGAAACACCTGACCTACCTAGCTAATCCCATTTACCAGCACTTGGCCCATAGCCTTGAGTGTTATGATGTGCCAAGTGCTCATCCAGGTACTTTTTAAAGGATGTGAGGCAACCCGCCTCCACCACCCTCCCAGGCAGTGCATTCCAGACCGTCACAATTATCTGGGTAAAAACGTTTTTCCTCACAATCCCCTAAACCTCCTGCCCCTCACCTTGAACTTTTGCTTTCTTGTGACTGACCCTTCAACTAAGGGGAACAGCTGCTCCCTATATACCCTGTCCATGCCCCTCATAATCATATACACCTCAATCAGGTCACCCCTCAGTCTTCTCTGCTCCAACGAAAACAACCCAAGTCTATCCAACCTCACTTCATAACTTAAATGTTTCATCCCAGGCAACATCCTGGTGAATCTCTTCTGCACCCCATCCAGTGCAATCACATCCTTCCTATAATGTGGTGACCAGAACTGCACACAGTACTCCAGCTGTGTCCTCACGTGGTTCTATACAACTCCAATATGACCTCCCAACTTTTGTAATCTATGCCTCGATTGATAAAGGAAGTGTCCCGTATGCCTTTTTCACCACCCCACTAAAATGCCCCTCCGCCTTCAGAGAGCTATGGACACACACGCCAAGGTTCCTTTGTTCCTCAGAACTTCCTAGTGTCATGCCATTCATTGAATACTTCCTTGTCAAATTACTCCTTCCAAAGTGTATCACCTCACACTTTACAGGGTTAAATTCCATCTGCCACTTATCTGCCCATTTGACCATCCCATCTATATCTTCCTGTAGCCCAAGACACTCAACTTCACTGTTAACCACCCGGCCAATCTTTGTGTCATCCACAAACTTACTAATCCTACCCCCCACATAAGTCATCTATGTCATTTATATAAATGAGAAATGATAGGGGACCCAGCACAGATCCTTGTGGTACGCCACTGGACACTGGATTCCAGTTACTAAAGCATCCTTCTGTCATTACCCTCTGCCTCCTATAACTAAGCCAATTTTGAATCCACCTCATCAAATTACCCTGTATCCCATATGCCTTTGCCTTCTTTATAAGCCTCCCATGTAGCACCTTGTCAAAGGCTTTGCTGAAATCCATAAAAACTACATCAACTGCACTACCCTCATCTACACACCTGGTCACTTCCTCAAAAAAATCAATCAAATTTGTTAGGCATGACCTCCCTCTGACAAAGCCATGCTGACTATCCCTGATCAAACCTTGCCTCTCCAAGTGGAGATAGATTCTCTCCTTCAGAACTTTCTCCAATAGTTTCCCTACCACTGATGTGAGACTCACTGGCCTGTAGTTCCCTGGCTTATCTCTACAACCCTGCTTAAATAGCGGAACCACATTAGCTGATCTCCAGTCCCCTGGCACCTCACCCATGGACAGAGAGGAATTAAAAATTTGGGTCAGAGCCCCTGTGATCTCCTCCCTTGCCTCCCTCAGCAGTCTGGGACACAAATCATCCGGACCTGGAGATTTGTCCACTTTTAAGCCTGCCAACACCTCCAATACCTTGTCACTCCCTATATCAATTTGCTTAAGAACCTCACAGTCTCTCTCCTCGAGTTCGATACCTTGAACCTCATTCTTTTGGGTGAAGACGGATGTTAAGTATTCATTCAACACTCTAGCGATGTCCTCTGGTTCCACCCATAGATTGCCCCCTTGGTCCCTTATGGGCCTACTATTTCCCTGGTTATCCTCATCCCATTGATATACTTACAGTGTATATTGGGATTTTCCCTGCTTTTACCAGCCAGAGCTTTCTCAAATACCCTCTTTGCACTCCTAATTGCTTTCTTAAGCTCCGCCTTGCACTGTCTGTACTCCACTAATGCCTCTGCTGATTTGCTTCCCTTGTACCTTCTAAAAGCCTCTCTTTTCCTTATCATCATAACCTGAATATCTCTGGTCATCCATGGTTCTCTGGGCTTGTTACTCCTTCCTATCACCCTTGAGGGAATATGTTGAGACTGTATCCTCCCCATTTCCTTTTTGAACACCCCCACTGTTCCTCTGTAGATTTCCCCACAAGTAACTGTTCCCAATCTACCTTGGCCAGATCCTGCCTTATTTTACTAAAATCCAATCTCCCCCAATCCAAAACATTTTTTTGCAACTTGTCAATTTCTTTGTCCATAACAAACTTAAACTGTACCATGTTGTGGTCGCTATCACTAAAATGCTCGCCCACCACCACCTCAGCCACCTGTCCGGCTTCATTCCCCAGAATTATGTCCAGAAATGCACTGTCCCTTGTTGGACACTCTACGTATTGACCTAAAAAGTTCTCCAGTACACATTTCAAGAAATCCACTCCATCCAAGCCCTTAACATTATGCCTATCCCAATTAATGTTGGGAAAGTTGAAATCACCTAATATAATTACCCTATTGTTACTGTTTTTACACACCTCCACAAATTGTGCACATATTTGCTCCTCAATTTCCTGCTGACTATCTGGGGGTTTATAATAAACACCTAATAATGTTGTTTCCCCTTTTTTATTCCTAAACTCTACCCACAAAGCTTCATTCGATGCCTCCTCCAAGATATCATCTCTCCTTACTGCAGCAACTGACTCCTTAACTAATAATGTAATGCCCCCTCCTCTTTTACCCCCTCCCCATCTCACCTGAAGATTCTATATTCAGGAATGTTGAGCTGCCAATCCTGCCCTTCCCTCAACCACGTCTCAGTGATGGCTACTATATCACAATTCCACATGTCAATCTTCACCTTTAACTCATCCGTTTTACCTGTAATACTCCTGGCATTAAAGTAAAAGCCATCCAGCCTTGCCTTACTCTCTTGAAGCTTATTGCAGCTGTACTCCCTCTGACTTGATTGTTTTAATGTATTATGATGTGTCCCTATTCTGCTAACATTCTGTGTCCCCTCCGCCTGCTGAATTAGTTTAAACTCCTCCCAACAGCACTAGCAAACCCGCCCGCAAGGATGTTAGTACCGCTGTGGTTCAGATGTCGACTGTCCCGCTTGTACAGGTCCCACCTTCCCCAGAAACAGTCCCAGTGATCCAGGAATCTAAAACCCTCCCTCCTGCACCAACTCTTAAGCCACGTATTCATTTGTGCTATTCTCCTATTTCTGAGCTCGCTAGCACATGGCACTGGGAGGAATCCAGAGATTACAACCTGAGATGTCTTGCTTTTTAGTCTACTGCCTAACTTCCTGAATTCTTGATGCAACACCTCATCCCTCTTTCTACCTATGTCATTGGTACCAACATGTACCATGACCTCTGCCTTATCACCCTCCCCCTTCAGGATGCCCTGCAGCCATTCAGTGATGGGGGATATTATCACAAGGATATTATCACAGTGATAGTATCATGGAAGATGTTATCATGTGAATATTATCACGGGACATATTATCACCAGGGATGTTATAACAGAAGATATTATCATTGGGGATACTATCATGGGGATATTATCGTGGGTATATTATCACGGGGGATATAATCACAGGGATATTATCACGGGACATATTATCACTGGAGATCTTATAACAGGGGATGTTATCATTTGGGAAACTATCATGGGGATATTATCGCAGGGATATTATCAAGGGGGATATTATCACTGGAATTATTTTCAAGGGGGATATTATCACAGGGATATTATCATGGGGGATATTATCACAGGGATATTATCAAAGGGGATATAATCAAAGGGGATATTATCGCCGGTGATATTATTACGGGGGATATTATCATGGGGGACATTATCATGGGGATATTATCAAGGGGGATACTATCATGGGGATATTATCACTGGGGATATTATCAAGGGGGATGTTTTCATGGGGATATTATCATGAGAATATTATCACAGCAATATTATCATGGGGAATATTACCACGAGGGATATTGTCAAGGGAATAATATCACAGGGAAATTATATTGGTGATATTATCATGGGGAAATTATAACGGGGATATTATGATGGGGACATTACCATTGGTGATATTATCATAGGTATATTATCAAGGGGGATATTTTCACGGAGATATTGTCACTGGAGATATTATCGCAGGGGTTATTTTCAAGGGGGATAATTTCATGGCGATATTATCACAGGGATATTATCATGGGGGATATTATCACTAGGGATATAATCATGGGGATATTATCAAGGGGGATATTATCATGGGGATATTATCACGGGGATATTATCACGGGGGATATTATCACGGGGGATATTATCACTAGGGATATAATCATGGGGATATTATCAAGGGGGATATTATCATGGGGATATTATCACGGGGATATTATCACGGGGGATATTATCACGGGGGATATTATCACGGGGGATATTATCACGGGGGATGTTTTCATGGGGATATTATAATGGGAATATTATCACAGCGATATTATCATGCACAATATTATCATGAGGGGTATTGTCAAGGGAATATTATCACAGGGAAATTATTACTGCGATATTATCATGGAGGATATCATAACAGGGGGTCTTATATGGGGATATTACCATTGGTGATGTTATCATGGGGATATCATGGGGATTTTATCATGGGGCATATAATCACGGGGGATATTATCATGGGAAATATTATCACAGGGATATTATAGCAGGGGGTAATATCACGGAGGTATTATCACGGAAGGTATCATTACAGGGCTATTATCATGGGACATATTATCAGGGGGATATTATAATAGGTTATATTATCATTGGGGATACTATCATGGGGATATTATCACAGGGTTATTATCACGGGAATATTTTCTCAGGGGATATTATCAAGGGGGATTTTATCATGGGGGATATTATCACGGGGGATATTGTCACAGGGGATATTGTCACAGGGGATATTATCATGGGACATATTATCATGGGGATATTATTACAGGGGATATTATCATTGGGGATACTACCATGGGGATATTAACCCATGGATGTTATCATGGGGGATATTGACACAGGGGATATTATCACAGGGAATATTGTCACTGGGATATTATCATGGGGAATATTATCATGGGGGATATTATCATGGGGGATATTATCACAGCGATATTATCATGGGGAATATTACCACGAGGGATATTGTCACGGGAATATTATCACAGTGAAATTATTACGGTGATATTAGCATGGAATTTATTATAACAGTGGATAATATCTTTCCTGAAGGTTCTATATCCAGGAATGTTCAGCTGCCAATCCTGTCCCTCCCTCAAACATTTCTCAGTGATGGCTACTATATCACAATTCCACGTGTCAAACCTCACCTTTAACCCATCCTTTTTGCTTGTAATACTCCTGGCATTAAAGTAGTGACCATCCAGCCTTGACTTATTTTGGAGATATTATCACAGATATATTATTACGGCAGATAATATCACAGTGATAGTATTATAATGGATATTATCACGGGGGTATTGTCACGGGGATATTATCAGGGGTATATTATCACAGGACATATTACCATGGGGGAAAGTATAACAGGGGATATCATCATTGGGGATACTGTCAGGGGGATATTATTGTGGGGATATTATCACGGGGGATATTTTCACGGGGGATATTGTCACGGGGGATATTGTCACGGGGGATATTGTCACGGGGGATAATGTCAAGGGGGATATTGTCAAGGGGGATATTGTCAAGGGGGATATTACGATGGGGAATATTATCATGAGCGATATTATCATGGGAATTTTATCACAGGGAAATTATTACAGCGATATTATCATGGAGGATACTATTACAGGGGAAATTTAAATGGGTGATATTACAATTGGATATTATCATGGCAGATATTATCATGGTGATAATATCATGAAGAATATTATCATGGGGATATTATAACAGGGGATATTATCATTGGGGATACGATCGTGGTGATATTATCATGGGGATATTATCATGGGGGTATTATCACAGGGATATTCTAACGGGGCATGTTATCATGGGGGACAGTGGCACCGGGTATATTACCACAGGGAGTATTGTCATGGGGATATTATCATGGTGGATATTATCATGGGGATATTATCATGGGGATATTACCACGGGGATGTTATCAAGGGGGATATTATCACTGGGGATATTATCAAGGTGGATATTATCAAGGTGGATATTATCAAGGTGGATATTATCACTGGGGCTGTTATCAAGGGGATATAATCATGGGGGATATTATCACAGGGGATGTTATCACTGGGGATATTATCAAGGGGGATATTATCATGGGAATATTAACATGGGAATATTATCATGGGAATATTATCATGGGGATGTAATCATGGGGGTGTAATCATGGGGGATATTGTTACAGGGATATTATCACAGGGACATTATCATGGGGTATATTATCACAAGGAATATTGTCACTGCAATATTATTACCGGAAAGTTATTACAGCAATATTATCATGGACAATATTATAACAGCAGGTATTATAATGGGTATATTACCATTGGGGATATTATCATGGGGATATCATCATGGGCAACATTATCACGGAGATATTATCACAGGGGATATTATCACAGGGATATAATCACGGGGATATTATAGAAGGGGAGATTATCATTTGGAAAATCATCCTGGAGATATTAACATGGGGATATTATCACAGGGATAGCAACACTGGGGATATAATCATGGGGATATTATCAAGGGGGATATTATCATGGGGGATGTTTTCATGGGGATATTATCATGGGAATATTATCATGGGAATATTATCATGGGAATATTATCACAGCGATATTATCATGCGGAATATTATCACGAGGGGTATTGTCAAGGGAATATTATCACAGGGAAACCATTACTGCGATATTATCATGGGGGATATTATAACAGGGGGTATTATATGCGGATATTGCCATTGGTGATGTTATCATGGGGATATTACTACAGGGGACATTATAGCAGGGGATATTATCATGGAGATATTATCATGGGGATTTTATCATGGGGCATATAATCACAGGGGATATTATCATGGGAAATATTATCACGGGGATATTATAGCAGGGGGTAATATCACAGAAGTATTATCACGGAGGGTATCATTACAGGGCTATTATCATGGGACATATTATCAGTGGGATATTATAATAGGTGATATTACCATTGGGGATACTATCATGGGGATATTATCACAGGGTTATTATCACGGGAATATTTTCTCAGGGGATATTATCAAGGGGGATTTTATCATGGGGGATATTATCACGGGGATATTATCATGGTGGATATTGTCACAGGGGATATTATCAGTGGTATATTATCACGGGAGATATTATTACAGGGGATATTATCATAGGGGACACTGTCATGGGGATATTATTGCGGGGATATTGTCACGGGGCATATTGTCACGGGGCATATTGTCACGGGGCATATTGTCACTGGGGATATTAACAAGGGGGATATTATCATAGAGAATATTATCACAGAGAATATTATCACAGGGATATTACCATGGGGAATATTATCATGAGCGATATTATCATGGGAATTTTATCACAGGGAAATTATTATGGCGATATTATCATGGAAGATACTATTACAGGGGAAATTTAAATGGGCGATATTACCATTGGATATTATCATGGCAGATATTATCACGGTGATAATATCATGGAGAATATTATCATGGGGATATTATAACAGGGGATATTATCATATTATCATGGCAGATATTATCATGGTGATAGTATCATGGAGGGTATTATAACAGGGGATATTATCATTGGAGATACTATCATGGGGATATTATCATGGGGATTTTATCATGGGGGGTATTATCACAGGGATATTCTAACGAGGCATGTTATCGTGGGGGACAGTGGCACCGGGGATATTACCACAGGGAGTATTGTCATGGGGATATTATCACGGTGGATATTATAACAGAGATATTATCACGGGGATACTATCACGGGGATACTATCACGGGGATACTATCACGGGGATACTATCACGGGGATACTATCATGGGGATATTATCAAGGGAGATATTATCAAGGGGAATATTATCAAGGGGAATATTATCAAGGGGAATATTATCATGGGAATATTATCATGGGGGGTGTTATCACGGGGGATATTATCGTGGGGATATTATTACAGAGATATTATCACTGGGACATTATCATGGGGTATATTATCACAAGGAATATTGTCACTGCATTATTACTGGGAAGTTATTACCGCAATATTATCATGAAGGATATTATAACAGGAGATATTATAATGGGTATATTATCATTGGGGATATTATCATGGGGATATTATCATGGGGATATCATCACGGGCAACATTATCACTGAGATATTATCACAGGGGATATTACCACAGGGATATCATCACAGGGATATTATCACGGGGATATTATAGCAGGGGAGATTATCATTTGGAAAATCATCCTGGGGATATTAACATGGGGATATTATCACAGGGATAGCATCATGCAGATATTATCATGCGGATATTATCATGTGGATATTATCATGCGGATATTGTCATGCGGATATTGTCATGCGGATATTGTCATGCGGATATTGTCATGCGGATATTGTCATGGGGGTATTGTCATGGGGGTATTGTCATGGGGGATATCGTCAAGGGGATATCGTCACGGGGATATCATCACGGGGATATCGTCACAGGGATATCATCACGGGGATATCATCATGGGGGATATTATGACGGGGGATGTTATCACGGGGGATATTATCACGGGGGATGATATCATGGGGATATTATCAAGAGGGATATTATGAAGGGGCTATTATCACAGAGAATATAATCATGGGGGATGATATCATGGGGATATTATCACTGGGGATATTATCACGGGGGATGTTATCATGGGGGATATTATCACAGGGAATATAATCATGGGGGATGATATCATGGGGATATTATCAAGGGGGATATTATGAAGGGGCTATTATCACAGGGAATATAATCACAGGGGATGATATCATGGGGATATTATCACTGGGGATATTATCACTAGGGATATTGTCACTGGGGATATTGTCACTGGGGATATCATCACGGGGGATATTGTCACAGGGGATATCGTCACGGGGGATATCATCACGGTGGATATCGTCACGGGGGATATCATCACGGGGGATATCGTCACGGGGATATCGTCACTGGGGATATCGTCACTGGGGATATCGTCACTGGGGATATTATCACTGGGGGTTATTGTCACTAGGGGTTATTGTCACTGGATATTATCACAGGGATGTTATCACAGGGGATATCATGACGGGGAAATCATCATTGTTGTAGCATCATGGGGATACCATCACGGACGATGTTTTCACAGGGAATATTATCATGGAGGATATTATCATGGGGATATTATCAAGGGGGTTATTATCATGGGGGATATTATCACAGGGAATATAATCATGGGGGATGATATCATGGGGATATTATCAAGGGGGATATTATGAAGGGGCTATTATCACAGGGAATATAATCACGGGGAATGATATCATGGGGATATTATCACTGGGGATATTATCACTAGGGATATTGTCACTGGGGATATTGTCACGGGGGATATCGTCACGGGAGATATCATCAAGGGGATATCGTCACGGGGGATATCGTCATGGGGATATCATCTCGGGGGATATCGTCACGGGGGATATCGTCACGGGGGATATCGTCACGGGGATATCGTCACGGGGATATCGTCACGGGGATATCATCACGGGGATATCGCACCTGGGGATATCGCACCTGGGGATATCATCACTGGGGATATCATCACTGGGGATATCATCACTGGGGATATCATCACTGGGGATATCATCACTGGGGATATCATCATTGGGGATGTTATCACTGGGGGTTATTGTCATGGGATATTATCACAGGGATGTTATCACAGGGGATATCATGACAGGGAAATCATCATGGTTGTAGCATCATGGGGATACCATCATGGGTGATGTTTTCACAGGGAATATTATCACGGAGGATATTATCATGGGGATAATATCAAGGGGGATATTATCATGGGGATAATATCACAGGGGATATAATCACAGGGGATGATATCATGGGGATATTATCACTGGGGATATTTTCATGGGGGTTATTGTCACGGGGATATTATACGGGGATATACTGGGAAGTTATTACAGCAATATTATCATGGAGGATATTATAACAGCAGATATTATTACAGGGATAGTACCATTGGGGATATTATCATGGGGATATTATCACGGGAATATCATCATGGGGATATCATCACAGGCAACATTATTATGGGGATATTATAGCAGGGGACATTATCATTTGAAAAATCATCCTGGGGATATTAACATGGGGATATTAACATGGGTATATTATCACGGGGCTAGTATCATGGGGCTAGTATCACGGGGATAGTATCACGGGGATAGTATCACGGGGATAGATCACGGGGATATCATCATGGAGGATGTCATCAGGGGGATGTCATCACGGGGATGTCATCACGGGGATGTCATCACGGAGGATGTTATCACTGGGAATATTATCATGGAGGATGTTATCATGGGGATATTATCACCGGGGATATTATCACCAGGGATATTATCATGGGGGTTTTGGCACGGGGATATTATACGGGGATATACTGAGAAGTTATTACAGCAATATTATCATGGAGCATATTGTAACAGGAGATATTATTATGGGGATATTACCATTGGGGATATCATCATGGGGATAACATCGCGGGCAGCATTATCACGGAGATATTATCACAGGGGATATTATCACAGGGGATATTATCACAGGGTTATAATCATGGGGATATTATAGCAGGGGATATTATCATTTGGAAAATCATCCTGGGGATATTAACATGGGGATATTATCACGGGGATAGTATCACGGGGATAGTATCACGGGGATAGTATCACGGGGATAGTATCACGGGAATAGTATCACGGGAATAGTATCATGGGGATATAACCATGCAGATATTAGCATGGAGGATATTATCACGGAGGATATTATCACGGAGGATATTATCACGGAGGATATTATCACGGAGGATGTTATCACGGAAGATGTTATCACGGGGATTATTGTCATGGGGATACCATCATGGGGATACCATCACGGGCAATGTTATCACAGGGAACAATATCATGGGAATATTATCATGGTATTATTATCATGGATGATATTATCATGGAGGATATTATCATGGAGGATATTGTCATGGGGACATTGTCATGGGGACATTGTCATGGGGACATTGTCATGGGGATATTATCATGGGGATATTATCATGGGGATATTATAACAGGGGAAAATATCATGGGGAAATTATCACAGGGAAATTATCACAGGGATATTGTCATGGAGGATGATATCACATGGATATTATCACTGGGCCTATTATCATGGGGATTATTGTCATGGTGATATTATCATGGGGATTATTGTCATGGTGATATTATCATGGGGGATATTATCACGGGGAATATTATCACGGGGGATATCATCACGGGGGATATCATCACGGGGGATATCATCACGGGGGATATCATCATGGGGGATATCATCACGGGGGATATCATCACGGGGGATATCATCACGGGGGATATCATCACGGGGATATCATCACGAGGATATCATCACAGGGATATCAACACGGGGATATTATCACTGGGATATTATCACAGGGATATTATCACTGGGGATATTATCACTGGGGATATTATCACTGGGGATATTATCACTGGGAATATTATCACTGGGAATATTATCACTGGGAATATTATCACTGGGGGTTATTGTCACTGGGGGTTATTGTCACGGGATTTTATCACAGGGATTTTATCACAGGGGATATCATGACGGGGAAATCATCATGGGGAGACCATCATGGGGATACCATCATGGTCAATGTTATCACTGGGAATATTGTCACGGAGGATATTATCACGGGGGATATTATCATGGGGATATAATCACAGGGGATATAATCACAGGGGATATAATCACAGGGGATATACTGGGAAGTTATTACAGCAATATTATCATGGAGGAAATTATAACAGCAGATATTATTACGGGGATAGAACCATTGGGGATATTATCATGGGGATATCATCACGGGCGATGTTATCACAGGGAATATTATCACGGAGGATATTATCAAGAGGGATATTATCATGGGGATATTATCACAGGGGATATAATCACAGGGAATATAATCACAGGGGCTATACTGGGAAGTTATTACAGAAATATTATCATGGAGGATATTATAACAGCAGATATTATTACGGTGATAGTACCATTGGGGATATCATCATGGGGGGTTATCATCATGGGGGGTTATCATCACGGGGGTTATAATCACGGGGTTATCATCATGGGGGTTATCATCACGGGGGTTATCATCACGGGCGTTATCATCACAGGGGTTATCATCACAGGGGTTATCATCACAGGGGTTATCATCACGGGGGTTATCATCACGGGGGTTATCATCATGGGCGTTATCATCATGGGGTTTATCATCACGGGGGTTATCATCTCAGGGGTTATCATCACGGGGGATATCATCACGGGGGATATCATCACGGGGGATATTATCTCCGGGGATATTATCACTGGGGATGATATCATGGGGACATTATCACTGGGGATATTATCATGGGGGTTATTGTCACGGGGATGTCATCACAGGGGATGTCATCACAGGGGATGTCATCACAGGGGATGTCATCACGGAGATGTCATCACAGGGGATGTCATCACAGGGGATGATATCATGGGGATATTATCACCGGGGATATTATCATGGGCGTTATTGTCATGGGGATATTATACGAGGATATACTGGGAAGTTATTACAGCAATATTATCATGGAGCACATTATAACAGGAGATATTATTACGGGGATATTACCATTGGGGATACCATCACGGGGATATCATCATGGGGATATCATCAAGGGCAACATTATCACAGAGATATTATCGCAGGGGATATTATCACAGGGTGATAATCATGGGGATATTATAGCAAGGGACATTATCATTTGGAAAATCATCCTCGGAATATTAACATGGGAATATTATCACTGGGATAGTATCACGGGGATAGTATCACTGGGATAGTATCATGCAGATATTTTTATGGAGGATATTATCATGGAGGATATTATCATGGAGGATATTATCACGGGGGATATTATCACAGGGGATATTATCACGGGGGATATTATCACAGGGGATATTATCACAGGGGATATTATCACAGAGGATATAATCACAGTGGATGATATCATGGGGATAGTATCACTGGGGATATTATCATGGGGGTTATTGTCATGGGGGTTATTGTCATGGGGATATCATACAGGGATATACTGGAAAGTCATTACAGCAATATTATCATGGAGGATATTATAACAGCAGATATTATTACAGGGATAGTACCATTGGGGATATTATCATGGGGATATTATCACGGGGATATCATCGAGGGGATTTCATCATGGGCAACATTATCACGGAGATATTAGCACAGGGGATATTATCACAGGGATATAATCATGGGGATATTATAGCAGGGGACATTATCATTTGGAAAATCATCCTGGGGATATTAAAATGGGGATATTATCACAGGGATATTATCACGGGGATATTATCACGGGGATAGTATCACGATGATAGTATCACGGGGATATAATCATGGAGGATATTATCATGGAGGATATTATCATGGAGGATATTATCATGGGGGATATTATCATGGGGGATATTATCATGTGGATATTATCACGGGGATTATCGTCATGGGGATATCATCATGGGGATACCATCACAGGGATACCATCACAGGGATACCATCACGGGGATACCATCACGGGCGATGTTATCACAGGGAATATTATCATGGGAATATTATCACAGTATTATTATCACGGGGAAATCAGCATGGGGAAATTATCACGGGGGAATTATCATGGGGAAATTATCACGGGGAAATTATCACGGGGAAATTATCACGGGGAAATTATCACGGGGAAATTATCACGGGGAAATTATCACGGGGAAATTATCACGGGGAAATTATCACGGGGAAATTATCACGGGGAAATTATCACGGGGAAATTATCACGGGGATATTGTCATGGGGATATTGTCACGGGGATATTGCCACGGGGATATTGTCACGGGGATATAGTCAGGGGAAATTGTCACGGAGGATGATATCATGTGGATATTATCACTGGGCCTATTATGGGATTATTGTCATGGTGATATTATCATGGGGTATATTATCCCTGGGGATAATATCATGGGGGTTATTGTCATGGGGGTTATTGTCTGGGGGATATCATCACGGGGGATAGCATCACGGGGGATAGCATCACGGGGGATAGCATCACGGGGGACAGCATCACGGGGGACAGCATCACGGGGGACAGCATCATGGGGGACAGCATCATGGGGATATTATCACTGGGGATATAATCACTGGGGATATAATCACAGGGGATATAATCACTGGGGATAAAATTACTGGGGATATTGTCATGGGATATTATCACAGGGATGTTATCACAGGAGATGTCATGACGGGGAAATCATCATGGGTATACCATCACGGGGATACCATCATGGGCGATGTTATCACAGGGAATATTATCACGGAGGATATTATCATGGGGATATTATCACAGGGGATATAATCACAAGGGATGATATCATGGGGTTAATATCACTGGGGATATTATCATGGGGGTTAATGTCATGGGGATATTATACAGGGATATACTGGGAAGTTATTACAGCAATATTGTCATGGAGGATATTATAACAGCAGATATTATTATGGGGATAGTACCATTGGGGATATTATCATGGGGATATTATCATGAGGATATCATCATGGGTTATCATCACGGGCAACATTATCATGGAGATATGAGCACAGAGGATATTATCACAGGAATATAATCATGGGGATATTATAGCAGGGGACATTATCATTTGGAAAATGATCCTGGAGGATATTATTATGGAGGATATTATCATGGAGGGTATTATCATAGAGGGTATTATCATGGAGGGTGTTATCATGGAGGGTGTTATCATGGAGGGTATTGTCATGGAGGGTATTGTCATGGAGGGTACTGTCATGTAGTGTATTATCATGGAGGGTATTAGCATGGAGGGTATTAGCATGGAGGGTATCGTCACGGGGGGATATCATCACAGGGGTTATCATCACAGGGGTTATCATCACGGGGGTTATCATCACGGGGGTTATCATCACGGGGGATATCATCACTGGGGATATCATCATGGGGGATATCATCACAGGCAACATTATCACGGAGATATTAGCACAGGGGATATTATCACAGGGATATAATCATGGGGATATTATAGCAGGGGACATTATCACATGGAAAATCATCCTGGGGATAGTAACATGGGTATATTATCACAGGGATAGAATCAAAGGGATAGTATCATGGAGAATATTATCATGGAGGATATTATCATGGAGGATATTATCATGGAGGATATTATCATGGAAGGTATTATCATGGAGGGTATTATCATGGAGGGTATTATCATGGAGGGTATTATCATGGAGGGTATCGTCATGGGGATATCGTCATGGGGATAGTATCACGGGGATATTATCACCGGGGATATTATCACTGGGGATATTACCACTGGGGGTTATTGTCATGGGCTATTATCACAGGGATGTTATCACAGGGCATATCATGACGGGGAAATCCTCATGGGTATACCATCATGGGGATACCATCACGGGCGATGTTATCACAGGGAATATTATCACGGAGGATATTATCATGGGGATATTATCAAGGGGGATATTATAAAGGGGATATTATCAAGGGGGGTATTATCATGGGGATATAATCACAGGGGATGATATCATGGGGATATTATCACTGGGGATATTATCATGGGAATTATTGTCATGGGGATATTATACGGGGATATACTGGGAAGTTATTACAGCAATATTATCATGGAGGATATTATAACAGCAGATATTATTACGGGGATAGTACCATTGGGGATATTATCATGAGGATATGATCACGGGGATATGCTCACGGGGATATGATCATGGGGATGTGATCACGGGATATGATCACGGGGATATGATCACGGGGATATGATCACGGGGATATGATCACGGGGATATGATCATGGGGATATCATCACAGGGATATCATCACGGGGATATCATCACGGGGATATCATCACGGGGATATCATCACGGGCAACATTATCATGGAGATATTAGCACAGAGGATATTATCACAGGGATATAATCATGGGGATATTATAGCAGGGGACATTATCATTTGGAAAATCATCCTGTGGATATTCACATGGGTATATTATCACAGGGATAGAATCACAGGGATAGTATCATGGGGATAGTATCACGGGGATAGTATCACGGGGATAGTATCACGGGGATAATATCACGGGGATAGTATCACAGGGATAGTATCATGGGGATAGTATCACGGGGGTTATTGTCATGGGGGTTATTGTCATGGGAGTTATTGTCATGGGGATATCGTCACGGGGATATCGTCACGGGGGATATCGTCACGGGGGATATCGTCACGGGAGATATCGTCACGTGGGATATCGTCACGGGAGATATCGTCACGGGGATGTCATCACGGGAATGTCATCACGGGAATGTCATCACGGGGATGTCATCGCGGGGGATGTCATCGCGGGGGATGTCATCACGGGGATGGCATCACGGGGATGGTATCACGGGGATGGTATCACGGGGATGGCATCACGGGGATGGTATCACGGAGATGGTATCACGGGGATAGTATCACAGGGATAGTATCACGGGGATATAATCACGGGGATATAATCACGGGGATATAATCATGGGGAAATAATCACGCAGATATCATCACGTGGATATCATCACGTAGATATCATCACGGGGGTTATCATCATGGGGGTTATCATCACGGGGGTTATCATCACGGGGGATATCATCACGGGGGTTATCATCACGGGGTTTATCATCACGGGGGTTATCATCACGGGGGTTATCATCACGGGGGTTACCATCACGGGGGTTACCATCACGGGGGTTACCATCACGGGGGATATCATCACGGGGGATATCATCACGGGGGATATCATCACGGGGGATATCATGACGGGGGATATCATCACGGGGGATATCATCACAGGCAACATTATCACGGAGATATTATCACAGTGGATATTATCACAGGGATATAATCATGGGGATATTGTAGCAGGGGACATTATCATATGGAAAATCATCCAGGGGATAGTAACATGGGTATATTATCACAAGGATAGAATCAAAGGGATAGTATCATGGGGTTATAACCATGGAGGATATTATCATGGAGGATATTATTATGGAGGATATTATCATGGAGGGTATTGTCATGGAGGGTATTGTCATGGAGGGTACTGTCATGTAGTGTATTAGCATGGAGGGTATTAGCATGGAGGGTATTAGCATGGAGGGTATCGTCACGGGGGGATATCATCACGGGGGATATCATCACGGGGGATATTGGCACGGCTATATCGGCACGGGGATATCGTCACGGGGCACGTCATCACGGGGGATGTCATCACGGGGGATGTCATCACGGGGGATGACATCACGGGGGATGACATCACGGGGGATGACATCACGGGGGATGTCATCACGGGGGATGTCATCACGGAGGATGTCATCACAGGGGATGTCATCACAGGGGAAGTCATCACAGGGGATGTCATCACAGGGGATGTCATCACAGGGGATGTAATCACAGGGGATGTCATCACAAAGGATATTATGCTATTGTTATTACAGCAATATTATCATGGTGGATATTATAACAGCGGATATTATTATGGCGAGAGTACCATTGGGGATATTATCATGGGGATATGATCACAGGGATATGATCACGTGGATATGATCACGGGGATATGATCACGGGTATATGATCACGGGGATATCACCACGGGCAACATTATCATGGAGATATTAGCACAGAGGATATTATCACAGGGATATAATCATGGGGATATTATATCAGGGGACATTATCATTTGGAAAATCATCGGGTGGATATTCACATGGGTATATTATGACAGGGCTAGAATCACGGGGATAGTATCACGGGGATAGTATCACTGGTATAGTATCATGGGGATAGTATCACGGGGGATAGTATCACGGGGGTTATTGTCATGGGAGTTATTGTCATGGGGGATATCGTCATGGGGGGATATCGTCACGGGGGATATCGTCACGGGGGATATCGTCACGGGGGATATCGTCACGGGGATAGTATCACGGGGATAGTATCACGGGGATATCATCACGGGGATGTCATCACGGGGATGTCATCACGGGGATGTCATCACGGGGATGTCATCACGGGGATGTCATCACGGGGGATGTCATCACGGGGATGGTATCACGGGGATGTTATCACGGGTATGGTGTCACGGGGATAGTATCATGGGGATAGTATCACGGGGATAGTATCACGGTGATAGTATCACGGGGATATAATCACGGGGATATAATCACGGGGATATAATCACGGGGATATCATCACGTGGATATCATCACGCGGATATCATCACGGGGGTTATCATCACGGGGGTTACCATCACGGGGGATATCTTCACGGGGGTTATCATCACGGGGGTTATCATCATGGGGGTTATCATCACGGGTGTTATCATCACGGGTGTTATCATCACGGGGGATATCATCACGGGGGATATCATCACGGGGGATATCATCACAGGCAACATTATCACAGAGATATTATCACAGCGGATATTATCACAGGGTTATAATCATGGGGATATTATAGCAGGGGACATTATCATATGGAAAATTATCCTGGGGATAGTAACATGGGTATATTATCACAGGGATAGAATCAAAGGGATAGTATTACGGGGATATAATCATGGAGGATATTATCATGGAGAATATTATCATGGAGGATATTATCATGGAGGGTATTATCATGGAGGGTATTATCATGGAGGTTTATTATCATTGAGGGTATTATCATGGAGGGTATTATCATGGAGGGTATTATCATGGAGGATATTGTCACGGAGGCTATTGTCACGGAGGGTATTGTTATGGAGGGTATTAGCATGGAGGGTATTAGCATGGATGGTATTATCATGGAGGGTATCGTCGTGGGGATAACGTCACGGGGATATCGCCACGGGGATAGTATCACTGGGGATAGTATCACTGGGGATATTATCACTGGGGATATTATCACTGGGGATATTATCACTGGGGGTTATTGTCACGGATATTATCACAGAGATGTTATCACGGGGGATATCATGATGGGGAAATCATCATGGGTATACCATCATTGCGATACCATCACGGGCGATGTTATCACTTGGAATATTATCACGGAGGATATTATCAAGGGGGATATTATAATGGGGATATTATCAAGGGGGATATTATCATGGGGATATAATCACAGGGGATGATACCATGGGGATATTATCACTGTGGATATTATCATGGGGATATGATCACGGGGATATGCTCACGGGGATATCATCATGCGGATATCATCACGGGGATATGATCACGGGGATATGATCACGGGGATATGATCACGGGCATATCACCACGGGCAACATTATCATGGAGATATTAGCACAGAGGATATTATCACAGGGATATAATCATGGGGATATTATAGCAGGGGACATTATCATTTGGAAAATCATCGGGTGGATATTCACATGGGTATATTATGACAGGTCTAGAATCACAGGGATAGTATCACAGGGATAGTATCACTGGTATAGTATCATGGGGATAGTATCACGGGGGATAGTATCACGGGGGATAGTATCACGGGGGTTATTGTCATAGGAGTTATTGTCATGGGGGATATAGTCATGGGGGAATATCGTCACGGGGGATATCGTCACGGGGGATATCGTCACGGGGGATATGGTCACGGGGGATATCGTCACGGGGGATATCGTCACGGGGATAGTATCACGGGGATAGTATCACGGTGATAGTATCATGGGGATATAATCACGTGGATATCATCACGCGGATATCATCACGCGGATATCATCACGGGGGTTATCATCACGGGGGTTATCATCACGGGGGTTACCATCACGGGGGATATCTTCACGGGGGTTATCATCACGGGGGTTATCATCACGGGGGTTATCATCACGGGGGTTATCATCACGGGGGTTATCATCACGGGGGATATCATCACGGGGGATATCATCACGGGGGATATCATCACGGGGGATATCATCACAGGCAACATTATCACAGAGATATTATCACAGCGGATATTATCACAGGGTTATAATCATGGGGATATTATAGCAGGGGACATTATCATATGGAAAATTATCCTGGGGATAGTAACATGGGTATATTATCACAGGGATAGAATCAAAGGGATAGTATTACGGGGATATAATCATGGAGGATATTATCATGGAGAATATTATCATGGAGGATATTATCATGGAGGGTATTATCATGGAGGGTATTATCATGGAGGGTATTATCATGGAGGGTATTATCATGGAGGGTATTATCATGGAGGATATTGTCACGGAGGCTATTGTCACGGAGGGTATTAGCATGGAGGGTATTAGCATGGAGGGTATTAACATGGAGGGTATCGTCGCGGGGATATCGTCACGGGGATATCGTCACGGGGATATCGTCACGGGGATAGTATCACTGGGGATATTATCACTTGGGATATTATCACTGGGGATATTATCACTGGGGGTTATTGTCACGGATATTATCACAGAGATGTTATCACGGGGGATATCATGATGGGGAAATCATCATGGGTATACCATCATTGCGATACCATCACGGGCGATGTTATCACTGGGAATATTATCACGGAGGATATTATCAAGGGGGATATTATAATGGGGATATTATCAAGGGGTATATTATCATGGGGATATAATCACAGGGGATGATATCATGGGGATATTATCACTGTGGATATTATCATGGGGATATGATCACGGGGATATGCTCACGGGGATATCATCACGCGGATATCATCACGGGGATATCATCACGGGGATATCATCACGGGGATATCATCATGGGGATATCACCATGGGCAACATTATCATGGAGATATTAGCACAGAGGATATTATCACAGGGATATAATCATGGGGATATTATAGCAGGGGACATTATCATTTGGAAAATCATCGGGTGGATATTCACATGGGTATATTATGACAGGGCTAGAATCACAGGGATAGTATCACGGGGATAGTATCACTGGTATAGTATCACGGGGATAGTATCACGGGGGATAGTATCACAGGGGTTATTGTCATAGGAGTTATTGTCATGGGGGATATCGTCATGGGGGGATATCGTCACGGGGGATATCGTCACGGGGGATATCGTCACGGGGGATATGGTCACGGGGGATATCGTCACGGGGGATATCGTCACGGGGATAGTATCACGGGGATAGTATCACGGTGATAGTATCACGGGGATAGTATCACGGGGATATAATCACGGGGATATCATCACGCGGATATCATCACGCGGATATCATCACGCGGATATCATCACGCGGATATCATCACAGGGGTTATCATCACGGGGGTTACCATCACGGGGGATATCTTCACGGGGGTTATCATCACGGGGGTTATCATCACGGGGGTTATCATCACGGGGGTTATCATCACGGGGGATATCATCACGGGGGATATCATCACAGGCAACATTATCACAGAGATATTATCACAGCGGATATTATCACAGGGTTATAATCATGGGGATATTATAGCAGGGGACATTATCATATGGAAAATTATCCTGGGGATAGTAACATGGGTATATTATCACAGGGATAGAATCAAAGGGATAGTATTACGGGGATATAATCATGGAGGATATTATCATGGAGAATATTATCATGGAGGATATTATCATGGAGGGTATTATCATGGAGGGTATTATCATGGAGGGTATTATCATGGAGGGTATTATCATGGAGGGTATTATCATGGAGGGTATTATCATGGAGGATATTGTCACGGAGGCTATTGTCATGGAGGGTATTGTTATGGAGGGTATTAGCATGGAGGGTATTAGCATGGAGGGTATTAGCATGGAGGGTAATATCATGGAGGGTATCGTCGCGGGGATATCGTCACGGGGATATCGTCACGGGGATAGTATCACTGGGGATATTATCACTGGGGATATTATCACTTGGGATATTATCACTGGGGATATTATCACTGGGGATATTATCACTGGGGGTTATTGTCACGGATATTATCACAGAGATGTTATCACGGGGGTTATCATGATGGGGAAATCATAATGGGTATACCATCATTGCGATACCATCACGGGCGATGTTATCACTGGGAATATTATCACGGAGGATATTATCAAGGGGGATATTATAATGGGGATATTATCAAGGGGTATATTATCATGGGGATATAATCACAGGGGATGATATCATGGGGATATTATCACTGTGGATATTATCATGGGGATATGATCACGGGGATATGCTCACGGGGATATCATCACGTGGATATCATCACGGGGATATCATCACGGGGACATCATCACGGGAATATCATCACGGGGATATCATCACGGGGATATCATCACGGGCAACATTATCATGGAGATACTAGCATAGAGGATATTATCACAGGGATATATTCATGGGGATATTATAGCAGGGGACATTATCATTTGGAAAATCATCCTGTGGATATTCACATGGGTATATTATCACAGGGCTAGAATCACAGGGCCAGAATCACAGTGATAGTATCACGGGGATAGTATCATGGGGATAGTATCACAGGGATAGTATCATGGGGATAGTATCATGGGGGTTATTGTCATGGGGATATCATCATGGGGATAGTATCACAGGGATAGTATCACGGGGATGTCATCACGGGGATCTCATCACGGGGATGTCATCACGGGGATGTCATCATGGGGATGTCATCACGGGGATGTCATCATGGGGATGTCATCACGGGGATGTCATCACGGGGGATGTCATCACGGGGGATGTCATCACGGGGGATGTCATCACGGGGGATGTCATCACGGGGGAAGTCATCACAGGGGATGTCACCACAGGGGATGTCATCTCAGGGGATGTCATCACAGGGGATGTCATCACAGGGGATATTATTATGGGGATTATTGTCATGGGGATATTATATGAGGATATACTGAGAAGTTATTACAGCAATATTATCATGGAGCATATTTTACAGGAGATATTATTACGGAGATATTACCATTGGGGATATCATTACGGCGATATCATCATGGGGATATCATCATGGGCAACATTATCATGGAGATATTATCACAGGAGATATTATCACAGGGTTATAATCATGGGGATATTATAGCAGGGGACATTATCATTTTGAAAATCATCCTGGGGATATTAACATGGGGATATTATCACAGGGATAGTATCATGGGGATAGTATCACGGGGATATAATCATGCAGATACTATCATGGAGGATGTTATCATGGGGGTTATTATCACGGGGGATATTTTCGCGGGGATATTATCACGGGGATATTATCACGGGGATATTATCACAGGGGATATTATCACAGGGGATATTATCACAGGGGATATTATCACAGGGGATATTATCACAGGGGATATTATCACAGGGGATATTATCACAGGGGATATTATCACGGGGATATTATCACGGGGATATTATCACAGGGGATATTATCACAGGGGATATTATCACAGGGGATATTATCACAGGGGATATTATCACCGGGGATATTATCACAGGGGATATTATCACAGGGGATATTATCACAGGGGATATTATCACGGGGATATTATCACAGGGGATATTATCACAGGGGATATTATCACTGGGGATATTATCACGGGGATTATTGTCATGGGGATATTAACATGTGGGATATCATCACGGGGATATCATCACGGGGATACCATCAGGGGGATACCATCACGGGGATACCATCACGGGCGATGTTATCACAGGGAATATTATCATGGGAATATTATCACGGTATTATTATCAGAGGGATATTATCACAGGGGATATTATCACAGGGGATATTATCGCAGGAGATATTATCACAGGGGATATTATCACGGGGATATTATCACGGGGATATTATCACAGGGGATATTATCGCAGGAGATATTATCACAGGGGATATTATCACAGGGGATATTATCACGGGGATATTATCACGGGGATATTATCACAGGGGATATTATCGCAGGAGATATTATCACAGGGGATATTATCACGGGGATATTATCACGGGGATATTATCACGGGGATATTATCACAGGAGATATTATCACAGGGGATATTATCACAGGGGATATTATCGCAGGGGATATTATCACAGGGGATATTATCGCAGGAGATATTATCACAGGGGATATTATCACAGGGGATATTATCGCAGGAGATATTATCGCAGGAGATATTATCACAGGGGATATTATCACAGGGGATATTATCACGGGGATATTATCACGGGGATATTATCACGGGGATATTATCATGGGGATATTATCACGGGGATATTATCACGGGGATATTATCACAGGGGATATTATCACGGGGATATTATCACAGGGGATATTATCACAGGGGATATTATCACAGGGGATATTATCACAGGGGATATTATCACAGGGGATATTAACACAGGGGATATTATCACAGGAGATATAATCACAGGGGATATTATCACAGGGGATATTATCACAGGGGATATTATCACAGGAGATATTATCACAGGGGATATTATCACAGGGGATATTATCACAGGAGATATTATCGCAGGAGATATTATCACAGGGATATAATCACAGGGATATAATCACAGGGATATAATCACAGGGATATAATCACAGGGATATAATCACAGGGGATGATATCATGGGGATAGTATCACTGGGGATATTATCATGGGGGTTATTGTCACGGGGATGTTATACGGGGATATACTGGGAAGTCATTACAGCAATATTATCATGGAGGATATTATAACAGCAGATATTATTATGGGGATAGTACCATTCGGGATATCATCACGGGGATATCATCACGGGGATAGTATCACGGGGATAGTATCACGGGGATAGTATCACGGGGATAGTATCATGGGGATATAATTACAGGGATATTATCATGGGGGATATTATCATGGGGGTTATTTTCACGGGGATATTCATCATGGGGGATGTCATCACGGGGGATGTCATCACGGGGATGTTGTCATGTGGATATTATCACTGGGATATTATCGCAGGGATTATCATCACGGGGATATCATCACGGGGATATCACCATGGGGATATCATCACGGGGATACCATCACGGGCGATGTTATCACAGGGAATATTATCACGGGGATATTATCATGGGGGGTGTTATCACAGGGATATTATTACGGGAATATTATTATGGAGATATTATCACGGGGGATATTATCACGGGGATATTATCACAGGTGATATTATTAGGGGAATATTGTCATGGGGATATTGTCACGGGGGATATTATCATGGGGGATGTTATCACGGGGGATGTTATCACGGGGATGGTATCACGGGGATGGTATCACGGGGATGGTATCACGGGGATGGTATCACGGAGGTATTATCACGGGGATAGTATCACGGGGATAGTATCACGGGGATATAATCATGCAGATACTATCATGGAGGATGTTATCATGGGGGTTATTTTCGCGGGGATATTATCACGGGGATATTATCACGGGGATATTATCACGGGGATATTATCACGGGGATATTATCACAGGGGATATTATCACAGGGGATATTATCACAGGGGATATTATCACGGGGATATTATCACGGGGATATTATCACAGGGGATATTATCACAGGGGATATTATCACAGGGGATATTATCACAGGGGATATTATCACGGGGATATTATCACAGGGGATATTATCACAGGGGATATTATCACGGGGATATTATCACGGGGATATTATCACAGGGGATATTATCACAGAAGTTATAATTACGGGGATATTATCACAGAGGATAGTATCACGGAGGATGATATCATGGGGATATTATCACTGGGGATATTATCACGGGGATTATTGTCATGGGGATATTAACATGTGGGATATCATCACGGGGATATCATCACGGGGATATCATCAGGGGGATACCATCACGGGGATACCATCACGGGCGATGTTATCACAGGGAATATTATCATGGGAATATTATCACGGTATTATTATCAGAGGGATATTATCACAGGGGATATTATCACAGGGGATATTATCGCAGGAGATATTATCACAGGGGTTATTATCACGGGGATATTATCACGGGGATATTATCACAGGGGATATTATCGCAGGAGATATTATCACAGGGGATATTATCACAGGGGATATTATCACGGGGATATTATCACAGGAGATATTATCACAGGGGATATTATCACAGGGGATATTATCACAGGGGATATTATCACAGGGGATATTATCACAGGAGATATAATCACAGGGGATATTATCACAGGGGATATTATCACAGGGGATATTATCACAGGAGATATTATCACAGGGGATATTATCACAGGGGATATTATCACAGGAGATATTATCGCAGGAGATATTATCACAGGGATATAATCACAGGGATATAATCACAGGGATATAATCACAGGGATATAATCACAGGGATATAATCACAGGGGATGATATCATGGGGATAGTATCACTGGGGATATTATCATGGGGGTTATTGTCACGGGGATGTTATACGGGGATATACTGGGAAGTCATTACAGCAATATTATCATGGAGGATATTATAACAGCAGATATTATTATGGGGATAGTACCATTCGGGATATCATCACGGGGATATCATCACGGGGATAGTATCACGGGGATAGTATCACGGGGATAGTATCACGGGGATAGTATCACGAGGATAGTATCATGGGGATATAATTACAGGGATATTATCATGGGGGATATTATCATGGGGGTTATTTTCACGGGGATATTCATCATGGGGGATGTCATCACGGGGGATGTCATCACGGGGATGTTGTCATGTGGATATTATCACTGGGATATTATCGCAGGGATTATCATCACGGGGATATCATCACGGGGATATCACCATGGGGATATCATCACGGGGATACCATCACGGGCGATGTTATCACAGGGAATATTATCACGGGGATATTATCATGGGGGGTGTTATCACAGGGATATTATTACGGGAATATTATTATGGAGATATTATCACGGGGGATATTATCACGGGGATATTATCACAGGTGATATTATTAGGGGAATATTGTCATGGGGATATTGTCACGGGGGATATTATCATGGGGGATGTTATCACGGGGGATGTTATCACGGGGATGGTATCACGGGGATGGTATCACGGGGATGGTATCACGGGGATGGTATCACGGGGATGGTATCACGGAGGTATTATCACGGGGATAGTATCACGGGGATAGTATCACGGGGATATAATCATGCAGATACTATCATGGAGGATGTTATCATGGGGGTTATTATCACGGGGGATATTTTCGCGGGGATATTATCACGGGGATATTATCACGGGGATATTATCACGGGGATATTATCACGGGGATATTATCACAGGGGATATTATCACAGGGGATATTATCACAGGGGATATTATCACGGGGATATTATCACAGGGGATATTATCACAGGGGATATTATCACGGGGATATTATCACGGGGATATTATCACAGGGGATATTATCACAGGGGATATTATCACAGGGGATATTATCACAGGGGATATTATCACGGGGATATTATCACAGGGGATATTATCACAGGGGATATTATCACGGGGATATTATCACGGGGATATTATCACAGGGGATATTATCACAGAAGTTATAATTACGGGGATATTATCACAGAGGATAGTATCACGGAGGATGATATCATGGGGATATTATCACTGGGGATATTATCACGGGGATTATTGTCATGGGGATATTAACATGTGGGATATCATCACGGGGATATCATCACGGGGATACCATCAGGGGGATACCATCACGGGGATACCATCACGGGCGATGTTATCACAGGGAATATTATCATGGGAATATTATCACGGTATTATTATCAGAGGGATATTATCACAGGGGATATTATCACAGGGGATATTATCGCAGGAGATATTATCACAGGGGATATTATCAAGGGGATATTATCACGGGGATATTATCACAGGGGATATTATCGCAGGAGATATTATCACAGGGGATATTATCACAGGGGATATTATCACGGGGATATTATCACGGGAGATATTATCACAGGGGATATTATCACAGGGGATATTATCACAGGGGATATTATCACAGGGGATATTATCACAGGGGATATTATCACAGGGGATATTATCACAGGAGATATAATCACAGGGGATATTATCACAGGGGATATTATCACAGGGGATATTATCACAGGGGATATTATCACAGGAGATATTATCGCAGGAGATATTATCACAGGGATATAATCACAGGGATATAATCACAGGGATATAATCACAGGGATATAATCACAGGGATATAATCACAGGGGATGATATCATGGGGATAGTATCACTGGGGATATTATCATGGGGGTTATTGTCACGGGGATGTTATACGGGGATATACTGGGAAGTCATTACAGCAATATTATCATGGAGGATATTATAACAGCAGATATTATTATGGGGATAGTACCATTCGGGATATCATCACGGGGATATCATCACGGGGATAGTATCACGGGGATAGTATCATGGGGATAGTATCACGGGGATAGTATCATGGGGATATAATTACAGGGATATTATCATGGGGGATATTATCATGGGGGTTATTTTCACGGGGATATTCATCATGGGGGATGTCATCACGGGGGATGTCATCACGGGGATGTTGTCATGTGGATATTATCACTGGGATATTATCGCAGGGATTATCATCACGGGGATATCATCACGGTGATATCACCATGGGGATATCATCACGGGGATACCATCACGGGCGATGTTATCACAGGGAATATTATCACAGGGATATTATCATGGGGGGTGTTATCACAGGGATATTATTACGGGAATATTATTATGGAGATATTATCACGGGGGATATTATCACGGGGATATTATCACAGGTGATATTATTAGGGGAATATTGTCATGGGGATATTGTCACGGGGGATATTATCATGGGGGATGTTATCACGGGGGATGTTATCACGGGGATGGTATCACAGGGATGGTATCACGGGGATGGTATCACGGGGATGGTATCACGGGGATGGTATCACGGGGATAGTATCACGGGGATAGTATCACGGGGATAGTATCACGGGGATAGTATCACGGGGATAGTATCACGGGGATATAATCACGGGGATATAATCACGGGGATATAATCATGGGGATATCATCACGGGGATATCATCACGGGGGTTATCATCACGGGGGTTATCATCACGGGGGATATCATCACGGGGGATATCATCACGGGGGTTATCATCACGGGGGTTATCATAACGGGGGTTATCATCACAGGGGTTATCATCACGAGGGATATCATCACGGGGGATATCATCACGGGGGATATCATCACAGGCAACATTATCATGGAGATATTATCACAGGGGATATTATCACAGGGTTATAATCATGGGGATATTATAGCAGGGGACATTATCATATGGAAAATCATCCTGGGGATATTAACATGGGTATATTATCACAGGGATAGAATCAAAGGGATAGTATCAAGGGGATATAATCATGGAGGGTATTGTCATGGAGGGTATTGTCATGGTGGGTATTAGCATGGAGGGTATTAGCATGGAGGGTATTAGCATGGAGGGTATCATCATGGGGATATCGTCATGGGGATATTGTCATGGGGATAGTATCACTGGGGATATTATCACTGGGGATATTATCACTGGGGATATTATCACTGGGGATATGATCACGGGGACATGCTCACGGGGATATGATCACGGGGATATGGTCACGGGGATATGATCACGGGGATATGATCACGGGGATATGATCACGGGGATATCATCACGGGGATTTCATCACGGGGATATCATCACGGGGATATCATCACGGGGATATCATCACGGGGATATCATCACAGGCAACATTATCATGGAGATATTAGCACAGAGGATATTATCACAGGGATATAATCATGAGGATATTATAGCAGGGGTCATTATCATTTGGAAAATCATCCTGTGGATATTCACATGGGTATATTATCACAGGGCTAGAATCACAGTGATAGTATCACGGGGATAGTATCACGGGGATAGTATCACGGGGATAGTATCACGGGGATAGTATCACGGGGATAGTGTCATGGGGATAGTATCATGGGGGTTATTGTCATGGGGGTTATTGTCATGGGGATATCATCACGGGGCATATCGTCACTGGGGATATCGTCATGGGGGATATTGTCACGGGGGATATCGTCACGGGGATATCGTCATGGGGATAGTATCACGGGGATAGTATCACGGGGATGTCATCACGGGGGATGTTATCACGGGGGATGTTATCACGGGGGATGTTATCACGGGGATATTATCACGGGGATGTTATCATGGGGGTATTATCATGGGTATATTATCATTGGAGATATTATCAGAGGGGATATTATCAATGCCAGCTGCTGAACACTCTAGAGATTAAATTATGATAGTATCTAAATGGTGTCATCCGATGCTTGAACCCTGAAGGTCAATGCTTTGATCTGACAATTGACCGAACAAGTCACCACAAAGAGTTATGTTTGAAACCCTCATCAGTTCCCCCATTGCAAATGGTTTATTCAGATTGGGCACTGAGCAGGTTAACATCAATGACTGCATCTTCTACTCCACACAGAGTGCTCAGTGCCTGCCCTGTGAAGAAATGCAGTCAGCCAGAGTGTAACAATGACAGGGAATTTAAATACAATCAGCTCATTAGAGAGAAAGAGTGACCTGCCTATATTCCTGTAGGAGATATGATACCTACATGAGCTGGGGTTTGGTCTGTGTGAGAGATGAGAATGTGAAATACATAATTTTTCCCACGCTAATTTTTTTTTCAAAGCCGCAAAAAACAACCCACCAGCTGCCAGTCTGTGAGCTCTAATGCAGTGCTTTTCAGCTCATTAAAAGCTGACCCAAGTGCTGACCTCCCATAGGTTAACGGTGGGACTATGCGTGGGTACACTGAATCAGCAAGCAGGCCGACTGCCATTCAGCCCACAGACTGTCTGCTAAAACATTCAACTCTGCATTTTTTACCTGCGCACTCGACTGTTTCAGTGCATACCCTCAAAACACCTAAAACTCTGCTGCCTGTGTCCTTATTCTCATCAAATCCCGTACGGTTCCCCTGTCACCCCTGTGCTCACTGACTTACACTGGCTCCCAGTCAAGCAACATCTTAATTTTAAAATTCTCATCCATGTTTTCAAATCCCTCTCCATCTCTGTCATTTCCTCGAGCCCCACAACCCTCCGGGATATCTGTGCTCCTCTAATCCCGGCCTCTTCTACATTCCCAAAATTTATAACTTTTATAATTGTCAGCCGCACCTTCAGCTGCCTGGGCCCTAAGCTCTGGAATTCCCTCCCTAAACCTCCCTGATCTCTCTACCTCACTTTCCTCCTTTAAGACACTCCTTGTACTTATCCCTTTGATCGAGCTTTTGGTCACCTGCCTTAATAACTTTGAACAACCTGGAACGTTAACTCTGGCCAGGGTTTTACAGTCGGTGTGCGGGGGCGGGCCCGACACGCCAGGAGCTGAAATGACACGTGATGACACTGGGCGTGCGTCCTGACATCATCGCGATGTTTCGTTAGGCGGGTGCGCCTTGGAGTCAGCCGCGCACCCACTGATAATTGAAAGGCTTATTAAAGCCATTAACTAGGTAACTAAATTCGAGTTTACGCTGGCCGTCCAACCTTACGGTTGGTGGGCAGGTGAAAAAACCAAGCGGCCTTTACAATTTTTAGGAAACCTCATCCACGAGCGGGATAAGCTTTAACAACTGAAATAAAAAGTTTTTCTGAAAAATAAAAACATATCCCATCTCACGTGACACAGTCACATGAGGGGACATGTTTCATTACATTTATTTACTTTTTTCAAAAGCGCTTCAATTCCCCTGAGGCAGCTCCATGCCTCAGGGAGTTTGAAGCTCTCTTTAGCACGTGCTGGTCAAGCAGCGCTGGTCCTGACTCTCCCTCCTACCCCCCACCCGCACAGGTAGCGCTGCGCTACCACTTGCCTTCCACACTGGACGGGCCTTTATTGGCCTTCCTGTGTAAAATGGCGGTGCGGAGCCGATTGCAGGCGACTGCCCCCACCCACTCCCGCCGAGCTCACCCGACGCGGTAAAAATCCAGTCCTCTGTTTCTCTCTCCACAGATGCTGTCTGACTCTGAGCATTTCCGGCACTTTCAGTTTTTATTTCAAGTTTCTAATATCTGCAGTATTTGGATCTTGTGTTAATAGCTCCTCATGTTGATCAGAGTCTGATTTCACTTCACGGGGCAGAATTTTACGCCCTTTTGCGCGCAGGCCCGATCGGGCATAAAATTGCTCAGGATGATGTCAGGCGAGCGTCCCAACGTCATCGTGCACTCGCGTGCTATTTTGCTCGGCGGGCATGCGCAAAAGTCAGAGGTATGCCCGCCAACAATTAAGAGGGCCATTAAGCCCAAACAGTGCACTTTGTCTCTGATTTTTCGTGGCCTGTCCAACCCTACCGTTGGCGGATGGCCAATCAGCTAGGCGGCCATTACAATTTTCAAGGGGGAGAATTTTCTCCCCGTCGGTGGGGTTGGATGGGAACGGGTGCGGGTGGGCACGCAGCCGATCGCCGCCCACGATTGGCTGCGTGCCGCCATTTTACGTGGGTGGGTCAATTAAGGCCCACCCAGCGTGAGGCATCCCCAGAATGTCTGAGCGCTCCCTGTGCAGACGGGGGGAGGAGGGAGAGTCAGAACCTGCGCTCTTTCGTGCTTGCACGCAAAAGAGCGCAGAAATCCCCCTGAGGCACGGAGCTGCCTCGGGGAGATTAGTTTGATATTTGAAAATATAAATAAAGGGGGAGAAAATTTTTTTAAGACATGTCCCCTCACGTGACAGTGTCAATGAACTTTTTTGAAAATGTTTATTAAAAAACCTTCATGAAACCTCATCCCGCCCGTGGATGAGGTTTGATGAGAAATGCGAAGGCCGCCTGGGCTCTTCGCCTGCCCGACAACTTTAAGGTTGGACAGGCAGCCCTGACAATCACTTCAGTTAGATTATTAATGGCCTGAACAGGTCTTTGACAGTCCAGTGGGCACGCAGCCAACTCCGGTGCCCACCTGCCGGACCGAGGGTCTGAATGATGCGCGGTGAGGTTGAGACGCACGCCTGGCATCATCGCATGTCGTTTCACATGTTAGCAAGTGGGGCCCACCCCTGCTCGCTGACCCGAAGATTCTGCCCATGAAACCTCATGCAAGCGCGAGATGAAATCTCCATTAGGAAATAAAATAAACAAAAATATTTGGGGGCAGCATTCTTCTGAGCTCTGCTTTTGGGTGATTGATTGTGATGCATGGACGTTTTATTTTGCAGCTTTTTACGTCCTTTTTTTCATCATTTGCAGGTCTGCAGCTCCCTGAGGCAGCTGTCTGGATTCAGGGAGCTCTCTCACAGCGCTCACCCACACCCGCCCTCATCCTGCCCCCCACCCTGGCAGCGCTGAGCATTTCAGCACACGGCTCACACTGGCTGGCCGTTAATTGGCCGGGGGCCGATCACGGTCAGGGGCCTGTTTCTGAGCCAATCGCATGTGCCCAACGAGGGGAAGATTCAGGCCATAATGTACGTGAAGCCCCTTGGGACATTTTGTCACCTTTCGGGGCTATGTAAATGCAGATTGTTTTTCTAGTTACCCAGGATTTCCTGGACTCCACACAGTTTAAAAACAATCTCCAGGACTTCAAGTGAACATTAAACCCCAGGGGAAAAATCATAGAGGAGTGTTTTAACCTTACTTTCAACATGTATATTTATTAACATTCTGCTAGCACATTTTAATTTGGTTTGTAAATTACAGAACTTGCCTGAACAGTGCTGCCTCCATTTCTGTTTGAACACAGTTACTCTGCATGTCCCAAGAACCAGATTGGAATAGCACACTCTCAGTCTGTTTCTTTAAACCCTCTCCTGCCCCCCCTACTCTTGCTCTCAGACTCTCTTCCTCTGCCCCTCTCACACTCTCCCCATCACAGTCCATCTCATTTGCTGTAGTAGGATTTGAACCCAGGTGCCCTAGATCTGGGTCTCTGGATTGCTAGTTCCAGTGACAATACCGCTCTGCCACCACCTCCCCATACCAGACTGAAGCTTCTGGTGACCAATACGATTCCTTCTGATTGGCCGGTATTGCCCTCTTCACCTTCCTTGTCACGTGCTGCCTCAAAAACCCTGTTTTTCATTTGTGAGCAATTCAACACATAATGATACTTACAGTCACAGCTGAAGCACCTGTTGACCGCCCCTCTGTGAATTCTGGGGTTCATCCTCCTTCCATAATTACCCAGCCCCCGTCGCCTGTTATTGCTCCCAAAAGAGTCTCTGTCCTCATACTCTTTGTTGCCATTTTTGGGCCCTATATTTGAACATGCCCGAAATACTGCAACACATTGTATCCTCCATCTTTGCTGTCACTGCTGAAGAGGCCGCTTGCACTATTAAACTGGCCGGAAATGAATGCTTTCCCAGAAACTTTTATAAGGCTTCGAACATTTGATCCAAAAACGTTTCTCTCTCTTTGAATCTAACTCCGGTTAAAACCAAGAGTCTATTCAGGTTAGATATCCTAGCACAGTCCAATAATTCAAAGGCAAGGACTGATTTAGGAATTTCCAAGTGGAATCGCTGGAATCTTGTATATAGTCGGTTAAACTCCATGATGTATTTTTCTCTGGAAGAATCATCCATTTTTCTAAATGTATCGAAGTCTGACTAAGCCTCATAGGCATTCAGAAAGTCACCTGTCATATAAATGTTATCCATGCAACTCATGAGAATGTCCAAACCTTCTCCATTGTCCCATTCCTGAGCGTCTAGTTGAAGGAACACTTTGCAGCTTATCTTGTTCCCGGCAGGGCGTGAAAGTGCCAGAGCCATCTCTTGCTTTTCTTTTCAGTAGAGGCGTAAACCATACATCGACCATATTTTTCCATTGATCATAAGGTTCTGTTTCACAGAACAGTGCTGGAAACTCAATCCCTACCACCTTATACCTGGTTTCAGCAATCTTCCTTCAAAGAGTCTCCAATTAGTCTTCTCTCAAAAAAGAATTAACTCCAATTCTAACCTACTGTCTGGAAGTAAATCTTAGTCTCCAATCTTCACTTTCAGGCAACCATTCTCATCTAACAAATGTCAGAGAAAACCCAAGCCAGGCTGTGAAGAAGATATTGAGACTTGGATGCTTTGCTCATCATGGAGCTAACTTCCCCACTCTGACAGCAGCCACCTGACTCTTCTATACACATCTGAGGATAATTAACCAATCAGCACTTGTTCACCTTCCAACCATAAACGAGGTGTCAGCTGTGGCTCAGTTCATAGCACCCTCGCTTTTTAATCAGAAGGTTGTCGGTTCATGTCCCACTCCTGGAAACCAAGAACTGTGATTGTACTCGAAAGAATTGCAATCTGTGACTGTTGATAACTCGAAAGAGTTTCCAACCATAAACTACTGGCTAATTACCATCCCTCAAACAGAACTGATTAGATACTAACAGCTCGGATTGATCTTCAGAGAACAGAGAAGGTTAAGGGGAGATTTAACGTAAAGTGTTCAGAACCGTGAAGTTTTTTGATGGAGTAAATAAAGGGAAACTGTTTCCAGGAGGGTCGGTAACCAGAGCGACACAGATTGAAGAGAATTGGTAGAAGAGTGGGAGGTGAAGAAACATTTATTTACGCAGCGATCTGTTGTGACCTGGAACAGGCTGCCTGAAATGGCGGTGGAAGTAGATTCAAAAGGAACTTTCTATAGGGTGTTGGATAAGTACTGGAACATGAAAACTTACAGGGCCCTGTGGAAAGAGCAGGGCCTGGCTATAATTGGAAGCTCCACTAGCGAGCCGGTACAGGCAGGATGGGCTGAATGGCTCCCTGAGCTGTGTGATTACTTAATTCTATGAGTTGCCTTCTGGAGGGTGGCAAATAAAGCAATGACGCACATCCAAAGAGGTAACAGAGGAAGATCACAATGTGAGGAGACATGGGAACTTTACCTGGGAACTGCGGGAAGGCAATTGAACTTTCTCCCACTCTGTGAAGGACTGACCGGGGTCCAGGAATTTCCACAAACCCCTTGCTCTACAGGCTGCAAACTTAAGAGCTTTTATACCCTACCATAGCACCAGGATGCTGCCACTCCACTAGAGAGTCACCCTGATTCCCAACCCCCACCACCCCACAGAGACCTTCAACATTCATTCCCTACACCACTGACACACAGTAGCAGCAGTGTGTACCATCTACAAGATGCACTGCAGGAATTCACCAAGGCTCCTTAGACAGCACCTTCCAAACCCACAACTGCTACCATCTAGAAGGACAAGGGCAGCAGAAAGATGGGACACCACCGCCTGCAAGTTCCCCTCCAAGTCACTCACCATCCTGACTTGGAAATATACCACTTATGCTCCCACACTGAATTCTAGCACAAAAACAAAGCACAGACGTGGATTCTGTGCTGGCCGCCATCCCAAAACAGGACTAATTGATTCTACTGGGAGATTTTAATGCTAACATTGGACCTAACTAAGGGCATCAAGAAGGAGTGGGGAGGCATCAGAGGAGACGTCAATGGCCTCCTCCTCCTCACCAAGTGCACTGAACATGGACTCATTGACAGAAGCACAGGCAGTCATCACAAGATGGCAAGGAACCATCCTCCATTCAAGTTTTGGCACTGATTATGTCATTGTCCATGCCTGGGATAAGTACAACCCCCAAGCGATGCGGGGTGCAAACGACCGGAACGGTAACTCTGGTTCTCCTTCCACAGATGCTGTCTGACCTGCTGAGTACTTCCAGCATTTTCTGTTCTTATTGGAATGAGTCATTTAATAGAGACTAGATGCAAGTGTCTGCTGTAAATATTCCAGGAGAGGTTGGGTTTGCTGTGAGCCTGGGTGAAGGTGTGCTCAGCAAAGCAGTCAGCCTGGCACAGCAGCTCTCCCTTTGAGTCACAAAGTCATTATTTCAAAGCCCACTCCAGAGATATGAGCACATAATCCAGGTTGACATTCTCAACACAGTCTATTAACATGCCAAATTCATTCTTCAGATGTGAGCTCACAAGGCCAGCATTTATTACCCATTGAACATCAAAAGGCCATTGAACATCAAGGTTGCTGCACTGTTGAGGGGTCGGTGTTGAGGGAGTGCTACACTGTCGGAGGGTCAGTACTGAGGGAGTGCTGCACTGTCAGAGGGTCAGTACTGAGGGAGTGCTGCTCTGTTGGAGGGTCAGTACTGAGGGAGTGCTGCACTGTCGGAGGGTCAGTACTGAGGGAGTACTGCACTGTCAGAGGGTCAGTACTGAGGGAGTGCTGCACTGTCAGAGGGTCAGTACTGATGGAGTGCTGCACTGTCAGAGGGTCAGTACTGAGGGAGCGCTGCACCGTCGGAGGGTCAGTACTGAGGGAGTACTGCACTGTCAGAGGGACAGTACAGAGGGAGCGCTGCACTGTCGGAGGGTCAGTACTGAGGGAGTGCTGCACTGTCAGAGGGTCAGTACTGAGGGAGTGCTGCACTGTCAGAGGGTCAGTACTGAGGGAGTGCTGCACTGTCAGAGGGTCAGTACTGAGGGAGTGCTGCTCTGTTGGAGGGTCAGTACTGAGGGAGTGCTGCACTGTCAGAGGGTCAGTACTGAGGGAGTGCTGCTCTGTTGGAGGGTCAGTACTGAGGGAGTGCTGCAGTGTTGGAGTCACATGCCCCCATTAGTAGTACTGAAGGCTCACTTGTGTCTCTATGCACAAAATAGTGGAAATGACACATGTTCCCCTCCCCCGCACTCTGCCCCGCCTCACGCTATGCATTGAAATGTGGGTCCGCTTACCCGGGGCACTGTTGTTCGCAAATGTCTCATCACATTGCACTGCCCATGGAATTCCTGCGCTCGACATGGAAAAGAACTGCCCCTTTCGTAAGCAATGGAGAGAGTCTGGGGATTGGATGGGAGGGATTGTGGCTGAGGGCATGTATCCCAGAATCAGCCAGGACCTTTGAGAGGAATGGGGGACATTTATTTGCTACTGTGGGTTACAGTTTCCCTTCAACTAGGACAGTGTTTGTTAGTGATATCTCTGACTCATGACGGTATGCTGATAGAGTGAGATGACTAGGCTGCTTATGTGGTTCACACAACATTGAGCAGTGGGCAGAACGGATTGCATTCTCCACTCAATTCTGTTGAGCGCAATGAGGTTTCACGCTAGCTTAGAGAGTCTTTTCTACCAGACGGGACCAGCTGATTCAATAATGAGGAGGTGGTCCTGGATTAATGCAAGACACAGAGAGAATCCCTTTTTAATTAAAGTTGTGGGAGTTTTACAATCAGACACCCACACTGTACAGTTACTGATCTCTGTGGGATTCCAAGGATGGTGAAATTTGTTGAAAAGCTTACAATGCCAGGAAGACCAATACAGATACGAACCAGGGCAGCTGAATGGTTTATAGGTGCAGTCTCCTCTGTGTTAACCCAGAAACTCCCTGTTTCAGCACACTGTCAAAAAACAGTCCAAAATATACATTACAGTGTTAAACAAGGCCATCGAGCAGATTGCAACAAGCATCAGGTCCATTGATCAATTCTCTGGTGTTCTGCAACGGGACTGGAGCACAGGTATTAGAATGATAGAATAATTCAGCACAAAAGGAGGCCATTCAGCCCATCGTGCATGTGTTGACTGACCTACAGCTGACTGACTACAGTTGACTGAGCTGCAACTGACTGACCTGCAGTGGACTGACATACAGCTGACTGACCAACAGGCGACGGCCGTGCATCTGACTGACCTGCAGCAAACTGACATACAGCTGACTGACCTAGGTGGAGTAAACTACAGCTGACTGACATACAGATGACTAACATACAGTTGACTGAGCTGCAACTGACTGACCTGCAGTGGACTGACATACAGCTGGCTGCCCTAGGCAGACTGACCTATAGCAGACTGACCTACTTTTGACTGACTTGCAGCTGATTGACTTGCAGCTGACTGACATACAGCTGACTGACATACAGCTGTCTGAGCTGCAGCTGACTGACATACAGCTGACTGACATACAGCTGTCTGAGCTGCAGCGGACTGGCCTGCAGCTTCCTGACTTTCAGCTTACTGACCTACAGCTGACTGACCTAGGCAGAGTAACCTACAGATGACTGAAATACAGATGGTTGACCTGTAGCTGCCTGACTTGCTGCTGCCTGACCAACAGCTGACTGACTGACAGCTGACTGACCTACAGCTGACAGACATAGATCCGACTGACCTACAACAGACTGACCTACAGCTGACAGACATAGATCCGACTGACCTACAACAGACTGACCTGCAGCTGATGGACATACAGCATACTGAACGACAGCTGATTGACTTACAGCTGACTGAGCTGCAAATGACTGACTTACAGCTGAGTGACCTAGATGAACTGACCTAAATTGACTGACCTGCGGCTTAATGACCTACTGCTGATTGACCTGCAGCTGCCTGACCTACTGCTGATAGACATGCAACTGATGGATCTACTGCTGACTGACATACAAGTGACTGACCTGGACAAATTGACCTAAAGATGACTGACATAGAAGTGACTGACCTGCAACTGACTGACATAAAGATGAGTGACAAACAGCTGACTGATTTACAGCTGGCTGAGCTGCAAATGACTGTTTTACAGCTGAGTGACCTAGACGAATTGACCTAAATCTGACAGACCTGCAGATGACTGACCTACTGCTGAGTGACCTGCAGCTGACTGACATAGGTCACTCAGCTGTATGTCAGTCATTTGCAGCTCAGTCAACTGTAAGTCAGTCAGCTCATTGTCACACATCTGTATGTCAGTTAGCTGTTTGTCAGTCAGCTGTAGGTCAGTCAGTGTAGGTCAGTCAGATGCATGTCAGTCAGATGCATGTCAGCCAGCTGCAGGTCAGTCACTTCTAAGTCAGTCAGCTTTAGGTCAATTTGTCTAGGTCAGTCAGCTGTATGTCAGTCAGCAGTAGATCCATCAGTTGCATGTCTATCAGCTATAGGTCAGCTATCTGCAGGTCAGTCAGCAGCAGGTAAGTTCACTGACTGACCAACAGCTGACTGACATACATCTGACTGAACTATGGTGACAGACTTACGGCTCACTAACAATCAGCTGACTGATATACAGGTGAGCGACAAACAGCTGACTGAGCTGCAAACGACTGAATTACCGCCGAGTGACCTAGGTGAATTGACCTAAATCTGACTGACCTACAGCTTGCTGACCTACAGCTTGCTGACCTACAGCTTGCTGACCTACAGCTGAATGACCTTCACATGACTGACATACAGCTCACTGGCATACAGATGACTTAGCTGCAGCTGACATACCTGCAGCTGACTGTCCTACAGCTGACTGTCCTACAGCTGACTGTCCTATGGCTGACTGTCCTACAGCTGACTGTCCTACGGCTGACTGTCCTACAGCTGACTGTCCTACAGCTGACTATCCTACAGCTGACTGTCCTACGGCTGACTGTCCTACGGCTGACTGTCCTACAGCTGACTGTCCTACAGCTGACTGTCCTACGGCTGACTGTCCTATGGCTGACTGTCCTACGGCTGACTGTCCTACGGCTGACTGTCCTACAGCTGACTGTCCTACAGCTGACTGTCCTACAGCTGACTGTCCTACGGCTGACTGTCCTACGGCTGACTGACCTACAGCTGACTGACCTGCAGCTGACAGGCATGCAACTGACAGATCTACCACTGACTGACATACAGGTTACTGACCTAGATAAATTGACCTAAAGCTCACTGACATAGAAGTGACTGACCTGCAGCTGACTGAGCTGCAACTGACTGATCTGCAGCTGATTGACCTACAGCTGGCTGACCTACTGCTGACTGACAAACACCTGAGTGATATTGCAAATGAATAACAAACAGCTGAATGAGCTGTAAATGACTGACTTACAGCTGAGTGACCTAGACGACTTAACCTAAATCTGACTGACCTGCAGCTTACTGACATATTGCCGACCATCATACAGCTGACTGACCTGCAGCTGACTGACCTACAGTGGACTTAACTGCG
This sequence comes from Cetorhinus maximus, assembly GCF_964194155.1. Taxonomy (NCBI): domain Eukaryota; kingdom Metazoa; phylum Chordata; class Chondrichthyes; order Lamniformes; family Cetorhinidae; genus Cetorhinus; species Cetorhinus maximus. The sequence goes on along the minus strand of NC_135895.1, from coordinate 72,680,946 downwards.
GCTGACTGAACTACAGCTGACTAGCATACAGCTGACTGACCTACAGCTGACTGACCTGCAAACAACTGACCTACCGCTGACTGACATGCAGGTGACTGACCAAGACAAATTGACCTAAAGCTGACTGACATAGAAGTGACTGAAATGCAGCAGCTGACTGACATGCATCAGACTGACCTATGGCTGACAGACCAATAGCTGACTGACAAACAGATGAATGACAAACAGCTGAGTGACTTACCGCTGACTGAGCTGCAAATGACTGACTTTTGGCTGAGTGACCCAGACGAATTGTCCTAAATCTGACTGATTTGCAGCTTACTGACCTATTTCTGACTGACATACTGCTGACTGACCTGCAGCTGACTGACCTACCGATGACTGAGATACTGTGGACTTTCTTGCAGCTGACTGACATACAGCTGACTGACCTTCACATGATTGGCATACAGCTCACTGACATACAGCTCCCTGACCTACAGATGACTGACCTACAGATGACTGACCTACAGCTGACTGACGTACAGGTAACAGACCTACAGCTGCCTGACATATGGCTGACTGACATGGGGCTTCCTGACATGCAGCTACCTGACCTAGAACTCACTAAAAAAAAGCTCACTGAACTACAGTTGATGACCTACAGCTGAATGGCCTACAGCTAATTGACATACAGCTGACTGATTGACAGCTGACTGAGCTGCAACTGCCTGATATACTGCTGCCTTACATAGATCTGACTGACCCAGAGCTGAATGACCTACAGCTGACTGACCTTCCGCTGGCTGACCTGCAGCTGACTGACCTGCAGGTGACTGACCTAGTGTTGGCGGACATAAAATAGACTTACCTGCTGCTGCCAGACCTGCAGCTGACTGACATATAGCTGGCCGACATGTAGCTGACTGGCATACAGTTGACTGACCTACAACTGACTGACCTACAGATGAGTGACCTACACATGACTGACCAACAGCTCATTGGCATACAGCTCCCTGACCTATGGATGACTGATCTACAGCTTACTGACATATAGCTGCCTGATATGCAGCTGCCTGACACGTGGCTGCCAGATAAACAGTTGACTGAGCTCTAGATCATCACATACAGCTGACTGATCTAGAGCTGACTGACATATAGCTGACTGAATACAGCTGACTGTGAGGCAACTGGCTGACCTGCAGCCGACTGACATAGAGTTGAATGCCCTGCAGCTGACTTGCATATAGCTGCCTGACATACAGCTGACTGATGTACAGTTGAGTGAGCTAGATGACTTGACCTAAATCTGACTGATTGCTGCAGCTGACTTTCTTGCTGCTGACTGACCTGCAGCTGACTGACCGACAGCTCACTGACCTGCAGCTGACTGGCCTGCAGCTGACTGGCCTACATCTGACTGACCTGCAGCTGACTGGCCTATGGTTGACAAACATGCAGCTGACTGACAAACAGCTGACTAAGCTGCAATGGACTGATTTACAGCTGAGTGACCTAGACAAATTGACGTAAATCTGACTGACCTGCAATACTGACCCACTGCTGACTGACCTGCAGCTGACTGACCTACCACTGATGGACATACAGTGGACTTACCTGCTGCTGATGAACCTGCAACTGACTGACCTACAGCTGAATGACCTACAACGGACTGAGATACAGGTGAGTGGAAAACTGCTGACTGACTTACCGCTTACTGAGCTGCAAATGACTGACAGTATAGCTGTATGACCTAGATGAATTGACCTAAATCTGGCTGACCTGCAGATTACTGACATACGGCTGACTAACTACAACTGACTGACCTGTGGCTGACTGACATGCGGCTGACTGACATGCGGCTGACTGACCTGCGGCTGACTGACCTACAGCTGAGTGACATATAGGTGACTGACACACAGCTGTCTGGCCTATAGCTAACTGACCTGCAGCTGACTGGCCTTCAGCTGACTGAACAACAGCTGACTGAACTGCAACTGACTGATCTACAGCTAACTGAATACAGGTCAGTCGCCTAAAGCTGACTGATCTGCAGCTGATTGACCTACAGCTGGCTGACCTACTGCTGACTGACAAACACCTGAGTGACATGCAAATGAGTGACAAACAGTTGAATGACTTACAGCTGAGTGACCTAGATGACGTGACCTAAATCTGACTGACCTGCAGCTTACTGACCTACCGCTGACTGACCTAGAGTGGACTTACCTACGACTGACTGAACTACAGGTGACTAGCATACAGCTGTCTAGGTCACTCAGCTGTAAGACAGTGCTACTGCTGACTGACCTACAGCTGACAGATGTGCAACTGATGGATTTACCGCTGACTGACATACAGGTGACTGACCGAGACAAAGAAAGAACAAAGAAAAGTACAGCACAGGAACAGGCCCTTTGGCCCTCCAAGCCTGCGCCGATCATATTGCTCGTCAACTGAAACATTTTGCACTTCCGGGGTCCGTATCCCTCTATTCCCATCCTATTCATGTATTTGTCAAGCTGCCTCTTAAACACCACTATCGTACCTGCTTCCACCACCTCCTCTGGTAGCGAATTCCAGACACTGACTACCCTCTGCGTAAAAAACTTGCCCCGCACATCTCCTCTATAGTTTTCTCCTCTCACCTTAAATCTATGTCCCCTAGTAATTGACTCTTCCACCCTGGGAAAAAGCTACTGACTATCTACTCTGTCCATGCCACTCATAATTTTGTAAACTTCTATCAAGTCGCCCCTCAATCTCCATCGCTCTAGTGAGAACAATCCAAGTTTCTCCAACCTCTCCTCATAGCTAATAACCTCCAGACCAGGCAGCATCCTGGTAAACCTCCTCTGCACCCTCTCCAATGCCTCCATATCCTTCTGATAATGTGGCAACCAGAATTGCACACAATATTCCAAGTGTGGCCTAACCAAGGTTCTATACAGCTGCAGCATGACTTCCCAGCTTTTATACTCAATACCCCTGCCAATGAAGGCAAGCATGCCATATGCCTTCCTGACTACCTTATCCACCTGCGTTGCCACTTTCAGTGACCTGTGGACCTGTACACCCAGATCCCTCTGCCCGTCGATGCACTTAGGGGTTCTGCCATTTACTGTATAATTCCTGCCTGTATTAGACCTTCCAAAATGCATTACCTCGCATTTGTCCGGATTAAACTCCATCTGCCATTTCTCTGCCCAAGTCTCCAACCGATCTATATCCCATTGTTTCCTTTGACAATCCTCTTCACTATCTGCAACTCCTCCAACCTTAGTGCCGTTTACAAACTTACTAATTAGCAAATTGACAAAATTACAAATTGATCTAAAGCTGACTGACCTGCAGCAGCTGACTGACATGCATCAGACTGACCTATGGCTGACAGAGCTACAGCTGACTGACGAACAACTGACTGACATACAGATGAGAGACAAACAGCTGCGTGACTTACCGCTGACCTGAGCTGCAAATGACTGACTTTCAGCTGAGTGACCTCGACGAATTGACCTAAATCTGAATGCCCTGCAGCTTACAGACCTACTGCTGACTGACATACAGCTGACTGACCTGCAGCTGACTGACCTACCGATGACTGACATTCAGTGGACTTACCTGCTGCTGACTGACCTGCAGCTGACTGAGATATAGCTGACTGGCAAACAGCTCCTTGACCTACAGGCAACTGACCCAAAGCTGACTGACCTGCAGGTGACAGACCTACAGCTGCCTGACACACGGCTGACTGACATGTGGCTCCCTGACACGTGGCTGTCTGACATGCAGCTGCCTGACTTAGAGCTGACTAAAAACAGCTGACTGAACTACAGTTGATGACCTACAGCTGACTAACCTACAGCTAACTGACATCCAACTGACTGAGTACAAAAAACTGTGAGGCAACTGGCTGATGTACAGCTGACTGACATACAGTTGAATGACTGACAGTTGACTCAGCTGCAACTGCCTGATCTACAGCTGCCTTACATACAGTTACTTACATACACCTGACTGACCCAGAGCTGAATGACCTACAGCACAGTGACCTACAGCTGACTGTCCAACAGATAACTCAGCTGCATTTAACTCACCTACAGCTGACTTATGTGTAGCTAACTGACCTACAGCTGAATGACCTGTAGCTGACTGAACTGCAACTGACTGACCTACAGCTTACTGACCTACTGCTGACTGACCTGCAGCTGACTAATCTACCAATAACAGACATACAGTGCACTTACCTGCTTCTGATGAACCTGCCAATGACTGACATACAGCTGACTGACTTGTAGCTGACCAGCATACAGCTGATTGATCTGCAGCTGACTGGCTTGCAGACAACTGACAACAGCTGACAGACTTGCAACTGACGGATCTAACGCTGACTGACATACAAGTGAATGATCTAGACAAATTGACCTAAAGCTGACTGACATAGAAATGACTGACCTGCAGCAGCTGACTGACATGCATCTGACGGACGTATGGCTGACAGACCTACAGCTGAATGACAAACAACTGACTGACATACAGGTGAGTGGCAAACAGCTGACAGACTTACCGCTGGCTGAGCTGCAAATGACTGACCATACAGCTGAAGACCTAAACAAATTTAACTAAACCTGACTGACCTGCAGCTTACTGACCTACAGCTGGCTGACTTACAGCTGACTGACCTGCAGCTGACTGACCTACCACTGACTGACCTGCAGGCAACTGACCTGCAGCTGACAGACGTGCAACTGACGGATCTAACACTGGCTGACATACAGGTAAATGACCTGCAGCAGCTGACTGATATGCATCTGACTGACCTATGGCTGACAAACCTACAGCTGACTGACAAACAACTGATCAACATACAGGTGTGTGGAAAACAGCTGAGTGACTGACTGCTGACTGAGTTGCAAATGACTTACTGTACAGATGAGTGACCTAGCCGAATTAGACCATAAGACCATAAGACAAAGGAGCAGAAATTAGGCCATTCAGCCCATCGAGTCTGCTCCGCCATTTGATCAGGGCTGATAAGTTTCTCAACCGCATTCTCCCGCCTTCTCCCCGTAACCTTTGATCCCCTTACCAATCAAGAACCTATCTATCTCGTTCTTAAATACACTCAATGACCTGGCCTCCACAGCCTTCTGTGGCAATGAATTCCATAGATTCACCACTCTCTGGCTAAAGAAGTTTCTCCTCATCTCTGTTCTAAAAGGTCTTCCCTTTACTCTGAGGCTGCGCCCTTGGGTCCTAGTCTCTCCTACTAATGGCAACATTTTCCCCACGTCCACTCTATCCAGGCCTTTCAGTATTCTGCAAGTTTCAATCAGATCACCCCTCATCCTTCTAAACTCCATCGAGTATAGACGCACAGTCCTCAAACGTTCCTCAGATGTTAAGCCTTTCATTCCTGGGATCATTCTCGTGAACTTCCTCTGGACCCTCTCCAGGGCCAGCACATCCTTCCTGAGATACAGGGCCCAAAATTGCTCACGATATTCTAAATGTGGTCTGACCAGAGCCTTATAAAGCCTCAGCAGCACATCCCTGCTTTTATATTCTAGTCCTCCCGAAATAAATGCCAACATTGCATTTGCCTTCCTAACTACCGACTCAACCTGCAAGTTAACCTTAAGAGAATCCTGGACTAGGACTCCTTTACACTCCAGATTCCTGAATTCTTTCTCCATTTAGAAAATAGTCTATGCCTCTATTCTTCCTACCAAAGTGCATGACCTCACACTTCCCCACGTTGTATTCCATCTGCCACTTCTTTGCCCATTCTCCTAACCTGTCCAAATCCTTCTGCAGCCTTGCCGCCTCCTCAATACTACCTGTCCCTCCACCTATCTTTGTATCATCTGCAAACTTAGCCAGGATGCCCTCACTTTCATCTAGATCATTAATGTATAAAGTGAAAAGTTATGGTCCCAACACTGACCCCTGCGGAACTCCACTAGTCACCAGCCGCCATCCTGAGAAGGACCCCCTTATCCCCACTCTATGCCTCCTTCCAGACAGCCAATCTTCTATCCATGCTAGTACCTTGCCTCTAACACCATGGGCTCTTATCTTACTGAGCAGCCTCCTGTGCAGCACCTTGTCAAAGGCCTTCTGGAAGTCCAAGTAGATAACATCCATTGGCTTTCCTTTGTCTAACCTACTCGTTAACTCCTCAAAGAATTCTAACAGATTTGACAGGAATGACCTCCCCTTGATGAAACCATGCTAACTTTGCCCTATTTTACAATGCACTTTCAAGTATTCTGAAATCTCATCCTTAATAATGGACTCTAAAATCTTACCAACATCCGAGGTCAGGCTAATCGGCCTGTAATTTCCCGTCTTTTGCCTCATTCCCTTATTAAACAGGGGGGTTACACTGGCGATTTTCCAGTCCTCTGGGACCCTCCCTGACTCCAGTGATTCCTGAAAGATCATCACTAACGCCTCCACTATCTCTTCAGCTATCTCCTTCAGAACTCTGGGGTGTAATCCATCTGGTCCAGGTGATTTATTCACCTTCAGACCTTTCAGTTTTCCTAGCACCTTCTGCTTGGTAATGGCCACCATACTCACCTCTGCCCCCCGACTCTCTTGAACTTTGGGGATGTTACTCGTGTCTTCCTCCATGAAGACTGACGCAAAGTACCTATTCAGTTCCTCCGCCATTTCTTTGTTCCCCACTACTACTTCTCCAGCGTCATTTTCCAGTGGCCCAATGTCCACTTTTGCCTCTCTCTTACCCTTTATATATCTAAAAAACTCTTGCAATTTTCTTTTATATTACTGGCTAGTTTACCCTCATATTTAATCTTCTCCCTCCTTATTTCTTTTTTAGTTGTCCTCTGTTGGTCTTTGTAGGCTTCCCAATCCCCTGGTTTCCCACTGCTCTTCTCCGCATTGTATGCTTTCTCTTTAGCTTTTATGCTGTCCCTGACTACCCTTGTCAGCCATGGTTGCCTCGTCCTATCCTTTAGTATGGTTCTTCTTCCTGGGGATGAATTTTTGCTGTGTCTCTCAAATTACTCCCAGAAACTCCTGCATTTGCTGTTCCAGTGTCATTCCTGCTAGGCTCATCTCCCAGTCAATTCTAGCCAGTTCCTCCCTCATGCCTCTGTAGTTACCTTTATTCAACTGTAATACCGTTACACCAGATTCCAGCTTTTTCCTCTCAAATGGCAGGGTAAATTCTATCATATTATGGTCACTTCCTCCTAAGGGTTCCTTCACCTTAAGCTCCCTTATCAAATCTGCCTCATTACACATCACTAAGTCTAGAATTGCCTGTTCCTGTTCCCTAGTGGGCTCCACCACAAGCTGCTCCAAAAAGCCATCTCGTAGACATGCCACATATTCCTTTTCTTGGGATCCACTACTAACCTGATTTTCCCAGTCTACCTGCATATTTAAATCCCCCATGATCACTGTAACCTTGCCTTTCTCACACGCCTTTTCTATCTCCTGGTGTATCTTGTGCCCCACATCCTGACTACTATTCGGAGGCCTGTACATAACTCCCATTATGGTTTTTTTACCTTTGCGGTTCCTCAACTCTACCCACACAGATTCTACATCATCTGACCCTATGTCATTTCTTGCTATCGATTTAATTTCATTTCTTACTAACAAAGCAACCTCACCCCCTCTGCCAACCTGCCTATCTTTTCGATAGGATGTATATCCTTGGATATTTAGCTCCCAGTCCTGATCCCCTTGCAGCCATGTCACCGTGATGCCCACCACATCATACCTGCCAATTTCAATCTGCGCCACAAGCTCATTTACCTTATTTCATATACTGTGTGCGTTCAGATACAACACCTTCAGTCCTGTATTTCCCGTCCCCTTTCTCATTGTCGTCCCTTTATCTGATGTGCTTGAAGTTAGATTCCTAGCCCTTTCCAAATACTCTGTCCTATTTTGTGTTCTGGAGAATTTAATAGCCTCTCCTGGGCTCTCCTTTCTTTTCAGTTTTCTCATAATTTTCTATGAAGTTGAATCCACCCCCCCCACACGCTAACCTGCTGCTTTGTTTCCCATTAGTCATACTTCTTGGAGTTTTACCCATCCCTCCCCCCCACTTTCTATTTTAAAGTCCTGTTGACCACCCTATTTACCCTTTTCGCTAGAACATTGGTCCCAGATCGGTTCAGGTGGAGACAGTCCCAAAGGTACAGATCCCTCCTGTTCCAATACTGATGCCAGTGCCCCACGAAATGGAACCCCTCTTTCCCGCACCACTCCTTTAGCCACGTGTTTACTTCCCTTATTCTCGTGTCCCTATGCCAATTTGCACGTGGCTCGGGTAGTAATCCCGAGATTAGAACCCTTGAGGACCTGTTCTTTAATTTAGTTCCTAGTTCCTGATAACCCCCAAACAGGTCCTCTTTCCTAGTCTTACCTACGTTATTTGTCCCGACGTGGACCACAACAACTGGATCATCCCCCTCCCTCTCCAATATCCTTTCAAACCGGTCAGAGATGTCCCTCACCCTTGCACCAGGCAGGCAACATACCATGCGGATTGTCCTAAATCTGACTGACCTGCAGATTACTGACCTACTGCTGACTGACATACAATGGAATACCTGCTGCTGACTGACCTACAGCTGACTGACCTGCAGCTGACTGACCTGCAGCTGACTGACCTGCAGCTGACAGATGTGCAACTGACGGATCTAACGTTGACTGAAATACTGGTGACTGAACGAGACAAATTGACCTAAAACTGACTGACATAGAAGTGACTGACCTGCAGCAGCTGACTGTCATGCATCTGACTGATCTACAGCTGACAGACCTACAGCTGACTGACAAACAACTGACTGGCATACAAGTGAGTGGCAAACTGCTGACTGACTTACTGCCGACTGAGCTGCAAATGACTGACATACAGCTGACTGACTTGTAGCTGCCTGGCAGACAGCTGACTGATTTGCAGCTGACTGGCTTGCAGACAACTGACAACAGCTGACAGACTTGTAACTGACGGATCTAATGCTGACTGACATACAAGTGACTGACCTAGACAAATTGACCTAAAGCTGACTGACATAGAAATGACTGACCTGCAGTAGCTGACTGACATGCATCTGACTGATCTACAGCTGACAGACCTACAGCTGACTGACAAACAACTGACTGACATACTAGTAAGTGGCAAACTGCTGACTGACTTCCCGCTGACTGAGCTGCAAATGACTGACAGTACAGCTGAGTGACCTAGATGAATTGACCTAAATCTGACTGACCTGTAGCTTACTAACCTGCGGCTGACTGACATGCGGCTGACTAACCTACAACTGACAGACCTACAGCTGAGTGACCTACAACTGACAGACCTGCAGCTGAGTGACATATAGGCGACTGACACACAGCTGTCTGACCTATAGCTGACTGACCTGCAGCTGACTGGCCTTCAGCTGACTTACCTGCTGCTGACTGAACTACAGCTGACAGCCGTGCAACTGATGGATCTACCGCTGACTGACATACAGGTGACTGACCTAGACAAATTGACCTAAAGATGACTGACATAGAAGTGACTGACTGCCAGCTGACTGAACTGCAAATAGCTGAGATGCACATGACTGAGTGACCTAGACGAATTGACCTAACTCTGACTGACCTGCAGCTTACTGACTTGCTGCTGACCGACATACAGCTGAGTGACCTGCAGCTGACTGACCTACCGCTGACTAACATACAGTAGAGTGCCTACTGCTGACTGACCTACAGCTGACTAACATACAGCTGATTGACCTGCAGCTGATTGACATAAAGCTGCCTGACCTAAGACTGACTGACCTACAGCTAACTGACCTGCAGCTGACTGACCTGCAGCTGACTGACCTACACCTGATTGACAAGCACCTGACTGACCCATGTCTGACAGGCATACAGCTGACTGACAAACAACTGGCTGACATACAGATGAGCAGCAAACAGCTGACAGACTTACAGCTGACTGAGCTGCATATGACTGACTTACAGCTGAGTTACCTAGGTGTATTGACATAAATCTGACTGACCTGCAGCTTACTGACCTATTGCTGACTGACATACAGGTGACAGACCTGCAGCTGACTGAACTACAGTGGGATATCTGCTGCTGACTGACCTGCAGCTGACTGACTTGCAGCTGACTGACCTGCATCTGACTGAACTATGGATGACAGACCTACAGCTGAATGACAAACAGCTGACTGATGTACAGATGCGTGTCAAACAGATCACTGAGCTGCAAATGACTGTTTTACAGCTGAGTGACCTAGATGAATTGACCTAAATCTGACTGACCTGCAGATTACTGACCTACTGCTGACTGACATACAGCGGATTGACCTACAACTGACTGCACTACAGCTGACTGACATTCAGGCAATTGACATACAGCTATCAGACGTGCAACTGATGGATTTACCACTGACTGACATACAGGTGACTGACCTAGACAAATAGACCTAAAGCAGACTGTTATAGAAGTGACTGACCTGCAACTGACTGATATACATCAGACTGACCTGCAGATGACCTATGGCTGACAGACCAACAGCTGACTGACAAACAGCTGACTGATATAGAGGTGAATGACAAACAGCTGACTGAACCGCAAATAACTCAACTGCAAAGGACTGACTTACAGCTGAGTGTCCTAGACAAATTCACCTAAATCTGACTGGCCTGCAGCCCACTGACCTACAGTTGGCAGAGCTACAGCTGCTTGACATGGGGCTGACGGACATACAGATGCATAACACGTGCCTGCCTGATGTGCAGGTGCATAACCCACAGCTGACTGAACTACAGATGATGACCTACAGCTTACTGACCTACAGTTGATTGACATACGGTTGAATGACCTGCAGCTGACTGACAGATACCTGCCTGTCATACAACTAACTGAACTACAGCTGACTGACCCACAGCTGACTGTCCTACAGCTAATTGTCCCATAGCTGACTGACCTGCAGCTGACAGACATACAGTTGACTGACCTACAGCTGACTGACCAGCAGCTGACTGAACTGCAACTGACTTGACTGCAGCTGATTGACCTGCAGCTCACTGACCTACAGCTGACTGACCTACAGCTGATTTTTCTACAGCTAATTGTCCCATGGCTGATTGACCTGCAGCTGACTGACCTACAGCTGACTGAGCTACAGCTGACTGACCTACAGCTGACTGACATACAGCTGACTGACCTACCGACAACTGACCTACAGCTGACAGATGTGCAACTGATGGATCGACTACTGACTGGCATACAGGTGACAGACCTAGAAAAATTGACCTAAAGCTGGCTGACATAGAAGTGACTGACCTACAGTGGATTTACATACAGCTGACTGACCTGCAGCTGACTGGCCTACAGACAACTGACCTACAGCTGACAGACGTGCAACTGATGGATCTACCGCTGACTGACATACAGCTGACTGACTTGTAGCTGCCTGGCAGACAGCTGACTGATTTGCAGCTGACTGGCTTGCAGACAACTGACAACAGCTGACAGACGTGCAACTGATGGATCTACCGCTGACTGACATATAGATGACTGACCTAGACAAATTGACCTAAAGCTGACTGACGTAGAAGTGATTGACCGGCAGCTGACGGACCTACAGCTGACTGATATACACATGGGTGTCAAACAGATCACTGAGCTGCAAATGACTGACGTACAGCTGAGTGACCTAGATGAATTAACCTAAATCTAACTGACCTGCAGCTGACTGACCTGCAGCTGACTGGCATACAACTGACTGACCTACAACTGACTGACCTACAGGCAACTAACCAACAACTTGACAGACTTGCAACTGATGGATCTGCCGCTGACACACATACAGGTGAATGACCGAGACAAATTGACCTAAAGTTGGCTGACATAGAAGTGACTGACTTGCAGCTGACTGACCCAGAGCTGAATGACCTGCAGCTGACTGACAAACAGCTGACTGACAAACAGCTGACTGAATGATAGCTGACTGATCGACAAATGACTGAGCTGCAACTGCCTGGTCAACAGCTGCCTTACATAGATCTGACTGACACAGAGCTGAATGACCTATAGCTGGCTAACCTGCAGCTGAGTGACCTACAGCTGACTGACCAGCAGCTGACTGACCTACAGCTGACTGACATACATGTGATTGACAAGCATCTGACTGACAATTGTCTGTCAGACATGCAGCTGACTGACATACATATGAGAGACAAACAGCTGACTGACTTACAGCTGACTGAGCTGCAAATGACTGACTTACAGCTGGGTGACCTAGACGTATTGACATAAACCTGACTGACCTGCTGCTAACTGACCCACTGCTGACTGACATGCACTGGACATATCTAATGCTGCCTGACTTGCAGCTGACTGACCTACATTTGAATGACATGCATCTGGCTATCCTGTGGTGGCCAGACCCAAGCTGACTGACAAACCATTGTCTGACATACATATGAGTGACAAACAGCTGACAGGGCTGCAAATCACTGACTTACAGCTAGTGACTTAGACGAATTGACCTAAATCTGACTGACCTGCAGATTACTGACCTACTGCTGACTCACATACAGCTGACTGACCTACAGCTGATTGACGTACAGCTGACTAACATACAGTGGACTTACCTATTGCTGACCGACATGCAGCTCCCTGCCTGCTGATGACTAACCTTCAGCTGACTGACATGCAGCTGACTGACAAACAGCTGACTGATCAACAAGTGACTGAGCTGCAACTGCCTGATCTACAGCTGCCTTACATACATTTGATTGACCCAGAGCTGAATGACCTACAGCTTGCTGACCTACATCTGACTGACCTATGGCTGACAGACCTGTAGCTGACTGACAAACAGCTGACTGACATATGGATGAGTGACAAACATTTGACTGACCTGCAGCTTAGTAACCTACTGTAGACTGACATACATCTAAATGACATTCATCTGATTGACCTATGGCAGACAGACCCACTGCTGACTGACAAACCGCTGACTGACATACATATGAGTGACAAACAGCTGACAGGGCTACAAATGACTGACTTACAGCTGAGTGAACGAGATGAATTGACCTAAATCTGACTGACCTGCAGCTTACTGACCTACTGCTGACTCACATGCAGCTGGCTGACCTGCAGCTAACTGACCCACCACTGACTGACCTACAGTATACATACCTGCTGCTGACTGACAAACAGTTGACTGATATACACATCAGTGACCAACAGATCACTGAGCTACAAATGACTGACATACAGCTGACTGACATACAGTGGACTTACCTAATGCTGAATGGCCTGCAGCTGACCGACGTGCAGCTCCCTGCCTATAGATGACTAACCTTCAGCTGACTGACATGCAGCTGCCTGACATACAACTGACTGACCTACAGCTGACTGACCTACAGCTGACTGAATGACAGCTGACTGAATGACAACTGACTGATCGACAAATGATTGAATGACAGCTGACTGATCGACAGCTGCCTTGCATACATCAGACAGACACAAAGCTGTATGACCTACAGCTGGCTGACCTGAAGCTGACTGACCTGAAAACAACTGACAGACGTGCAACTGATGAATCTACCACTGACTGACATACAGGTGAATGACCTAGACCAATTAACCTAAAGCAGACTGATATAGAAGTAACTGATCTGCAGCTGACTGACATATAGCTGACTGACATACAGCTGACTGACCTACAGCTAACTTACCTACAGCTGACTGACAAACAGCTGACTGACATACAGATGAGTGACGAATAGTTGAATGAACTGCAAATGACTGAGATGCAAATGACTGACTTACAGCTGAGTGACCTAGACAAATTGACCAAAACCTGACTGACATGCAGCTTATCGAATCCACTGCAGACTGACATACAGCTGACTGACATACATCTAAATGACATGCATCTGATTGACCTATGGCAGACAGACCCACAGCTGACTGATAAACCGCTGATTGGCATACATATGAATGAGAAAGAGCTGACAGGGCTGCAAATAGAAACATAGAAACTAGGAGCAGGAGTAGGCCATTCGGCCTTTCAAGCCTGCTCTGCAATTCATTATGATCATGGCTGATCATCCAACTCAATAGCCTGCCCCCGCTTTCTCCTCATACCCTTTGATCCCTTTCGCTCCAAGAGCTACATCTAACTCCTTCTTGAAAACGTACAATGTTTTGGTCTCAACTACTTTCTGTGGTAACGGATTCCACAGGTTCACCACTCTCTGGGTGAAGAAATTTCTCCTCATCTCAGTCCTAAATGGTCTACCCCATATCCTCAGACTGTGACCCCTGGTTCTGGACTCCCCCACCATCGGGAACATCCTTCCTGAATCTACGCTGTCTAGTCCTGTTAGAATTTTATAGGTTTCTATGAGATCCCCCCTCATTCTTCTGAACTCCAGCGAATATAATCCTAATCGACTCAATCTCTCCTCATATGTCAATCCCGCCATCCCAGGAATCAGTTGGGTAAACCTTCGCTGCACTCCCTCTATAGCAAGTACATCCTTCCTCAGATAAGGAGACCAAAACTGCACACGATATTCCAGGTGTGGTCTCACCAAGGCCCTGTATAATTGCAGCAAGACATCCCTGTTCCTGTCCTTGAATCCTCTGGCTATGAAGGCCAACATACCATTTGCCTTCTGGACCGCTTACTGCACCTGCATGCTTACCTTCAGTGACTGGTATATGAGGACACCCAGGTCTCGTTGCACATTCCCCTCTCTCAATTTATAGCCATTCAGATAATAATCTGCCTTCCTGCTTTTGCTACCAAAATGGATAACCTCACATTTATCCACATTATACTGCATCTGCCAGGCATTTGCCCACTCACTTAGCTTGTCCAAATCACACTGAAGCATCTCTGCATCCTCCTCACAGCTCAACCTCCCACCCAGCTTTGTGTCATCTGCAAATTTGGAGGTATTACATTTAATTCCTTCATCTAAATCTATCCCAATCTAGATCTACCCCAGAGTACTGAGGGAGGCAAGGGAGGAGATTGCTGGGGCATTGACAGAAATCTTTGTATCCTCACTGGCTACGAGTGAGGTCCCAGAGGACTGGAGAATGGCCAATGTTGTTCCATTGTTTAAAAAGGGTAGCAGGGATAATCCAGGAAATTACAGGCCAGTGAACCTTATGTCAGTGGTAGGGAAATTATTGGAGAAGATTCTTCGTGACAGGATTTACTACCATTTGGAAGCAAATGGGCGTATTAGTGAGAGGCAGCATGGTTTTGTGAAGGGGAGGTTGTGTCTCACTAACTTGATCGAGTTTTTCGAAGAAGTGACAAAGATGATTGACGATGGAAGGGCAGTGGATGTTATCTACATGGATTTCAGTAATGCCTTTGACAAGGTCCCTCAGGGCAGACTGGTACAGAAGGTAAAATCGCACGGGATCAGAGGTGAGCTGGCAAGATGGATACAGAATTGGCTTGGTCATAGAAGACAGGGTGTAGCAGTGGAAGGGTGCTTTTCTGAATGGAGAGCTGTGACTGGTGGAGTTCCGCAGGGATCAGTGCTGGGACCTTTGCAGTTTGTGGTATACGTAAATGATTTGGAGGAAAACGTAACTGGGCTAATTAGTAAGTTTGCAGACGACACCAAGGTTGGAGGAGTTGCAGTTAGTGAAGAGGATTGTCAAAGGATACAACGGGATATAAATTGTTTGGAGACTTGGGCGGAGAAATGGCAGATGGAGTTTAATCCGGACAAATGCGAGGTAATGCATTTTGGAAGGTCTAATACAGGCAGGAATTACACAGTAAATGGCAGAACCCTTAAGTGCATCGATGGGCAGAGGGATCTGGGTGTACAGGTCCACAGGTCACTGAAAGTGGCAACGCAGGTGGATAAGGTAGTCAGGAAGGCATATGTCATGCTTGCCTTCATTGGCAGGGGTATTGAGTATAAAAGATGGGAAGTCATGCTGCCGCTGTATAGAACCTTGGTTAGGCCACACTTGGAATATTGTGTGCAATTCTGGTCACCACATTACCAGAAGGATATGGAGGCATTGGAGAGGGTGCAGAGGAGGTTTACCAGAATGCTGCCTGGTCTGGAGGTTATTAGCTATGAGGAGAGGTTGGATAAACTCGGATTGTTCTCACTAGAGCGACGGAGTTTGAGGAGCAACTTGATAGAATTTTACAAAATTATGAGTAGCATGGACAGAGTAGATAGTCAGAAGCTTTTTCCCAGGGTGGAAGAGTCAATTACTAGGGGGCATAGATTTAAGGTGAGAGGAGAAAACTATAGAGGAGATGTGCGGGGCAAAAAAACTCCACCAACTCCAGCAAGATGCCACCACCAAACACATCTTCCCTTCACCCCCCCTGGTGGCATTCCGTAGGGATCATTCCCTCCGGGACACCCTGGTCCACTCCTCCATCACCGCCTACTCCTCAACCCCCACCTATGGCACCTCCCCATGCCCACGCAAAATATGCAACACCTGCCCCTTCACTTCCTCTCTCCTCACCGTCCAAGGGCCCAAACACTCCTTTCAAGTGAAGCAGCATTTCACTTGCATTTCCCCTAACTTAGTCTACTGCATTCGTTGTCCCAATGCGGTCTCCTCTACATTGGAGAGACCAAACGTAAACTGGGCGACCGCTTTGCAGAACACCTGCGGTCTGTCCGCAAGAAAGACCCAAACCTCCCTGTCGCTTGCCATTTTAACACTCCACCCTGCTCTCTTGCACACATGTCTGTTCTTGGCTTGCTGCATTGTTCCAGTGAAGCCCAACATAAACTGGAGGAACAGCGCCTCATCTTCTGACTAGGCACTTTACAGCCTTCTGGGCTGAATATTGAATTCAACAACTTTAGATCTTGAACTCCCTCCTCCATCCCCACCCCCTTTCCGTTTCATCCCCCTTCCTTTTGTTTTTTCCAATAATTTATATAGATTTTTCTTTTCCCACCTATTTCCATTATTTAAAAATCTATACCTTTTTTGCCCTGTTAGTCTTTCCACCCCACCCCCACTAGAGCTGTACCTTGAGTGTCCTGCCATCCATTCTTAATTAGCACATTCGTTTAGATAATATCACCACCTTCAACACCTCTTTGATCCTTTGTCTGTGACATCTTTTGATTATTTGCTCCTATCACTGCTTGCTTGTCCCTACAACCACAACCCCCCCCCCCATTTCTCTCCCCCTACCCCCACCCCCACCCCCACCCCCCCACCTTAAACCAGCTTATATTTCACTCCTCTCCTAATATTACTCAGTTCTGTTGAAGGGTCATGAGGACTCGAAACGTCAACTCTTTTCTTCTCCACCAATGCTGCCAGACCTGCTGAGTTTTTCCAGGCAATTCTGTTTTTGTTTAGGAAGAAACAATTATTGCAGTTCACCCATGCGCTCTTTGAATGTTTGCCATTGCCTGTCAACCGTCATCCCTTTAAGTAACGTTTCCCAATCCATCATAGTCAACTCGCGCCTCATACCGTCATAGTTTCCTTTATTAAGATTCTGGACCCAAGTCTCAGAATCAACTACGTCACTCTCCATCTTGATGAAGGATTCTATCATATTATGGTTGCTCAGCCCCAAGGGGCCTCGCACATCTAGATTGCCAATTATTCCTTTCTCATTATACAATACCCAGTCTAGGATGGCCTGTTCTCTCGTTGGTTCCTCAATGTATTGGTCCAGAAAACCATCCCGTATACACTCCAGGAATTCCTCCTCTATGGTACTAATTGTTACTAATTTGATTTGCCCAATCTATATGCATATTAAAGTCACCCATAATTACAGATGTTCCTTTATTACATGTGTCTCTAATTTCCCATTTAATGCCATTCCCAACATCACCGCTACAGTTTGGGGTCTATATACTACCCCCACTAACGTTTTTTACCCCTTAGTGTTTCTCAGCTCTACCCGTACAGATTCCGCATCGTCAGAGCTAATATCTTTCCTCACTATTGCATTAATTTCCTCTTTAACCAGCAATGCAACTCCACCGCCTTGTCCTTTTTGTCTGTCCTTTCTAAATACTGAATTCTCTGACTATCACTTTTCTTATTCCGCTTTCTGTCTTTTGTTCTTGTCTTTGATTCCCCCTCCTCTGACTCCTTGCAGAGGCTCCCACCCTCTTGCCATTTTAATTTCAACCCTCCCCGACCACTCTAGCAAATCTTCCCCCTAGGACATCAGTCCCGGTCCTGCTCAGGTGTAACCCGTCCAGTTTGTATTGGTCCCACCTCCCCCAGAACCGGTCCCAATGCCCCAGGAATCTGAAACCCTCCCCTTCACACCATCTCTTCAGCCATGTATTCATCCGATATATCCTGCTATTTCTACTCTGACTGGCACGTGGCACTGGTAGTAATCCTGAGATCACTACCTTTGAGGTCCTATTTTTCAACTTACTTCCTAACTCCCTATATTCTGCATTTAGGACCTCATCCCTTTTTTTACCTATGTCATTTGTACCAATGTGTAACACGACAACTGGCTGTTCACCCTCCCCCTTCAGAATGTCCTCTCGCCGCTCTGAGACATCCTTGACCCTCGCACCAGGGAGGCAACATCCCATCCTGGAGTCTGGTTTGCGGCCACAAAAATGCCTATCTATTCCCCTTACAATTGAATCCCCTATAATTATTGCAATCCCACATTTTTTACTCCTCCCCTGTGCAGCATAGCCAACCGTGGTGCAATGAATTTGGCTGTTGCTGCTTTCTCCTGAGAGGCCATTCCCCCCAACAGTATCCAAAGCGGTATATCTGTTTTGCAGGGGAATAGCCACAGGAGATTCCTGCACTGCCTGCCTAATCCTCTTGCTTTGCCTGGTGGTCACCTATTCCCTTCCTGCCTGTGGACTCTTAGCCTGCGGTGTGACCACCTCTCTATATGTGCTATCCATGATACTCTCCACCTTGCGGATGCTCCACAGTGTCCCAGCCGCCGTTCCAGCTCCGAAACTCAGTCTTCCAGGAACTGCAGCTAGAGACACTTCCCGCACACATGCTGGCCCCGGGCACTGGAAATGTGCCCAGCTTCCCACATAGAGTAGGAGGAGCACACCACGGCTTTGAGGTCTCCTGCCATGTCTTACCCCTTTAAATTAAATTAAACCTTTTGGAAGATGCTTAATATCAATTACTCTTGGGCCCTTATTCCCTGCTCCTTGTTGTTACAGAATATAGCCCCTACAAATGATGAACCACAAAATAAGACCTTAAAAACTATAGCAATAAAAGTAGTAAATGCTTACCCGGCAGTACTCACGGTACTCAAAGGATCACCTTGTTTCCTCCTCACCGAACTCCCTCAGTCACCCCTGCTCTCCCAGCTTCTCTTCAACTCCTGACTACTCTCGCACTCCTTTTCAACTCCCGACTCCTCTGGTGCTTCTCTTCAACTCCTGACTCCTCTTGCACTTCTCTTCAACTCCTGACTCCTCTCACGCTCCTTTTCAACTCCCAACTCCTCTAGGTGCTGCTGGCTGCCTGTCCCAGAGTCCTCCACTCACACTCTCCTCTGGGTGCTGCTGACTGCCTGTCCCAGAGTCCTCCTCTCGCACTCTCCTCTAGGTGCTGCTGACTGCCTGTCCCAGAGTCCTCCTCTCGCTCTCTCCTCTAGGTGCTGCTGACTGCCTGTCCCAGAGACTTCCTCTCGCACTCTCCTCTAGGTGCTGCTGACTGCCTGTCCCAGAGACTTCCTCTCGCACTCTCCTCTAGGTGCTGCTGACTGCCTGTCCCAGAGTCCTCCTCTCGCACTCTCCTCTAGGTGCTGCTGACTGCCTGTCCCAGAGTCCTCCTCTCGCTCTCTCCTCTAGGTGCTGCTGACTGCCTGTCCCAGAGTCCTCCTCTCGCTCTCTCCTCTAGGTGCTGCTGACTTTTTTTTTGTAAAAATATACTTTATTCATAAAAAATCTTCAATCACATTCAAAACCATTTCAAAAACAACATTACAAGGGTACAATCCAGGTTAAACTTTTACAAAATGTATCACCAGGTGCATCAGTACAAACAATATTACAATCATTTACAGCCTTTCATTTTGATCTGTACAGCCCGAGGGGCTCTAAACAGTTCCCAGTCTCTCGGTGCGCTGTGGTAGAAAGGTCTTAGACAGCGACCCTTCCCCATTGCGCCTTTGCGGCAGCTGCCCCAAGCTTTAGTGCGTCCCTCAGCACGTAGTCCTGGACTTTGGATTGTGCCAGTCCGCAACAATCGGTCGGGGACAACTCTTTGTGCTGGAAGACCAACAAGTTTCGGGCAGACCAAAGCGCGTCTTTCACCGAGTTGATGATCCTCCAGCTGCAGTCGATGTTTGTCTCGGTGTGTGTCCCTGGGAACAGCCCGTAGAGCACAGAGTCCTGTGTCACAGAACTGCTCGGGATGAACCTCGACAGCAACCACTGCATCTCTCTCCAGACTTTCTTTGCAAAGGCACAATCCACAAGGAGGTGAACAACGGTCTCTTCCCCACCACAGCCACCTCGAGGGCATCGTGCAGAGGGGGTGAGACTCCTGGCGTGTAGGAAGGATCTGACGGGGAGGGCCTTTCTCACCACCAGCCAGGCTACGTCTTGGTGCTTGTTGGAAAGTTCTGGCGATGAGGCATTCTGCCAAATGACTTTGACAGTCTGCTCGGGGAACCATCCCACAGGGTCCACCCTCTCCTTATCCCTCAGGGCCTCTAGGACGTTACGTGCTGACCACTGCCTGATGGACTTGTGGTCAAAGGTGTTTTTCTGCATAAATTTTTCCACCAGGGACAGGTGGTACGGCACGGTCCAACTACTTGGAGCGTTCCGCGGCAGCGTGGCCAGACCCATCCTTCGCAACACCGGGGACAGGTAGAACCTCAGCACGTAGTGACACTTGGTGTTTGCGTACTGAGGGTCTACGCACCGCTTGATGCAGCCACACACAAAGGTGGCCATCAGTATGAGGGCGATGTTGGGCACGTTTTTTCCCCCTTTATCTAGAGGCTTGTACATCGCGTCCCTGCAGACACGATCCATTTTCGACCTCCAGATAAAGCGGAAGATGGCTCGAGTGATCGCCATCGCGCAGGAGTGTGGAATGGGCCAGACCTGCGCCACGTACAGCAACAGCGAGAGTACCTCACACCTGATGACCAGGTTCTTACCCGCAATGGAGAGGGAGCGTCGCTCCCACATGCCCAGTTTCCTTTTCACCATAGCCACTCGCTCCTTCCAGTTTCTAACGCATGCCCCGGTCCCTCCGAACCATATCCCCAGCACCTTCAGGCCGTCAGCCCTGACAGTGAAGGGGACAAAGGATCGGTCAGCCCAGTTCCCAAAGAACATGGCCTCGCTCTTCCCACGATTTACCTTGGCTCCCGAGGCCAGTTCGAACTGGTCGCAGACGTGCATCAGTCTGCGCACCAACAGCGGATCCGAGCAGAAAACGGCGACGTCGTCCATGTACAGGGAGGCTTTTACCTGAGTGCCTCCACTGCCTGGGATCGTCACTCCTCTTATGCCCGGATCCTTCCTGATGGACTCGGCAAAGGGTTCTATGCAGCACACGAAAAGGACAGGCGAGAGAGGACAGCCCTGCCTGACTCCAGATTTAATCGGAAAGCTATCTGTTTCCCACCCATTGATTGAGACTGCGCTACTGATGTTAGTGTAGAGCAGTTGGATCCAATTTCGAATTCCCTCCCCAAAGCCCATTTTGGAGAGCACATCCCCCATGTAGGTGTGCGATATTCTGTCAAAGGCCTTCTCCTGATCCAAGCTGATGAGGCAGGTATCCACACCCCTGTCCTGTACATAGGCAATCGTATCCCTGAGCAGCGCCAGGCTGTCAGAGATCTTCCTGCCTGGCACAGAGCAGGTCTGGTCAGGGTGAATCACCAATTCCAGAGCGGATTTGACCCGGTTGGCGATGACCTTGGACAGAATCTTATAGTCCACATTCAACAGTGAAATGGGTCGCCAATTTCTAATTTCCTCCCTTTCCCCCTTGTGCTTGTAGATGAGGGTGATGATGCCTTTCCTCATGGATTCTGACATGCTGCTGGCCAGGACCATACTCTCGTACACTTCTAGCAGGTCTGGGCCGATCAAGTCCCACAGAGCCGAATACAACTCCGCCGGCAGGCCGTCGCTTCCGGGGGTTTTACTCTTCTCGAAGGACTCGAGGGCCTTAGTCAGTTCGTCAGGAGTTAGCGGTTTGTCTAGGCTCTCCCGCGTACTGTGGTCTAAGACCTCCGTGATAGAGGACAGGAAGGACTGGGAGGCCGTGCTGTCCGTGGGCTTCACGTCATACAGTCCGGCATAAAAGGATTTGCTGATCCTCAGAATGTCGGACCGTGATGACTTTACTGAGCCGTCTTCTTCCTTCAGGCTGCTGATCACAGAGCGCTCTCTGTGTACCTTTTGGAAGAAGAAACGTGAGCACGTCTCATCCTGCTCCACGGAGCGGACTCTGGAACGGAAGATGATCTTGGAGGCCTCCGAGGCAAAGTGCGAGGCTTGCTGGCCCTTCACCTCTTGGAGCTCCTCCTTGACATCGACCCCCATCGACTGCAGCCGGAGCAGATTCTGCATCTTTTCCTGGAGTCGGGACATTTCCCTCTGTTCCTTTCTAGCTTTCTGGGTGCCTTTGCGGATGAAAAACCTCTTGATGCTTCCCTTGATCACTTCCCACCAGTGTGTCAGGGACTCAAAGAGGGGTTTCACAGTTCTCCAACCTTTGTAATCCCTCTTGAGCTCCTCAATGTTCTCTGGGGTCAGCAGTTGCACATTTAGCTTCCATGCCCCCCTGCCCACCCTCAGGTCTTCCTCCAAGTGGCAGTCCGCCAGTAGGAGGCAGTGGTCAGAGAAGAACACCGGCTTGACGTCGGTGGATCTGACTGTGAATGCACGGGACACAAACAGGAAGTCTATCCTGGAACGAATGGACCCGTCTGGCCGCGACCAGGTGTATCTACGCTGCGCTCCGTCTGCAGGGTTGCTGAAGACGTCGTGCAGCTTGGCATCCTTAACTGTTTCCATCAGGGATCTGGACGTAGCGTCCAATCTGCTTCCGGCCCTGCTGGATCGTCCAGCCGCATCGATGATGCAGTTGAAGTCCCCGCCCAGAATGACCGGCCTGGAGGTCGCCAGCAGCAGTGGGAGCTGCTGAAAAACCTCCAGCCGCTCAGCCCCTTGTGCCGGGCCGTACACGTTAATTAACCGGAGTGGAGCGTTCTTGTACATTACGTCTGCTACCAGGAGTCGCCCGCCCACCACCTCCTTGACCTCGGAGACGGTGAAGTTGCCTCCCCGCAGCAGAATACCCAGGCCGGAGGAACGAGAGTCGTTTCCGCCCGACCAGATCGATGGCCCGTGGGACCACCATCGTGACCATTGCCTGTAGGAGCTGAGGTGCGGTATCGCACACTCCTGCAGAAACAACAGGTCAGCTTTGACCTTGGCTAGGTAGTCCAAGGTCGCAACACATCGCGTAGTAGATTTAATGCTACGCACATTTATGGATACAATCTTTAAACCCATATTAAAGCATTTATTCTCCTACCAAACCCACTGTCTCTGAGAGTCCCAGACCTTTAGTCTGCTCCTTCATACCCGTAGTGAGCTCAAATTCCTTCACTTTGGATGGGCTGAGGTAGATCTCCTTGGCCGTGTTCTGCTCCGGTGGCATCTGGAGGTTCACGTAATGAGCGGATTTTGAGATGACCTTTGCTGGAGAAGCTTCTCCAAAACTCACCCCCTCTGGGGGGTTGCTGTTCCCGGCTTCCTGGAGCTGGGGTGCGATGATTGCCTCACTGCTCCCAGATTCCAGGGGCTGTGGTGCACTGGCCTCCTCAGGTTGCAGGCAAAGTTGGGGTGTGCTGGGCTCCTTGTTGTCTCCAATTTTCTGGAGCTCGGGTGTCTCGTCCTCCAACGCCCTGGAGCTTTGCCGCCTCTTCTGTCGGTGCCGCTCTGGCACTTCCTCATCCGAAGAGCTGCTGCCCTTGTCATCCGTGTCGGATGGGAGACGCCTCTTGCCGCTTCTCTGGGAAACGCCTTTGCTTCTTCTTCGCTCCCTCTTACTTTTCTTGTTCTTCACCGTCCGCCACTCCCCCTGCTGCTTTTCCACTGCTGCCTCCTCCTCCATTGATTCGCTGTCCTGAGGACTGGAAGGTTCAGGGGGTAGTGCTGTTGATTGGCTCTCTGTTGCCTCAATCTCTTTCTCCACCTTGTCTCTCTCTGTGTCCTCCTTTGTCCCGTTGGGCTCCCTGGGGGCCTTGGTGGTTGGAGTGACACGAAACCTTTCTTCTGCTTCCCCCTGGTCGGCTTTGGCTGCCTGTGCGTAGGTACGGCAGCGTTTGGGGCAGGTCCTGTAGAGGTGACTTGCCTCGCCACACAGGTTGCAGCACTTGGCCTGTTTGCAGTCTTTTGTCTGGTGCCCTTCCTGTTTGCAGATCTTGCAGAGGGAGGCGCTGCAGTTGGCCGCCACATGACCAGCCTTGCCGCATGAGCGACAATGCTTGGGTTGCCCAGCGTAGACCAGGTAGCCACGGTTTCCCCCGATAGCGAAACTGGAAGGAGGGTGGAAAATGGCTCCCTTACCATCGGTCTTTAGCGTGACCTTAAACAGGCGTTTGCCTGTCCAGATCCCCAAGTCGTCTCGAATCTCGGTGCCGCTCCCCACCTTATCGAAGTACCTGGTGAGGAAGGTGACCACGTCGGCGACAGGGACGAAGGGGTTGTACACATGCACCATCACCTCACGTTCCCGTTGCAACGGCAGAGAGAAGTGCGGCTCCGCCGTCAGGATCTTCATCTCCGGCAGGTCTCTCTTCTCCTCGAACACCCTCAGGAGCCGGACGCAGTCTGCCACTCGCTTGAACGTCACGTCGAAATAACCACCTTTGCGGGAGTCGTGCAGGGTGAAGATCTCCGTAGCTTGGAAGCCGCACGCCTTCAACAGGATCCTCCTGGTGAAGAAGCCCCGATCCATAGGTGATCCTCCTTCGTCGCTGTGGTTCACCGTGACTCGGACGGTGATAGGTAACCCACGGTATGGATTCGGATTGCGATTGGTTATCGCCCTTCCATCCCGACCTTGCCTTGGCAGGACCATGGTGTCGCCCCTGCAACACTACACTTGATCTTAGCCAAAAGGCCGAGTGCTGCTGACTGCCTGTCCTAGAGTCCTCCTCTCGCTCTCTCCTCTAGGTGCTGCTGACTGCCTGTCCCAGAGTCCTCCTCTCGCTCTCTCCTCTAGGTGCTGCTGACTGCCTGTCCCAGAGTCCTCCTCTCGCTCTCTCCTCTAGGTGCTGCTGACTGCCTGTCCTAGAGTCCTCCTCTCGCTCTCTCCTCTAGGTGCTGCTGACTGCCTGTCCCAGAGTCCTCCTCTCGCACTCTCCTCTAGGTGCTGCTGGCTGCCTGTCCCAGAGTCCTCCTCTCGCACTCTCCTCTAGGTGCTGCTGACTGCCTGTCCCAGAGTCCTCCTCTCGCTCTCTCCTCTAGGTGCTGCTGACTGCCTGTCCCAGAGTCCTCCTCTCGCTCTCTCCTCTAGGTGCTGCTGACTGCCTGTCACAGAGTCCTCCTATTGCTCTCTCCTCCATGTGCTGCTGACTGCCTGTCCCAGGGTCCTCCTCTCGCACTCTCCTCTAGGTGCTGCTGACTGTCTGTCACAGAATCCTCCTCGCGCTCTCTCCTCTAGGTGCTGCTGACTGCCTGTCACTGAGTCCTCCTCTCGCACTCTCCTCTAGGTGCTGCTGACTGCCTGTCACTGAGTCCTTCTCTTGCTCTTTCCTCCCTGACTGACTAACAACTGAGTGACTGAGACGAATTGACCTAAATCTGGCTGACCTGCAGCTTACTGATCCGTTGCTGGTTCACATACAGTGGACTTACCCACTGCTGACTGACCTGCAGCTGACTGACCTGCAGCTGACTGACCTGCAGCTGACTGGCCTGCTGCTGACTGACCTGCAGCTGACTGACCTGCAGCTGACTGACCTGCAGCTGAATGACATGCATCTGACTGACCTATGGTGGACAGGCCCACAGCTGACTGACAAACCGTTGACTGACATACATATGAGCGACAAATAGCTGACAGGGCTGCAAATAGCTGACTTACAGCTGAGTGACCTAGACGCATTGACATAAATCTGACTGACCTGTAGCTTACTGACCTCCTGCTGACTGACATAGAGGTGACTGACATACAGTGGACTTACCTAATGCTGACTGACCTGCAGTTGACTAACATATAGCTGTCTGACCTACAGCTGACTGACATGCAGCTCCCTGCCTACAGGCGACTGACATGCAGCTGACTGACCTGTTGCTGACTGACATATAGCTGCCTGACATACAGCTGCCTGACCTACAGCTGCCTGAATGACAGCTGACTGATCGACAGCTGACAGATCGACAGCTGACTAGGCTGCAACTGCCTGACATGCATCTGACAGACCTACAGCTGACTGACATGCATCTGACTGACAAACAGCTGACTGACATACAGATGACTGACCTGCAGCTTACTGAACTGCAACTGACTGATCTACATACAGGTGAGTGTCCTAAAGCTGACTAATCTGCTGCTGATTGACCAACAGCTGACTGGCCTACAGCTAACTGACCTAGAGACAACTAACCTACAGCTAACAGATGTGGAACTGACAGATCTACCACTGACTGACATACAGGGGACTGACCTAGACAAATTGACCTATAGCTGACTGACATAGAAGTGACTGACCTGCAACTGACTGACCTAGAGCTGACTGAGCTGCAAATGACTGACTTACAGCTGAGTGACCTAGGCTAATGGACTTAAATATGACTGACCTGCAGCTGACTAACCTACCACTGACTGACATACAGTACATTTACCAGCAGCTGACTGATCTGCAGCTGACTGACCTACTGCCGACTGACTGACAGCTGACTGACCCTACAGCTGACTGACTGACAGCTGACTGATCGACAGCTGACTGAGCTGCAACTGCCTGATCTACAGCTGCCTTACATACATACTTACATACCTTGCATACATCTGACTGACCCAGAGCTGAATGATGTTTAGCTGACTGACTTGCAGCTGACTGACCTGCAGCTGACTGGCCTACAGCTGGCTGACATACATCCGACTGAAATGTATCTGACTGACCTATCGCTGACAGACCTACAGCTGACATACAGATGAGTGACTTACAGCTGACTGAGCTGAAAATCACTGACTTACAGCTGAGTGACCTAGACGAGTTGACCTAAATCTGACTGACCTGTAGCTTACTGACCTACCACTGTCTGACCTACAGTGGACTTACCTGCAGCTGTCTGGCCTACAACTGACTTACAGCTGACTGACAAACCGCTGACTGAACTGCAACTGACTGGTATACACCTGACTGACAGACAGGTGAGTGTCCTAAAGCTGACTGACTTGCAGCTGACTGACCTGCAGCTGACTGGCATACAGCTGACTGATCTACAGCTAACTGAATAGCCACTGACTGACCTACAGCTGACTGATAGACAGCTGATTGAGCTGCAACTGCCTGATCTACAGCTGCCTTTCATACACCTGACTGACCCAGAGCTGAATGACCAACCATTGACTGACATAGTGGACTTACCTGCAGCTGACTGACATACAGCTGACTGATCTGTACCTGACTGACATATAGCTGCCTGACATACAGCAGACTGACAAACAGCTAACTGACGTACAGCTGACTGACAGCTGACTGATTGACAACTGACAGAGCTGCTACCGCCTGATCCATAGCTGCCTTGCATATATATGACTGACATACAGATGACTAACCTGCAGCTGACTGATCTAACACTGACTGACATACAGTGGACTTACCTGCTGCTGGCTGACCTGCAGCTGACTGACATAGAGCTGACTGACCTGCAGCTGACTGACATAGAGCTGCCTGACATATAGCTGACTGACGTACAGCTAATTAATGTACAGCTAACTAACATACAGCTAACTGACCTACAGCTGACTGACAGCTGACTGATTGACAACTGACTGAGCTGCTTCTGCCTGATCCATAGCTGCCTTACATACAGTTGACTGACATAGAGCGGACTGCCCTGCAGCTGACTGACTTGCAGCTGACTGACCTGCAGCTGACTGGCATACAGCTGACTGACCTATAGCTGACTGACCTACACATGACTGGCATACAGCCGCCTGACCTACAGATGACTGACAAACAGCTGACTGACAGGCAGGTGAGTGACAAGCAGCTGACTGAGCTGCAAAGGACTGACTGACAGTTGAGTGACCTAGACGAATTGACCTAAATCTGACTGACCTACAGTTGACTGACAGCTGACTGATTGACAACTGACTGAACTGCTACTGTCTGATCCATAGCTGCCTTACATACAGCTGACTGACATACAGCTGACTGCCCTGCAGCTGACTGACTTGCAGCTGACTGACCTGCAGCTGACTGACATACATCTGACTGATCTATGGCTGACAGACTTGCAGCTGACTGACAAACAGCTGACTGACGTACAGATGAGTGACAAACAGCTGGCTGAGCTGCAAAGGACTGACTCACAGCTGAGTGACCTAGACAAATTGGCTTAAATCTGACTGACCTTCAGCTTACTGACCTAGTGCTGACTGACATACAGCGGGCAAACCAGCAGCTGATTGACCTACTGCTTACTGACCTATAACTGACTGACATACAGCTCAATGCCCTGCAACTTACTAACATGCAGCTGACTGACCTACACATGACTGGCATACAGCTCCCTGACCTACAGATGACTAATTTACAGCTGACTGACCTACAGGTCACAGACCGACATCAGACTGACATTCGGCTGCCTGACCGACAGCTGACTCACCTATAGCTGAAGGACAGTCAGGTGACTGACATGGCTCACAGACATACAGCTGACTGCTCTACAGATGGCTGACCTACAGCACTAACCGATAGCTGTTTGAAAGACAGCTGACCGACATACCTCTGAACTACATACAGCTGACTGACCTACCACTGTCTGACCTGCCGCTGACTAACCTGCTGCTGAATGACAGCTGGTTGCCTGACATACGGCTGCCTGACACACAGCTGACTGACCTCCAGCTGACTGATCTACAGGGGAGTGACAAATAGCTGACTGACTTACAGCTGACTGAGCTGCAAAGGACTGTCTTACAGCTGAGTGACCTAGGAAAATTGATCTAAACCTGGCTGACCTGCAGCTTACTGACCTACCACTGACTGACCTACCACTGACTGACATACAGTGGACTTACCTGCCACTGACTGACCTACAGCTGACTGACATGCATCTGACTGACTTACAGCTGACAGACCTACAGCTAACTGACAAACAGCTAACTGGCATACAGATGAGTGACAAACAGCTGACTGAACTGCAATTGACTGACTTACAGCTGAGCAACCTAGATGAATTGACCTAAATTTGACCAAATCTGCAGCTTACTGGCCTACCACTGACTGACATACAGCTGAATGACCAACAGCTGACTGACCTACAACTGACTGACGTACAGTTGACTGACTTGCAGCTGACTGACATACAGCTGAACCACCTACAGCTGACTGACCTAGGGCTGACTGACCTACAACTGACTGACATACAGCTGAATGACCTACAGCTGATTGACCTACACATGGCTGGCATACAGTTGACGGGCATACAGCCCCCTGACCTACAACTAACTGACCTACAGGTGACAGACCTACGGCTGAATGACCTATGGCTGACTGACCTATGGATGACTGTACTGTGAAAGACTGAGCGAAGGATGACTGACTGACAGATGACTGACCTACAGCTGAAGGACAGACAGCTGACTGACACAAAACTGACTGATACATAGCTGACTGACACACAGCTGACCAACATACAGCTGACTGACCTACCAATGACTGACCAGCTGCTGACTGACCTGCGGCTGAATGATATGTGGCTGCCTGACACTCAACTGCCTGACATGCAGCTGCCTGACCTGCAGCTGACTGAAAAACAGCTGCGTGAACTACAGATGAAGACTTACAGCTGACTGACCTACAGCTGACTGACACACAGCTGACTGACATACAGCTGACTGTGAGGCAACTGGCTGACCTACAGCTGACTAACATACAGTTGAATGACCTGCAGCTGACTGACATACAGCCAACTGACGTAACAGCTGACTGACCTACAGCTGACTGACCTACAACTGCCTGATCTACAGCTGCCGTATATACAGCTGTCTTACATACATCTGACTGACCTACAGCTGACTAACCTAAAGCTGACTGACCTACAGATATTTGACCTGCAGTTTTTTAAAATTCATTCATGGGATGTTGACTGACCTACAGCATGACTGACCTAGAGGTGATTGGCCTGCGGCTGACTGAGCTATGGCTGACTGGAAATCACCTGGGTAACCTACAGACTCTGTCTTATCCCCGTACAGTCTGCCTGTCCCCGTTCACTCTGTCTGTCCCCGTTCACTCTGTCTGTCCCCGTTCACTCTGTCTGTCCCCGTTCACTCTGTCTGTCCCCGTTCACTCTGTCTGTCCCCGTTCACTCTGTCTGCCTCCGTTCACTCTGTCTGTCCCCGTTCACTCTGTCTGTCCCCGTTCACTCTGTCTGTCCCCGTTCACTCTGTCTGCCCCCGTTCACTCTGTCTGCCCCAGTTCACTCTGTCTGTCCCCGTTCACTCTGTCTGCCCCAGTTCACTCTGTCTGTCCCCGTTCACTCTGTCTGCCCCGTTCACTCTGTCTGCCCCGTTCACTCTGTCTGCCCCGTTCACTCTGTCTGTCCCCGTTCACTCTGTCTGTCCCCGTTCACTCTGTCTGTCCCCGTTCACTCTGTCTGTCCCCGTTCACTCTGTCTGCCCCAGTTCACTCTGTCTGTCCCCGTTCACTCTGTCTGCCCCAGTTCACTCTGTCTGTCCCCGTTCACTCTGTCTGCCCCGTTCACTCTGTCTGCCCCGTTCACTCTGTCTGTCTCCGTTCACTCTGTCTGCCTCCGTTCACTCTGTCTGTCCCCGTTCACTCTGTCTGTCTCCGTTCACTCTGTCTGTCTCCGTTCACTCTGTCTGTCTCCGTTCACTCTGTCTGCCCCGTTCAATCTGTCTGTCCCTGTTCACTCTGTCTGCCCCGTTCACTCTGTCTGTCTCCGTTCACTCTGTCTGCCTCCGTTCACTCTGTCTGTCTCCGTTCACTCTGTCTGTCCCCGTTCACTCTGTCTGCCTCCGTTCACTCTGTCTGTCCCCGTTCACTCTGTCTGTCTCCGTTCACTCTGTCTGTCCCCGTTCACTCTGTCTGCCTCCGTTCACTCTGTCTGTCCCCGTTCACTCTGTCTGTCCCCGTTCACTCTGTCTGCCCCGTTCACTCTGTCTGCCCCTGATCTGTGACCGACTGAGGATATGGGCATCATGTACAATCCCTGGAAACCGTGCGCAGACCTGCAGGATGTGTTTGTGGTGGTCACACACCAGCTGCACATTCAGCAATTGGAAGCCCTTGTTGTTGATGTAGTTGATCCCGTGTCTTATGAGTGCTACATGAGTGAAGTCGATTGCACCCTGCACCTTTGGGAATCCTGAGATCCTGGAAAATCCAATGGCTTTTGCATCCTGGCTGTTCCAGTCATGAATAAAATGCACAAAGTTGTTGTCCTCGAGAAGATGATGTCTGTGACCTCATGGGTGTATTTGTGGGTGGCGGATTGTGAGATCCCACAGAGGTCACCTGTGGAGCCCTGGAAGGAGCCACTGGTGTAGAAATTGAGCATCGCTGTCACTTTCACAGCCACTGGCAGTGGATGCCCTCCATGTCCCCGTGGCACCAAATCCTGCAGCAGGTGGCAGATGTGAGCGACCAGTTCCCTGGACACGCGCTGTCTTCAGTGACCCTGGTTCTTGGTCATCTACAGGAATGACAGGCGGTGTCTATAGACCCTGGGTGTCACTAGGCACCGACCAGCGATGGCTGTGGCTCTTCAGCGGCTTGTGTGGGAGCCCCAGCCACCCCTTCTTCCTGAGGGTGCTGCTCCTCCCTCTGCCCAGCCAGGAGCCTCAGTCACTCTCTTCTCCTTTGTCTCCGCTCCCTATCAGCCATGAATCATACAGCTAGGTCACCGGGCTCCATGATCCTGATGTACTCCTCCTGCAGGATGAGAGAGAGAGACACGTGGTTAACATGGGTGCACTAACAACCTGTCCTGGTTAAGTCTGAAGGCCCCGTAACACATCCCGGAGAGTGCTGGCCACCACTTGGATGGCCAGAGATTAGTGTCCTGCAAGGCTGCCCGAAACCCCACCCTCTTCTGCCCCACTCCACCTGACCGATTGGCAGCAGCTTTGCCCATTGGACTGCATGCTGTGCTCTCAGCTCAGGCACAGACATTCTCCTAACCCGCACTGCAAGGCTGCTCTGTTAGCTTGAACCATGGGGGAGACTGGTCCAAACCGGGATGATGACATTGCACAGGGGCTGTGAGCACCTCCAACAGTGACTGCTCCATGAGCAGCTTTAGTGAGGAGACTGTACAACGTGTGCAGCCGCCCAACTGTTCTGCAGCCCCTAAAACACTCATTAGTTTGCAATCTGTGGCCAAGGGGTGAAAAGCTCTGGAGCTCTTGGTGACACTTTGATGTCTCTACATTGCTTGAGTGGGCAGATAAGCTAGAGGCCTGACTCCAATCATATCAATGTGGCTGTGCCTGAACTGTCTCAGCTGCAGAGGAATGGTCACTTTATACACAGTGTCCCTGATGTGTGGCTGCTTCCCTCACCCACCCTACACCCCACCCCGAATGCTTGTGCGTTATATTCAACCACAGGCCAGCACCCTGCACCCCCACCCTCCCGACAAGTCACATCAACCACAGGGCTGTCCTTGCCCTCACCTCGACAAGTTGCCTCAATGACAGGGCTGCCCCTAACCCCGACCACCCTGAAGCTTGAAGTCTGACAGGTGACCCTGGTGAGCACTGCACAACGTTACTGTGTGCTCACCTGCGCGCTCCCCTCAAAGTGCAGCCCTCCAAGTGCACACGGTTTATGTGCTGTTGTGAAACACATCAGCGTGCTTTCGCACCGACATGGACAGATGATTCAATGGTGGGGTGGGAGAGCTGATTCCGGCGGACGGGCCTGATAATGATATGCTGATGTATTACAATGAGGTTCCTGATGCCTGATGGTGGGAAATGCGGCTCGCTGTCGGCAGGCTGAGCAGACAATCAGAAACTGGTTCCCCGCCATCATAAAACTGTTGGCACGATATTGTTCACTCACGCCACCGATCACACCCGACACCAGCAGGCACGGAAAATGCTACCTCAGATGTCGGGAAGGATATATTAGCCTTGGAGAGTGTGCAGCACAGATTCCCCACAATGATAATGGGGCTAAAAGGGTTAAATTATTAGCACTGATCACACAGGGCACTGTATCCTTTGAGACTAAGGAGTTATCTAAATTTACCATAAGTTTGAAGTCATCCCTAGCTTTCAAATCCCTCCATGCATTTGATCTAGTTGAATGGCAGAACAAAGGGCTGAATGGTCTCTTGTTTCACAGTTCCTATTGTGATGATCCTAGAGGGTGAGGTGATGGTGTCATGGTATTGTCACTGGGCTAGTAATCCAGAGACCCAGGGTTCAAATCCTGCCACGGCAGATGGTGGAATTTGAATTCAACAAAAATCTGGAATTAAAACTCCAATGATGACATGGAACCATTGTTGTTAAAAATAAACATCTGGTTCACTAATGCCCTTTAGGGAAGGAAATCTGCTGTCCTTAACCAGCCTGGCCTACATGTGACTCCAATGTGGTTGACTCTTAAATGCCCTCTGAAATAGTGCAGCAAGACACTCAGTTGTATCAAACTGCTACAAAGACATAAAACAGAATGAAACTGGATGGATCACCCGGCATTGACCTGGGCACCGGAAATGACAATGGCAAACTCAGCCCTGTCAACCCTGCAAAGTCCTCCTTACGGACAACTGGGGACTTGTGCCAAAATTAAGAGAGCTGTTTCACAGACTAGTCAAGCAATAGCCTGACATAGTCATTGTCATGGAATCATACCTTATAGATAATGTCCCAGACTCCACCATCCCCATCCCTGGGTATGTCCTGTCCCACCGGCAGGACAGACCCAGCAGAGGTGGCGGCACAGTGGTATACAGTTGGGAGGGAGTTGCTCTGGGAGTCCTCAACATCGACTCCAGACCCAATGAAGTCTCATGGCATCAGGTCAAACATGGGCAAGGAAACTTCCTGCTGATTATCATGTACTACCTCCCTCAGCTGGTAAATCAGTGGCCCTCCATGTTGAACACCGCTTGGAGGAAGCACTGAGGGTTGCAAGGGCACAGAATGTACTCTGGGTGGGTGACTTCAATGTCCATCACCAAGAGTGGCTCGGTAACACCATTACTGACTGAGCAGGCTGGGTCCTGAAGGACATAGCTGCTAGACTGGGTCTGCGGCAGGTGGTTAGGGAACCAACAAGTGGGAAAAACATACTTGACCTCATCCTCACCAACTGCCTGCTGCAGATGCATCTGTCCATGACAGTATCAGTAGGAATGACCACCGCACAGTCATTGTGGAGACAAAGTCCCACCTTCTCATTGAGGATACCCTCCATCATGTTGTGTGGCACTACCACTGTGCTAAATGGGATAGATTTCAAACAGACCTAGTAACTCAAGACTGGGCATCCATGAAGCACTGTAGGCCATCAGCAGCAGCAGCAGAATTGTACTCAAACACAACCTGTAAACTCATTGCCCGGCATGTCCTTCACTCTACCATTACCATCAAGCCAGGGGATCAACCCTGGTTCAATAAAGAGTGCAGGAGGGCATGCCAGGAGCAGCACCAGGCATACCTAAAAATGAGGTGTCAACCTGGTGAAGCTACAACACAGGACAACTTGCGTGTCAAACAGCAAGTGACAGACAGAGCTGAGCGATCCCACAACCAACAGATCAGCTCTAAGTTCTTCAGTCCTGCCACATCCATTCGTGAATGGTAGTGGACAATTAAACAACTCACTGGAGAAGGAGTTTCCACAACTATCCGCATCCTCAATGAAGCATTTGCTACAATCTTCAGCCAGAAGTGTTGAGTGGATGATCCATTTCAGCCTCCTCTGGAGATCCTCAGCATCACAGATGCCAGTCTTCAGCCAATTCAATTCACTCCACATGATAGCAAGAAACGGCTGAAGACATTGGATACTGCAAAGGCTATGGGCCCTCACAATATTCCGGCAATCATACTGAAGACTTGTGCTCCAGAACTTGCCGTGCCCCTAGCCAAGCTGTTCCAGTACAGCTACAACACTGGCATCTACCCAGCTATGTGGAAAATTGCCCAGGCATGTCCTGTACACAAAAAGCAGGACAAATCCAACCTGGCCAATTACTGCCCCTCAGTCTACTCTCCATCATCAATAAAGTAATGAAAGGGTCATCAACTGTGCTATCAAGCGGCACTTGCTTAGCAATAATCTACTCACTGACGCTCAGTTTGGGTTCTGCCAGGGCCACTCAGCTCCTGACCTCATTACAGCCTTGGTTCAAACATGGACAAAAGAGCTGAACTCCCGAGGTAAGGTGAGAGTGACGGCCCTTGATGTCAAGGACGCATTTGACCGAGTTTGGCATCAAGGAGCCCTAGCAAAACTGGAGTCAATGGGAATCAGGGGGAAAACTCTCCATTGGTTTGGGTCATACCTAGCACAAAGGAAGATGGTTGTAGTTGTTGTAGGTCCATCACTGCAGGAGTTCCTCAGGGTGGTGTCCTCGGCCCAACCATCTTCAGCTGCTTCATCAATGACCTACCTTCCATCATAAGGTCAGAAGTGGGGATGTTCACTGATGATTGTACAATGTTCAGCACCATTCATGACTCCTCAGATACTGAAGCAGTCCATGTCTAAATGCAGCAAGACCTGGACAATATCTAGGTTTGGGCTAACAAATGGCAAGTAACATTCATGCCACATTGTGTCAGGCAATGACCATCTCCAACAAGAGAGAATCCAATCATCACCCCTTAATGTTCAATGGCATTACCATCACTGAATTGCCTGCTATCAATGTCCTGGGGGTTACCATTGACCAGAAACGGAACGGGACTAGCCATATAAATACTGTGTTTACAAGAGCAGGTCAGAGGCTAGGAATATTGCGACGAGTAACTCACCTCCTGACTCCCCAAAGCCTGTCCACCATCCACAAGGCACAAGTCAGGAGTGTGATGGAATACTCTCCACTTGCCTGGAGGAGTGCAACTCCAACAACAGTCAAGAAGCTTGACACCGTCCAGGACAAAGCAGCCCACTTGACTGGCACCACATCCAC
The DNA here is from genome assembly GCF_964194155.1 of Cetorhinus maximus. Lineage (NCBI taxonomy): Eukaryota > Metazoa > Chordata > Chondrichthyes > Lamniformes > Cetorhinidae > Cetorhinus > Cetorhinus maximus. The sequence continues at coordinate 72,644,568 of NC_135895.1, read as the reverse complement.
AGACATCCTCTCCCTCCACCACCGACGCACAGTAGCAGCAGTGTGTACCATCTACAAGATGCACTGCAGGAACTCACCAAGGCTCTTTCGACAGCACCTCCCAAACCCATGACCACTACCATCTAGAAGGACAAGGGCAGCAGATAGATGGGAACACCACCACCTGGAAGTTCCCCTCCAAATCACTTACCATCCTGACTTGGAAATATATCGCCATTCCTTCACTGTCGCTGGATCAAAATCCTGGACCTCCCTCCCTAACAGCACTGTCGATGTACCTACACCACATGGACTGCAGTGGTTCAAGAAGGCAGCTCACCACCACCTTCTCAAGGGCAACTAGGGATGGGCAATAAATGCTGGTCCAGCCACATCCTGTGAATGAATTTTTAAAAAGCTGATGTTAACAGTGGACAAGTCAGGTCCCAGAGTGAAACCTGGCTTGGGGGATCCTAGCTCTGTTTTATTTTAGAAACCATAGAGGTCAGTTACTGAACACATTCACAAGAGTCTGCCAGTATAGTGTTAACATGAAGAATAAAATGTTTATTGAACTATATTACACTAGACAAAAAGGTTGGAAAGATTTAAATACAGGTACCAGAAAATGATCCAAATTCACACAATTCCTTTTTCCTAAAACCCTTACAGATACAAAACCCTATTGATGATTTACCATTGTCTCAACACCAAGGTTTCTTCCATAGGTCAGCTCAGTTTCAAGACAGTTTTCTTCCAGTGGACTTCTGAGCATTCACTGGATGCTTTTCTTCAGTTGGTATCTCTCCCTGAGGCACCCAAAAACCCCGCTCTAAGCTCACTATTACTTCAACCACAGAGCAAACACATGAGTCCCCTAAATTCAGTCCCCCAGCAGGCTAACAGGATTTCTTATTAGAGAGATTAGGCCTTCTACCTGCACTCTCTGGTATACACACGTTAACTGACCACCCTTCTGTGTTTACCTGTCTCGCTGTGTGTCGCTGGATTCCTGTCACTAGGCAACAGTACCGTTTTCTCTACTTTATGTTTTTCTTTAACTTCACTAAACTACTAACCCCTTGGTAACCCATCCCTTTACTTCAAGAGCTGCAAAACCTCATTAAAAATGCATGTAAACAAACGGGGCTTCAGGCTCTCTGGCACCCAGCTCACAAAAACCTCCAAACAAAACTAAAACCAGCTTTCACCTTTCTTAACACCCAAATACAAATTACAAATTAAACTAAAAGCTAGACAGAACGTTAGGGACAATGTTTGGTCAGGGTAGGATTCTCCTTGTTTAAATTCCCAAGCATGAGGTTCCACCGTGTAATACCACGGAAATCTGGGTTTCCGGCTGGGATTCTGGCAGCAGGCTGAGGCCAGGCATCAGTGTGGGATCAGCACTGCACATGGGTAGGACCAGAGTACAGAAGCAGCATACTGCCTGATGACCCAGAACAGAGCACGATGCGGATTCACTGACAAGTGTCAGGAGAATGTCAGACACACACACACACGGGTAGCATGAAGTTGCATCATTGTGTCTCACTTCAAGTGTTGGATACACAATTGGATTAATGAAAGCCGGGTTTAGATGTGCATCCTGTTACAGACACAAAATAGTTATTTCAGGCCAAAAAATTAATTAGGTTCAGTGTAAATATTGAGCGAGCTACAATATTTGAGAAATTAGTCAGCACAGCTCGATGTTTGGTGAATCATAGAACGCTTACAGCACAGAAAAGAAACATGTCTGCACCAGCCGGGGAAAGAGCCATACAGCCTAATCCCACTTTCCAGCATTTGGTCCGCAGTCCTGCAGGTTACAGCACTTGAGGTGCATGCCCAGGCACCTTTTAAATGGATTGAGGGTTCCTGCCTCTACTCCCCTTTCAGGCAGTGAGTTCCAGACCTTCACAATCCTCTGGGTCAAAAGGTTTTTCCTCATCTCCCCTCTAACCCTTTAGCCAATCACTTTAAATCTATGCTCCCTCGGCACTGACCCCTCTGCTAAAGTAAATAGGCCCGTCCCATCCACTCTATCCAAGCCCCTCACAATTTTGTACATCTCAATCAAACCTCCCCTCAGCCTCCTCAGACTGTGGAGTTGAGGCACATAATTCAGGAAGGCCTCGATTCTATTCTCCACTCCTTGGAGTTTCCAGGTTGCAGTCAGGATGAGTGTTGGCTCAGTGGGCCGCACTCTCACCTCAGAGTCAGAAAGTTGTAATCTGGGCCACACTCCAGAGACTTGAGCAGAAAATTGAGGCTGACAGGCCCTGGTGCACTATGAAGGGAGTGTTGCACTGCCAGAGGCGCTGTCTTTCAAAACCTTCGACTGAGGCCCTGTTTGCCCTCTCGGGTGGGATTAAAAGATCCCACAACATTCAAAGAAGAATGGGGCCTTTCCCTGGTCGGCATTCAACGCTGAGAAACAACAAATTATCCAGCCTTTCTCAAATTGCCGTTTGTGAGACCTTGCTTTGCGCAAATTGGCCACCGTGTTTCCTGCCACAAGTTCCTCACGATGCAAAATGTTTTGGGAAGTTGTGAAGATGATGTCGAAATGCAAATCTTCCTTTCTCTGATTGGTTTTAATGGATTAGAAAGGTAAAATAGATTAGGAAAGCTCCAACCGGGAGTTACTGGAGGGAGATCAACATTCCTGGACACCAAGGGTGACAGGGGGGAGGACATTGATAAGCTAAACATCAATAGTTCCTCAGCAGGAGACAGCAGAGATCAGACAGGTGATAGGGCTATCCTACGCACCCAGACCATGGAACCATACCTGGCTCCTACACCAATCTGAGACTAGAACCTTTCCAAAGAGTAACACTGATGGATGCTCAGCTGAACTTTCTCTGCAGTGGGGTGGGTACTAGTTTATGTCCCCTCACGGAAACCTAGAATAGGCCCTCCTCCCTCAACCCACTCCCCCACGCCCCATCTCGCCACCCCAACATTTGACCATGGATTTAAACATATCTCAGCAGCGCTGTGCTTTGGAGGTGATTTTTAAGGGGAGGACATGCATGCGTTTACCACCTGGCTTCATATTTCATGTGTGTCTTTTCATTCATGTCGGGCTTCCATTTTGTAACTCTCAATGCTCTGTGTAACTCTGCTTGTCACCCACACGTCTTCCCAGGCCACCGAGGTATTAAATCTCTTCCTGCACTCGATCCAGGGTCTTGTAACAGCCCCTCGACTGCGCACGATCTCCTCCTCTCCCAGCCATGCCTTTTAGTGGGACTTGCTGGTCTCCTCCTCCCATCTGCTGGACACAAGATATCTCTCCCTACCACCTGCAGAAGCCTCTCTAGGGAGGAGTCGCCGAATTGAGAGCTTCTGAAGCCATTCCTCTGCCGTTTCTATTGATGGTGACCTCCTCCTTCTTGCCTCTCTCTACACCCTGCCTGGCTGCTGCACGTGTGCATTTAAAAATGGAGCCTCCATGCGAGCTTCCAGCACTAGGACCCATCCACCACCGTTATTTGGCTGGCTCCCCCACCCTTTTTTATTCATTCATGGGACGTGGGCTTCGCTGGCTGGGCCAGCATTTATTGCCCATCCCTAAATGCCCCTTGAGAAGGGATGCTGAGCTGCCTTCCTGAACCGCTGCAGCCCATGTGGTGTAGGTACACCCACAGTGCTTTTGGGGAGGGAGTTCCAGGATTTTGACCCAGCGACAGTGAAGGAACAGTGATATATTTCCAAGTCAGGATGGTGAGTGACTTGGATCCTAATTGGCTCTGGCTGGTAAAATCTAGATGGCAGTTCCACTGCCTGCCCGTCTGTGCCACCGAGCCACATTTCCCCAGTGGCAGGACATTTCCAACCCCCACACCCCCTCGCAGACCCTCCCGCTTTGTGACCCACCCTGGTCCCACTTGCCCAACCCTTCCCCCTCCCAGACCCGCCCTGCCCCTGAGCACCCTCCCCACCCCTGGCTCCCCTCTCCAGACCCTCCTCAGACCCTTTCCACCCCTGACCTCTCTCCCAGGACCCTCCCTGACCCCCACCTTCCCTGACCCCACCCCCTCCTCCCAACCCTCCACCTCCCTGACTACCCCCCCACCCCTTCCCACTCTCCTGACCCTCCAGCTCCCCGAGCCTCCCACAGGCTCCTACCCTCTCCTGAACACTTGCTTTGTGTGATGGAGAGAGAGGAACTTCGAGTTGCAGGGTTTGGGAAGGGGAGGGTCAAGGGTGAGGAGGAGGAGGGTCAGGGTTGGGGAGTGTAGGGGAGAGAGAGGGTCAGTGGAGAGTGAGGGCCAGGATTAGGGAGGGTGCAGGTTGGGGAAGGTTGGAGAGGGGGAGGGTCAGTGAAGGATGAAGGAGAGAGTTGGGCTTTGGGGAGTTTGTGGGAGAGGGTTGATCAGCATGCGGCTGGGTCTGGGGAGTGGAGAGTTGGGGAGGGGGAAGAGGAGTGTCAGGATAGGGGGAGGGACAGGCAACAGAGAAGGTTAGGGAGGGTTGGGGGTAGGGGAGATTTGGGGAGGGTAAGGCGAATAGTTATTTTGTTTACAAGTACAGTAATACGTATGTACAGCAATATACAGTATTTAAACTTACTGAGTATAATGTTTTAATATTTCTCTTAGACAGGAAAGCTCCTACAGAATCTAACTACAGTTCTTACATTGGTTGTAAGGGGGAAATCTGATTCTTTTCATGTTGTTCCATCTGAAGTTGCACTTTTCAGGAACGTAATGACACCATGAAGTTAGGAATTACTGTCATTTTTTTGTGCATTTTACTGATTGTGCTACTGACATCTTTTGGTGAAAGAACAATAATACATCAACAGCTTCGACTCTCTCTCTCTCTCTCTGGATCACTTAATTGGAAATGTTAAGCAGCATGATATTTGGCACTGGTTTCAAACATCAACACAAAGTGAATGTAAAGCAGAGCGTGGGTTTGTGCTGGATAATAGATTTCAGGGAACTTCAATGAAGCAACAGAGAGAGATTTCAGGGAATTTCAGAATTCCACAGGTATCAACCTTCAATGGGATACTGATTGATAGAGGGGTACGAGATTAGGACAGGTTTAGATAAGGTAGACAAAGAAAAGCTGTTCCCATTGGCTGATGGTACAAGGACTGGGGCACACAGATTTAAGGTTTTGAACAAGAGATACAGGGGGAATGTGAGGAAGAATTTGTTTACACAGCGAGTGGTGATGACCTGGAACTCGCTGCCCACGAGGGGGATGGAAGCAGAGACGATGAATAATTTCAACAGGAAATTGGACGGGCACTTGAGAGAAGTAAACTTCCAGGGACACGGGGATAGAGTGAGGGGGGTGGGACTGAGTGGATTGTTCTACGAGGTTAGGTTGGAGAAGCTGGGGTTGTTCTCCTTGGAGCAAAGGAGATTGAGGGGAGATTTGATAGAGGGGTACGAGATTAGGACAGGTTTAGATAAGGTCTCGATATGCATTTCCTCAACACAGATCCTTGTGGGAAACCACAAGTCACATTCTACCAATTTGAGTCTCTGCCTGTCATCACTACTCTCTGTTTCCTGCCACTCAACCAATTCCCTAACCAATTTTCTTTCAATTCCATGAATTTCAACTTGAGCTAACAGTATTTTGAAGGCCTTCAGCAAATGCCTTCTAAAAGTCCATATAAAGACCATCAGAGACGTTCCCCTGTCCATTACTTTAGTCATCTGGGACTGACTGGATTGCCCTACAGAGAGGCAGCAAGGAATCAATGGGTTGAATAGCCTTCTTCTGCATGACTCTTTGATGGATGGACATTCAGTTTTTACTCTCTGCTCTCTCTCCCTCCAACATTTCCTGGGGATTCAGGAAACTTGTAATGACGATGAAATTAGATTGGTACTCTGCCCCTGCTGGCATCAGCTGGGATAACAGAAGGGAAGGGGCAAAATGAGTCACCCAAGGTCTCGGCGCCTGGGCTGTATTTTCCTCCCACTTCCCCAATTGGGACCACCCTCAATTCTGGAATTATTCTCTGGATTAGCATTAAGGAAACCCCAATAACCCCTGACAGAGGGAGAGAGATTCCATTTCCATTTCATCAGAGAACCGGCACAGGCAAGATGGGCTGAATGGTCCATTCTGAGCTGGAGAAATCCAGGATGGTTTTAAACACAATATTATTTGGGTTAAAATAAAGTGAAAAACCATTCTCGGTAAACAATCACTAACACGAAACAACAAGAAGTGGTCATTGTTCTGTCTGCTGTGTTAAAGCCTTTTAGGAAAGAAACAAAGACCTTGCATTTATATCACATTTTACAGCCAACAAAGTGCTTTTGAATTGTAGTCACTGTCGTAATGTAGGAAACATGGCAACTAGTTTAAGCACAGCAAGATCCCACAAATAGCAATAATAATCAATTTCATGTTCAGTTGATGGATAAATGCTGATCAAGACACCAGGGATCATCCCCCAATTCTCTTTTGAAATCATATCATGGGAGCTTTTACAACCACCTCAGAGAGCGGACAGGACCTCAGTTTAAAGTCTCATTTGAAAAACATCTCCAACAGTGCACCAATCCCTTAATGCTCCACTGGAGTGTTAGCATTGTACGCAATGTCCTATAGGGGGGCTTGAACCTGCAACCTTATACCACAGAGACAAGAGTACATTCCAACTTAGCCAGAGCTGATACCTAATGAGTTCTAACCAAAGAGGTTGTGGGAAAGTGCACATTGACTCTTCAATAGCTGAGTGGTAGGCAGATTGGATGCTCAGACACTCGGTGTACCGCATGTGTTCAGATTGTAAACTCCCTCCTCACTGACGTCAGGGAAAGCCAGGCCTTTGAAACAGGCCTTCAGCTTAACAATACGTCTAAAGACAACTGTGTGGATCAGTCTTTTCAGATGGCAATCCCTCTCCGAGAGAAAGAATGGCAGATTCCATCAGGAAATGATGTGATTGTGAAGACCAGATTGCACAGTGGCAAGTTTACATCGACAAGTCTCATTGTGACCTTTAACAGGGATTTCTAAAGTAAAATGCTCCCATAACAGGTCTGGCAACAGGATGCCAAGTGTCTCACACAGGAAAGCTGTTTAAATATAAGATTTTAAACTGCGTTATCCAGCTAGATCTCCATTTTTCCATCTCTCTCTCTATCCCTCTATCCCTCTCTCCCCTGTCAATTCAATTCAATGCATGTTTTATTGTCCATTCAGAAACTCATCATTGTTACACTGCTTGTTTATTAAACATCACAGATAAATAAATAATTAACAATGAAAAAGACCAAAATACATCATTGCAAAAGTCGAACTCTGGTTAAGTATATGTAAAAACTATTACGTTTCTCATGTCCAAGATTGTATTCCATTTCAATTCCAGCCTTCAGGTATTGCACATCTCTCTTAATTCTTGAATCTTAAAGGGAAAGTGTAGCTTCAGCAAGTTCAGCAAAAACCATTTTCAAAACCAGTCGAAAACAAGTTAATAACTTGTTTTAAAGTTATTTAAAAGGGGGGTCAGGAGCAGAGGGACCTGGGTGTATATGTGCATCAGTCATTGAAGGTGGCAGGACATGTTGAGAGCGCGGTTAATAAAGCATTCAGTATCCTAGGCTTTATTAACAGGGACATAGAGTACAAGAGCACGGAGGTTATGTTGAACTTGTAGAAGTTACTAGTTTGGCCTCAGCTGGAGTATTGTGTCCAGTTCTGGGCTCCGCACTTTAGAGAAGATGTGAAGGGGTTAGTGAGGGTTTTGGTTCCAGGGATGAGGAATTTCAGTTATGAAGATAGATTGGAGAAGTTAGGACTGTTTTTCTTGGAGAAGAGAAGGCTGAGAGGAGATAGAGGTGTTCAATATGATGAGGGTCTGGACAGAGTAGATAGAGACAAACTGTTCCCATTGGTGGAAGGAACGAGGGTGCAGATTTAAGGTAATTGGCAAGAGATGCAACGGTGACATGAGGAGAAACTTCCTCACACAGTGAGCAATTAAGATCTGGAATGCACTGTCTGAGGGTGTGGTGGAGGCACAGTCAATCGAGTGGTTAGGATCTGGAGTGCACTATCTGAGGGTGTGGTGGAGATAGAGTCAATCGAGGCTTTCAAGAGGGATTTAGATTGTTATCTGAAAAGGAAGAACATGCAGGATTACGGGGAGAAGGTGGGGAAGTTGCACTCGCTGAATTGTTCATACTGAGAGCCAGTGCAGACATGACTGGCCAAATGGCCTCCTTCTGTGCTGTAGCAGTGTTAACACAGAATCACACAGCTATGATTTTCTAAGTGCATTTTTAAGACTGTTTCACTCATAGATTCCAGCACTTTCCTGATGGTGATAGTTCCCTGTTTTCTCTCCCCTTTCTTGAATAGCAGTTTTACATTTATAACCTTCAATATGCCGGGATAGATCCAGGATCTAGGAAGTTTTGGAAATCACCACAACACATCCATTATCTATGCAGCTATCTCTTTTAGAACCCTAGGATGTAAACTGTCAGGTCCTGGAGGTTTGTCAGATTTCAGTCCCTTAGGTTTCGACAGTTCTTTTTCTCCGTTGATGTTAATTCCTTATTTTCCTCACTCTTCTTAGCCGCAGGGTTACCCTCTATTTCTGCTATGGAACTTGTGTTTTCTACAGTGAAGCCAGACACAAGACATTTCTTCAATTCCTCTGCCATTTCCTCATTCCCCATGACAATTCCTCCGGACCCTGCCCTTCGGCCCATCGAGTCAGCGCCAGTCAAACAAGTATCTAGCTATTCTAATCCCATTTTCCAGCACTAGGCCCATAGCCTTATATGCCATGGCATCGCAAGTGCATATCCAAATACTTCTTAAATGTTATGAGGGTTTCTGCCTCTACCACCCTTTCAGGCAGTGAGTTCCAGATTCCCACCACCCTCTGGGTGAAAAAATTCTTCCTCACATCCCCTCTAAACCTCCTGCCCCTTACCTTAAATCTATGCCCCCTGGTTATTGATCCCTCCACCAATGGGAAAAGTTCCTTCCTGTCTACCCTATCTATGCCCCTCTTAGTTTTATAAACCTCAATCATGTCCCCCCTCAATCTCCTCTGCTCCAGAGAAAATAACCCCAGTCTATCCAATCTCTCCTCATAACTAAAACTCTCCAGCCCAGGCAACATCCTGGTAAATCTCCTCTGCACTCTCTCTAGTGTAATCACATCATTCTATGCCTCAGCTAATAAAGGCAAGTATCAATTTGCCAAATTGTCTTGGATCCCATGGGCTCTTACCTTCATTATCAGTCTCCCATGTGAGACCTTATCAAAAGCCTTGCTGAAGCCCAAGTAGACTACGTCAAATGCAGTACCCTCATCTATACACCTGGTCACCTCTTCGAAAAATTCAACCAAATTGGTCAGACATGACCTCCCCTTAACAAAACCATGCTGATTCTCCCTGATTAATCTCTGCCTCTCCAAGTGTAGATTAATTCTGTCCCTCGGAATTGCTTCCAATATTTTCCCCACCACTGAGGTTAGACTGACTGGCCTGTAGTTCCCTGGTTTATCCCTTCCTCCCTTCTTAAATAACGGTACCACATTGGCTGTCCTCCAGTCCTCTAGCACCTCTCCTGTGGCAAGAGAGGTATTGAAAATTATTGCCAGCGCCCCTGCTATCTCCTCCCTTGTCTCACTCAACAGCCTGGGATACATTTCATCCAGGCCTGGAGATTTATCTACTTTTAAGCCTGCCAGACCACTTAGAAACTCCTCCCTTTCTATGCGAATTTATTTAATTATATCACAGTCCTGCTGCCTGATTTCCACACCCATGTCATCCCTCTCACTTGTGAACACTGACACCTAGTATTCATTTAGAACCCAACCTACGTCTTCCGGCTCCACACAGATTACCAATACAGTCCTTAATGGGCCCTACTCTCTCCCTAGTTATCCTCTTACTCTTAATGTACTTGTAAAATAACTTTGGATTTTCCTTTATTTTACCTGCCAATGATATTTCATGCCCCCTTTTTGCTCTCCTAATTTCTTTTTTAATTTTCCCACTACACATTCTATACTCCTCTAGGGCTTCTGCTGTTTTGAGCCCTCGGTATCTACCTTAAGCCTCTCTTTTTCTCTTTATCCAATCCTGTATTTCCCTCGACATACAGGGTTCCCTGGATTTGTTGGTCCCACCCTTTATCTTTACTTGGACATGTTGGCCCTGTACTCTCCCTATTTCCTTCTTAAATGAGTCCCATTGCTCTGACGCAGGTTTACCTAAAAGTACCTGCTCCCAGTCCATTCTGGCCAGATCATATCTGATCTTATTAAAATTGGCCTTCTCCGAATTTAGAACTCTGATTTCTGGCCCATCCTTGGCCTTTTCCATAACAACCTTGAGTTTAACAGAGTATGATCACTATCTGCAAAATGCTCCCCCACTGATAGCTCAACCCACTTGCCCGGCTTCATTCCCTGAAAATAAGTCCAGGACCGTCCCTTCTCTTGCAGGACCTTCTACATACAGGCTTAAAAAGCTCTCCTGGATGCATTTTAAGAATTCCAGTCCCTCTAAACCTATCAAACTATGACTAACCCAGTTAATGTTGGGGAATTTGAAATCCCCCACTATTACTATCCTATTATTTTTACACTTCTCTGACATTTGACTATATATCTGCTGTTCTATTTCTCTCTGACTGTTTGGGAGCCTATAGTACACTCCCAGCAATGTGATTGCTCCTTTTTTGTTTTTCAGTTCTACCCATATGGCTTCATTTGAGGAGCCTTCTAAGATGTGATCCCTCCTTACTGCTGTGTTGATTCCTTGATCAATATTGTGATACCCCCTTCTCTTTTACCTCCTTCCCTGTCTCGCCTAAAGACCCTATATACTGGAATATTGAGCTGCCAATCCTGCCCCTCTCTCAACCATGTCTCTGTCTCAGCAATGACATCATATTTCCATGTGTTAATTTGTGCCCTCAACTCATCTGCCTTATTCATCAGGCTCCTTGCATTAAAATAAACACCATCTAACCTTGCCAAACTCCCTTGTGTCTTAACTGGCCTATAATTTCTAAGCCTTCCAGACTCACTTGCTCTCTCTTCTAATTTTGGCTGTGCATCTCCCCCTGCTGAACCTCCTCTCAGGATCCCATCCCCCTGCCAAGTTAGTTTAAACCCTCCCCAACAGCACTAGCAAACCTCCCCGCAAGGATGTTGGTCCCATTCCGGTTCAGGTGAAACCCGTCCATCTTGTACAGGTCTCACTGCCCCCAGAAACAGTACCAATGTCCCAGAAAACTAAAGCCCTCCCTCCTGCATCATCTCTGCAGCCACACATTTATCTGGACTAACCTCCTATTTCTATACTCACTAGCGTGTGGCACCGGAAGTAATCCAGAGATGACTACCTTTGAGGTCCTGTTTTTCAATCGGTTTCCTAGATCCCTAAATTCTGCTTGCAAGACCTCACCCCTCTTTCTACCTATGTCGTTGGTACCAATATGTACCATGATCTCTGTCTGTTTGCCCTCCCCTTTTAGAATGCCCTGCAGCCGTTCAGTGACATCCTTGACCCTGGCACCAGGGAGGCAACATGCCAATCTGGAGTCACATCTATGGCCGTAGAAACGCCTGTCTGTTCCCCTTGTAATCGAGTCCCCAACCACTATTGCTCTTCCCCTCTTTTTCCTCTCCCCCGTGCAGCTGAGCCACTCACAGTGCCATGAGCGTGGCTGCACTCCCCAGAGGAACCGTCACTTTTCCAACACAGAAAAGTGGTTCTCGAGCGAGATGCACCCTGGGGATTTCCTGACTACCTGCCTGACACCTTTCTTCTGACTGATGGTCACCCATTCCCTCTCTGTCTGCGCTTCCATAAGCTGTGGGGTGACCACGTCTAAAAATGAGCTATCTACGAAACTCTCAGCCTTGTGGATGCACCTCAGTGCCTCCAGCTGCCGCTCAAGCTCCAAAACTCGGAGCTCAAGCAGCTGCAGCTGATGGCACTTCCTGCACACGTGGTCGGTCAGAGCGCAAGGTGCATCCAAGACTTCCCACATGTTGCAGGCAGTACATAACATGGGATTGAGCTGCCCTGCCATGCCTCTGGTTGAAAAAAACCCTTACTTTTAGATAAAGACAGTAAAAAAACGTTAAATTATTTATGTACTTTAAATAAAAACTAGAATGCTTACCTTTCCTTAGCTTAATTTATTTTAAACAGGAGAAAAAAAAACTGGAGACAAACACTTACCCACTACTCACCAATCAGCTCTCACCTTTGTGCTGACATCACCTTTTGAAGTTTCCCTGGACTCGCGCTGGTTCTGATCTCTCTGCCGCTCTCTCGCACTGTCTTGTGATGTCACTCGTTATTTTCAACAAGAACGGACTGCAGGACACTCTTCCCAGACTGCTTCACCGTGATGCTGACTGTATGACACTCTTCCCAGACTGCTTCACCATGATGCTGACTGCAGGACACTCTTCCCAACTGCTTCACCATGATGCTGACTGCAGGACCCTCTTCCCAGACTGCTTCACCGCGATGCTGACTGTAGGACACTCTTCCCAGACTGCTTCACCATGATGCTGACTGCAGGACACTCTTCCCAGATTGCTTCACCACAATACTAACTGTAGGACACTCTTCCCAGACTGCTTCACCACGATGCTGACTGCAGGACACTCTTCCCAGACTGCTTCACCACGATACTGACTGTAGGACACTCTTCCCAGGCTGCTTCACTGCGATGCTGACTGTAGGACACTCTTCCCAGACTTCTAAGGGGTCAGTGTTTATTTTAGCTAGTCTTCCTCTTTTTCATATAATAGCTTTTACAAATTGTTTTTATATTTCTGGCTAGTTTACTTTCAAATTCTAATTTTTCCCTTTTTATCAGCTTTTTGTGGGCCTTTTCTGGTTTCTAAAACACTCCAGTTCTCAGACCTGCAATTGTTTTTTTTTACAACATTGTCAGCCTCTCCTTTTAATCTAATACTATCCTTCACCTCCTGAGTAAGACACAGATGTGTCTTTCATGCTGAGTTTTTGTTTTTCAATAGAATGTATTTTTGTTGAATATTTTCAATTGTTCTTTAAATGTTTATCACTGTTCATTTATGACCTTTTAGTATAATTGCCCAGTCAACCATAGCCAGTTCTCCCCTTATACCTATGCGATTGGCTTTGGTTGCATTTTAGATTCTTGTTTGTGAATGGAGTATGTCGCTTTCAAGCTTAACATGGAATTCACTTGTATTATGATCACTATTTCCCAGTGGATCTTTTACTATGAGTTTACTAATTAACTCTGCCTCATTACACAACACTAGATTTAAAATGGCTTTATCGCTAGTTGGTTCCACAACATATTGCTCCAGGAAACTGTCATGGCACAAATAATACAAACTAATTTTCTACACCACTCTTGCCAATTTGATTGGTCCAGGTTGCATGAAGATTAAAGTCCCCCATAATTATTACATTACCTGTGTTACAAGCTCCAATAATGTCTTGTTTAATGATCTGTCAAATGGTATAACTACTGTTAGGGGGCCTATAAACTACTCCCACCAGTATTTTATGACTCTTGCGGTTCCTAACCTCCATCAGTGCTGATTCTACTTCCTGATCTTCTGAGCCAAGATCATTTCTCACTAATATCCTTCTGTTATCCTTCATTATCAGGGCTACCCCTCCTCCTATTCCACTCTATTTGTTTTTACTTTTAAATATTGTGTACCCTGGAATGTTTATTTCCCAACATTGGTCACTGTGTACCCATATCTCTGTAATGGTGATTAGATCTAAACCATTTATTCCTATTTGTGCCACTAGTTCATCTATCCTGTTGCAGATTCTTCGTGCAATCAGATAAAGAGACTTATAATTTCATATTTTACTGCTATTCCCTGCATGGATCTTACTCATTGATGTACAATTACTGTTAAACATTGTCTCTTCTGGCCCACTCTGCTTCTCTTTACTTGCATCATTCTGATACCTTCACTTTTCCCTTTGGATTTCTATATCTCCCTTCACTCAAACTCTGTCCACCCTGGTTTTAATTTAAAGCCCTATACAACCTGGTTCAAGTGGAACCCATTCCAACAGAACAGCTCTCTCTTCCCTGATTCTGATGCCAGTGCCCCATGAATTGAACCCCCTTCTTCCCACACCACTCTTTGAGCCATGTGATTAACTCTCTAATCTACTTGAGCCAATTAGCACGTGGCTCAGGTAACAGACATGATTACCTCTGATGTTCTGTGTTTTAATTTGGACCCCAACTCTTCAAACTCTCTTAGCTAACCATCAATCCTAGTTCTATCAATGTCACTGGTTCCTACATGGACCACAACAACCGAATCCACCCCCTCCCATTCCAAGATCATCTCTAGATATGAAGAGATGTCCTTAACCTTGGCATCGGGCAGGTAACACAACCTTCAGAGTTACCAGTCATGGCTACAGAGGAAGTATCTATCCCTCTGACTATACTGTCCCTTATCACTATACCATCCCTTTTCACTCTCCCCTCCACCTCCTGCAGCCCTGGTGCCGTGGTCAGTTCACTCATCCACCCTGCAGTCCACTCCTCATCCACACAGATGGAAAGGACCTTGTACCTGTTGGACACGGTTGAGGGCTGAGTCTCCTCCACCAGGACAGGCTGGTTCCCTGACCTGCCTGACTCACAGTCACACCCTCTTGCCCCTGACCATTGACTAACTGTGCCTAACCTAAGGGGTGTGACCACCTCCTGGAATACAGTGTCCAGAGAACTCTCCCCCTCCCTGATGCTCCGTAAAGTCTGCAAGTCACACTGGATCTCAGCAACTTGGAGCCGAAGTTACTCAAGCTGCAGACACTTGCTGCAGATGTGGTTATCGGGAACTGCAATCCATTCCACAGATTCTCATAAGATGCAGTCACAGCACTCGACCATCCTGCCTAACTTTATTTATTTAATTAGTTAATTGGTTATTCATTTACACAGCTAAAGTAACAGCAAGCTATCTAGCCTGGAGACAAAAGGACACACACCAGCTACTGGAGACTGAAAAAGCTGTACCTCCCTCTCCTTCTTCACCCAATTCCCACTGTACAAAATCCCTGATTCAGCACTCATTCCTTGTGGCACTCAGTCCTCCTTGTCTCACTCTGTGTTTCCCTTACTCTCCATCCTGAAACTGTCTGGCTCAGAGTCACTGAGCTGGAGTGTGAGCGGAGGAGACTCTGACACAAAGGGAGGGAGAGCAGTATCCGGACCATTTGCTCCAGATTTCAGTCTCGCCTCGTGGAGAGGTTCAGGGTCAGAATGGGGCTGGTGTGAGTGTTAACGTACAGAATAAGGGGATCCCAGTAGAGACAGAGAATGAGGTGCTGCAGAAATGGATCCGATCCAACAGGGACAATGTACTATTTACCTGTGAGGAGAGAGATGGAGACTGTCAGAAAGACAGGCTGAATGTGACCAGGAGGCTGTCCAAAAGGGAGGAGGGGAAGCATAATGTGGTAGTTATAGGGGGAGGCAGTGGCATAGTGGTATTGTCACTGGACTAGTAATCCAGAGACCCAGGGTAATGTTCTGGGGACCTGGGTTCAAATGCCACCACAAAATCTGAATTCAGTAAATCTGGGATTAAAACTCTAATGATGACCATGAAACCATTGTCAATTATTGTAAAAACCTATCTGGTTCACTAATGCCCTTTAGGGAAGGAAATCTGCTGTCCTTACCTGGTCTGGCCTTATATGTGACTCCAGACCCACAGCAATGTGGCTGACTCTTAAATGCCCCCTGAATTAGGTGTGGGCAATAAACACTGGCCTAGTCAGCAATGCCCACATCCCATTAAAAAATTAGGGAACAGATAGCGTCCATTATAAGCAGGATCAAGCGTCCCACATGTTTGGCTGCCTACATGATGTGAGTGGGGAGGATATCTCACAACAATTTAAGAAGGACATTAGAGAGGGGAGTCCAGTTGTGGTGACCCATGTTGGGACCAACAACATTGGGATGAGTAGGCCAGAGGTTGTGTACAAGAGGGCATGTGTAAATCAATGAACAGAACCTGTAGAATCTCTGGGTTATTATCCGAGCCACATGCAGATTGGAAGAAGAGGTAAACAGATTCAGGAGGTGAACATGTGCCTGTAGGAGGGGTGTGGGATAGAGGATTTACATTCCATAGGACACTAACACCAGCACTGGGACAGGAAGAAACCACTGGGACAGGCTTCACCTGAAACAGGCTGGTCCTATCAGAAAGCAGAAATAAAGTGGTTACAGTGAATTTAAACCAGTCAAGAGAGGAAGAAGTCCAGTGGAAAAGGCAGTATGATTAATAGGATGAAAACAGGCAGAAGGGTAGAGATAGAGTAACAGTCATAAATTTTGCTTCAGAAACTACAGCCAAAGGGAAAATCAAAAGTGAAGTGGTTAAATCAGGTGAGAGAAATAAGTGACGTGAGAGTAAAACATTAGAGAAGGAAGGCAGGTGAGGGTGTGGGGCTCAAAAAAAGTGTTTATTATACAAATACACAGAGCGAAGGAAAAAATTGAATGAATTGCAATGATCAGCTGTTGTTTTTGGACAGACTTTGCCAGCTTCTGCTCAGCCTCTACGTTTCCATTTGTAAAGTTACCCCTGGAATTCTCGTCTTTCTCCTCCTTTCTTTCAATAACATTGCCATGTTCGCAAACTGTAGACACTTCTCTGGGGGTGGAGTCACCTGTGGAGAGTGTAGGCTTGTGGGCTGCATAAGGAATGGGGCTTCTCAGAATATTTGGAATTCTTATAGATTTAATAGACACAGCATCAGCCCATCTGGCAGGAAGGCTGTTTCACTTCTCTCTCCGAAAAAAAACACATCAACAGTCCCTAGCTGTCAGCGGATGAGGGAAAACAAAGATAACAGCCAAGGAAATGTTCCTTTATTCTTTCCTGCATTGTGGGCGTCCTTGGCAAGACCAGCTTTTGTTGCCCCTCCCTAATTGCCCTTGAACTGAGAGGTTTGCTAGGCCATTTCAGAGGGCAGTTAAGAGTCAGCCACATTGCTGTGGGTCTGCAGACCCATACAGGCCAGACCGGGTAACGACAGCAGATACCCTTTCCTTAGAGTTTTTACGACAATCGATGATAGTTTCGTGGTCACCATCACTGAGATGAGCTTTCAATAGCAGATTGGCATGGTGGGATTCGGACCCATGCCCCCAGAGCATTAAGATAAAATCGAATAACTGCTGATGCTGGACAGCATCCCCAGAGCGTTAGCCTGGGCTTCGGGAGTCCTACTCCAGCAACATTACCACTACCAACGTCTCCCCAAATGAATGGTCCTTTCATCAGGTCGTGTGGCATCTTGGGGAGCAGTGTCGGGGGTGGGGCAGTGACGGGGGCGGGGAGCAGTGTTTTGGGGGTGGGTATGGGGAGCAGTTTCAGGGGGTGGGGCAGTGCCAAGGGTGGGGGCAGGTCAGTGTCGGGGGCGGGGCGGGGCAGTGTCAGTGTCGGGGGCGGGCGTGGGGAAGTGTCGGGGGCGGGGCAGTGTTGATGTTGGGGGCGGGGGCGGGGCAGTGTCGGGGCGGGGGTGGGGACCAGTGTCGGGGGTGGGGAGCAGTGTTGTGGGTGGGGGGCAGTGTCGGGGGTGGGGGGCAGTGTCAGGGGTGGGGAGCAGTGTCGGGGGTGGGAGGCAGTGTCGGGGGTGGGGAGCAGTGTCGGGGGTGGAGGGCAGTGTCGGGGGTGGGGGGCAGTGTCGGGGGTGGGGGGCAGTGTCGGGGGTGGGGGGCAGTGTCGGGGGTGGGGGGCAGTGTCGGGGGAGGGGCGCCATGTCGGGGGGTGGGGAGCAGTGTCGGAGGGTGAGGAGCAGTGTCTGGGGTGGGGAGCAGTGTCGGGGGTGGGGGGCAGTGTCGGGGGTGGGGAGCAGTGTCGGGGGTGGGGGGCAGTGTCAGGAGTGGGGGGCAGTGTCGGGGGTGGGGAGCAGTGTTGGGGGTGGGGGGCAATGTCGGGGGTGAGGAGCAGTGTCGGGAGTGGGAGGCAGTGTCGGGGGGTAGGGAGCAGTGTCGGGGGGTGGGGAGCAGTGCTGGGGCGTGGGGAGCAGTGTCGGGGGTGGGGAGCAGTGTCGGGGGTGGGGAGCAGTGTCGGGGGTGGGGAGCAGTGTCTGGGGTGGGGGTGGGGAGCAGTGTCGGGGGTAGGGGTGGGGGGAGGTGTTGGGGGTCGGGAGCAGTGTCGGGGGTGGGGAGCAATGTCGGAGGTGGGGGGCTGTGTCGGGGGTGGGGAGCAGTGTCGGGTGTGGGGGGCAGTGTCGGGGGCAGTGTCGGGGGTGGGGGGCAGTGTCGGGGGAGGGGAACAGTGTAGGGGGTGGGGGGCAGTGTCCGGCAAGGGGGTGGTGAGCAGTTTCGGGGTTGGGGGTGGGGAGCAGTGTCGGAGGTGGGGAGCAGTGTCGGTGGTGGGGGTAGTGGGCAGTGTCGGGGGAGGGAGTGTGGGTGGGGAGCAGTGTCGGGGCTGGGGGTGGGGAGCAGTGTCGGGGGTGGGGAGCAGTGTCAGGGTTGGGGGTGGGGGGCAGTGTCGGGGGTGGGGAGCAGTGTCGGGGGTGGGGGTGGGGGTGGGGCCAGTGTCGGGTGTGGGGGTGGGGTGCAGTGTCGGGGTTGGGGAGCAGTGTCGGGGGTGGGGAGCAGTGTAGGGGGTGAGGAGCAGTGTCGGGTGTGGGGCAGTGTCGGGGGTGCGGAGCAAAGTCGGGGGTGGGGAGTAGTGTCAGGGGTGAGGAGCAGTGTTGGGGGTGGGGGGCAGTGTCACGGGTGGGGGTGGGGGTGGGGGGCAATGTCGGGGGTGGGGGTGGGGGTGGGGTGCAGTGTCGGGGGTGGGGAGCAGTGTCGGGGGTGGGGGGCAATGTCGGGGGTGAGGAGCAATGTCGGGGGTGGGGGGCAATGTCAGGGGTGAGGAGCAGTGTCGGGGGTGGGGGGCAGTGTCGGGGGGTGGGGAGCAGTGTCGGGGGTGGAGAGCAGTGTCAGGGGTGAGGAGCAGTGTCGGGGGTGGGGGGCAGTGTCGGGGGGTGGGGAGCAGTGTCGGGGGTGGAGAGCAGTGTCGGAGGTGGGGGGCAGTGTCGGGGGGTGGGGAGCAGTGTCGGGGGTGGGGGTGGGGGGAAGTGTCAGGGGTGGGGGCGGGGAGCAGTGTCGGGGGTGGGAGGCAGTGTCGGGGGTGGGGGCGTGGAGCAGTGTCGGGGGTAGGGGTTCAGAGTGGTGGTTTGGGAGCAGTGTCGGGGCTGGGGGCGCAGTGTTGGTGGTGGGGGGCAGTGTAGGGGTGGGGAGCAGTGTCGGGGGTGGGGGGCAATGTCGGGGGTGAGGAGCAATGTCGGGGGTGGGGGGCAATGTCAGGGGTGAGGAGCAGTGTCGGGGGTGGGGGGCAGTGTCGGGGGGTGGGGAGCAGTGTCGGGGGTGAGGGGCAGTGTCAGGGGTGAGGAGCAGTGTCGGGGCTGGGGGGGCAGTGTCGGTGGTGGGGGGCAGTGTAGGGGTGGGGAGCAGTGCTGGGGGGTGGGGAGCAGTGTTGGGGGTGGGGAGCAGTGTCGGAGGTGGGCGTCAGTGTCGGGGGTGGGGGGCAATGTCGGGGGAGGGGCGCCATGTCGGGGGGTGGGGAGCAGTGTCGGGGGTGGGGAGCAGTGTCGGGGGTGGGGAGCAGTGTCTGGGGTGGGGGTGGGGAGCAGTGTCGGGGGTAGGGGTGGGGGGAGGTGTTGGGGGTCGGGAGCAGTGTCGGGGGTGGGGAGCAGTGTCGGGGGTGGGGAGCAGTGTCTGGGGTGGGGGTGGGGAGCAATGTCGGGGGTAGGGGTGGGGGGAGGTGTTGGGGGTCGGGAGCAGTGTCGGGGGTGGGGAGCAATGTCGGAGGTGGGGGGCTGTGTCGGGGGTGGGGAGCAGTGTCGGGTGTGGGGGGCAGTGTCGGGGGCAGTGTCGGGGGTGGGGGGCAGTGTCGGGGGAGGGGAACAGTGTAGGGGGTGGGGGGCAGTGTCCGGCAAGGGGGTGGTGAGCAGTTTCGGGGTTGGGGGTGGGGAGCAGTGTCGGAGGTGGGGAGCAGTGTCGGTGGTGGGGGTAGTGGGCAGTGTCGGGGGAGGGAGTGTGGGTGGGGAGCAGTGTCGGGGCTGGGGGTGGGGAGCAGTGTCGGGGGTGGGGAGCAGTGTCAGGGTTGGGGGTGGGGGGCAGTGTCGGGGGTGGGGAGCAGTGTCGGGGGTGGGGGTGGGGGTGGGGCCAGTGTCGGGTGTGGGGGTGGGGTGCAGTGTCGGGGTTGGGGAGCAGTGTCGGGGGTGGGGAGCAGTGTAGGGGGTGAGGAGCAGTGTCGGGTGTGGGGCAGTGTCGGGGGTGCGGAGCAAAGTCGGGGGTGGGGAGTAGTGTCAGGGGTGAGGAGCAGTGTTGGGGGTGGGGGGCAGTGTCACGGGTGGGGGTGGGGGTGGGGGGCAATGTCGGGGGTGGGGGTGGGGGTGGGGTGCAGTGTCGGGGGTGGGGAGCAGTGTCGGGGGTGGGGGGCAATGTCGGGGGTGAGGAGCAATGTCGGGGGTGGGGGGCAATGTCAGGGGTGAGGAGCAGTGTCGGGGGTGGGGGGCAGTGTCGGGGGGTGGGGAGCAGTGTCGGGGGTGGAGAGCAGTGTCAGGGGTGAGGAGCAGTGTCGGGGGTGGGGGGCAGTGTCGGGGGGTGGGGAGCAGTGTCGGGGGTGGAGAGCAGTGTCGGAGGTGGGGGGCAGTGTCGGGGGGTGGGGAGCAGTGTCGGGGGTGGGGGTGGGGGGAAGTGTCAGGGGTGGGGGCGGGGAGCAGTGTCGGGGGTGGGAGGCAGTGTCGGGGGTGGGGGCGTGGAGCAGTGTCGGGGGTAGGGGTTCAGAGTGGTGGTTTGGGAGCAGTGTCGGGGCTGGGGGCGCAGTGTTGGTGGTGGGGGGCAGTGTAGGGGTGGGGAGCAGTGTCGGGGGTGGGGGGCAATGTCGGGGGTGAGGAGCAATGTCGGGGGTGGGGGGCAATGTCAGGGGTGAGGAGCAGTGTCGGGGGTGGGGGGCAGTGTCGGGGGGTGGGGAGCAGTGTCGGGGGTGAGGGGCAGTGTCAGGGGTGAGGAGCAGTGTCGGGGCTGGGGGGGCAGTGTCGGTGGTGGGGGGCAGTGTAGGGGTGGGGAGCAGTGCTGGGGGGTGGGGAGCAGTGTTGGGGGTGGGGAGCAGTGTCGGAGGTGGGCGTCAGTGTCGGGGGGTGGGGGAGGGGGGCAATGTCGGGGGTGGGGGCGGGGAGCAATGTCGGGGGTGGGGTGTAGTGTCGGGGGTGGGGACGGGGAGCAGTGTCGGGGTTGGGAGCAGTGTCGGCGGGTGGGGAGCAGTGTCGGGGGTGGGGGTGGGGGGCAGTGTCGGGGGTGGGGAGCAGTGTCAGGGGGTGGGGAGCAGTGTCGGGGGTGATGAGCAGTGTCGGGGGTGGGGAGCAGTGTCGGGGGTGAGGGGCAGTGTCGGGGGTGGGCGGCAGTGTCGGGGGTGGGGGGCAGTGTCGGGAGTGTGGGGCAGTGTCGGGGGTGGGGGGCAGTGTCAGGGGTGGGGAGCAGTGTTGGGGGTGAGAGGCAGTGCCGGGGGAGGGGAGCAGTGCCGGGTCGTGGGGAGCAGTGTTGGGGGCGGGGGTGGGGAGCAGTGTCGAGGGTAGGGGTGGGGGGCAGTGTCGGGGGTGGGGAGCAGTGTCGGGAGTGGGGAGCAGTGTCGGGGGTGTGGAGCAGTGTCGGGGGTGGGGGGCTGTTTCGGGGGTGGGGAGCAGTGTCGGGGGTGGGGAGCAGTGTCGGGAGTGAGGTGCAGTGTCGTGGTGAGGTGCAGTGTCGGGGGTGCGGAGCAGTGTCGGGGGTGGGGAGCAATGTCGGGGGTGAGGAGCAGTGTCGGGGTTGGGGGGCAGTGCCGGGGGAGGGGAGCAGTGTCGGAGGTGGGGGAGCAGTGTCGGGGGGTGGGGAGCAGTGTCGGGGGTGGGGAGCAGTGTCGGGGGTGCGGAGCAGTGTTGGGGGTGGGGGTGGGGAGCAGTGTCGGGGGGTGGGGAGCAGTGTTGGGGGTGGGGAGCAGTGTCGGGGGTGGGGAGCAGTGTCGGGGGTGGGGGGCAGTGTCGGGGGTGGGGGGCAGTGTCGGGGGTGGGGGGCAGTGTCGTGGGTGGGGAGCAGTGTTGGGGTTGGGGAGCAGTGTCGGAGGTGGGCGTCAGTGTCGGGGGGTGGGGGAGGGGGGCAATGTCGGGGGTGGGGGCGGGGAGCAATGTCGGGGGTGGGGTGTAGTGTCGGGGGTGGGGACAGGGAGCAGTGTCGGGGTTGGGAGCAGTGTCGGCGGGTGGGGAGCAGTGTCGGGGGTGGGGGTGGGGGGCAGTGTCGGGGGTGGGGAGCAGTGTCAGGGGGTGGGGAGCAGTGTCGGGGGTGATGAGCAGTGTCGGGGGTGGGGAGCAGTGTCAGGGGTGAGGGGCAGTGTCGGGGGTGGGGGGCAGTGTCGGGGGTGGGGGGCAGTGTCGGGAGTGTGGGGCAGTGTCGGGAGTGTGGGGCAGTGTCGGGGGTGGGGGGCAGTGTCGGGGGTGGGGAGCAGTGTTGGGGGTGAGAGGCAGTGCCGGGGGAGGGGAGCAGTGCTGGGTCGTGGGGAGCAGTGTTGGGGGCGGGGGTGGGGAGCAGTGTCGAGGGTAGGGGTGGGGGGCAGTGTCGGGGGTGGGGAGCAGTGTCGGGAGTGGGGAGCAGTGTCGGGGGTGTGGAGCAGTGTCGGGGGTGGGGAGCAGTGTCGGGGGTAGGGAGCAGTGTCGGGGGTGGGGAGCAGTGTCTGGGGTGAGGGGCAGTGTCGGGGGTGGGGGGCAGTGTCGGGGGTGGGGGGCAGTGTCGGGAGTGTGGGGCAGTGTCGGGAGTGAGGTGCAGTGTCGGGGGTGCGGAGCAGTGTCGGGGGTGGGGAGCAATGTCGGGGGTGAGGAGCAGTGTCGGGGGTGGGGGGCAGTGCCGGGGGAGGGGAGCAGTGTCGGGGATGGGGGAGCAGTGTCGGGGGATGGGGAGCAGTGCCGGGGCGTGGGGAGCAGTGTCGGGGGTAGGGAGCAGTGTCGGGGGTGGGGAGCAGTGTTGGGGGTGGGTGTGGGGAGCAGTGTCGGGGGTAGGGGTGGAGTGCAGTGTCGGGGGTAGGGGTGGGGAGCAGTGTCGGGGGTCGGGAGCAGTGTCGGGGGTGGGAAGCAGTGTCGGGGGTGGAGAGCAGTGTCGGTGGTGGAGGGCTGTGTCGGGGGTGGGGAGCAGTATCGGGGGCAGTGTCGGGGGTGGGGGGCAGTGTCGGGGGAGGGGAACAGTGTAGGGGTTGGGGACAGTGTCGGGAGTGGGAGAGGGGAGCAGTGTCAGGGGTGGGGAGCAGTGTCGGGGGTGGGGGGCAGTGTCGGGGGTGGGGGTGGGGTGCAGTGTCGGGGGTGTGGGGCAGTGTCGGGGGTGTGGAGCAGTGTCAGGGGTGGGGAGCAATATCGGGGGTGGGGGGCAGAGTCAGGGGTGGGGGTGGGGGGGGGCAATATCGGGGGTGGGGTTGGGGTGCAGTGTCGGGGGTGGGGAGCAGTGTCAGGGGTGGGAAGCAGTGTCGGGGTTGAGGTGCAGTGTCGGGGGTTCAGAGCAGTGTCGAGGGTCGGGGGCAATGTCGGGGGTGAGGAGCAGTGTCGTGGGTTGGGAGCAGTGTCGGGGGTGGGGGGCAGTGTCTGGGTTAGGGGGCAGTGTCAGGGGTGGGGAGCAGTGCTGGGGAGTGAGGAGCAGAGTCGGGGGTGGGGGGCAGTGTCGGGGGTGGGGGGCAGTGTCGTGGGTGGGGAGCAGTGTCGGGGGTGGGGAGCAGTGTCGGGGGGGTAGCAGTGTCGGGTTGGGGAGCAGTGTCGGGGGTGGGGGGCAGTGTCAGGGGTGGGGAGCAGTGTCGTGGGTGGGGAGCAGTGTCGGGGGTGGGGAGCAGTGTCGGGGGTGGGGAGCAGTGCTGGGGGGTGGGGGGCAGTGTCGGGGGTGGGGAGCAGTGTCGGGGGTGGGGGTGGGGGTGGGGCCAGTGTCGGGTGTGGGGGTGGGGTGCAGTGTCGGGGTTGGGGAGCAGTGTCGGGGGTGGGGAGCAGTGTAGGGGGTGAGGAGCAGTGTCGGGTGTGGGGCAGTGTCGGGGGTGCGGAGCAAAGTCGGGGGTGGGGAGTAGTGTCAGGGGTGAGGAGCAGTGTTGGGGGTGGGGGGCAGTGTCACGGGTGGGGGTGGGGGTGGGGGTGGGGGGCAATGTCGGGGGTGGGGGTGGGGGTGGGGTGCAGTGTCGGGGGTGGGGAGCAGTGTCGGGGGTGGGGGGCAATGTCGGGGGTGAGGAGCAATGTCGGGGGTGGGGGGCAATGTCAGGGGTGAGGAGCAGTGTCGGGGGTGGGGGGCAGTGTCGGGGGGTGGGGAGCAGTGTCTGGGGTGGAGAGCAGTGTCAGGGGTGAGGAGTAGTGTCGGGGGTGGGGGGCAGTGTCGGGGGGTGGGGAGCAGTGTCGGGGGTGGAGAGCAGTGTCGGAGGTGGGGAGCAGTGTCGGAGGTGGGGGTGGGGAGCAGTGTCGGGGGTGGGGGTGGGGGGAAGTGTCAGGGGTGGGGGCGGGGAGCAGTGTCGGGGGTGGGAGGCAGTGTCGGGAGTGGGGGCGTGGAGCAGTGTCGGGGGTAGGGGTCCAGAGTGGTGGTTTGGGAGCAGTGTCGGGGCTGGGGGGGCAGTGTAGGGGTGGGGAGCAGTGCTGGGGGGTGGGGGGCAATGTCGGGGGTGGGGGTGGGGTGCAGTGTCGGGGGTGGGGAGCAGTGTCGGGGGTGGGGGGCAATGTCGGGGGTGAGGAGCAATGTCGGGGGTGGGGGGCAATGTCGGGGGTGAGGAGCAGTGTCGGGGGTGGGGGGCAGTGTCGGGGGGTGGGGAGCAGTGTCAGGGGTGAGGAGCAGTGTCGGGGCTGGGGGGGCAGTGTCGGTGGTGGGGGGCAGTGTAGGGGTGGGGAGCAGTGCTGGGGGGTGGGGAGCAGTGTTGGGGGTGGGGAGCAGTGTCGGGGGTGGGGAGCAGTGTCGGGGGTGGGGAGCAGTGTCGGGGGTGGGGGGCAGTGTCGGGGGTGGGGAGCAGTGTCGGGGGTGGGGGGCAGTGTCGTGGGTGGGGAGCAGTGTTGGGGTTGGGGAGCAGTGTCGGAGGTGGGCGTCAGTGTCGGGGGGTGGGGGAGGGGGGCAATGTCGGGGGTGGGGGCGGGGAGCAATGTCGGGGGTGGGGGGCAGTGTCGGGAGTGTGGGGCAGTGTCGGGGGTGGGGGGCAGTGTCGGGGGTGGGGAGCAGTGTTGGGGGTGAGAGGCAGTGCCGGGGGAGGGGAGCAGTGCTGGGTCGTGGGGAGCAGTGTTGGGGGCGGGGGTGGGGAGCAGTGTCGAGGGTAGGGGTGGGGGGCAGTGTCGGGGGTGGGGAGCAGTGTCGGGAGTGGGGAGCAGTGTCGGGGGTGTGGAGCAGTGTCGGGGGTGGGGAGCAGTGTCGGGGGTGGGGAGCAGTGTCGGGAGTGAGGTGCAGTGTCGTGGTGAGGTGCAGTGTCGGGGGTGCGGAGCAGTGTCGGGGGTGGGGAGCAATGTCGGGGGTGAGGAGCAGTGTCGGGGGTGGGGGGCAGTGCCGGGGAGGGGAGCAGTGTCGGGGATGGGGGAGCAGTGTCGGGGGGTGGGGAGCAGTGCCGGGGCGTGGGGAGCAGTGTCGGGGATGGGGAGCAGTGTCGGGGGTGGGGAGCAGTGTCGGGGGTGGGGAGCAGTGTTGGGGGTGGGGGTGGGGAGCAGTGTCGGGGGTGGGGAGCAGTGTCGGGGGTGGGGAGCAGTGTTGGGGGTGGGGGTGGGGAGCAGTGTCGGGGGTAGGGGTGGAGTGCAGTGTCGGGGGTAGGGGTGGGGTGCAGTGTCGGGGGTCGGGAGCAGTGTCGGGGGTGGGAAGCAGTGTCGGGGGTGGAGAGCAGTGTCGGTGGTGGAGGGCTGTGTCGGGGGTGGGGAGCAGTATCGGGGGCAGTGTCGGGGGTGGGGGGCAGTGTCGGGGGAGGGGAACAGTGTAGGGGTTGGGGACAGTGTCGGGAGTGGGAGAGGGGAGCAGTGTCAGGGGTGGGGAGCAGTGTCGGGGGTGGGGGGCAGTGTCGGGGGTGGGGGTGGGGTGCAGTGTCGGGGGTGTGGGGCAGTGTCGGGGGTGTGGAGCAGTGTCAGGGGTGGGGAGCAATATCGGGGGTGGGGGGCAGAGTCAGGGGTGGGGGTGGGGGGGGGCAATATCGGGGGTGGGGTTGGGGTGCAGTGTCGGGGGTGGGGAGCAGTGTCGGGGTTGAGGTGCAGTGTCGGGGGTTCGGAGCAGTGTCGAGGGTCGGGGGCAATGTCGGGGGTGAGGAGCAGTGTCGGGGGTGGGGGGCAATGTCGGGGGTGAGGAGCAGTGTCATGGGTTGGGAGCAGTGTCGGGGGTGGGGGGCAGTGTCTGGGTTAGGGGGCAGTGTCAGGGGTGGGGAGCAGTGCTGGGGAGTGAGGAGCAGAGTCGGGGGTGGGGAGCAGTGTCGGGTTGGGGAGCAGTGTTGGGGGTGGGGAGCAGTGTCGGGTTGGGGAGCAGTGTTGGGGGTGGGGAGCAGTGGCGGGTGTTGGGAGCAGTGTCGGGGGTGGGGAGGAGTGTCGGGGGTGGGGGTGGGGGGCAGTATCGGGGTGGGCGTGGGGTGCATTGTCGGGGGTGGCGCTGGGGGGCAATGTCGGATGTGGTGGCAGAGTCGGGGTGGGGAGCAGTGTCGGGGTTGGGGAGCAGTGTCGAGGTTGGGGGGCAGTGCCGGGGGTGCGGAGCAGTGTCGGGGGTAGGGAGCAGTTTCGGGGGGTGGGGGGCAGTGTCGGGGGTTGGGAGCAGTGCCGGGGGTGGGGCTGGGTGGCAGAATCGGGGAGGGGGTGGGGAGCAGTGTCGGGGGTGCGGAGCAGTGTCGGGGGTAGGGAGCAGTTTCGGGGTGGGGAGCAGTGTCGGGGGTGGGGAGCAGTGTCGGGGGTGGGGAGCTGTGTTGGGGGTGGGGAGCAGTGTTGGGGGTGGGGAGCAATGTCGGGGGTGGGGAGCAGTGTCGGAGGTGGGGGGAGGTGTCGGGGGTGGGGAGCAGTGTCGGGGGTGGGGGGAAGTGTCGGGGGTGGGGGCGGCGAGCAGAGTCGGGGTGGGGGGTCAGAGTCGTGGGTTGGGAGCAGTGTCGGGGCTGGGGGGCAGTGTCGGGGGTGGGGGGCAGTGTCAGGGTTGGGGAGCAGTGCTGGGGGGTGGGGAGCAGTGTCGGGGGTGGGGGGCAATGTCGGGGGTGAGGAGCAGTGTCGTGGGTTGGGAGCAGTGTCGGGGGTGGGGGGCAGTGTCTGGGTTAGGGGGCAGTGTCAGGGGTGGGGAGCAGTGCTGGGGAGTGAGGAGCAGAGTCGGGGGTGGGGGGCAGTGTCGGGGGTGGGGGGCAGTGTCAGGGGTGGGGAGCAGTGCTGGGGGGTGGGGAGCAGTGTCGGGGGGGTAGCAGTGTCGGGTTGGGGAGCAGTGTCGGGGGTGGGGGGCAGTGTCAGGGGTGGGGAGCAGTGTCGTGGGTGGGGAGCAGTGTCGGGGGTGTGGGGCAGTGTCGGGGGTGGGGAGCAGTGTCGGGGGTGGGGGGCAGTGTCGGGGGTGGGGGTCAGTGTCGGGGGTGGGGGGCAGTGTCGGGGGTGGGGGGCAGTGTCAGGGGTGGGGTGCAGTGTCGGGGTTGGGGAGCAGTGTCGGGGGTGGGGAGCAGTGTCGGTGGTGAGGTGCAGTGTCGGGTGTGCGGAGCAGTGTCGGGGGTGGGGGGCAGTGTCGGGGGTGGGGAGCAGTGTCGGGGGCAATGTCGGGGGTGAGGAGCAATGTCGGGGTTGGGGGGCAATGTCCTGGGTGAGGAGCAGTGTCGGGGGTGGGGGGCAATGTCGGGGGTGAGGTGCAGTGTCGGGGGTGGGGGGCAATGTCGGGGGTGAGGAGCAATGTCGGGGTTGGGGGGCAATGTCCTGGGTGAGGAGCAGTGTCGGGGGTGGGGGGCAATGTCGGGGGTGAGGTGCAGTGTCGGAGGTGTGGGACAGTGTCGGGGGCTGGGCAGCAGTGTCGGGGGTGGGGAGTAGTGTCAGAGGTGGTGGGCAGTGTCGGGGGTGGGGGGCAATGTCGGGGGTGAGGTGCAGTGTCGGGGGTGTGGGACAGTGTCGGGGGGTGGGGAGCAGTGTCAGAGGTGGTGGGCAGTGTTGGTGGTGGGGTCGGGGAGCAATGTCGGGGTTGGGGGGTAGTGTCGGGGGTGGGGGCGGGGAGTAGTGTCGGGGGTGGGGGTGGAGGGCAGTGTCAGGGGTGGGGAGCAGTGTCGTGGATGGGCGTGGGGGGGAATGTTGGGGGTGGGGAGCAGTGTCGGGGTGTGGGGAGCAGTGTCGGGGGTGGGGGCGGGGAGCAGTGTCGGGGGTGGGGGTGTCAGAGTCGGGGATGGGGAGCAGTGCTGGGGGGTGGGGAGCAGTGTCGGGGGTGGGGAGCAGTGTCGGGTTGGGGAGCAGTGTCGGGGGTGGGGAGCAGTGGCGGGTTTGGGGAGCAGTGTCGGGGGTGGGGAGCAGTGTCGGGGGTGGGGGTGGGGAGCAGTCTGGGGGGTGGGGGGCTGTGTCGGGGGTGGGGGGCAGTGTCGGTGGTGGGGAGCACTGTCGGGGGTGGGGGGCAGTGTCGGGGGTGGGGAGCAGTGTCGGGGGCGGGGTTGGGGAGCAGACTGGGGGGTGGGTGGCTGTGTCGGGGGCTGTGTCGGGGGTTGGGAGCAGTGTCGGGGGTGGGGGGCAGTTTCGCGGGTGGGGAGCAGTGTCGGGGGTGGGGAGCAGTGTCGGAGGTGGGGAGCAGTGTCAGGGGTGGGGAGCAGTGTCGGGGGTGGGGAGCAGTGTTGGAGGTGGGGAGCAGTGTCAGGGGTGGGGAGCAGTGTCGGGTGTGGGGGGCAGTTTCGCGGGTGGGGAGCAGTGTCGGGGGTGGGGAGCAGTGTCGGGTGTGGGGAGCTGTGTCGGGGGGTGGGGAGTAGTGTTGCGGGTGGGGAGCAGTGTCGTGGGGTGGGTAGTAGTGTCGGGGGTGGGGAGCAGTGTCGGGTGTGGGGGGCAGTGTCAGAGTGTGGGAGCAGTGACGGGGGCAGGGGTGAGGGCAGTGTCAGGTGTGGGTGGCAGTGTCAGGTGTTGGGGGCAGCGTTGGGGGCAGGGAGCAGTGTCGGGGGTGGGGTCATTGTCGGGGGTGGGGGGGAGTGTCGGGGGTGGGGGTGGGAGGCAGTATCGGGGTGGGCGTGGGGTGCATTGTCGGGCGTGGCGCTGGGGGACAGTGTCGGGTGTGGTGGCTGTGTCGGGGGTGGGAAGCAGTGTCGTGGTTGGGGAGCAGTGTCAGGGGTGGGGGCAGTGCCGGGGATGGGGAGTAGTGTGGGGGACAGTGTCGGGTGTGGTGGCTGTGTCGGGGGTGGGAAGCAGTGTCGGGGGTGGGGAGCAGTGTCGGCGGTGGGGGTGGGGATCAGTGTCGGGGTTTGGGGATCAGTGTCGCGGGTAGAGAGCAGTGTCGAGGGTAGGGAGCAGTGTCGTGGGTGGGGAGCAGTGTCAGGGGTGGGGAGCAGTCTCGGGGGTAGGGAGCAGTGTCGGGGGTGGGAGGCAGTGTCTGGGGTTGGGAGCAGTGCCGGGGGTGGGGCTGGGTGGCAGTATCGGGGAGGAGGTGGGGAGCAGTGTCGGTGGTGGGGAGCATTGTCAGGGGTGGGGATGGGGAGCAGTGTCGGGTGTGGGGAGCTGTGTCGGGGGTGGGGAGCAGTGTCGTGGGGTGGGTAGTAGTGTCGGGGGTGGGGAGCAGTGTCGTGGGGTGGGGAGTAGTGACGGGGGCGGGGGCGGGGTGGGGGCAGTGTCGGGGGTGGGGAGCAGTGTCGGGGGTGGGGAGCAGTGTCGGGTTGGGGAGCAGTGTAGGGGGTGGGGAGCAGTGGCGGGTGTGGGGAGCAGTGTCGGGGTTGTGGGTCCGAGTCGGGGGCGGGGGTGGGGAGCAGTCTGGGGGGTGGGGGGCTGTGTCGATGGTGGGGGGCAGTGTCGGGGATGGGGAGCAGTGTCGTGGGGTGGGGAGTAGTGTCGGGGGCGGGGGTGGGGGCAGTGTCGGCTGTTGGGGGCAGTGTCGGAGTGTGGGGAGCAGTGACGGGGGTGGGGGTGGGGGCAGTGTCGGCTGTTGGGGGCAGTGTCGGAGTGTGGGGAGCAGTGACGGGGGTGGGGGTGGGGGCAGTGTCGGGTGTGTGGGGCAGAGTCAGTTGTTGGGGGCAGTGTCGGGGGCGGGGAGCTGTGTCGGGGGTTGGGGAGTAGTGTTGGGGGTGGGGAGCAGTGTCGTGGGGTGGGGAGTAGTGTCGGGGGCGGGGGTGGGGGCAGTGTCGGGTGTGGGGGGCAGAGTCGCAGGGTGGGGGTGCAGTGACGGTGGTGGGGGGGGCAATGTCGGGTCTGGGGGGCAGTGTCAGGTGTTGGGGGCAGTGTTGGGGGCGGGGAGCAGTGTCGGGGGTGGGGGGCAGTGTCGGGGGTGGGGAGGAGTGTCGGGGGTGGGGGTGGGGGGCAGTATCGGGGTGGGCATGGGGTGCAGTGTCGGGGGTGGAGCTGGGGGGCAGTGTCGAGTGTGGGGGCAGTGTCGGGGGTGGGTAGCAGTGTCGGGGTTGGGGAGCAGTGTCGTGGTTGGGGGGCAGTGCCGGGGGTGGGGAGCAGTGTCGGGGGTGGGTAGCAGTGTCGGGGTTGGGGAGCAGTGTCATGGTTGGGGGGCAGTGCCGGGGGTGGGGAGCAGTGTCGGGGGTGGGGGTCAGTGTCGGGGGTGGGGAGCAGCGTCGGGGGTGGAGGTGGGGGTAAGTGTCGGGGGTGGGGGCCGGGAGAAGTGTCGGGGGTGGGGGGTCAGAGTCGTGGGTTGGGAACAGTGTCGGGGCTGGGGGGCAGTGTCGGGGGTGGGGAGCAGTGTCAGGGGCGGGGAGCAGTGTCGGGGGTGGGGGTGGGGATCAGTGTCGGGGTTGGGGGATCAGTGTCGAGTGTAGGGAGCAGTGTCGGGGTGGGGAGCAGTGTCAGGGGTGGGGAGCAGTGTCGGGGGTGGGGAGCAGTGTTGGGGGTGGGGGGCAGTGTCTGGGTTGGGGTGCAGTGTCGGGGGTGGGGAGCAGTGTCGGGGTTTGGGGATCAGTATCGGGGGTGGGGAGCAGTGTCGGGGTTGGGGAGTAGTGTCGGGGGTGGGGAGCAGTGTCGGGGTTGGGGAGTAGTGTTGGGGGTAGGGAGCAGTGTCGGGGGTGGGGGGCAGTGTTGGGGATGTGGAGCAGTGTCGGGGGTGGGGGGCAGAGTCAATTGTTGGGGGCAGTGTTGGGGGCGGGAAGCAGTGTCGGGGGTGGGGGGCAGTGTCGGGTGTGGGGGGCAGTGTCAGGTGTTGGGGGCAGTGTTGGGGGTGGGGAGCAGTGTCGGGGGTGGGGAGCAGTGTCGGGTGTGGAGGCAGTGTCAGGGGTGGGGAGCAGTGACGGGGGCGGGGGTGGGGGCAGTGTCGGGTGTGGGTGGCAGTGTCAGGTGTTGGGGGCAGTGTCGGGTGTGGGGGCAGTGTCGGAGTGTGGGGAGCAGTGACGGGGGCGGGGGTGGGGGCAGTGTCGGGTCTGGGGAGCTGCGTAGGGGAGTGGGGTGCAGTGTCGGGGTGGGGGTGGGGTGCCGTGTCTGGGGTGGGGAGCAGTGTCTGGGGAGTGGAGCAGTGTTGGGGGTGGGGGGCAGTGTCGGCGGTGGGGAGCAGTGTTGGGGGTGGGAGGCAGTGTCGGGGGTGGGGAGGAGTGTCGGGTGTGGGGGTGAGGGGCAGTATCGGGGGGGGCATGGGGTGCAGTGTCGGGGCTGGGGAGCAGTGTCGGGATTTGGGATCAGTGTCGGGGGTGGGGAGCAGTGTTGGGTGTGGGGGGCAGTGTCGGAATGTGGGGAGCAGTGACGGGGACGACGGTGGGGGCAGTGTCGGGTTGGGTGGCAGTGTCAGGTGTTGGGGCAGTGTTGGGGCGGGGAGCAGTGTCGGGGGTGGGGGGCAGTGTCGGGGGTGGGGTGGAGTGTCGGGGGTGGGTGTGGGGGGCAGTATCGGGGTGGGCATGGGGTGCAGTGTCGGGGGTGGCGCTGGGGGGGCAGTGTCGAGTGTGGGGGCAGTGTCGGGGGTGGGTAGCAGTGTCGGGGTTGGGGAGCAGTGTCGTGGTTGGGGGGCAGTGCCGGGGGTGGGGAGCAGTGTCGGGGGTGGGTAGCAGTGTCGGGGTTGGGGGGCAGTGCCGGGGGTGGGGAGCAGTGTCGGGGGTGGGGGTCAGTGTCGGGGGTGGGGAGCAGCGTCGGGGGTGGAGGTGGGGGTAAGTGTCGGGGGTGGGGGCCGGGAGAAGTGTCGGGGGTGGGGGGTCAGAGTCGTGGGTTGGGAACAGTGTCGGGGCTGGGGGGCAGCGTCGGGGGTGGGGAGCAGTGTCAGGGGCGGGGAGCAGTTTTGGGGGTGGGGAGCAGTGTCAGGGGCGGGGAGCAGTGTCGGGGGTGGGGAGCAGTGTCGGGGGTGGGGGTGGGGATCAGTGTCGGGGTGGGGGTGGGGATCAGTGTCGGGGTTGGGGGATCAGTGTCGAGTGTAGGGAGCAGTGTCGGGGTGGGGAGCAGTGTCAGGGGTGGGGAGCAGTGTCGGGGGTGGGGAGCAGTGTCGGGGGTGGGGAGCAGTGTCGGGGGTAGGGAGCACTGTCTGGGTTGGGGTGCAGTGTCGGGGGTGGGGAGCAGTGTCGGGGTTTGGGGATCAGTATCGGGGGTGGGGAGCAGTGTCGGGGTTGGGGAGTAGTGTCGGGGTTGGGGAGCAGTGTCGGGGTTTGGGGATCAGTATCGGGGGTGGGGAGCAGTGTCGGGGTTGGGGAGTAGTGTCGGGGTTGGGGAGCAGTGTCGGGGTTGGGGAGTAGTGTTGGGGGTAGGGAGCAGTGTCGGGGGTGGGGAGCAGTGTCGGGAGTGGGGGGCAGTGTTGGGGATGTGGAGCAGTGTCGGGGGTGGGGGGCAGAGTCAATTGTTGGGGGCAGTGTTGGGGGCGGGAAGCAGTGTCGGGGGTGGGGGGCAGTGTCGGGTGTGGGGGGCAGTGTCAGGTGTTGGGGGCAGTGTTGGGGGCGGGGAGCAGTGTCGGGGGTGGGGAGCAGTGTCGGGTGTGGGGGCAGTGTCGGAGTGTGGGGAGCAGTGACGGGGGCGGGGGTGGGGGCAGTGTCGGGTGTGGGTGGCAGTGTCAGGTGTTGGGGGCAGTGTCGGGTGTGGGGGCAGTGTCGGAGTGTGGGGAGCAGTGACGGGGGCGGGGGGTGGGGGCAGTGTCGGGTCTGGGGAGCTGCGTCGGGGAGTGGGGTGCAGTGTCGGGGTGGGGGTGGGGTGCCGTGTCTGGGGTGGGGAGCAGTGTCTGGGGAGTGGAGCAGTGTTGGGGGTGGGGGGCAGTGTCGGCGGTGGGGAGCAGTGTTGGGGGTGGGGAGGAGTGTCGGGGGTGGGGGTGAGGGGCAGTATCGGGGGGGCATGGGGTGCAGTGTCGGGGCTGGGGAGCAGTGTCGGGATTTGGGGATCAGTGTCGGGGGTGGGGAGCAGTGTTGGGTGTGGGGGGCAGTGTCGGAATGTGGGGAGCAGTGACGGGGACGATGGTGGGGGCAGTGTCGGGTTGGGTGGCAGTGTCAGGTGTTGGGGGCAGTGTTGGGGGCGGGGAGCAGTGTCGGGGGTGGGGGGCAGTGTCGGGGGTGGGGTGGAGTGTCGGGGGTGGGTGTGGGGGGCAGTATCGGGGTGGGCATGGGGTGCAGTGTCGGGGGTGGCGCTGGGGGGCAGTGTCGGGTATGGGGGCAGTGTCAGGGGTAGGGAGCAGTGTCGGGGGTGGTGAGCAGTGTCGGTGGTGGGGAGCAGTGTCAGGTGTGGGGATGGGGAGCAGTCTTGTGGGTGGGGGGGCAGTGTCAGGTGAGGGGTTGGGGAGCATTGTCAGGAATGGGGGTGTGGAGCTGTGTCGGGGGTGGGGGTGGGGAGCAGTGTCGGGGGGTGGGGAGCAGTGTCGGTGGTGGGGAGCAGTGTCGGGGGTGGGGAGCAGTGTCGGGGGTGGGGAGAAGTGTCGGGGGTGGGGAGCAGTGTCGGGGGTGGGGACCAGTGTCAGGGGTGGGGATGGGGAGCAGTGTCGGGGGTGGGGAGCAGTGTCAGGGGTGGGGATGGGGAGCAGTGTCGGGGATGGGGAGCAGTGTCGGGGGTGGGGGTGGGGTGCAGTGTTTGGGGTGGGGAGCAGTGTCGGGGGAGTGGAGCAGTGTTGGGGGTGGGGGGCAGTGTCGGGGGTGGGGAGCAGTGTTGGGGGTGGGGGGCAGTGTCGGGTGTGGGGAGGAATGTCGGGGGTGTTGTTGGGGGGCAGTATCAGGGCGGGCATGGGGTGCAGTGTCGGGGGTGGGGAGCAGTGTCGGGGTTTGGGGATCAGTTTCGGGGGTGGGGAGCAGTGTCGGGTGTGGGTGCCATTGTCAGGGGTGGGGAGCAGTGTCGGGGGTGGGGTGCAGTGTCGGGGGTAGGGAGCAGTGTCGGGGTGGGGGGCTGTGTCAGGGGTGGGGAGCAGTGTCGGGGGTTGGGAGCAATGTCGGGGGTAGGGTGCATTGTCGAGGGAGGGGTGGAGTGTCAGGGGTAGGGAGCAGTGTCATGGGTGGGGAGCAGTGTCGGGGGTGGGGGGCAGTGTTGGGGGTGGGGTGCAGTGCCGGCGGTGGGGGTAGGTGGCAGTATTGGGGAAGGGGTTTGGAGCAGTGTCGGGGGTGGGGAGCAGTGTCGGGTGTGGGGAGCAGTGAAGGGGGTGGGGAGCAGAATTGTGGGTGGGGGGGGCAGTGTCAGGTGAGGGGGTGTGGAGCATTGTTCGGGGTGGGGGTGTGGAGCTGTGTCGGGGGTGGGGGTGGGGAGCAGTGTCGGGGGGTGGGGAGCAGTGTAGGGGGTGGGGAGCAGTCTTGTGGGTGGGGGGGCAGTGTCAGGTGAGGGGTTGGGGAGCATTGTCAGGGATGGGGGTGTGGAGCTGTGTCGGGGGTGGGGGTGGGGAGCAGTGTCGGGGGGTGGGGAGCAGTGTCGGTGGTGGGGAGCAGTGTCGGGGGTGGGGAGGAGTGTCGGGGGTGGGGGTGGGGGGCAGTATCGGGGTGGGCATGGGGTGCAGTGTTGGGGGTGGAGCTGGGGGGGCAGTGTCGAGTGTGGGGTCAGTGTCGGGGGTGGGTAGCAGTGTCGGGGTTGGGGAGCAGTGTCGTGGTTGGGGGGCAGTGCCGGGGGTGGGGAGCAGTGTCGGGGGTGGGGGTCAGTGTCGGGGGTGGGGAGCAGCGTCGGGGGTGGAGGTGGGGGTAAGTGTCGGGGGTGGGGGCCGGGAGAAGTGTCGGGGGTGGGGGGTCAGAGTCGTGGGTTGGGAACAGTGTCGGGGCTGGGGGGCAGTGTCGGGGCTGGGGGGCAGTGTCGGGGGTGGGGGGCAGTGTCAGGGGCGGGGAGCAGTTTCGGGGGTGGGGGGCAGTGTCGGGGGTGGGGAGCAGTGTCGGGGGTGGGGGTGGGGATCAGTGTCGGGGTGGGGGTGGGGATCAGTGTCGGGGTTGGGGGATCAGTGTCGAGTGTAGGGAGCAGTGTCGGGGGTGGGGAGCAGTGTCGGGGGTGGGGAGCAGTGTCGGGGGTAGGGAGCACTGTCTGGGTTGGGGTGCAGTGTCGGGGGTGGGGAGCAGTGTCGGGGTTTGGGGATCAGTATCGGTGGTGGGGAGCAGTGTCGGGTGTGGGTGCCATTGTCAGGGGTGGGGAGCAGTGTCGGGGGTGGGGAGCAGTGTCGGGGGTGGGGAGCAGTGTCAGGGGTGGGGTGCAGTGTCAGGGGTAGGGTGCAGTGTCGGGGGTGGGGAGCAGTGTCGGGGTTGGGAAGTAGTGTCGGGGGTGGGGTGCAGTGTCGGGGTTGGGGAGCAGTGTCGGGGTTGGGAAGTAGTGTCGGGGGTGGGGTGCAGTGTCGGGGTTGGGGAGTAGTGTCGGGGGTGGGGTGCAGTGTCGGGGGTAGGGAGCAGTGTCGGGGGTGGGGGGCAGTGTCGGGGGTGGGGGGCAGTGTCAGGGGTGGGGAGCAGTGTTGGGGGTAGGGAGCAGTGTCGGGGGGTGGGGAGCAGTGTTGGGGGTAGGGAGCAGTGTCGGGGGGTGGGGAGCAGTGTTGGGGGTAGGGTGCATTGTCGAGGGTGGGGAGCAGTGCCAGGGGTAGGGAGCAGTGTCGGGGGTGGGGAGCAGTGTCGGGAGTGGGGGGCAGAGTCAATTGTTGGGGGCAGTTTTGGGGGCGGGAAGCAGTGTCGGGGGTGGGGAGCTGTGTCAGGGAGTGGGGTGCAGTGTCGGGGGTGGGGAGCAGTGTCGGGAGTGGGGGGCAGTGTTGGGGATGTGGAGCAGTGTCGGGGGTGGGGGGCAGAGTCAATTGTTGGGGGCAGTTTTGGGGGCGGGAAGCAGTGTCGGGGGTGGGGAGCTGTGTCAGGGAGTGGGGTGCAGTGTCGGGGGTGGGGAGCAGTGTCGGGAGTGGGGGGCAGTGTTGGGGATGTGGAGCAGTGTCGGGGGTGGGGGGCAGAGTCAATTGTTGGGGGCAGTTTTGGGGGCGGGAAGCAGTGTCGGGTCTGGGGAGCTGCGTCGGGGAGTGGGGTGCAGTGTCGGGGTGGGGGTGGGGGCAGTGTCGGGTCTGGGGTGCAGTGTCGGGGTGGGGGTGGGGTGCAGTGACGGGGGCGGGGGTGGGGGCAGTGTCGGGTCTGGGGAGCTGCGTCGGGGAGTGGGGTGCAGTGTCGGGGTGGGGGTGGGGTGCCGTGTCTGGGGTGGGGAGCAGTGTCTGGGGAGTGGAGCAGTGTTGGGGGTGGGGGGCAGTGTCGGCGGTGGGGAGCAGTGTTGGGGGTGGGAGGCAGTGTCGGGGGTGGGGAGGAGTGTCGGGGGTGGGGGTGAGGGGCAGTATCGGGGGGGGCATGGGGTGCAGTGTCGGGGCTGGGGAGCAGTGTCGGGATTTGGGGATCAGTGTCGGGGGTGGGGAGCAGTGTTGGGTGTGGGGGGCAGTGTCGGAATGTGGGGAGCAGTGACGGGGGCGGCGGTGGGGGCAGTGTCGGGTTGGGTGGCAGTGTCAGGTGTTGGGGGCAGTGTTGGGGGCGGGGAGCAGTGTCGGGGGTGGGGGGCAGTGTCGGGGGTGGGGTGGAGTGTCGGGGGTGGGTGTGGGGGGCAGTATCGGGGTGGGCATGGGGTGCAGTGTCGGGGGTGGCGCTGGGGGGCAGTGTCGGGTATGGGGGCAGTGTCGGGGGTAGGGAGCAGTGTCGGGGGTAGGGAGCAGTGTCGGGGGTGGGGAGCAGTGTCAGGGGTGGGGAGCAGTGTCGGGGGTAGGGAGCACTGTCGGGGGTGGGGGGCAGTGTCGGGGGTTGGGAGCAGTGCCGGGTGTGGGGCTGGGTGGCAGTATCGGGGAGGGGGTGGTGAGCAGTGTCGGTGGTGGGGAGCAGTGTCAGGTGTGGGGATGGGGAGCAGTCTTGTGGGTGGGGGGGCAGTGTCAGGTGAGGGGTTGGGGAGCATTGTCAGGGATGGGGGTGTGGAGCTGTGTCGGGGGTGGGGGTGGGGAGCAGTGTCGGGGGGTGGGGAGCAGTGTCGGTGGTGGGGAGCAGTGTCGGGGGTGGGGAGAAGTGTCGGGGGTGGGGAGCAGTGTCGGGGGTGGGGACCAGTGTCAGGGGTGGGGATGGGGAGCAGTGTCGGGGATGGGGAGCAGTGTCGGGGGTGGGGAGCAGTGTCGGGGGTGGGGAGAAGTGTCGGGGGTGGGGAGCAGTGTCGGGGGTGGGGACCAGTGTCAGGGGTGGGGATGGGGAGCAGTGTCGGGGATGGGGAGCAGTGTCGGGGGTGGGGGTGGGGGTGGGGTGCAGTGTTTGGGGTGGGGAGCAGTGTCGGGGGAGTGGAGCAGTGTTGGGGGTGGGGGGCAGTGTCGGGGGTGGGGAGCAGTGTTGGGGGTGGGGGGCAGTGTCGGGTGTGGGGAGGAATGTCGGGGGTGGTGTTGGGGGGCAGTATCAGGGTGGGCATGGGGTGCAGTGTCGGGGGTGGGGAGCAGTGTCGGGGTTTGGGGATCAGTTTCGGGGGTGGGGAGCAGTGTCGGGTGTGGGTGCCATTGTCAGGGGTGGGGAGCAGTGTCGGGGGTGGGGTGCAGTGTCGGGGGTAGGGAGCAGTGTCGGGGTGGGGGGCTGTGTCAGGGGTGGGGAGCAGTGTCGGGGGGTGGGGAGCAGTGTCGGTGGTGGGGAGCAGTGTCGGGGGTGGGGAGCAGTGTCGGGGGTGGGGGTGGGGGGCAGTATCGGGGTGGGCATGGGGTGCAGTGTCGGGGGTGGAGCTGGGGGGGCAGTGTCGAGTGTGGGGTCAGTGTCGGGGGTGGGTAGCAGTGTCGGGGTTGGGGAGCAGTGTCGTGGTTGGGGGGCAGTGCCGGGGGTGGGGAGCAGTGTCGGGGGTGGGGGTCAGTGTCGGGGGTGGGGAGCAGCGTCGGGGGTGGAGGTGGGGGTAAGTGTCGGGGGTGGGGGACGGGAGAAGTGTCGGGGGTGGGGGGTCAGAGTCGTGGGTTGGGAACAGTGTCGGGGCTGGGGGGCAGTGTCGGGGGTGGGGGGCAGTGTCAGGGGCGGGGAGCAGTGTCGGGGGTGGGGGTGTGGATCAGTGTCGAGGTGGGGGTGGGGATCAGTGTCGGGGTTGGGGGAGCAGTGTCGAGTGTAGGGAGCAGTGTCGGGGGTGGGGAGCAGTGTCAGGGGTGGGGAGCAGTGTCGGGGGTGGGGAGCAGTGTCGGGGTTTGGGGATCAGTATCGGGGGTGGGGAGCAGTGTCGGGTGTGGGTGCCATTGTCAGGGGTAGGGAGCAGTGTCGGGGGTGGGGAGCAGTGTCGGGGGGTGGGGAGCAGTGTCGGTGGTGGGGAGCAGTGTCGGGGGTGGGGAGCAGTGTCGGGAGTGGGGAGAAGTGTCGGGGGTGGGGAGCAGTGTCGGGGGTGGGGAGCAGTGTCGGGGGTGGGGAGCAGTTTCGGGGGTGGGGAGCAGTGTCGGAGGTTGTGGGCAGTGTCGGGGGTGGGGGTGGGGGTGGGGAGCAATGTCGGGGGTGGGTGGTAGTGTTGGGTGTGGGGGCGGGGAGCAGTGTCGGGGGTGGGGGGCAGTGTCGGGGGTGGGGAGCAGTGTCGGGGGTGGGGAGAAGTGTCGTAGGTGGTGGGCAGTGTCGGGGGTGGGGGCGGGGAGCAATGTCGGGGGTGTGGGGTAGTGTCGGGGGTGGGGGCGGGGAGCAGTGTCGGGTGTTGTGAGCAGTGTCGGGGGGGTGGGGAGCAGTGTCGTGGGTGGGGGTGGAGGGCAGTGTCAGGGGTGGGGAGCAGTGTCGGGGATGGGCGTTGGGGGGAATGTCGGGGGTGGGGAGCAGTGTCTGGATGTGGGAGCAGTGTCGGGGGTGGGGGCGGGGAGCAGTGTCGGGGGTAGGGGGCAGTGTCAGGGGTAGGGGGCAGTGTCAGGGGTGGGGAGCAGTGCTGGGGGTTGGGAGCAGTGGCGGGGGTGGGGGGTAGTGTCGGGGGTGGGGAGCAGTGTCGGGGGTAGGGGGCAGTGTCAGGGGTGGGGAGCAGTGCTGGGGTTTGGGAGCAGTGGCGGGGGTGGGGGGCAGTGTCGGGGGTGGGGAGCAGTGTCGGGGGTGGGGGTCAGTGTCGTGGGTGGGGAGCAGTGTCGGGGGTGGGGAGCAGTGTTGAGTGTGGGGAGCTGTGTCGGGGGGTGGGGAGTAGTTTCGGGGGTGGGGAGCAGTGTCGTGGGGTGGGTAGTAGTGTCGGGGGTGGGGAGCAGTGTCGTGGGGTGGGGGTGTAGTGTCGGGGGCGGGGGTGGGGGCAGTGTCGAGTGTGGGGGGCAGTGTCGGAATGTGGGGAGCAATGACGGGGGCGGGGCTGGGGTGCAGTGTCGGGGTTGGGGGGCAGTGCCGGGGGTGGGGACCAGTTTCGGGGGTGGGGGGCAGTGTCGGGGGTGGGGAGCAGTGTCGGGGGTGGGGGTGGGGATCAGTGTCGGGGTTTGGGGATCAGTGTCGGGAGTGGGGAGCAGTGTCGTGGGTGGGGAGCAGTGTCAGGGGTGGGGAGCAGTGTCGGGGGTAGGGAGCACTGTCGGGGGTGGGGGGCAGTGTCGTGGGTTTTATTGCAGTGCCGGGGGTGGGGCTGGGTGGCAGTATCGGGGAGGGGGTGGAGAGCAGTGTCGGTGGTGGGGAGCAGTGTCGGGGGTGGGGATGGGGAGCAGTGTCGAGGGTGGGGAGCAGTGTCGGGGGTGGGGGTGGGGTGCAGTGTTTGGGGTGGGGAGCAGTGTCGGGGGAGTGGAGCAGTGTTGGGGGTGGGGGGCAGTGTCGGGGGTGGGGAGCAGTGTCGGGGGTGGGGGTGGGGATCAGTGTCGGGGTTTGGGGATCAGTGTCGGGAGTGGGGAGCAGTGTCGAGGGTAGGGAGCAGTGTCGTGGGTGGGGAGCAGTGTCAGGGGTGGGGAGCAGTGTCGGGGGTAGGGAGCACTGTCGGGGGTGGGGGGCAGTGTCGTGGGTTTTATTGCAGTGCCGGGGGTGGGGCTGGGTGGCAGTATCGGGGAGGGGGTGGAGAGCAGTGTCGGTGGTGGGGAGCAGTGTCGGGGGTGGGGATGGGGAGCAGTGTCGAGGGTGGGGAGCAGTGTCGGGGGTGGGGGTGGGGTGCAGTGTTTGGGGTGGGGAGCAGTGTCGGGGGAGTGGAGCAGTGTTGGGGGTGGGGGGCAGTGTCGGGGGTGGGGAGCAGTGTTGGGGGTGGGGGGGCAGTGTCGGATGTGGGGAGGAGTGTCGGGGGTGGTGTTGGGGGGCAGTATCGGGGCGGGCATGGGGTGCAGTGTCGGGTGTGGGGAGCAGTGTCGGGGTTTGGGCTCAGTGTCGGGGGTGGGGAGCAGTGTCGGGTGTGGGTGCCATTGTCAGGGGTGGGGAGCAGTGTCGGAGGTGAGGAGCAGTGTCGGGGGTGGGGAGCAGTGTCGGGGGTGGGGGGGCAGTGTCGGGGGTAGGGAGCAGTGTTGGGGGTAGGGTGCATTGTCGAGGGTGGGGAGCAGTGTCAGCGGTAGGGTGCAGTGTCGGGGGTGGGGAGAAGTGTCGGGGGTGGGGAGCAGTGTCGGGGGTGGGTGGCAGTGTCGGGGGTGGGGAGCAGTGCCGGTGGTGGGGGTGGGTGGCAGTATTGGGGAAGGGGTGGGGAGCAGTGTCGGGGGTGGGGAGCAGTGTCGGGGGTGGGGGTGGGTAGCAGTGTCAGGGTGGAGGTGGGGAGGAGTGTCGGGTCTGGGGGGCAGTGTCGGGCTTGGGGAGCAGTGTCGGGGGTGGGGAGCAGTGTCGGGGGTGGGGTGGGTAGCAGTGTCGTGGGTGAGGGTGGGGAGCAGTGTCAGGGGTGGGGAGCATTTTCGGGGGTGGGGAGAAGTGTCGGGGGTGGGGTGCAGTGTCGGGTGTGTGGAGCAGTGTCGGGGGTGGGGAGCAGTCTCAGGCGTGGGGAGCAGTGTCGGGGGTGGGGAGCAGTCTCAGGCGTGGGGAGCAGTGTCGGGGGTGGGGAGCAGTGTCGGGGGCAATGTCGGGGGTGAGGAGCAATGTCGGGGTTGGGGGGCAATGTCCTGGGTGAGGAGCAGTGTCGGGGGTGGGGGGCAATGTCGGGGGTGAGGTGCAGTGTCGGGGGTGGGGGGCAATGTCGGGGGTGAGGAGCAATGTCGGGGTTGGGGGGCAATGTCCTGGGTGAGGAGCAGTGTCGGGGGTGGGGGGCAATGTCGGGGGTGAGGTGCAGTGTCGGAGGTGTGGGACAGTGTCGGGGGCTGGGCAGCAGTGTCGGGGGTGGGGAGTAGTGTCAGAGGTGGTGGGCAGTGTCGGGGGTGGGGGGCAATGTCGGGGGTGAGGTGCAGTGTCGGGGGTGTGGGACAGTGTCGGGGGGTGGGGAGCAGTGTCAGAGGTGGTGGGCAGTGTTGGTGGTGGGGTCGGGGAGCAATGTCGGGGTTGGGGGGTAGTGTCGGGGGTGGGGGCGGGGAGTAGTGTCGGGGGTGGGGGTGGAGGGCAGTGTCAGGGGTGGGGAGCAGTGTCGTGGATGGGCGTGGGGGGGAATGTTGGGGGTGGGGAGCAGTGTCGGGGTGTGGGGAGCAGTGTCGGGGGTGGGGGCGGGGAGCAGTGTCGGGGGTGGGGTGTCAGAGTCGGGGATGGGGAGCAGTGCTGGGGGGTGGGGAGCAGTGTCGGGGGTGGGGAGCAGTGTCGGGTTGGGGAGCAGTGTCGGGGGTGGGGAGCAGTGGCGGGTTTGGGGAGCAGTGTCGGGGGTGGGGAGCAGTGTCGGGGGTGGGGGTGGGGAGCAGTCTGGGGGGTGGGGGGCTGTGTCGGGGGTGGGGGGCAGTGTCGGTGGTGGGGAGCACTGTCGGGGGTGGGGGGCAGTGTCGGGGGTGGGGAGCAGTGTCGGGGGCGGGGTTGGGGAGCAGACTGGGGGGTGGGTGGCTGTGTCGGGGGCTGTGTCGGGGGTTGGGAGCAGTGTCGGGGGTGGGGGGCAGTTTCGCGGGTGGGGAGCAGTGTCGGGGGTGGGGAGCAGTGTCGGAGGTGGGGAGCAGTGTCAGGGGTGGGGAGCAGTGTCGGGGGTGGGGAGCAGTGTTGGAGGTGGGGAGCAGTGTCAGGGGTGGGGAGCAGTGTCGGGTGTGGGGGGCAGTTTCGCGGGTGGGGAGCAGTGTCGGGGGTGGGGAGCAGTGTCGGGTGTGGGGAGCTGTGTCGGGGGGTGGGGAGTAGTGTTGCGGGTGGGGAGCAGTGTCGTGGGGTGGGTAGTAGTGTCGGGGGTGGGGAGCAGTGTCGGGTGTGGGGGGCAGTGTCAGAGTGTGGGGAGCAGTGACGGGGGCAGGGGTGAGGGCAGTGTCAGGTGTGGGTGGCAGTGTCAGGTGTTGGGGGCAGCGTTGGGGGCAGGGAGCAGTGTCGGGGGTGGGGTCATTGTCGGGGGTGGGGGGGAGTGTCGGGGGTGGGGGTGGGAGGCAGTATCGGGGTGGGCGTGGGGTGCATTGTCGGGCGTGGCGCTGGGGGACAGTGTCGGGTGTGGTGGCTGTGTCGGGGGTGGGAAGCAGTGTCGTGGTTGGGGAGCAGTGTCAGGGGTGGGGGCAGTGCCGGGGATGGGGAGTAGTGTGGGGGACAGTGTCGGGTGTGGTGGCTGTGTCGGGGGTGGGAAGCAGTGTCGGGGGTGGGGAGCAGTGTCGGCGGTGGGGGTGGGGATCAGTGTCGGGGTTTGGGGATCAGTGTCGCGGGTAGAGAGCAGTGTCGAGGGTAGGGAGCAGTGTCGTGGGTGGGGAGCAGTGTCAGGGGTGGGGAGCAGTCTCGGGGGTAGGGAGCAGTGTCGGGGGTGGGAGGCAGTGTCTGGGGTTGGGAGCAGTGCCGGGGGTGGGGCTGGGTGGCAGTATCGGGGAGGAGGTGGGGAGCAGTGTCGGTGGTGGGGGAGCATTGTCAGGGGTGGGGATGGGGAGCAGTGTCGGGTGTGGGGAGCTGTGTCGGGGGTGGGGAGCAGTGTCGTGGGGTGGGTAGTAGTGTCGGGGGTGGGGAGCAGTGTCGTGGGGTGGGGAGTAGTGACGGGGGCGGGGGCGGGGGTGGGGGCAGTGTCGGGGGTGGGGAGCAGTGTCGGGGGTGGGGAGCAGTGTCGGGTTGGGGAGCAGTGTAGGGGGTGGGGAGCAGTGGCGGGTGTGGGGAGCAGTGTCGGGGTTGTGGGTCCGAGTCGGGGGCGGGGGTGGGGAGCAGTCTGGGGGGTGGGGGGCTGTGTCGATGGTGGGGGGCAGTGTCGGGGATGGGGAGCAGTGTCGTGGGGTGGGGAGTAGTGTCGGGGGCGGGGGTGGGGGCAGTGTCGGCTGTTGGGGGCAGTGTCG
This sequence comes from Cetorhinus maximus, assembly GCF_964194155.1. Lineage (NCBI taxonomy): Eukaryota > Metazoa > Chordata > Chondrichthyes > Lamniformes > Cetorhinidae > Cetorhinus > Cetorhinus maximus. Next base: position 72,600,900 of record NC_135895.1, on the reverse strand, counting down.
GAGTGTGGGGAGCAGTGACGGGGGTGGGGGTGGGGGCAGTGTCGGCTGTTGGGGGCAGTGTCGGAGTGTGGGGAGCAGTGACGGGGGTGGGGGTGGGGGCAGTGTCGGGTGTGTGGGGCAGAGTCAGTTGTTGGGGGCAGTGTCGGGGGCGGGGAGCTGTGTCGGGGGTTGGGGAGTAGTGTTGGGGGTGGGGAGCAGTGTCGTGGGGTGGGGAGTAGTGTCGGGGGCGGGGGTGGGGGCAGTGTCGGGTGTGGGGGGCAGAGTCGCAGGGTGGGGTGCAGTGACGGTGGTGGGGGGGGCAATGTCGGGTCTGGGGGGCAGTGTCAGGTGTTGGGGGCAGTGTTGGGGGCGGGGAGCAGTGTCGGGGGTGGGGGGCAGTGTCGGGGGTGGGGAGGAGTGTCGGGGGTGGGGGTGGGGGGCAGTATCGGGGTGGGCATGGGGTGCAGTGTCGGGGGTGGAGCTGGGGGGGCAGTGTCGAGTGTGGGGTCAGTGTCGGGGGTGGGTAGCAGTGTCGGGGTTGGGGAGCAGTGTCGTGGTTGGGGGGCAGTGCCGGGGGTGGGGAGCAGTGTCGGGGGTGGGGGTCAGTGTCGGGGGTGGGGAGCAGCGTCGGGGGTGGAGGTGGGGGTAAGTGTCGGGGGTGGGGGACGGGAGAAGTGTCGGGGGTGGGGGGTCAGAGTCGTGGGTTGGGAACAGTGTCGGGGCTGGGGGGCAGTGTCGGGGGTGGGGGGCAGTGTCAGGGGCGGGGAGCAGTGTCGGGGGTGGGGGTGTGGATCAGTGTCGGGGTGGGGGTGGGGATCAGTGTCGGGGTTGGGGGAGCAGTGTCGAGTGTAGGGAGCAGTGTCGGGGGTGGGGAGCAGTGTCAGGGGTGGGGAGCAGTGTCGGGGGTGGGGAGCAGTGTCGGGGTTTGGGGATCAGTATCGGGGGTGGGGAGCAGTGTCGGGTGTGGGTGCCATTGTCAGGGGTAGGGAGCAGTGTCGGGGGTGGGGAGCAGTGTCGGGGGGTGGGGAGCAGTGTCGGTGGTGGGGAGCAGTGTCGGGGGTGGGGAGCAGTGTCGGGGGTGGGGAGAAGTGTCGGGGGTGGGGAGCAGTGTCGGGGGTGGGGAGCAGTGTCGGGGGTGGGGAGCAGTTTCGGGGGTGGGGAGCAGTGTCGGAGGTTGTGGGCAGTGTCGGGGGTGGGGTGGGGGTGGGGAGCAATGTCGGGGGTGGGTGGTAGTGTTGGGTGTGGGGGCGGGGAGCAGTGTCAGGGGTGGGGGGCAGTGTCGGGGGTGGGGAGCAGTGTCGGGGGTGGGGAGAAGTGTCGTAGGTGGTGGGCAGTGTCGGGGGTGGGGGCGGGGAGCAATGTCGGGGGTGTGGGGTAGTGTCGGGGGTGGGGGCGGGGAGCAGTGTCGGGTGTTGTGAGCAGTGTCGGGGGGGTGGGGAGCAGTGTCGTGGGTGGGGGTGGAGGGCAGTGTCAGGGGTGGGGAGCAGTGTCGGGGATGGGCGTTGGGGGAATGTCGGGGGTGGGGAGCAGTGTCTGGATGTGGGAGCAGTGTCGGGGGTGGGGGCGGGGAGCAGTGTCGGGGGTAGGGGGCAGTGTCAGGG